>NC_049233.1:17485417-18693751 GCF_011100685.1 Canis lupus familiaris
TGAAAAGACATCATTATATAAAATTTGCAATGAGAAAATTGCATTAAATCTTAATAGCTTTCTAACAAAATTTATGAATAAGCAATATAATATGTAGAAAAGTCTAAATGCTAGAACAGTTAGAAAACATAAAAATAGGTTGGACAATAATAGGCGATGAATCATGAAGATAAATCTTACCTTCAATTTTGGGGCACCTGGGTAGATCAGTTAGTTAAGTGTCTGCCTTCAACTCAGGTCATGATCCCAGAGTCCTGGGAGTAAGCCCCACATCAGGCTCCAGCCCCACATCAGGCTTCCTGCTCAGCAGAGTCTGCTTCTCCCTCTCCCTCTGCTCCTCCTCCTGTTTATGCTCTCTCTCTCTCTCTCTCTCTGTGTCAAATAAATAAACAAAATATTTTTTTAAATATTACCTTCAATTTCTAGATTTTTAGTAACTTCTCTTCAGTTAGAAAATTAAGCTACAACCTTTCCTTATCAGTATTTAAATTAACATATCTTCTTATCTTAGCTTTAATATAATTTAACAATTTCCTCCCCAAATTCCTTTTATTAATTTTTTTCTTAGCTAACAATATGACCTCTCAGATAAAACTAATGTCTCATTTCTCATTTCATATTGAGAGATAGCAATTGTTTTTCTAAAAAGATTTTATTTATTTATTTGAGTGAGAGAGAGAGTGAGAGACAGGATGCACACATGCATGTGTCAGCAGGGAGAGGAACAGACGGCAAGAATATCCCAAACAGACTGTTTGGAGCACAGGCCAATGCAGGACTGACATGGGCCTAACTAGGAGCCTCAATCTCATAACCCTGAGATCAGGACCCCAGTTGAAACCAAGAGTCGGATGCAAAGTCAATTGAGCCTCCCAGGCACCCCAAGAAATAGCTATTTTTTATGGTTAAGTTGGTTTTTTGATTTCAAGATTGTTCTCATTCATTTTCTAAATTAGTTCAAAATTAATACACAATAAAATGCAAATAAGATAAATTCTAATTAAAAAGCAAATTTAACAAGTTCTTCAACACTAACTTTTCATTATAATTCCCAGGCCAGATTTCACACCTTATAATACTATAAAATGGTTTGATTCTTGACATCGAAGTAAAACCATACCGCTGTGTACCAAAAAATACGTGAATATATAGGGTAATAATAACCCTACTTAATAATAGCAAATATCATAACATCAAATTATTTAGACTCTAAGTAAATGTTCCGATTATTTTAACCCATAGACATTTAATTTAGGTCTGTATTCTACTCTTATATTCCCACCCAAATCCCTCAATCTTTTAACACACACTCTGTGTGTTTTCATTGTTATAGACAATGTATGGCATATAAAGAAATAATATACTTGATTTCCACCCCAAAGGAGCCAATAGTCTGCTTGTGAGCTAAGACCTACATGAGAAAACCAAATATCAAGAGTAGAATCAACATTAGAAAAGTAGGAAATGTAGTTCTTAATTGCCAAATAAGAGGTACAGAAACAAACATATCTGAGTTCAGAGGAGGAGATCCATCAGGAGCATCTGTGTGATGCCAAGGATTATGCTACATGCCAAGAATACAAGAAGAGCTTCCAATATTCCAGGAGCTTTCAGTCGCGTCTATGGACTGGCAAAATCTAACCACAAAATAATGTGATCAGAGTCTGAATACATATAGTTTTATATGTAAGATTTAAACATACACACAAAAGAGAGAGAAGCATTTCAAGTGCAAAGAAGAGTTTGGTGAATAGTGGCTTTTTGTACATCAACTATGGATTAGGCACTTTATGTTTATTACTTTAGTCCCAAACAATACTACAAAGTCATTATTGCTATTATTATCTCCATTTTCTAATATGGGGCCAGATTTTGAAAAGTTAAAGAACTTACCCCAAATCATTTGATTAGTAAATGGCAGATTTATCATTTGAGCCTACCTGGCCACAAATCCTCATCATAAGTGCAAATGTTAAGAAAAGAGTCCTTCACAGATTTTACATAAACAGTTAAGTCTGTGTTCACCTCTCATTTGGGTGTGGATCTGTAATCAAATAAAATACTAAACCTCCTATATATTATCCCTATATCAGGTTTTTCATTTATTTGTTTGTTTGTCAGGACATATAACATACTACCATAAAATAAGCAGTGTAGAACATACATTTATTATCTCAGAGTTTCTGTGAGCCAGAGTTTGAGAATGGCTTAACTATGTGTCTTCTGCTGAGAGTCTCACCAGCTCCAATCAGGGTGTCATTGTCTGTCATTTGAGGCTAGGGGTCCTTTTCCAAGCACATGAAATTGTTGGTAGAATTCAGTTTTTTACAATTAGAGTACCTTGGCCCTCAGCTTCTGGAGGCCATCTTCAGTTCCCTGCCATGTGGCCCCCTACACAGTTCACATCTTATCTGCCTGCTTCTTCAAAACCAGCAGGGGAGTTTGTTGCTCAGAGAAGTTCCAGCCTCTTTTTCAATTGCTTTCACCTGATTTCACCTGATACTCTCCCTCTTGATTATTTTAGAGTCTGGTTTGGGACCTTAACCACATATGAAAAATCTCTTCACTTTTGTCACGTAACATAATTTAATCAAGAAGGTAACATCCCACCACTTTTGACTTATTTTATTGATTAGCAGAAGTCACACTTCCTGCCCCACAGATTATAAAAGGGTATGCATACCAGAAGGCAAGGGTAATGCAGGGTCACCTTAAATCTGTTGGCCACACCCCTCTTCACAACACCGTGTCCCCCTTCAACTTTCCTCTCTAGATTAAATACAAGAAGAAGAGTAATTAAGGGTAATTTGCAGGTACATAAGCCTTGCCTGTGAACTCTAGCTAGAGAGTAGGTACAAGAGGGAGAGAAATGAAGCAGTTTAGGTATCAAATTTTGAATGCATAGCCTTTGCCAAATTACTGTAAAATCCGGGTCCATAAGCCCTTCTTTTGTGAAGCTCTAGGTTGAGAGTAGGTCTGACAGAAGGAGATAGGAACATTTGATAAGGGCAGATGTCAAGTGATAACTGTGTGATAATTCTTAAACATGAGACTTGGGCAGGAAGGAGACAGCAGACATCGTTTTGTGAAGCTCTTGTCATGTACCTATGGTAGCATATTAATCAAGCATCATTTGGGACACCGGAAGCTAGAATGCAGCCAGACACAATGCTGCATGGAGTACAGAAATAGTAATGGTAGAAAATAGTCTGAACACCCTACATCTACTAGGAGAGATAACAGGTGAGTAGCCATTCTCTAGATGACTTATTTTAGTAGAGGCCTGTGGGAGAGAAATTTGTTACTTGATTTGGGGGGAAAAATGCATGTAACAGATAGTTGAGTCATATGAAGCTCATATGGTTTGTGCAACATTTAAATCTCTGGTTTAACTAATGAGAAAACCTAGAGGGGATTTTCCAACATTCACTGGCTCAGTGTGTTTATTACTACAGCTTAAGGGAAGCCGAACAAACCAGTGAGCCACTATAATCATGATCTGAAAGCTTTGTTTCATGGCAACCCATTGACCTCATTATAAAATGTACAGCAAAGATCCATCTAAGCCCAAGGCTGGCTGTGTCCCCAGATCAAACAAAATTGGGTCAATGACTGTGTGACATGCCCAGCTTAGGCCTGATCATTATTTTAGACCTAAGGACACCCACTTTGTTCCATATGCATATCATTCTTTGCTCTAATAAGTATCTCCAATTCACACAGCAGAGATGCTATTGACTTTCACTTTCAACAACAGTGGTTGGTTGGCTTGTTGGTGAGCCAGCCTGGGGACTGAACTCAGATGGGTTTGCTCTGCAAGTATAGAGAGTTGGCATTCATCGGGATCAGACCTGTTACTAAGGGAGCCAAATGTACCAGGGATTCCAAGTCTTCCTCAAGGAGTACATAAGCTAGAGGAGTTGCTGCAATAACTCTAAACTACCTATTAGACTGGTATACACCTATAAAGTTCAATTTCTCTCTCCAGCCATGTATCTACTGTTGTAAGGACTTCTACACTGGAGACTAATCTCTACACAGATATTTTAAAGCCACAAACATTAAGTTTGCAGTGTTCAGAGAATACTGGGCTCAATTACCCTGTAGGCTTTGTTAAACCTAATTTAAAATCCTAAAATTATGTCTTATTCATCATCTGCCCCTTTGGGCCTTCGAGATATACCTACTCTCCTGTCTGGTAGAACCCTCTTACTAAAGAATTATCAGGCTCGTAAGCCTTTGAAAGAAATTTTGCCATAGGGAGTCATACTGCTATGATGGAGTTGTCCTAAAATATGCTGTCTTTATGTATTTCACCATTCCTGAAATACTCTTGTTGTAAATCTCACTGAGCATCACTGGCTTTTATTAGGGAACTGAAATGTACTGCTAACCTCCAGGCATAACAGAAAATAAGTACCTTTTCCATCTAAAATCCTTCAACAAATCAACCCAAAATTTAAAAATCTGGAAGCCATTCTTCTTGTATTATGCCACAATCATAGCCTTATTTTTAGAGTGAGTTTTCTCTCCAAATCCTCTCCAATTCTTGAAATTTGATCATAGGTTCATAACTTGAGGCTTAAATCATAGTAAAATGCAAATGTCCCTAGGAGAAGAAACACTTTGTTCTAACAGTTCATTTATTTATTTTTGGTTTTGTTTTATAGGAGCAGAGAGAAGATTCTGAAAGTCAATATAAGGAGAGAACATGAGGATATAGGGTACAGGATAAGAACTATTTATATCAAAGCTGTTACCTCTTAAATATATTTAGAGATGGATGCAACAAATCCCAGGAAATTTATATTAATCATAATCATTGATATTTACATTTTATTAAACATATTAATTTAGTTCTTAGAATCAGAAAGGCATTATCCAAGCACTGGGGATGAATTGGTACATCTGTGTAACAAATGAATAATTGAAATCAAGTCAGTTTGACTTTGCTTTATCCTAAATGTTTACAAAATGTCCCATAAAAATATGCCAGAAACATAAAAAGAGATAGAAATACTAGATACAGAGATAAAGCTGATGAGTCCTTAATTTATTAAGGTACTATAACTAGAAATTAATATTCCAGAGCAGTTCCCTAGAATAGTACGCACATCACTTCAAAAACCACCAATTTTATTTTTTTTAATTATTCAAAACTTCTACAACAAGTATGATGAGCTATCAGTACTAAAAACAAAAATTCTCCACATGGAGAATATTTATAATGCTATAAAATATTAAAAACAATTCGCTTTTTCTCAATGAATGGCTGAGTTTACTTTAAAATAAGAACTATCCTTAGGTGAGAAACAGCAAGGAAAAACTGAATCCAGTGAGCTATGTAGAACTGTTGAAGACTAGTCATAAAGGGGACATGATGACTGGTTGACTCATGAGCTGGAACTTGGTAATCTGAGGCTTTTGATCTCCTCCTCCATCATTGGAATGTGTATTCTATTTGCCTTCCCAGTTCCCAGATGCTGCTCCAAGGACATAGACTTGAAATAATGATATAGTGTTAAGACCATATGGATGGTATACATGACTAAACCCAGTTAAGGCCTCTGTAAAAACTGTTAAAATTCTGGTGGTCAGATACCAAGATCTACTCATCTTGTGGTCACCCAAGACAAGGTTTGTATGTAAGTTCCCTTGATTATTAAAACCTGCCACCTGCCAGTCCAAGTGGCCTGCTTCTTTCCTCAGTATGTACCAGCTTTCTAAATGAGGGCTGGTTTCAGATTATACCCAGGGAGCTTCTCAGGAGGTTGTCAACTAAGAGTTGGTGAGCCAGCCTAGGACTGAAAGAAATGAGTCTTAGGGTCTCAGGCATCTTTGAGGAAAATCCAGAGTTGGCCAGTAACCTCTATGTGGGGAGGCATGGCCCATATTTAAATGTTTGTGGACTACCACCTTATGAGTAAGGGGATACCCCAGAAATGATGGATGTAGTTATGGGCTGCTTTGAGAAATTGTGCATAGTGCATTGTGGCAAAAAAAAAAAAAAAAAAAAAAATCCCTGGAAAAGTGAGGAGAATGAAGAGAAGGATGTTGTGGTGATTGACAGTAAAATGGACAAAACACTCTGACATTAAACCCTTAAAATAATGGAAAGCAAAAACACACACAGTGAGTTCTGCTTTAAGATGGCAACATAGGAAGACCCTGAAATCACCTCCTCCATGGAACATACCAAAGTACACCTACTAATAAAACAATTCCTCCTGAAGAACTGAGGGCTGACTGAACAACTGGTGAACAAAGATAGAAAGAATAGCAAAACAAGAGAACTGAAGACACAGTAACAAAAGGAACCCTAACTCCCTATGCTGCAAATGGCAATGGACAGAGATAATACTAAGAGACAAAAACAAATTTCCCCTGTCCTTGAACACAGAAAGAAAGCCACAGATTAAGGGAACAACTACCATATAAAAGAGACAACACAAGAACCCTGCCAACTGGCAGAAGAGCTGCAGGAACAATCTCTAGCTCAGAGGGAATAGAGGGTAACAGCTTATGTTCCCACTCTACCTTAAAAGCCTGGACTGGAGCAGGGTCTGGTTACCATAATAGACAGGTCTGAATCATAACTGGCTGGTATGGTTATCACAGGGAATTTGTGACCTCAGCAAGCCCACAGACTATGAGCCTACATCAGCCTGGGTCACACTGAGATAGGAAAAGAGCCAGAGTTTAAAAGGACTCCAGAGCTGCAGGGTTGCTCTCTACCTCAAAAGGTCAAATTGAAACAGGTTCTGTCTCACAATGAGACTGTAAGTACAATAGGCCTAGTGTTCTTAAGCCCACATGAGCCCTTTTGGTGCTGGGACACAGAAAATAAGCCACAGTTTGCTTGTTTTTGTTTTGTTATTTATTTATTTATTTATTTATTTATTTATTTATTTATTTATTTATTTATTTATCGATGTATTTATAACACTTTTCTAATTTGTCTTGCCTTGTTATATTTTCTTGTTTTGCTCTTTACCTTCTTTTTTCTGTTTTTTTTTTCCTTCTTTACTTTGTTTCTTTTTAAAGTTTTTGAATTGTTATTATTTTCTTCTTTCTGAAAAGAACTATGGTTTAAAAGAGTAATGAGCATATATAGCAACAGCTCCAACCAGCCAGCAAAAGTCACCAAGCACATACAGTCTGCATAGGAGACACCATACACAAGACCACTCCTTCATGTTTAAGAGAAGTAGCCATTCTACCTAAACCATAAAACAAACACAGAGAGCCAAGAAAAATGAGGAGACAGAGGAATATACTTCAGGAGAAAAAACAAGAAAAAATTCATAATAAAGAATATAAAGTAAAGATTGCAAAGATACTCATTGGACTGGAGAAATGAATGGAAGACCTCAATGAGACCTTCACTAAAGAGATAGAATATATTAAGAAGAACCAATCAGAGTTGAAGAATATAAGAACTGAAATAAGAAATAAACTAGAGGGAATAGTAGAGTAGAGGATGTAGAAGAACATATTAGTGATCTGGAAGACATGGTAATGGAAAGAAAGTACACAAGCTGAACAGTGAAAAGAGAAAATAATTTTTAAAAATGAGTATATAAAACTCAACACCCCCAAAATAAATAATCCAATTAACAAATGGGTAGAACACATGAATAGACATTTTTCCAAAGAAAACATATAGATGACCAACAGACACATGAAAAGATGCTCAACATCACTCATCATCAGGGAAATATAAATCAGAACTAAAATGAGATATCACCTCACACCTGTCAGAATGGCTAAAATTCACAACACAGAAAACAACAGATGTTGGCAAGGATGTGAAAAAAAGGAGTACCCTTTTACACTGTTGGCAGGTATACAAAATGGTACAGCCACTCTGGGAAACAGTGTGGAAGTTCCTCAAAAAAGTTAAAAATAGAGCTATCCTATCCTAGCAATTGCACTACTAGGTATTTACCCAAAGGGAACAAAAACATTGATTCAAAGGGATACACATACCCCAATGTTTATGGCAGCATTATCTGCAATAGGCAAATTATGGAAAGAGCTCAAATGTCCAAAATCTGATGAATAGATAAAGAAGATGTGGTATATAGAGAAAATAGGATATTAACCATAAAGAATGAAAATCTCACCATTTGCAGTGATGTGTGGATGGAGCTAGAGAGTATTATGCTAAACAAAGTAAGTCAGTTAAAGAAAGACAAATACTATATGATTGCATTCATATTCAGAGTTTAAGAAACAAAACAAATGAACTTTAATGAGTGGAGGAAGAGAAGGAAAACAAAAAACAAACTCTTAACTATAGAGAACAAACTGATGGTTACTAGAGGAGAGTGGGGTGGCAGGATGAGTTAAATTGGTGAAGGCACTTGTGATGAGCACTTAGTGTTGTATGTTAGTGATGAATCACTAAATTCTACACCTGAAACTAATATTGCATTGTGCATTAACTAGCTGGAACTTTTTAAAAAGATTTTATTTATTTATTTGAGAGAGAGAGAGAGTTAGAGAGAAAGCACACATGGGGGAGGAGGGGCTGAGGGAGAGGAAGAAGCAGGATCCCCACCAAGCAGGGAGCCCAACAGCACTGGATCCCAGGACTCTGGGATGACCTGAGCTGAAAACAGATGGATACTTGACTGACTGAACCAGCCACGTGCCCCAACTATCTGGAATTTATTTATTTTATTTTTTTAATCTGAAATTTAAATAAAAACTTGGAAAAAGAAAAAAAAATGAGGCTAGATTAAGAAATCTCTTTGACAGCATTAAATAAACAAGCATTCACATTATAAGGGTCCCAGAAGAGAAAGAAAAATGTAGAAAACATATTTGAAGAAATAATGATTGAAAACCTCCCTAACCTAGGAGAGGAAATTGACCCTCATGTCCAAGAAACAGAATTCTAAACAAGATGAACTCAAAGAGGTCCACATCATGGCACATAATAATTAAAATGTCAATGGTTAAAGATAAAAAGAGAATCCACAAGCAGTAAGAGAGAAACAAAAAGTCACCTACAATGAAAAATCTATATGGTTATCTGCTGATTTTTCAGCAGAAACATTATAAGGCAAAAGAGAATGATAAGATATATTCAAAGTTCTGAAAGGGGAAAAAAAAAAACCCTATAATCAAGAATATACTACTTAGCAAGGTTATCATTCAGATTGGAAGATGAGATAAATTATTTCCAAGGCAAACAAAAGATAAGATAAAGGAGTTTATCATCACTAGACCAGCCATGTGACAAATGTTATAGGGACTTCTTTAGGTGGAAAGGAAATAGCTATAATTAAAACCAAGAAAATTATAAATAAAAAGATGTAAAATATGACAAGATAATCATAAAATGTGGGAAAGAGAATAAAAAAGGAAAAGAAAGAGAAAAAGGAAAAACTTTTTTATTTTCTGTTTTTTTCCTTTTTCTTGAATATGTTTGAACTTAAGTGACCATCAAACTAATATGGACTGATATTTACTTTAGAATGTTATAGATAATGTCACGGTAATCACAAACCCAAAACCTAGGATATATACACAAAAAGAGAAAAAAGTCAAACATGATACTAAAAGCTCATCAATTACAAAGAAAGGGAGAAAGAGAAAAAGGAAGAAACAAAAAAGAACTATACAAACAATAAGAAGATAAATTTTAAAATGGCAGTAAATACATACTTATCAATAATTACTTTAAGTGTATGTGGCTTAAATAACTACTCCAATCAGAAGACATAGGGTAGCAGAAAGGATAGGAAACTGAGACCCATATACATGCTGCCTACAAGACATTCACCTCAGAACTAAAGACACATACAGATTGAAAATGAAAAGATGGAAAAACACTCATCATGTAAATGGAAGGGGAAAAAAAAGCTGAAGTAACAATACTTATATCAGACAAAATAGACCTTAAAACAAAGACTGTAGCAAGGGACAAAGAAGGACATCAATAATGTTAAAGAGATCAATCCAACAAGAGGATGTAAGAATTGTAAATAGCTCTGCACGCAGCACCAAAGCACCTAAATACATAAAGCAAATATTAACAGACATAAGAGAGAAACTGATGGTAATAAAGTGATAGTAGGGGACCTTAACGCTCCACTAACATCAATGGATAGATAATCCAGACAGAAAATCAATATGGAAACATGTCTTTGAATGACACATTAGACCAGATGGGGATAACAAATATATACAGGACATTCCACTAAAAAACAACAGAATACACATTCTTTTCAAGTGCATATGGAACTATCTCCAGACTAGATCACAGAGTAGGTCATAAAAGAAGTCTCAATAAATTTTAAAAGATTAAATTGATACCAGTCATATTTTCTAATGATAATAGTATGAAACTAGAAATAAAGCACAAGGAAAAAACTGGAAAAAAAAAACCCACAAACAAATGGAGAATAGATATGGTACTAAACAACCAATGGGTCAAGAAAGCAATCAAAAAGGAAATAAATACATGAAGACAAGTGAAAATGAAAACACAACAGTCCAAAATCTTTGGGATATTGCAAAAGCAGTTTGAAAAGGGCTATCTCAAGAAACAAGAAAAAGATCAAATAAACAATCTAATGTTACACCTAAAGGAACTAGTAAAAGAAGAGCAAAGAAAGCCCAAGAATAGAAGAAAAGAAATTAAAAAAAAATGAGACCAAAAATAAGTTACATAGAAACTAAAAGAGAGAAAGAGATAGAGAGAGAGATTGAGAGATAATCAATGAAATGAAGAGCTAGGATTTTTTAAAAGAATTAAAAAAACCTGACAAACCCTTACTCAGATTCATGGAGAAAAAAAAGAGAAAAGACCCAAATAAATAAAATCAGAAATGAGAGAGAATAAAAGTTGAACCATAAAAATACAAAGGATTATAAGAGAATACTATGAAACAATTTAAAAATCATATGCCAACAAGCTGAACAACCTAGAAGAAATGGATAAATTCTTAGAAAAATACAATCTTATGACACCAAACCAGGAAGAAGTAGAAAATCTGAACAGACCAATAAAAGTAACAAAATTGAATCAGAAATCAAAAACTAAAAAAAAAACTAAAAAAAAAAAAAAAAAAAAAAAAAAAAAAAAAAAAAAAGAAATCAAAAACTGCCAAAAGCCCAAGATGAAATGATTCACAGGGAAATTCTACCAGACATTTAAAGAATTAATACCTATTCACCTCAAACTATTTCAAAACATAGAAAAAAAAGAAAGCTTCCAAATACATTCTATGAGGCCAGCATTACCCTGATACCAGAATAAGACACACACACACACACACACACACACACACACACACTCCATGCCAAAATGCTTGATGAACATAGATGAAAAAATTCTCAACAAAATGTTAGCAAACCACATACAACAATACATTAAAAAATTCATTCACAATGATTAGGTGGCATTTATTCCAAGGATGCAAGGAGTTTAAATTCACAAGCCAATCAACAACATATACCACACCAAAAAAAAAAAAAAAAAGGGAATAAAAATTATGTAATCATTTCAATAGACTAAGAAAAAGCAATAAAAATTATATAATCATCTCAATAGACTAAGAAAAAGCATTTGGGAAGATTCAACATCCATTTATGATAAACATTCTCAATGAAGTGGGTCTAAAGGAAACACCTTAACATAATAAAGGCCATATATGAAAATCACATAGCTAACATCATACTCATTGGTGAAAAAAACCAAGCTTTCCCTCTTAGATCAGGAATTAGACAAAATATCCAGTCTTGTCACTTTTATTCAAAATGGTTAGGCTAGAAGTCCTAGCCATAGCAATCAGACAAGAAAAAGAAATAAGAGGCATCCACATTAGTAAATAAGAAATTAAACTATCACTATATGCAGATGGCCTGATACTATATATTGAAAATCCTAAAGACTCCACCAAAAAACTACTAGAAGTAATGAACAAATTCAGTAAAGTGGCAAGATATAAGATTAATACCCAGAAATTGGTAGCATTTTTATAGACTAATAACAAAGTAACTAAAAGAAAATTAAAAAAAAAAAAAAAACACATATAATTACACAAAAAAGGGACACCTAGGTGGCTCAGTGGTTGAGCACCTCCCTTCAGCCCAGGGCATGGTCCTAGAGTCCTGGGATTGAGTCCCACATTGGGATCCCTGCATGGAGCCTGCTTCTCCCTCTGCCTGTGTCTCTGCCTCTCTGTGTCTCTCATGAATAAATATATAAAATCTTTTTTTAAAAATTAAAAATAGTAATACTATATCATCCAATAATTCTACTACTATTTACCCAAAGAAAACAACAACACTAATTCAAAAAGATACATGCACCCCTATGTTGTTTATTGCAACATTATTTTCAATAACCAGATATGGAAGTAACCTAAGTGTCCATTGATAGATAAATAGATAAAAATGTTATATATATATATATATATATATATATATGTAAGTATAATATTGCATTATATATTACATATATATTATATAATATATATTACATATATATTACATTGCATTATATATTACATATATTACATATATATATAATGCAATATTATGCAACCATAGGAAAGGATAAGAAGGTACCATTTGAGACAATATAGATAGATCTAGAGGATATTATGCTAAGTGAAATAAGTCAGACTGAGAAAGAGAAGTATTACATGATTGTACTCATAAAAGGAATCTTAAAAAAATGAATAAACAAACAAAAAGGAAAATCAGACCTATAAATACAGAGAACAAATTGTCAGATGGGAAAGGAGGGTGATGAATTTGGCAAAATGGGTGAAGACAAGAGGAAAATAGGGACTTCCAGTTATGGAATAAATAAGTCACAGAAATAAAAGGCACAGTGTAAGGAATACAGTCAATGATAATGTAATAATGCTGTAAGGGGACAGATGATTATGTTTACTTGTGTTGAACATAAAATAATTTATAAACTTGTCAAATCACTAAGTTGTACACCTGAAACTAAGATAACATTGTATGTCAACTATACTCAAATTAAGAAAATACTTTAAAAAGCAAAAAACAAAGCACAACAGCAACCACATCCAGGGGGTAGCCTCCAGTTCAGAAAATATTCATGATGAGAGAATATACTCCCACTGAGCTTATTGATATAGCTGCCAAGTTCTAATTGAAAAGCAAGCAAAAGTATCCAGGCATGATTAATGCAGCTATGGGATAAAGGTGGTGATGCCACTTCTCTGACTGGGCAAGAAGCAGAGCAGTTCCTACATGGTGCTCAGGGATGGGGGACTGGTTAAAGTACTCATTCCCGGGCAGCCCGGGTGGCTCAGCGGTTTAGCGCCACCTTTGGCCCAGGGCCTGATCCTGGAGACCCGCGATCGAGTTCCACGTCAGGCTGCCTGCATGGAGCCTGATTCTCACTCTGCCTGTCTCTGCCTCTCTCTCTCTCTCTCTCTCTCTCTCTCTCATGAATAAATAAATAATAAACAAACCTTTAAAAAAATAAAATAAAAAATAAAGTACTCATTCCCTTATATACTGGAATATTCTAGTCTTCAAAGAGGATTGGCCCAATGAAGGAGAACTTTCTGAACATGTGGAACCCTAAAAATCTATACAATAAGTACCACAAATTCCTAGGGAATTGGATATGAGACAAGGAATCTAGGCTGCTGTCTTTAAAGTTTCTGACAGGCCACATTCACAGCAGAAATGAAAGTCAATGAAAGCCAAATGAAAGAGTGTGCCATCACTCTTGGTATAGGATGCTGAGATCCATGCTGAGCACAATGGTGGGAAGAGACACTTATGCTGTTGGGAAAACCATGGATTATATGGGAAAAACTGACAAATCCCAGGGACAGGGATAGACTATGGGAACGACCTGAGAAGGAGGAACCTGGAGAGCAAAAATGCTATCCCAATCAGCTATAAAGTATTCAGGTAAATGTAACCTGGAAGCAAATGTAATTTGATCTCATTATTGTAGGGACTCCACCTAAACGTATAGATTAACAACCCAAGGCTGTGTTGGTCAACCTGTGGAAAGCCTTAAAACCTGAACAACAGTTTAGTTGTTGGTAACAGTTGGTAAGTTTCTCCTTTTTGCCCTAAAGTATCACCCAACCTGGATGCAAAGCAGCCAAACACCAGTGTGCACAGAAGCAACAGAGAGAGTTTAAGAAACCATCAAATTCGGTCTTGAAGAACAGGAATAGAGATTCCTAATACTCAGAGAAAGTGCTGAAGGGGGAACTTCCTTAACCTGAGAAAGGAAATCTATGTTTAAAAAGAAAACGTAGTTACAGCAAATGTCACAGAAAATTATAAAATGTTAAAGCATTACATTTAAGTTTAAGAAGTCAGGTCTGTGGATATCATCACTTGCCTTTTTAAAACTTAATAGCTATGTTAGTGTTTGCCTTATTATTATTATTACTATATATATAATGTGTGCATTGTATTTTGAACACTTTTATGCCTATGATATATTTTAGTTTAAAAAGCCAAAAAAATACTTTAAAGCAAATAAAAAAAGAGTATTCATTAACTGTATATAAAAAGTTCATGTTGTACCTAGGGAAATGATTTACATAGGAAATTTGAAATCAAGGTTTCTAGCCTCTACTGTCATTAACTGCAGGACTTGTATGAGTAATTTCACACTTCATAGTTTCAGTTTAGTTTTTCATAAGTTAACTGAGTTAGATTCAATATTCTTTAAGAATTTGTGACACATACTATGATTCTTTTAAACCAACTGATGATCATGCTCTAGGTTTTTATTACTTAACTTGAATATTTCCATGTATTTATAGTTTTGCATTCTTGCCAAAAATCACAAAATAAAAATTATATGAAATTCAAACTTCAATGTCCACAAAAAATTTATTATTGAAACACAGCAATGCTTGTTATTCATGCATTATTCATGGCTGCCTTTGTACTATGACAGCAGAGCTGAGTGCATGCATCAGAGACCATATGTGGTACTCGTGCTACTTTTCACAGCAGGTCAGTGCACAAATCACAATAACATAATTATAACTTGACAGCTCTTATATGCCATACATATCACTATGTTAGGACTTTATTGTTTTTTATTACCATTGCAAATTTATCATGTAAAACCAAAACAAAACAAAACAAAAAAGAAAAGCAGGCTTTGTACTTTTAAAGCACAGGGTCAAGTGCACAATGTTTTAGGTCACTGAGAATTGTATTTATTATGCAATGACACTGTAGATATGCTAAAAGATTACAATATATGTTGACATTATCAAACTATACATTATTGATTGCAGCAGCAGAAGACATGTGTCAAGAGAAAATAAACTTCTTTGTAACTATTGGCCTTGCTGTAAGAACACTTGTTCAAAGAGTAGAAGACATTAGAAGAATCAAATAGTCAATTTCTTAAGAAGGAGACATGTTGCCAATACTACTCAGTTGTTTAGGATGTCAATGTTGAGTTTAAAGTGGCTGAAAAAAAAAAGTGGCTGAAAAATCAGCTTCTGTGAAAAAACTGAGTGAAACCACTGCCAATGAGAATATTTTAAAATAAGTTGAGAAAACACTAATTTGAAACAAACTGAAATGGAATCTGCTAAGATGTGTTGCAATTGATGGTAGTAAAAATATGTCTGGAGCCAAAAAAGCGTTTAGTTGGACAAATTTACAAAGCTTGTAAAAATGTAAAGTGTCAAAAAAATATAAAGTGTTGAAAATCTATGGTCATTAGTCATCAGCAAGTGCTTTGCAGAACACTTTTGGATTAGTCATGTTACTGAACCAATAGGTCAACGGTAAACTTTACTCACTTTTTTCAATTTAACAATCATCAGTTCTATGAATTTTTGTCAGAAATAACAGCTGAATATCATACAGTAATTTGATGGCCTAAAGTTTTATTGTATTTTTTTAAATTCAAGGCCAAGATTAATTTGTTTTCTAAATGGGAACTAGCCTCAACCATTAATTATTATTGAACACTCAGTGGATTTGGAAATTAGCTGTTGCTATAGATTTGACCTTTTTCTTCATAAATTCAACTTAAAATTACGAGGCAAACAATATTTATATGCAAAGTTTATGCTATGGTAAAATTGTTATAATGACACATAAAGTTTTTAGAATCACATATGTCAGGCTGTTTTATATACTTCTCATACTGTCAAAATCTAAAACAAAAAGTGAGATATCCATTTCCATACAAAGCGGCAGTTGGTTTATTTTATGAGATCACAGTACAGTTGAGCAAATCAAAACCACAATAAGATATCACCTTATACCTGTCAGGATGGCTAGAATCAAAAAGAGAAGAAATAACAAGTATTGGCAAGAACGTAGAGAAAAGAGTCCCTTGCACACTGTTGATGGGAATGGAAATGGGTGCGACCACTGTGGAAAACAGTATGGATATTGCTCAAAAAATTAAAAATAGAAATAATATATGATCCAATAATTCCACTACTATTTACCCAAAGAAAATGAAAACACTAATTCAGAAAGATAATTATATCCCTATTTACAGCATTATTTAAAATAACTAAGATATGGAAGCAATCTGTGTCCATAGATTCTGAATAAATAAAGATATCATAAACATAGACAAAGGAATATTGCTTAGTCATAAAAAAAGAATGAGATCTTTATATTTGCAACAGCATGGATACTCCTAGAGTGTATTATGCTAAATGGAATAAGTCAGACAAAGACAAATACCATATGATTTCATTTATATGTGAATCTGAAAAACAAAACAAATAAAGAAACAAAAACAGAAACAGATTCATAAATACAGAGAACAAACTGGCGATTGCCAGAAGGGAGAATGGTGGGGGGATGTGCAAAATAGGTGAAGAGGATTAAGAGGTACAAATTTCCAGTTATAAATAAATGTCATTTCAACAATTGAGATATTATGAAAATTTGTTTTCTTAATGTTTAAGTACCTATCTAATATCCTTGATTTGATCTCTTGGCCTGCAAAGCCTAAAATATTTTGCTACCTGGTCTTTTATAGAAAAAAGAAAAGAAAGAAAAGAAAGAAAAGAAAAGAAAAGAAAAGAAAAGAAAGAAAAGAAAAGAAAAGAAAAGAAAAGAAAAGAAAAGAAAAGAAAAGAAAAGAAAAGAAGAAAAGAGAAGAGAAAAAAACAAAAAAGAAAAGAATCAATGTGAACAAAGAAAGGCCTGGTGTATGGGTTATTCAATATATTGTTATTGTGGCAGCCATCCATCAATTTTAAGGAAATATATTCGATATCCAACTCATACCATACAGAAAAATTCCATAGAATTTGTGATACAAATGTAAAAAGTAAACTATGAAGGTATTTTAAGAAAATGCAGAATATTTGTATAACTTCTCTTTGGTTTTCTAAATGTTTGTTTTTTATAGCATCCTGTTTTTATTTCATGTTTACAACACCTTAGAACTCTGAGAATACTAAAAGTTTCCTTCTGCTAAAAAACAACAACAACAACAAAAAAAACACCTTTCACACAGCAAAGGAAACAATCAACAAAACTAAAAGATAACCTACAGAATGGTAGAAGATATTTGCAAATGACATATCAGATAAAGTGTTAGTATCCAAAATCTACAAAGAACTTATAAAACTCAACACCCAAAAAGCAAAAACTCCAGTCAAGAAATGGGCAGGGGGGAATCCCTGGGTGGCGCAGCAGTTTGGCGCCTGCCTTTGGCCCAGGGCATGATCCTGGAGACCCGGGATCGAATCCCACATCAGGCTCCCGGTGCATGGAGCCTGCTTCTCCCTCTGCCTATGTCTCTGCCTCTCTCTCTCTCTCTCTCTCTCTCTGTGACTATCATAAATAAATAAAAATTAAAAAAAAAAGAAATGGGCAGGAGACATGGACAGACATTTCTACACAGAAGACATACAAATGGCCAACAGACACATGAAAAAATGCTCAATATCACTTGGCATCAGGGAAATACAAATCAAAATCACAATAAGATACTATCTCACACATGTCAGAATGGTTAAAATTAACAACTCAGAACACAACAGATGTTGGTGAGTTTGCAGAGAAAGATGAACACTTTCACACTGCCTGGTGAGAATGCAAACTGGTGCAGTCACTCTGGAAAACAGCATGGAGGTTCCTCAAAAAGTTAAAAATAGAACTATCCTATCATCCAGCAACTGCTCTTCTAGTTATTTATCCAAAGAATACAAATATAGTGACTGAAAGGGGCACCTGCACCCAATGTTTATAGTAGCAATGTCCACAATAGCCAAACTATGGAAAGAGCCTAGATGTCCATCAACAGATGAATGGATAAAGAAGATGTCGTATATACATACAATGGAATATTATTCAGCCATCAAAAAGAATGAAATCTTGCCATTTTAATGACTTGGATGGAACTAGAAGGTATTATGTTAAGCAAAACAAGCCAGTCATAAAAAGATAATTATCATTTCATCTCTAATTATCATTTCATCTCTTACGTGGAATTTCAACAATACAGAGGAACACAGGAGAAGGGAAGGAAAAATTAAATAGGAGGAAAATAGAAAGGGAGGCAAACCATTAAGATACTCCTAATTGTAGGAAAAAAACTGAGGGTTGCTGGAAGGGAGTTGGGTGGGGGGCTAAGGTAATTGGGTGATGGGCATGAAGGAGGGCACCTGACAGAATGAGCACTGGGTGTTATATGCAACTGATGAATCACTAAATTCTACCCTTGAAACTAGTAATACACTATATGTTAACTAAATTGAATTTAAATTTTAAAAAATTTAAAGAGACTTCACTAGCTACTCAGTGAGGAGCATCTGTCAGTTGCTAAATATATTTATTCCTAGTATTAACTCGGAGGCTGATAAAAATAACCACAGAAAGATTTCGCAGGCACTAGGCCAACTGAGACATGGATTAGGATCCAAACTCTATTTACCTGAAAATCTTGATTTCCCCCCTCTAACTGGGAGTACTCATTAGAATTCTGAATCTGCTACTTTGGCAAAAATGTTGTTAGAAATCGCTAAAGGTCTGGGTATATCACTTTATCCAATTCAACAATACTTCAGTAAATGGCTGCAGATTTGTGAAAAGACAAGAGGAAAATTTGAAATATGTATATATAATGGACCCTCCTCAAGTGTACCCAGCTATTCTCCCAGTAGAGAGGTGAGTCTATGAACTAGCTCTCATTTTAGTTTAAAAAGAGACCATAATTCAATTCTGATTGTTCAAGTTAGCTTAGAGTACTTTACTTTAAAAAGCCAAAATAGGAACTTTGTGGACTATCCCTCTTTTTCAGTCCTCGATACTGCATGATCAATTATTATCTCCAGAAGTCAGTGAAATTCAAGTCATTCTGATTCCTCAGATTATGCCCTCTTGGTATTAACCATGTCCATCTAGTCAGTAGAAGTTAAAGGTCCTTTAAATCAAGTAACTCATTTTACTGGCAACATCTCTCACCTTTATCTGTCTTTCAAGGTCCAAGACAACCACTACAGAATTCTTCAGGGAAGATGGTGTCTTCCTAATCAATGTAATTCTAGATAATTTGGTAGAGAAAAAGTCTTCTGAGCCTTCTCTTCCTAAACATTTGGATTCCTTCCTCTACGTTATGTCAGTAATTTCTGGCATCTCAGACTTCATTAAATCTAGGCTTCCCTTTAATCTAGCTTTAGTTAAAAAATCAAGCTTCTCTCAACTGCTCAAACTAGGGCAAGGTCTCTTTTAAGACCCTTAGATTAATAAATCCAGCCTGATTTAAAATTACATTTCCCTCTTCCTGGTCTAGCACTCTCAGCATCTATTGCAACACAAACCTGCCAGATTTTAACATTTTTACAAATCTTCTCTTGTGTGAACCATTCCTCTGAGGTTTGGATTTACAGTTGACCTTGTTCACTATAGGGATTGTTAGAAGAGGTCATCAAGTCAACAAGTCAACATGACTGGACATTGACCCTCAAACTGAATCCAGGAAATTAAGAGGCTCCTCAACCCCTCCCTTTTCCTTAGAAAATAGGCTCTGCCCACTGTCCCCACAACTGGAGCCATTTTTAAGGACACAGTCTTGAGAAAGCAATGTGGTACTAAGATCATCTGGATATTGATACATGACTCAGCCCTATTAAGACCTCTATGTAAAGTTTTAAGGTTCTGGTGGGCAAGTGTGGGGATTTACTTATCTTGCAGCTGTGAAGACAAGCCTTGTATGTTAAGTTCTTTGCTTATTAAACTTGCCACCTACCAATCTGGAATGACCTGACTCTTTCTTCAATCTCTCCTTGCTCTCTGTATGGAGGCCAGTTTGCAAAAACGGGCATTTTGATTCTCATTATAGGAGAAGGCAATAAGTATTTGACTAGGACTGGAAATGTCAATTGGCATCTGTCTGCCTGGTAACAAGCTCATGTGAGCCTAATACAAGGTCTTCAAGAAATGCAGACCAGGTGCTCAAACAGATGAGGAACAACTTTTACTGACATGGAAAGTTCTGTGAAATTTTGGAGTTTGAAGTACTCAGATATATCTGAATCCTCTGAAATACCTCTTTCCATATCTCACTGTCCCACCTACCCAATAAATTTTAAGTTCCACAAGAGATATGTTGAGACTATAAAATTAATCTATGTTTAAATTTAGGAAATGACAGAATCAGATTCTGTCTGATTTCCTAAACCCTATGGTTATGTTTAAAGAGATTTTTTAGTGTCATCATAGAAAATCCCTGGTCTTTGATACTGCCTTGAGTGTAGAATTGAGAGCTCTGATTCTTTTTGTTTTTATTTTTTTATTTAAATTCAGTTTGTCAACATATAGTATAACACCCGGTGCTCATCCCATCAAGTGCCCTCCTTAGTGCCCATCACCCAGTGATTCCATCCCCCCATCCACCTCCCCTTCCACAACCCTTTGTTTCCCAGAGTTAGGAGTCTCTCATGGTTTATCTCCCTCTCTAATTTTTCCCCACTCTATTTCCCCTTTCTCTTATAATATCTTTCACTATTTCTTATATTCCATTTATAAGTGAAACTATATGATGATTGTCTTTCTCCAATAGATTTATTTCACTCAACATAATACCTTCCAGTTCCATCCATGTGGAAGCAAATGATAGGTATTTGTCCTTTCTGATGAGAGCCCTAATTCTATTGTTTCCTCTCTAGCAGAGTTTGCAGGAATTATCTCACTCCATAGGCCTCGTATATTTTATATTTCTCATAATATACTGTGGCAATAACTACTTTGCCTTTAGTATTTAATGATTGATGTCATAAATTAATATGTCATGTCTCTAATGGTAAACTACTCCTGCCTGCCTCCAAATCCAACTGTGTCACACAATAAATTTCTACTTCTATTATTTGCAGTCTGTTAGGTTTTTTTTGTATTTTTTTATTGGAGTTAGATTTGTCAACACATGGTATAACACCCAGTGCTCATCCCATCAAGTGCCCCCTTCAGTGCCCATCATCCAGTCACCTCATTCCCCTTCCCACTTCCCCTTCCACTACCCCTTGTTCATTTCTCAGAGTTAGGAGTCTCTTATGTTCTGTCACCCTCTCTGATTTTTCCCATTCCCTTATTTTTTAAAATATTTATTTATTGATTTGTGAGAGAAAGAGCAGGAACAAGAGGGGCAAAAAAACAGGGAGAGAGAATCTCCAGCAGACTCCATGGCTGAGCATGGAGCCCGATGCAGGGATGGAGCTCAGAACCCTGAGACCTAACCTGAACTGAAACCAAGAGTTAGCCACCCTAACTGACTCCACCACCCAGGTGCCCCGATGTCTGTTGCTTATAATGTCCTCTGCTACCAGACACTGTATTGGCTCACTATAACAAAAAGCACTCTGGGCATTTCAAACAGCATGGAATACAATATAGGGAACTGGGTGTTTACAAAATGATTGTGAGGATTACAGGAGTTGTCTGTGGTACACTTTTTAGAAATGACTTCCAGGAAAAAAATGTAGAACTAGCTGACAAGACTTCCACCCTGCCGCAGTCAGGCTGCCTTGATCTCATCACCTGCTTCAAGATTCCACAGTCCTGTCTTGATTATCTTAGAGAAACTCTGAAAGAAAGTGTAAACTGATTAATCACATCCAAGGAGGCTGAAGGATTTATCATTGGACTCTTAAAAGCTCCTACTCAGTCACAGGTGCTTGCCATAGAAGGTCAGGAATTTGTCCAACATCTGCTACTGTATATGTGTCTGTGTTAATTATCTCAAGGGCTATTTCAATTACTTACTTTCTTTTGACAATGAAATTTTACCTCTAGCAAAAAGTCTTAATTGGTAAGTTATTTTGATGCTCCCAACTAAAAGATCTATTGGATCACACTATGTATTAAATAGCTGTTCAGGGAGAGAGTAACTAAGGGGTTCATTTTATTTAATTCACCGTGTTAATTCTAAGTACCCAAGGATTTTATTAAGTGTTTCCTTTTTAAAAATGTTTTCAGCATCTGTCCCCAAATATCGGCCTTTCTCCTCAGTTAAGTACACTGCTAGTCAATGTTAAGAAATGACTGTGAAAAAATAAAAAGCCATGTGAATTTAAATTGCTTATTAAGCATAAAGTAAATCAAAATTCAAAGCTATCTTTTTTCCTCTTTTTTCCTTTATCTCCTGCTTTATTTTCTTACCTCTACTATTCCTGCTTACTTTTAAGTACCACTTTATTTAACAATAACAGCAAAACAACAATTCTAATGACTTTCTTTAAAAAAAAAAAAACTATCAACATTGTAATCTTCTGCTAAAATGTCCATCAGGATACATCCAAAATTTTTCTACTTGATTAATAATAATAAACTAATTTTAAAATTATATTATTTCAGTTGCTACAACATTTTGCCCCTGGATTTTTTTTCCCTTTGGTAAATAATAAATCAATGACAATCTTATTGTTGGACTTGAAAATACTATGAGCATCCATTTGACTTCTTTTTTTTCTTTTTACATTTCCATATGACAGAAGTTGATGATGACAGTAAATAAATATTGAAACTTCTTTTCAAGTTGTCTCCTTTCCAGAGGACTCTTTTTAATGAAAGTTAGCAATCTGGGAAGTTTGTCCTTTGTAGCTTTCCTCTTTAGGAAATTCAGCAAGGAATTAGCCATTAAAAAAATAAGTCATTCTATTGTTAATGAAACCAGAGATATTTTTATAACTGAACTATAGGGGAGTTAAAATTGCCCAAATCAACCTGAGTATTATCAGATGAAAGAAAAATACATTTCATCTATTTTTAAAAATAGACGTATAATCATATATGGCAACGATGATTTCTCTGGTCCAAGAAAAAAATCATTTACATAGCATTGATCAAAAGGTGACCTTTCTAAATTAGTCAATCAGGGATCGTATTTAATACAACAATTTTCTTGGTAGTGAAATATTATTATATATTTGGCAGTACTATTACGGAGATAATTTGGCAACCTCTTCACTGAAAATGGCTCCTCTCATAAAAACTAATACCCGGAGAGATTTTTATGCATATTGTAATTCTACTTTATATGCAAAGAATTACTCCAGAGAAATATATCACTAACTCTTTAGTGTTTAAGTAGGCAGTGATATACATAAAAAAAATCAAGCAATGGTGGACATAGTTTGGGGAAGAAAGGTAAAATAACAGTGGAAACCCATTTTGTTAGAACCACCATTTGCCTACCTAATAACTATTCTCTCCTTCATTCTTACTCATGGACATTGTAGATACTGTCAATTTGCTAACTAAAATCAGCATTTTTCAGCCTCCCTTGCAGCAATGATAGCTATGAGATACATTTCTGGTCAATGAGAGATAAGCCATATTTTGCTAGGAGTTTCTAGAAATGCTTTGTATTACTGAAATAAACAGTTCCCCCACTCTTTCTTGTTCTTCCTTCTTTATGCCTAGAATATGATCCATATCTGAAGCAGCCATCATGAAACCATAAGTATGAGAGCCAACACAAAGAATGATAAGGCATAAGGCTATAGGAAGACTGAGACATGGGTTTTCTCAAGAGGCCCAGACCACTTGCCTCAATAATTTTTATATTATGAAAAAAATAAATTCTTTTTTTTGGCTAAGGCACTGTAGGCAGATTTCTGTTACATCATGCCAAATGCAATCCCTAACTGAGAACCATCCTTAGTATAACTACTAAAAAAGTTATAACAAGCACCTCAAATGAGGACAGCTATTCATGTGGGCTTTAATCCTGGGTCTTAGGTCATATTAGTGGAATAAAAGATCATTCATAAGGAAATCATGAGCTTCTGCAATGGTTATTATTCTTCTCTGATTTTTGTGGAGAATGTTATAGAATCCATTATGTAATGAATAAATAGGATAAATTAATGTAAAATGAAAATGCCTCCCAGAAGATGCCCAAGGTGCATTTGCTATAGTGCCAAAGAAATGAAGAGATGCCCTGATGCAGCATCTTAAGTGGTCATGACTTATATTTCTTCCAACCTTTTCCATAAAATGCTTCTTCAGCTGATTACATTATTCTCTCTCCATACATACGTGACAACCATCTGGATCTCAGCAGTTCTGAGAGTCAGTGCTAACCGTAGTAATACAGGCACTTCTCAGAAGTCCTGGGAATGTTCATGGTAGGCAACGATAGCGAAAGGGCAACTAGCTCTACTTTCCAAATAGTCAGTTGGATCTGTAGTGATCCCCATTTCTCAGCCAGATTGGAATCAGCAATTCTTACTGCACTTGCAACAACCTTCTTTAAGCTTATTTAAAACTTCTCTTGTTTATTTTGCCAACTTTGCAAAATTGATGCTTACAAACTATGTTGCAATTCATAAACAAAAGCTAATCATTTACAGGTAGACACATCTCTTTTGAACCACTAGATCAGTCTTACCCAAATCATAAGACCCATGTATCCATAGTCAGTCAAATTGCCAAATATATGTTATTTGCTAACTTGACATGAAATAATTAATGCAAATAAAGTAATAAACCTTTTAGGAAAAAAATCTGAATCATTTTAAATGAGGGAACTTTACATTGATAATTCTGAAGAAAGAAACTACTGTTTAAACGGAGGCCTGAGCAAATTCTACAGGTAACTATGTACATGGGAACCTTCAAAATTTTCCTAAATTGAGGTGAAGGGTGAGGCTTACTACTACATCTACTAGTCATCAAATGTGGTCTTCCCTGGAGAAGGAAATTATCTTTGCATCAGTCTGCTCCTATCAACTCAGGTAATTCTGAGAGAATGAAGCAGCTGTGATCCATCAGCAGTCAACACTCTGAATAGTTGGAGGATTGAATGCCTTGACCTGAAGGAGGTCTGGGCAGTGCACCTCCAAAACCTTTCTTATCAGTTGAAGACTTCAGGGAGATATTCATATGAAATATAATCTCATCACATTCTGTGCCCATGCTATATACCCCTCACCCAAACATCCTCACTGTCAATTTTGCAACCTTATTTTTCCCATGTCCTTGACCATTTGACCAACCTATTAGTCTCTACCCTTGAATCACTATAGATTTTTATTTCAAGCTGTCTTCCTACTTGGAGTAAATGACTGAAGGCACAACCCAAAGTGCTACCCATCTGAACGATTTCTTTCACTATTTTCAGCACCAACCGTGCTAACAGATTAATGCAGAAACTGTAAAAGCTAGACCCTACTTTTCCACAGTTAAAGGCAGAGGGAGAAGCAGTAGGAAATAGTACAATGTGAGTCTGAATCACCTTTTTTTTACTCTGCTACCTTCTGAATTTCCTCAGATCCAGTTCCATTACATTATTTCCATTTTATACTGAAATACTGTTGTGCATGTTGAGCTGTATGGTTTCTCAAACAGATAATCTCCAGTTCAATACAGACAAAATCACTTGACTATATACCAATCCAAGAGCTACTTTATAACTAGTTGGAGGGAATAGGAAGGAGAGAAAGGTTGGATTTACTCCAAACTTACAGGAGATGATGGTAATGATAATTGGTATCAAACAGTATGAAGAGTGGTAATGATGATTGGTATCAAACAATATGAGGAATGAAAGTTTAGTCAAATGAGGCAATGTTGGATGGCAAGCACTGGGATAAGGTTACTTTGAATACAGTCTTCATGGATCTTTGACAGAAGACCATTTCTTTCTAAGAGGTCCATACTTTCAAAAAGCTACCAAGAAACAGAAGAGAAGGGAGAGGCAGCTGTAGTAATGGACAGAAAAACCACTCAACCGTGGTAATCCACAGAACACTATAATATTTACTGAGAAATGTGCTGGCCTGCTATTGGGGGCCCTACACACCGAACTTGCCAGATGCACACAACAAACCAGTTTTAATTAATTGCCCAGCAATCACAAATAAATGACTGACATGAATTTGGAACACAGACTTATTAACTCTGAAGTTCACACTGCCCCTGCCATCTTACTTTCCATTCAATTTTGCTGACTTCACCGGGGGCTGAAATGCATTTCAATCATAAAAAGGCATTCAGTAAGAATTCTTATCATGCAGCTATTTAGGCAAACCTAGAATGTCTTAAGTCTAAGAGAGTCCTGGAGAGCTCATTAAAGTAGATGTATGCTGAGTTGGAGAAAATTAAATTTTATCCTTGATTCCTCTAGCTAAGGAAAATTTCAAGGCTCATTGACATGAAAACATGAGGGTACAAGCCAGAAAAAAATGTTCACTGAGATCAGTAACTTGCCCAGCTGTTCTTCTTCATATTCATGGCCTTCAGATATGTCAACATATGTCAACTATATAGTTCAGATTAGGTTTGGGAAAAGAGAGAAAATCTTCCAGGCTGAGAAACATTTGTGTATTGAAAACATTTTCTTTCTGATAAATCTACAAAACCTGTTCTACTTTTCAATGTTATGACTTCAATCAGTTCATAAATGAAAAACACTGTCATTTGAATCTTTACTAAATTATGTTTCTGTGAAACAAAAAGGATTAGAATTCTTTTTTAAAAACTTACTGGTTTCATAGAATTTTACTGTAATGGTAATTAATTCCTAATTTTTAGCTAATATGTTGGATCTGTACAAAGCATGTAGTGTTATTGAAATGTTTTCTTCATTACTGTGCATGGAACTTAATAAAATCACAAGAAATTCCTTTAAATATGTTATACATTTCTTCTATTATATTGACTGACCATGATGCATGGATGGTGGTCCTCAGGAGTATGAAACAATTCATCACAACCTAACATGTCAGAGAGTGAAACTCCACCATCTCAATCCTAAACGAGGAAACTTCATATGTGTGTGTCTAAAAGCCTATCGAGAGACAAAGCCCACTTTGTGGTGATGTTATGGTGATGATGTTGAATAAACAACCAATTGGAAAGATTGGAAGAAAACAACATTGGGGCGAATATCTTTCTACTGGAGACCCTTTAAATTAGCAAGTTCAAGCTAGTGAATTCCACCTCAAACCTGTATTTAATCTGGCTGTCGCAGTGTTTGATTTGAATTGAATGTCTTCATGCTCTCCACTTTGACACAATAGTGATAGCACTTAATATTGTCTTATATCCTGATACAAATGGTGTTATTACCTACTGCACTCTAAAAGCAATTGACTTTGTGTAGAAGATGATACTTCAAATTTCAAGAGTTCTCTGCCAAAATTTTAAAGATTAATGAGATCTAGTTTTGGCAAATATGCAGAAAAACAGTTACCTTTGTACATTTTAGCTAAAAGAAAGTCTTTTTGGAGAGTAATGTAATTTGGGTATAATAACTCAAATTTTAAAAATGTCTACCTTTGACTCTATAATTCTAAATCTAAGGAATTTTTTTCTAAAGAAATAAAGGTATAACTTTTATATACAAAAAGTGCTTGGTTACATTGTCCAAAGTAGCAAAATCTTAGAAACAATCTAGATGTGTATTTATAGGAGAATATAGAGATTAGGAAGTCATTATATAGTTATATCTCTCTATATATATCATATATATCACATATTTATGAATTTTATGCATATATACAATAAATGATACGTGTATTATGTGTACTGGCAAGGAAAGTCCTCCAGACATACTGTTAGGTGGGATGCTTGGGTGGCTCAGTGGTTGAGCTTCTGCCTTCGGCTCAGGGCATGATCCCGGTATCCAGGATCGAGTCCCACATCGGGCTCCTTGCAAAGAGCCTGCTTCTCCTTCTGGCTGTATCTCTGCCTCTCTCTCTCTGTCTCTCTCTGTCTCTCATAAATAAATAAAATTATTAAACATGAAGACTCCTAATAGAACATGAAGACTCCTAACTCTGGGAAACAACTAGGGGTGGTGGAAGGGGAGGAGGGCGGGGGTGGGGGTAAATGGGTGACGGGCACTGAGGGGGGCACTTGACGGGATGAGCACTGGGTGTTATTCTGTATGTTGGCAAATTGAACACCAATAAAAAATAAATTTATTATTTTAAAAAAAAGAACTGAAAAAAAAAAAGACATCCTGTTAGGTAAAAAAAGTAAGTTGCAGTTGAATGTGTATAATATAAGCTCATTTTATAAAATGTAAAAGTAAAAAGCATGTATGCACATGTATAAAGCTTAGGTATAAATTCATAAAAATTCATTAATAATTACTATTGGGAAATGATTTAAACAAATTTAAATATACATAATTCCTAAGTAGTACGAATCATTGATAATTAGAAAAATTTCATAGAGCATTTGTATTATTATAATAATAAAGTCCTTGCTCCCAAAGGGGTTCTCTGTTCACATAAGGAAAATCCTTGAAAGAATACAATATTATTCACTAACAACCAGTATCTTAACATCTTCTCAGTTCATATTATTTGTTCCCTCTGCCTGAAATACTTATTGAGTGTTTACTATGTATGCCATGCCTGCCCCCCATCAAGTTATTATCTACTAATTCTTCAGATCTCAGATCTCACTTATATGCCATCCTCTCGTAAAAGACTCTCTAGCCAACCCATTCATATGTTCTCAAAGAAATCATATTCCTTTATAGTTCTTAACATGTATATAACTGTATGTTCATTTGGGAAATGATGTGTTTTATATTCATCTCTTTAACCTCTGAGGTCCATGAGGTCAAGAACAATATCTATTTTGCTCACCATTGTATATATCTAATACTAAGAACAATGCTAGGCATGAGATAAATACTCAAAAATATTTGTTGAATGAATAAATCATGAGTGAATTTATTATTTAATTGCTATATTCTGAAATCTTAGTTTTTTAAAAAAGTCTGATTTTTTAAAAAGTCACATAAAATGGATGAGAAGAAAATCAGATTTGGGAAAAAAAAGATAGCTTAACAATTTCAAGAAGCTTGCAATTTCATGGGCCTTGATAAACTAATCCTTACAGATATTTAGAATTATTTCTATGTATAGGGACTCGGCCTTAATTCAATCATTCAATTTATTTATTAATACTCATTTGTTAGGCTTTCAGCCCTTTCAGAAAAAAATATTCAGACAGTTGTAGATTCAGTGTAGTGTTTCTTCTTTAGCTCATAATCAGCCACCTAAGAGGAAAATAAAAGTCTTTCTTTTCTTCAGCTTTTAAAACCATGCATTCCAGCTCTTATGAGCCTCATTCACATTTTCCTCTTAATGGGTTTTTCCACTAATAGCTCCACTCAATCCAAAAGGTGTTTTACTCAGCACATCTCCAATTTTATTTTCCCAATTTCATCCTTTTTACTGCTGTTTATTTCAAGATTTTATTTATCTATTTTCAAATTGGCTTTTTATTGCTGTTTTCCTGGCCTTGGGTGTATTTGAGGTTTTAAGATGGTTGTGTCATTAGGTAATAGTTAAACTCTTAGCAAGCTTTCTGTTCAATCTCAGAAAATCTTGTGCCATTTTATAATAAATACATCTCATGCCATTTAGGGCAGGTCAATGCATGAATTTCAGGTAAGGTCATTTGATTCTTTTGAGGCAGAAACCCTCCTCTTATTCACATCCATCTCCCGAGTGGATATATCCATATATCTGGAATGTTGAATAATTCTCTTTATTAAAGAAGGCGTGCCCCAAGAGACATTTTTTTCACAATTTTTTTTTTGCCTAGTGCTCTAAATTCTGTTATTTTTAATTTTTTAAAAACATGTTAAATGACAAATATTTATCTTCTATTACTTTTTAGGTAAATTACTTGGTAATAGTAATCTTTTCTTTTACAGGTTGCCAAACTGATAACAATGGTATCTCATACTTGCAAACCTCTTCATAATTTGCTTAACACTTTCACATCTCAATTGTGTCATAACTTTTCACCTCTGACTCTGGTTTGATAATTCAATCACATAAAGTAATTATATGATGAGGGACTCCTATGCTTATACATTATGCCAACTCTTGAGAGGCTAACAAGAATGAGATATTGTCTTTTCACTTCCAAACCCTGAGAAACTTGATAACTGATGCATTTGAAACAAGGAGAGACTGTTATTGAAATACAGGATACTACAACTTAGTGCAATGCAGCAAAATGATATTGATATTCAGTGCCAAAGACGATCAAAGATAGATTTATATTTGTCAGAGATTAATGGTAAAGGCTAGAGAAATGTAACTCTGACTGCCTTGTCTTTTGGCTATAGCCTCACTCTTCTTGAATTACGTTTGTGATTGCTATACTTAATTCTTGTCTAATATTCTCTTTATGCTTGTACATACTCCCTAGCTAAGACCATAAGATCAGTTCTTAATATCTAACTTTAATAAATCAAATCCAACTTTCTCATTTGGCTCTTAATGTGTGTGATTACATAGTCAAGATTGCAATGCTGGTAATATTTTTTCAGGTCATAATTTTTACCAACACTTTTGTTGAGCCATTCCAAGATGCCCGGGATTCTGCTGGACCTCTAGGGTTATAGAGTTGACACTCTTAAGGAATTTAAAGTCAACTAGAAGGATTTGCAATCCAGACATACTTATTTAGAAATTATTTTCATCAACTAAGAAATATATTGGAACTTAAAAATAAATTGAGATTTTCCTGTTAAACTTTCTAACAATCTTTAGTACATAAAGGAAACAAATATTATTCCTTGTATTAGATCAAAACCTACCAAAGTACTAGATTAGCCAGTTTATTAGGTATGTGATAAATAAAAAAACAAATAAAAGTATCTAATGATGACGATGAAGGAAAAATGAATTTGAAGTTATAGAAAGGTTTATCTGATAGAAAAGTAAAATACACCATAGATCAACCCTGAAAACAAACATTAATCAGTGCTAGCCACAACGTTGTCTAAAGATTAATGTAATTGCTTCTCCAGTGGAGCAATAGGAATTCTCATTCAGTGCTGGTGGGAATGTATCACAAACTGTAATAAGCTAATATGCGTATTTCAACCCCTAGCACATTCATAAAACAAGAAACAATTAAGGAATTATAGTTAAAAAGCCAACATAGAAAAAATAAAGAATAAAAATTTAACAATAATCCAGAACAGGAGAGTAAAAAAAGGAAAAGAAGAAAGAACAAATGTGACAAAGTAAAAACAAATAGCAGAATGCTAAACCTAAAAAATTGTCATATAAGTAATTTAATTAAATTTAAAAGATCTAAATATTCCAATTAAAAGGAAGATATCATAAACTGGATAAAAAAGCAAGACCAAACCAAGTTCTGTTTAAAAGGTATGTACTTTGAGTGTAAAGACAGAGATGAAATGCAAAAAATTTAAAAAATCAAAAAATATAGAAAATGTTACATCATATAAATATCAAACATCAAAATGTAGTAGCCATACTATCAGGCTATGTAGACTTCAAGAGAAAGAATATTATCAAATATAAAGAGAAATATTTCATAATAATAAAAGGTCAATTCACCAGCAACACACAGCAAGCCTAAATCAGCTATATATCTAATAATACAGGTTTAAAAATATAAAGTAATAATTACAAAACCAAAGAGAAAAATAAAAAATACACAATTATAGTTTGCAATTTTAATATTCCAGGCGTAGTAATTTATAGAACAAGTAAATATGAAATATGGAATATTAAAAAGCAAATTGTCCAAATTATTCTAGTCAACATTTATAGAACTCTACATCTAATAACTGCAGAGTGCACATTCTTCTTTTTTTTCTTAAAGATTTTATTTATTTATTCATGAGAGACACAGAGAAAGAGGTAGAGACATAGGCAGAGGGAGAAGCAGGCTCCAAGCGGGGAGCCCAATGTGGGACTCGATGCCAGGACTCCAGGATCACGATCTCAGCCAAAGGCAGATGCTTAACCACTGAGCCAGCCAGGCACCCTGCACATTCTTCTCAAAAGCTGATGAAACAATCGCCAGAATGACTATTGATGCAATTTGATATTAATAATAAAAACATTAAGCAATACAATTCCAAATCACCATAAATGGCTCAAAAATCACAATGGAAATTTAAAAAATAATTACCAATAAATGATAATGAAAACATATCAAACTTTGTGGGAAACAGCTAAAACAGAGCTAAGAGGGAAAATGATAGAAGAAAACTAGTGTTAGAAAAGAAATATAATTTGAAACCAGCTATATAGCCATTTATTTTGAGTAGAAAAAAAGAGAAAGATAAACACAAACTCAATTGAAGAAAGAAAATAATAAAAGAATATAAATTTAATGAAAGAAAACAGACAAATATAGAGAAAAATTAATAGAACTAAATTTGGCTTTTGAAAAGATAAAATTTATAGTCCCTCTGCCTTAATATGTAAGAAAAAAGACAGAATGTACAAGTCTATCAATGTTACAAATGAGAGAGGAAACACTACTATATTTAGACAATAACAGTTTATTTTTTTTTTAATTTTTATTTATTTATGATAGTCACACACAGAGAGAGAAAGAGAGAGGCAGAGACACAGGCAGAGGGAGAAGCAGGCTCCATGCACCGGGAGCCCGACGTGGGATTCGATCCCGGGTCTCCAGGATCGTGCCCTGGGCCAAAGGCAGGTGCCAAACCGCTGCGCCACCCAGGGATCCCGACAATAACAGTTTAAAAAGTAACAGAATTTTATTAAAAGCAGTAATCCAGGGCGCCTGGGTGGCTCAGTGGTTGAGAGTCTGCCTTTGGCTCAGGTCATGATTCCGGGTGTTGGGATCGAGTCCCACATCAGGCTCCCTTTGGGGAGCCTGCTTCTCCCTTTGCCTGTGTCTCTGCCTCTCTCTCTCTCTCTCTCTCTGACTCATGAATAAATAAAATCTTCTAAAAAATAAAATAAATAAAAGCAGTAATCCAAATTTAATAATCAGTAATGTTTATTCATTGGAAGACCTAAATTAGCTAAATTTATATAGGAAGAAATAGAAGAATGCCAACAGTCCCATATCTGTTAAATAAATTGAATAATGTAAATAAATGCCTTCCCACAAACATACTTCCAGCCCAGATACTTCACCAGTGAATTCTATCAAACATTTAGGGAAAAAAATTTTTTTAAACAAGTGCCTAACAGAAAGAGAGGAGAAAAAATATTTCCAAACTCATTTTTGTAAACCCAGAATAATCTTGATTCCAAAACCTGAAATGAATATTACAAGAAAAGAAAATGACCAGCACTATCCCTCATAGCAAATATTAACAGCAAATTTTAGCAATATTTAAATCATGATCAAATAGGATTAACTCTAAGAAAGTATTGTTTTAACATTTGAAAACCAACCCATATAACACATCATAACAACAAAAAATAAAAATATTAACGTTGCCTCAAGAGATGCAAAAGAAAAAAAAGGTTTTTTTTTTTTAAGATTTTATTTATTTATGAGACACAGAGATAGAGAGAGAGAGAGAGGCAGAGAGAGAAGCAGTCTCCATGCAGAAAACCCAATGCGTGACTCGATCCCAGGACTCCAGGATCATGCCCTGGGCCCAAGGCAGGCGCTCAACCACTGAGCCACCCAGGCGTCCCGAAAGGCTTTTGACTATTCAAAATTCATTCAGGATTTTTAAAAGTTTGCTTTATACAGAGGTACTTTTATGAAGAATGAGAAAATTATTTACTTACTTTTTGAAATAAATCCTATAAATAATAATTATTATTACCAAAGTCCAAAGACCTCTTGCTATTATGTATATTGTGTATCATCAGACATGCTGTTATGGGGTGAATTTTGTACTCCAAAAATTCGTATGTTGAAGTCCTAATCCCTAGTACCTCAAAACATGATGGTATTCGGAGATACGGTCTTTAAAGAGTCAATTAAATTATAATGAGGTTTCAATCCAATATGGTTTATTAATATATATATATATTAGAACATATACAGAGGGAAAACCACCATTTGAACACACAGGGAGAAGACAGCTATCCATAAGGCAAGAAGAGAGGCCTCAGAGGAAACCAATCTTGTTGACCCCTTGATCTTCGACTTCCAGTCTCCAGAACCGCAAGAAAGTTCATTTCTACTGTTCAACCCACCTAGTCTGCAGTACTTTGTTATGGCAGCCCCAGCATACTAACGCACATGATAAAACTGCAGGCACTACATTACATTATATTGCAGATCTCTAGCATTTATTCATCTTGCATAGCTGAAACTTTATATGTGGACTGATGAATGAAATATGGGGCTTTTGAATTTTTTTTTTTTTTATTTTTAGGAAGCTTAAGCCAAAGATGTAAAGGGAAGGAAATACCACAGAATCATGATTTGCTTTTTGGATATAGAATATATCTCAACACATATAACTTATTAGGGATTCTGAATATGTACCCCAAACTAGGAAAAGATTCGGAAGTTTGTTTATGAGTCAACACCCTTAATCTTTTGTTTTTTATTTGCATTCTTCTCTTGACAGATAGTAATATGCCTTAGCCTGTAAATAAAATACCTAGATTTCAGGGGAGAGAGGTGGGTAGACCTTGCATATTTGATCTTGCTATTTGTTATCTTCATTTATGATAAAAATAGTCCAAATTTGTTCTACAGTTAGTGGTAAGGAAGAAAAGCATTGGACAGAATCCTAGATGTTTCTCTGACAGTTGGGAATATCTAATGTGGCTCTGACTTCTGTGTGGGAATCAAAGAGGCTTCTGTGACTTTCCTTGTTTGCTATTTCTGGTCTTCAAAGGCCTTTTGAATTATGTACTATACAATAGAATATTCTCTTTGACATTGAAAGCTTCGGCTTGTCAGTCAGTATTTTCAACCAAAATATATTGAACCCTTTCTGTGTAAAGCACAGTCTGAGAAATGAAAAGTAATCAAAAGATCAGATCCAGGCTTCCAACAAAGCTCCTAATCTAAACACAGATAGGCCTAGAAAAACCCTTCATCAGTAAGATAATGGCAAGTCAAAAAGAATACCAAAAGAGAAGTTATGGAAATAGGAAGATCCTCTTCCATCTCTCACCACAGGAGAAAGAGAAAGAATAGCTGCATTTGACAATAAAAGGAAAGTGTTGTAATGTTAAGTTCACTTAAGGAGGAAAGGACAGTTTGAAGCAACAGCTTGTCAACTACTGGAACAGCTCTGTAAAAATAATTGAGCAAGTAAAACATTAGAAAGTAAGCTATTCAAATTTAGTACTTGAAATATCCCTATTAATCAAAGCTAGAAAGGGGAATCATCTTCCTTTAAATCCCACTACCCCCAAGTCTTTTTTTCTCTCTTCTTTCCTTCCTCCCTCCTTTCCTTCCTTCTTTCCTCCATTCCTTCCTTTCTTCTTTCCCTCTTTCCCTCCCTCCCTCCCTCCCTTCCTCCCTCCCTCCCTTCTCTCTCTCTCTCTCTCTCTCTCTCTCTCCTTCCTTCTTTCTTTCGTATTGTGGTAAGACCACTTAACATGAGATCTACCCACCTAACAAATACAGTATTCTTCACTGCAAGCACTACATTGCATTGCAGGATATCTAGAAGTTACTTATCTTGCATAGCTGAAACTTTATATCTCATTGAACAATACCCTGGGTCTTATAAATAAACCTAATGACTCAGATCTTGCTAGCATGTTTCACACTGAGCAGAACCTAAGGTGAACAGAAAGAATGGAAAAGAGAACCCTAATCCTTTGTCCCCATTGACCCCTCTGCTTTGTGCTGGACCTGCAAGAGAAGCACCCTCCAAAGCCTAGGAAAACTCCACTAAAGACCTTCACAAAGAACTACATGCCCCTTTCTCCAGCCTGCTCTAAATGGAAATCAGAAAATGGGAATTCACTGAAAGTTAGACACATCAGATGGGAAGTTGAGGTGTCCAAAATGTATGTACTAGATAAATGATGTATCTAAATAATGTCACAAAAAAATAAAAATAATTTTCTTTTCAAGAATGTAAACTACTCACTACACCTGGGTGGCTCAGTGGTTAAGCATCTGCCTTCGGCTCCGGTAGTGATCCTGGGTTCCTGAGATCGAGTCCCACATGGGGCTCTTCGCAGGGAGCCTGCTTCTCCCTCTGCCTATGCCTCTGCCTCTCTTTCTGTGTCTCTCATGAATAAATAAAATCTTTTAAAAAAAAAAAAGAATATAAACCACTCTTTTCTGGGCATGTTGGTAATGTCATTAATTTTCACTGTAAAAACTTTTGTCATAGACTCTGAAAAATAATATTTCAGCCCTGTTTCTGTCTGAATTAGTTCAGAAAATATGTTAAGTGGGGTCAGTTGATAAGATTTTTTAACACTGTAGATTAAAATGGGTTGCACAGCCAGCTGAGCGTAGTCACAGTGGCACAGTCAGCTGATCACCCCATTCTTGGTTTCAACTCAGTGAGTGGTCTTAGGATTTTGATCTGAACGTCATGAGATTGAGCCCCGAGTTGGACTCCACACTAAGCACAGAGTCTGCTTAAGACTCTCTCCTTCTCTCTATGCCCCTCTCCACCTCTAAAATAAATAAACAAACAAACAAATAAATAAATAAATCTTTTTTAAAAACCCTGTAAAGAGGTTTCATGTCTGTCTGTTTGTTTTTCCACTGTGCTCTGTTTTAAGACCTATGGTACTAAAAAGGGTGGGCTCATGGGGAACGAAGAACAACCTTGTTCTTTTTTTTTTTTCTGGCAAGGGTCTACCAACAAGGCAGATATTAAAAGTGACATTTAGAGTTCTGGGAACCAAATTTGATGCTTGTACCACAATATGCCACAACCAAAACCTGGCAGGAATTACCTCTGTAAAGAGAACATTGAATTCCCCCTGGGATGCCTTGAAAAAGAAAACAGAAACACTTATAAAGGAGAGGATGAAATATCCAAACTGCAGTATTTTGTCTAAAAGAAAAGGGTATTTAAAACCTGTGGCTCTGGAAAGCAAATCACAGTCCATTAGTGAAAGACAAAATAAGGTCACAAAATGCAGTATTTAATGTAAGTCCCTTTATTTACAGAGTATAATATATGGATATAGATATATCTACAGAAATAAAACACACAAAAGAAAAATACCTGAAAATAAATACCACAAGATGTCAACAGTGCTTAGAGTGGAATTTTTTTTCTCTCTTTTTGATTATTTTAATTTCTAAAATTCATGATATATAACTATAGATAGAATTTTATATTTTTTATAGTTTTATGTAGATAATTATGGATAGTCTGATGAACCATCATATGTTCATTGGGCTTTACTATGTATAGCTCTAGTAACAAACATACTAATCAACCCTTGTCCCTCTTCTTCAGTAAACTCTGAGACACTTGAGGTCAGGGACAGGGTCAATTATACCACTGGATATTCAATTTTTAAAAAAAGGAAAGAGGTGTAATTAACATGCAGGTACTTATCAAACTTAATTATTGTAACAACTCTGTAATCATTACAATCTTCAATTTTACAGATGAGAAATTAAAGCTTAGAGATATTAAGTTACAGAATGAACATCCTTCAGTTGAGAAGTGCTGAGGCCAAGATTCAGGTGCACATCTGTCTGACCCCAAACTAATGTTGGTGTTAAATTTTGATGCCCAATAAATGGAAGACAGGAAGGAAGAGCGGCAAGCCATGAAGACCTAGGAAAGGTTTAAAGTTATAATGTAAAGCAAATGAATAGAACATAAAATAAAATTCATAAGAAGCAATCATTTAAAATGAGCACAGAATATACACATCATGAGCAAGAATATTCACCCGCACAGATATATGCACATGAGAGCTAAATTACTAGCACTTGAGATAATTGTAGTAGAGATTATTGTCATGAGAGGAGATGCTCTTAGGTGACACCAGGCCTTTCCACCTTGGTTCTCCTGTAATATCTTATTTGGGCCAGTCTCTTGATTTTTTTAATGGAGGCTCCATGTGTTTTCAGGGACAGATTGTTTCTTTCCTATGACATCTTCTTTTATTTGGAAGCAATGCATTTCAGTGGTACATGAAGGAAACAGTATCAGAGGAAATTCAGTGAAAAATCTAATGAATCAGGAGAGAGAGGTCCTTTGTTGCAGTGCATTATCAAAATATCATGTATGTAAATGCAGTTTCACAGGTTTCATGGAGTTTTTTAATAATTAAAGATTATACCATTAAGTAATATTTCTGGGGCCTTATGCTTAACTTTTATGATGTCTTTAACTAAAAAAAAGATATACCCAGAGGTGAATCCTGGAGTATACTGAGAAAGTAGGACAGACAAGCTCAGACTATCCAAAAGTATAGATGAAGTAGTTGATTTCCTCTCTGGCACTTATATGTAGAATAAATTTGATAAAATCATTTACCAGGGACACCTGGGTGGCTCAGTGGTTGAGCGTCTGCTTTAGGCTCAGGTCATGACTCTTCGCCTAGGAATAGAGTTCCGCATAGAGGTCTCCTACAGGGAGGCTGCTTCTCCTTCTGCCTAGGTCTCTGACTCTTTGTGTGTCTCGAGTAAATAAGTAAAATCTTAAAAAAAAAAAAAAAAAAAACATTTACCAGTAACTCAAGAATGTGGATATCAATTAGAGAGCCCTAATAAATGTTACAATTTAGAGCTACCTATTTTCTAAGTGCTGAACAGGACTGTTTGCCCTGAATTTGAGGTAAGTCCTAAGGTCTAAGGTATGAAGCTTGCGATGAAAAATGGAAGAATCCAGGTTGCTTATTCTTTGAATGTTTTTCAGGTTCATCCAAAAATATTTCATCCAAAATATAAAACTTGATCTTCTTTCCTACATCATGAGTCTTCAAGGCACAAATATTAGAAGTACTACCTATAGTATTTAATACATGGAAATGTCATTATGTGCTGACTGTTAGTAAGTTTTGGTATTCCAGAGTAAAACAAATATCTTGTATTCTCATAACATGAATCCATAGAAAATAGTATATCTTTTCATCTATTTTATTTTTTTACCTAATTTCTTATTTCTTATGTAGGTCCTCAAAGCCCTCAATCCTTACAAGTAGGATAAATATGTCTGGAAGAATCTAAGTCATCAAATTCAAAACATTCTGCCAGATTGAAACAAAGAATGGTGATTTTTCTCCTGAGAAGTCTTTTTGGGAAAGAGTATTAGGGATTAACTATAAACGGATATTCCAGGCACTCTGGTGGGCTCAGAGTAGACAAAGAAGAATAAGTAGCTTCTGCTCCCAAAAACCTACTTTCTCTAGTAAATATAGACCTGTAAATAGACAATTATAAATTTTTTGAGATTGGTATGCTGATGGAGACATGCACATGTGTTAAATATGCACCGGGGAGGGACTTCTAACCTGGCCATAGGGGCAATTTGAGGGCTTCTTGAATATCTGCTTGAGCTCAGACCAAGCTGTGTAGGTGCTAACCAGGCAAATGGCTGGAGAGGTGATGTAGGGGAGGGAAGGGCAAGCCAGGCAAAAGTGGGAATATGAACAGAAGCAAAAAAGTGAGAAAATACAGTGGAGAAATATGAGTAGTTTGAAAATGACAGATTGTAAATTATAAAGCAGAGAATAACATGCAGCTATGGAGTTAGGCAAGGGACAGACAAACCACAGATGAGAATATTTGCACATGGAGGAGTTTATCCTTGGGGAGTTACTGAAGGATTTAAAGTAATCAAATGGTATTATCAAACCCAAATTTTAAATGGATTCCTTTGATAGTCACGTGGACAATGTATGTGTAAACTAATAGCTCTGGGTTGAGTGAGACACTTTGTGAAATAGAAAAAAAATTTGATGCAAGAGGGAAAAGTCAGAGAAATATTGAGAGAAACTACAGACTGTGGTGTTACGACTGTTAAGTAGAACGTCATTTTGAAAAGTCAAGAGATTAACAGTAGCAAATGAAACAGGGCTACACAAGCAAGGCAATTATTGAAGAATGTCCAATAGAATTCTAATCAGGAAATCAGTAATGCCTTCAAGAAGAACAGTTCATTTGAGCAGGAAGGGCAGAAGCAGAGTGCCAGGGGTCACAAAGCAGATGAGTAGTGGGGACGAACTGGTTTCAGAGAGTGAATAAGATTTAGAGAAGGTTGTGAAGGGAAGAGAAAGGATCTCTTAGCAAAGGTGTGCATGGACGCCAAGTTAGGAAAAATTGAAGATATAGAAAAGAAGTGTCTATAAAGGTAATGCCCCAGAAGAGATATGAGAAGTTGAGGTCTTAAAAGGTAGAAGAATTGATGGAGCAAACCTTCAGAAATGCACCAAAGGAGCCACATGTTTATATCTTCAATGGGGAAAGAAGATTTTACCCTCAGTTTCTTAATAAAGAGGTGACATAAGTAAAAGGATTAACTTGATATCAAGACTTTAGTTTGTTTGCATTATTTACTCTTTATAGAACAACATTAGACCGCCACAAGAAAATTTTATTAACAGTTTTAAAGAGCATCCAGATCATCCTCCTACCAATAACACAAGCATTCCTTCATGTGAAGGTCTGAATATGCACCTTCCCTTGGGAAATATACTCATCAAATTCTATACAAGTACATGGTCTTTATCACTAACTCTTTACAGATGCTCAAAACACCTGTGCAGTCATAGTCCATATTATGGATTGACATGCTGTTAGTAAGTCTGTGACAAAGGGTAATGCCATGTTTTCCCTTTTCAAGGGTAATACCCTAGAAAGAACAGCCTGTTCTTATTTAATTGGCATTGATTTTCTTGAAACTGACTGTTATTCTCAAGTTGTAATATTTTTTTAATTGCTTGAGATGAAAAAGCACTTCATTTGGTGAGTCTTATAAAAGGAGTACTCTTTCAAATTTCTTCTTTTAATTGAAGATTTTGCTACTTGTTTGTTTCTCATTCATTTTGTTTAGATCTGAACATTTTTCTCATTGTCAGAAAACTTTGATGACTGATAGCCTATTAAAAATAGGGTTGAGAGGGTAGTAGCATTATTAAAATCTGAAATTTCTCAAACCAGTAGACCAATATATCATGTTTCTTTTATTCCCCTAGCTTTAAAGAAAAAAAAAATCACATCCCTAGCACCATCCTATCCCTCCAGACACCTCAAACCTTCACTCTAAGATAAGTACCAAGTTTACCACAAAGGTTGCAGATTGTAAATGGATCTAAATCATATATGATGAAAAAGGCAATTTTTATTTTCAAACATTCTTTCCACAGATGTCTCACCCTCTCATTGCTCTATCTGTAGCTTATTGCTCTGAATACTGTTATATCTTTCTTAGGAAGACATGCAACTAAACTTTACTTCGGATGGCATTGGGTTCATTCTTGGGAGATCCTTAGGGAGGGTGAAGATTATTAGACTTTGAATTCTATACTCCCAAGAAGTTTAATAATAGGTAATTTCACATATTTTTCCTACCCCAAAATCACAACTTTGGGGAGATATATGGACTCATTTGAGATTTTTTTTCTGTGTTCTAAGAAAATCTAAGAAAATTTAATCCTAAAGGATTTGTATATATTACTATATTCGATCCTCATAGCAGTTCTATGATCTATTTATTAGTCACATTTTGCAGAAAAAGAAATCAAGAAGGTTTAAAAATTTATTCAAGTATCTGTAACTAGTTAATGGCAAAGAAGGACCCAGGAAGTCTGAATGATCAGTTATTTAAAGGCAGAGCAAATATAAAACTCAAGTTCCTGACTTGCAGACTGGTGCCACCCAGTGGGCTCAAATAAATATCTAATCAAAGTCTCCAAAGAGCATTTCTGTCATTGATTGAAACTGACATTTTCAATATTAAGAATGCTCTGTCTTTCTTCTCTGAAGACTGAATGCTCTGAAGTAGGAAAATGATCAACCACAGAGCATGTCTGGCAAACCTGAGTGATTATGCCCCCAAATACACTATCCCAAGCTCCGTCGCTGATAAATACCCATACTCACCCTGGTGACAAATATGTTTTCTTTCCTTTGTTTTCACTTCCAAAAGAGTTTCAGTAACCTCAAGGATGCTTCCATGTATAGACTAGAAGACACTTATGCCACAGCAGCTTTGACTGTGACTTATATGATAACTTCCCTGGAGCATTGCCCCATGTTTCCTTCCTCATAGAACCAGGGCTACAGTCCCTCTGCTATTGCTACACTCATGCTTGCATTTCTTCTCAGGACCCAGCCACCTCCGCAGCAATAATCTCTGACAATTGACCCCAGGCCACTTCTCTGGTTTCTTCTCTCTGCCTCAGTCTCTCTCAGTTTCTGCGTCTCCACCAGAGGGAATTTCATGGCAAACTTGAGGAGCACTTAGTGAACAGGTTTCACCATCCACTTTTCTTCCCTCGTGGGTGTGGGTAGGAGGATGATGCACAAAGCACACGTCGGGGTTAGAGTGTTCTAGTAGAGTTTCATCAATCCTGAAAGCAGTATGTGCACATATGCCAGGCATTCTTTTCCTTTGTGGTGACTTTTATGGTGATTTTTTTTTCTCATTTTCTCCAAAATTCACTCTTGTGCTATAGCTGAATTGGAGGCCATTTCAAAGGGAGACTTCTAAATCTTTCAGGTGTAAATAACAAATAAACAAACAAATATATGTATGTGACAGCTTTAAACAAACAAAAAAGATGATTCATTTGCTCATGTCTGACATCTGACTTCAGGTACCCCAGCCTGATCTAAAATTCAAAAGACATCTTCAGAATCTACCACATGTGCTCTTCCTCAGATTTGGCTCCATTCTAGGATTCTACTTCATGGCCCCAACAACTCCAGGTTCTTTCTCTTGTGGCTGTAGCACTTCTAAAATTCTATTCTCAATATAAAAATAATCTTATTCTCATCATTTCAAATAAGTTCCCAAGATTTACTCTAATGGTATCCTTTTGTTTCTAATTGGATCCTTTAAACCACTTGTTCATCCATAACCCATTAGTATGACTGTGGAGAGGGCTATCTTGATTTGTTAGAACCACTCAGGATCTACTCTTAAAAACAGAAGTTTGAAGTCTAGCATTTGTGGGCAGAAATTGTTCTCCAAAAGAAATCTGAGATATTATCACCAAGAAGTAAGTGAAAAATAACTGGTAGACCACCATGGTGTCTGCTACAGAATTCCAATTGTCTTTAGGCATAATTCCACATATCAACCCCCTCAGCCCATCATCTAGTGGAACCCTAGCTTCAGCCCAGCAACCGTTCTTTTTTTGCAATTCTAGTTCGAAAATTGAGATATGCATCTTGTCTCACTGGTTGTCCCTGATATCCTATATCTGTATGATTCAGTCTGTGGTCAGTTAAATTCCTATATCCCTGATATCAACACTATTCTAGACTATCTCTATTATATGCTTATGCAAAGTTTGTAACTAGTAGTGATGAGATATCTTTCCATTTTGTAACCAACACTTTAAAATTTGTTAAAGGCATATGTATCTGGCCTGGAAAGAAATAAGGTTCCAAAGCTCATTTAACATGTGTTCCCTGGATACCACTGCCTCGCTGATTAAACAAATACCAGCAGGGAGACAGGTCACTGCACTGAGAACATTTAAATAATGACTCACAGTCAATCCTCTCACTCTGTCTCCTGGCACCATAAAAATCCCTCACCCAAAGGAATGAACTGGCATGAGCGAATTACAGGGTTATTTTCCTCTGAATATTTCATCAACTGCTCATCAAAATTCTAGATCAAATCTAAGGAAGTTAATCTATTTATGAGGACAGCACATAATATCTAAGCATATTTGCTCACCTCTGTCTGTGCACATTTCATTAGAGCTCACCAGCTTCAATTCATAGCGATCTCACTTGAGACTAAATTAGTATGAAGTGTACCTTTAAATTACCAACAAGTGCCTCCAGGTACAATATGCATCTGAATCCAGTATCAGAGAAGCCACATGTTTCCTACTCAATTTATCAAATGGCATATCACACACCTCCTTTAATTCTATTCAGATAAATCTCAACCCCAATCAGCATTGGAGGTTGTGCCCAATTACAAGGAAGACAAATTGATATAGTAGAAAGAAAGTAGACTTTAGCATCAGTCATACTGATGACTCATACTGAGTCTTCTGAATACCAAGTTGGTATTTTACATGCTAGAGGGGGAAAGTTTTTCAACTTCTCTATCAGTTTCCTCAGCTACAAAATAATGATAATTAAAACATAAGTCTTAAAGTGATTATGAACATTAAATAGATAATAAAGAAAGCAAGTAATAAATAAAACAGACCTAACTAATCACTCAATGAAAGTCGATTCCTTTGCAGTCCCCTCAAATGGGTACTTGCTGTCCTCAACAACAGTGATAAATTGTGTTGATAGTACGTACCGTTGATATAATGAATGAAAATGATACTTTACTACTGTATTATTCCTCCCAAAAACATATAACCCTAGTTTAATCTGATAAAAATATCAAATTCCAAATGAGAGACATTCTTCAAAATATCTGAGCAGTAGCCTTCAAAAGTGACAAGCTCATCAAAAACAAGGAAAATCTGGGAAGTTATCAGAATCTAAAAGAACCAAAGGAGACATGACCAAGAATGTAATGTGGTATCAAGGATGGGATATCAGAAAATTTTGAAAAAGGCATTCAGTAAAAGCTAAGGAAATATGAATAAAATATAGATTTTAGCTAATAATCATCAATATTGGTTCAGGCATTGTAATGCGTGGATCACAATAATAAAGAAAGGTGTTAAAAATAAAGAAAATATAAGACATCTCTGTACTATCATTTCAATTTTTCTATAAATTCATAACTGTTTTAAAACAAAAAAATATATAAAAGATATATTTAAATAAAGCACCTACAATTTTGAAACAAGGATGTTAAGCAATTCTTCTGAAGTCACCTTCTTTGTCTACCTGTTTTTTCCTTCTCCTTTCTCTTTCTTTCCTCAAATTTAATTCCTGGGGCTATTGTACCTTAGAAGCCATAAGATTAAGATGTGAGTTTCCTGATGCCCATGGAGAAGGAGCCATGAAGAAAAGGTATGCGCAGTTCACACACAAGAAGAAGGACATCATTTAGGGAGGAATGGTTCCCAGCAAAGCTCTCAATAGTTACTATAGCATGTGCTGGGTACTGTGCTAGATACTTGACATACACGATCTTGTTATATTTGTAGTCATAGCAACCATACTGATGTAGATATTCATCTAAATTTGCACATTGGTTCAGTCAATCATAATCCCATGGCTCACAGGAACCGGACTGAAGTTCCACACTCCAAAGCCACACCCTTAACTACTGCACATACTGCCTCCCAAGGCCCCAGTAGGATGATCACTTTGCCTCCAGTGACTCCTACTCTCATTTTTGTATACCTCTCTGACTCTAAGTGCCCAACAACACCTAATCCCTACTAAGCCATCCAGCTATGCCTCCTCTTTTATTCAGGAAGAAAAATTAGAACAAGGAAAGGAGGTAAAAGAGAAAGAAGAAAGAAAGAGAGCTAACATTTATTGAGGAGCTACTACACACCAAGGCACCTAATAGGTACTTTACCCACATTCATTAATTAAGCCTTCATGATATCCTCATAAGAACATAATATCCTCATAAAAACATAATATCTATTTTTAGGCTCACTGTTCCTCAGTGATTTTACCACACTGTTGTGAAGGGAGAAGTTCTTCCTTTTTTTTTTTTTTAAAGATTTATTTATTTATTTATTTATTTTAATTTATTTATTTAATCATTATAGACAGAGAGAGAGAGAGAGAGAGAGAGAGAGGCAGAGACACAGGAGGAGGGAGAAGCAGGCTCCATGCCAGGAGCCGGACACGGGACTCCATCCGGGACTCCAGGATCGCGCCCTGGGCCAAAGGCAGGTGCTAAACCACTGAGCCACCCAGGGATCCCCTTCCTTTTTTTTTTAAATCACTTTCCACAATATTCCATATATGCCACTCACTCCATCAGTACTTGCTTCTCTAGGCTTGATCACCTCCCACTTCGTTTTGCCCTAATCTCTCCAACTTCTACTCTATAATCAGCGAATGTGTCAAGAGAGTTTTTGTTCCTTTCTTTTTGTTTTTTTGTTCCCTCTGCTCTTCTCCTGGTCTTGGTCCAGCTAACTCCTCTTCAATATTGGAGCTTCACTTACATGTCACTTTGACGGAGAGTCCTTTCTCAACATCACAGGCTAACTGAGGCCATCTTATTACTCCTATGAAGAGCAGTTTATTTTCTTTATCTGGAGGTAACACATAAAGTGTAGCTATGTATGCAATGATGAACTCATATATTTAATTTCTATCCCCCATTTGGACTGCAAGCTCCATGAAGAAAGGGATTATGCCTATTTTTTCCACCTGTGCTTAGCACAGTGCCTAGCACATAGTATGGCTCAGTAAATATTTATTGAATAAAGTTTTTAAGTTAACAAATGGATATAAGACTACAGGAAATTTTTTTCTCCTTTCTGAAATCAATCTTCATTTTGTTCAAGGTATATGTCATTTTGTGCCTTACATAAAGTTATTTATGCACATGTGTTATTTTCTTAACTAGACTTTAACCTCTAAAGAAGAAAAGCTCTATAATTTGTCTATGTATCCTCTATCTCACATACATACATGACTGAGAAAATACTATGTGGTTGGCACCAAATAATGTATTAAATAAATGAGGGGGAAAAATGTTTAAAGTTAAATGGAGAAAAGCTGACTATGGTTTCACACATTTCTTTTCCCAGGAATATTTTAATTTTAAAAGAGCATTATTGAAGAGCATGCCTGAAATCCACAAAAAAGTGGCTCTTAATGATGGTATTAGAATCATTAATAAAGAGTTAATGGGGTTTCACAGAGTTTAGAGGCCATTTTTTTCACTTTTTTTCAAATCTAAAACAAGGGACTTGGATTGACTCCTATTGGATTCCTCCTTTTGGCCCAAACATGAATCTGGCTCTGTTTGCAAAAACTGAAAATGACCATAAAAAGGTTTTTCACAATCTCCTACTTCCTTTTTCTTCACTTCAGGATGTGATGATGCCTATAAATCCCACCATCTGTCCCCAGAGGGTAAGTGTCTCAATCATCATCTCTCAGCTGCCCCTAGCAGCTTCCTGGTTGAGTCATGACCCTGTCCCTGTCCCCTATTCCATCTTGATGATGAAATTTTCATCTGATGTCCCTCCAGCAAGATTCAGAAGCATTTCCTATATCAAATAAACATGTATCTAATCATTTTAAAAATAATTTCCAAGAAAAAAAGGGCAGGATTTAATTTAAAATGTAAGAGTACATTTAGCTTGCATTCCTCTCTAATCAAAGAATGAGCTCATTCACTCTGAATATCACACTGGGAGACAGGCTAGTTGGTAAGTAACATCAGCCTGTCGTCAAGAGATACATGTGTTCAATTATCAGCAATGCCTTACCCTCAGTATAGTGTAAACTGAAGGTTAACCAAGGAGATCTCTTCTCAGAGATCTGGTAGTTCTGTGACCAAAATTCAAAAGAAATTCTGCCCCACACAATATGACAATGTCTTGCTGTCTCTTTAGTGCGATGGGAAGGCAGTACTGTGTTAAATCATGGACTGTAGATAATCAATTCACAAGCATGCACAGAACAGCTTGATTGATGATTTCTCACCGGGCTAGAGGGGCCTAGGATGGCACTTACCTACCTCTGGCTCCTCTTCCAAATCCCATGTCAGGGTTGCTCAGGGTCTCACACTTGCTCTACCAGTACACTTGGATGTGTGTACAGAGAAATAATTATATAGAAGCACAGGACTGAGTGGGGACCAGAGGGGACCTCTGACTTTCCCAAGGTAGGTTGTTACCATCTTCTCTTAGCAGCAGGCAATGGCTTTAAGATGAAAAGTAGAGGGACAGCCTCTTCAGCACTTGAAGTATATTTATTCCACCAAAAAAGTAGCCCCAGGCTACCATGGGCATCTGTAATTTAGGTAGCAAACCTCTCCTCATGCCTACACTGTTAGCCTAAAGGCACCGAAAAAGCTGCACATCAAAGTGAAAATGCAAAACAATTCACCTTCTGAAACAAACAAAACAAAAAAAAACCCTGTCCCTTTCATGGTATTTTACACTGTATGCTTATAAGTATAAATATTAATTTATAACACAAAATAACAACTTCTAACATGTGGATGTTTATATGGAATGTTGTAATGGACATTTGTCATTTTTTGGATGGCTACTATGGAAAAAATTCATCAAAGTAGAAGTGGAGTTCTAGCTCCTGCTCCCTAAAAAAAAAAAAAAAAAAAAGAGAGAGACAAAAACCAAAAAACCAAAAAAAAAAAAAAAAAAAAAAATCAACCCTTGTCCTTCCCAGCTCTCTGGTAGACACATGAGTGTAAGGCATAGCACCAGCCGACAAACATTCCAAATGGGAATTTGAGCCTCTGAACCTTGAAAGAGTAATGCAAAATATTTCAGAGATTAGGACCTCAATAAAAATAAATCAGCGTAGGGGCAGCCGGGTGGCTTAGTGTTTGAGCGTCTGCCTTTGGCTCAGGTCGTGATCTCTGGGTCCTGGGATCAAGTTTCGCATCAGACTCCCCGCAGGAACCTGCTTCTCCCTCTGCCTATGTTTCTGCCTCTCTCTGTGTCTCTCATGAATAAATAAGATCTTTAAAAAAAATCAGTCAATATAATACACCAGAATCAGTAAAGGACAAAAGCCACATGATCATCTCAACAGGTGGAGGGAGAAAAAAACAAAACAAAACAAACAAAAACAAACTATACATTTCACAAAATCCAGTACCTTTTTATGATTAAAAAAACAAACTCTCAACACACCTGAAATAGTAGGAAACTTTCTCAAGCTGATAAATGGCATCTATGGAAAAACTAAGTTATTATATAACTTAATGGTGAAAGACTTAATGCTTTTCCCCTAAGAACAGGAACAAAATGAATATGTCCACTCTTGCCACTTCTATTTAACATTGCATTGGAAGTTCTAGCCAAAATAGCTAGAAAGGAAAAAGGCAACCAGATTGGAAAGGAACAAGTAAAACTATCTCCAGATAACATTTCCAGATAACATGATCTTGCATACAGTAAATCCTAAGGAATCTACCCAAAATACAAATGAACTAAGAAATACATTAAGCAACTTTGCAAGGTACGAACAAGATCAATTTACAAAATCCACGTGTTTCTGCACACTAGCAATAAACAATCTGAAAATTAAATTAAGGAAACAATTCATTTAAAATAGCATCATAAAAACACAGTACTTCAGAGTACATTTAACAGAAGAAGTACAAAATATACACTCTAAAAACTACAGAAACATTGTTAAAAGCAATTAAAGAAAGAATTAGTGTTTACTCAGGGCAGCTGAGATGAAGTTGAGGGTCAAGTAAGGGCAGAGTGTCTAAGTCAAGTAAAAGCAGGCTGACTAGAAATGTTGGTGACAATAGGAACTGATGTCCTGGACACCAGTGTCCAGTGGCAGTGAAGCAAGAGATTGCTCCTATTTGCAGAATAAAATGTTGGTTGTGACATGCCTCCAAATTTTGATGCATTTTTCTGAGTCTATTTCATCAGCCCTCCCTTAAGTTCAGAGATTTATGTACTGTTCTTTCTATAAATTTCATTTAGCGAGAGCTGGTTTCTGTGTTTGTTGTTGTTGTTGTTGTTGTTGTTTGTTTAGTTTTGTTTTGTGACCAGGAACTATGACTGTGTGAGTATTATTGCTGCTTTGCTTTTGTCCTCTTTTAATGATTTTGCTTAGGAAAGGACAAGTCTTTGTAATTCTTAGGCTGTATTTTTTTAGCACTTTCTAAGTGCCATTTCTTTCCCAAGGTTTAGTTCATTTCTATAATAATCTTATAACTTAATAATAACAACCATATAAACTATATATATTATTAATCCTGCTTTTACATGTGAGAAAACTAGGTAAAATAGGTTACACAATTGTCTAAGAGAGGGTGGAGTATGGATGGAAATCCAAATCTGTTAAGCACAGATCCCAGGCCGTTTCTACTAATACTAGGTTTCTTCCTCGATTTTGTGTCCTCCAAAGCATGTTAGCTTGCTCCTCCCTAAGGAGGATGCCATTGAAGTCAAGCCGACCTCATGCTAAGCAATAGAAAAGCTCAATAATGGAGGAGTAGTTACATAAATTACGTATATCCTGTTAATGGAATAGGGAGCAGTTGTTAACATTTATGTTTTCCAAAAGTATTTAATGGCATGACAAAGTAACACGGTATTTTTTTTTTAATTTTTTTTATTTTATTTATGATAGTCGCACAGAGAGAGAGAGAGAAGCAGAGACATAGGCAGAGGGAGAAGCAGGCTCCATGCACCGGGAGCCTGACGTGGGATTCGATCCCGGGTCTCCAGGATCGCGCCCTGGGCCAAAGGCAGGCGCCAAACCGCTGCGCCACCCAGGGATCCCAGTAACACGGTATTGATTAGAAATTTTAGAATCAACACTGTTAGAAACAAATCTAATTGTGTTATATACAAACAAGTATGTGCTTATGTGTATGTTTGTCTTATATGTGTGTATACATGTGTTCCAGAAGACATACATAATACTATGTCAAGTATTAATAACAGAAAGATGAGAAAGGAAAAGAGTATAAATTTTGAGGAGACATAGAAGTAGCAGGAAATAATTATAAGGAAAACAAATTTAACTAGTCTTGGGCCATGAAGTAAAAGACTGGGCTCACAACAATCCTACCAGGTTGTACTTAACAAAGAAAATTATATCATGCTCAAAACCATGAGAAAAAATTACACCTTTTAGTCCTGTGTCAAAGACCTATCACTTTTGGTTTTTTTTTTTTTTTTTTTTTTTTTTGACCTATCACTTTTGAATTGAGCATGGCTACCACAGCTTTCTCAAATAGCTGAGTTGTCTCATGTCTTCCTGAATGCTGACCTCTCCTGGCCACTTCTGCTACTGCAATTCTTCCAACCCAGACACAATATCAACCTGTCCTTTTTTTAAATTATTATTATTATTTTTATTATTTTTTTAAATTTATTCATGAGAGACACAGGGAGAGAGGCAGAGACATAAGCAGAGGGAGAAGCAGGCTCCCTGTGGGGAGCCCCACGCAGAACTTGATCCCAGGACCCCGCAATCATGACCTAAGCCAAAGGCAGATGTTCAACCACTGAGCCACCCAGGTGCCCCCAACCTGTTCTCTTCACTGTCACAGATGAGCTGAAATGACCAGAGGTGCCTGAAAGGCTACCACTACTGGGGATAACACTAAATTTCTCTCACGTCAGCCTTTCCATTATCCAAATCCAAGTTCACAATGGTAGGAGTTCTCTCAAGTTTTCTCAAGAGTTCTCTCATCACTCAGCCCTAGGTACTGAAGATTGCTCTGTTGTGGGTACTTTTAGACTCATTGAGTTGACTTTCCTCACTTTCATCTATGTTTCCTGGCTTCACACCTTTCTGCTCACACCTGTGTCCTCTGTCCACCTAACTGAACAATTCAATAATTGTGAGTCTCCATGTTAGACAATAAAACAACTGAATTTGGCAGCAATACCAATTTTGAGAAAGAAGAAAGAAATCCTGGGCCCTTGGGCACTGAAATTGCATCTATCACTTCAGGAAAATTTCAGTGGAAGGGGTTCTGTCCTAATATCTGAAAAGAGGCTCCAGAGGTCTCCAGTTGTGATTAAAAACAGAACCTTCATTTTGGACACTTCTTATGGACCATCACTCCACTACTAAGCAATTTCACGGGTCATGAAACTGTTGTAGCCACTAATGACCAGTGGGCTCTTTTGCCAGACCGGTACAATCACTTGATAAGGGCATTTGTCAGTCATTCAAGCAATATTTCCTCGTCATGCTGAGAGTAAATTGCTGGCTAGGATAGAATTACAAAGCAAAGCTTTTAACAACGAAGGTTATCCAACTGGTAAAATGCATTTGATGCCATTTATATTATGGTTGCAGCCTGATAAACAATTTGAGATGGTTTATTTTAGGTGACAAGGGTTTTCAATAATAGCTTTGGATTTCTCTAAAGGTAGTTCCTTTAGAAAGTATATTTACAATTTTGAGTGTTTCTGAGCATATTTGTAGTCAGCCTTTCTTCAGTTAAATTATTATATAGCTCACTAAATTACATAAGTTTGATACACTGGCCCCAGGAATGAGAAAGAAGGGAAGGGAGAAGTAAAGAAAGACCAAGCAATGAAGCAGGCGTGGAGGCTCTTTGAGCTAAACGTTCTGAAATTTTGTGTTGCTAGTCCTCAGAGCCACAGTTGGTAGCACTGTCCTTGATCATAGTTTTCATTTTCAGTGAATCTTTGTATCTTGCCTATAGCACGTCTGCTTTCAATTTAAGCCTCATTTATTTCAGGCCTTGGGCTTGTGGAGTCCTGCTAATAACGTGGTCAGATAATCTGAACAATCTGTCTTTGTGTTCCTGGGGTGCAATTTCTTTGCCTTTGCAAGGAGTCTAAGAACCTCAGTTCATTAGAACAGCTTATTTCACAAAAACATGCAATTGAGATAAATATAATTATAATCAAACAGGGAGTATTTAAGAACCTGAACTTGGTCTTGACACTGTGAAGGATACAAAAGAAGTATGTATTAGTTAGAATGTATTGGGAACAAGGAACAGAGTATGCAGCTAAAACTGGTTTAATTAAGAATAAGAATTATTCTATCCCATAGCAGAAGTCCTGGAGGTAAGGCAGTGTAGGAGGCAAGGTTTGCATAGTTACTCAACAATGGAATCAGACTCATGTTTCTAACCACTCTCCACTCTGCCACCCTTAGATAACTGGCTCTCATTTTTGGCTTTTCTCCTTGCCACCACAGTATATATATAGTCATTATAGCTCCCAGCAACCACAGTAAGGTATGGCGGAAAGCAAGATTTTATTTTCAAAGCTTTAAGAAAAAAAAATAAATCAGGGAATTGGGAAGCCTGGGAGGCTCAGCAATTGACTGTCTGCCCTTGGTCCGGGGCATGATCCTGGGGTCCCAGGATCGAGTCCCACATCGGGCTTCCTGCATGGAGCCTGCTTCTCCCTCTGCCTGAGTCTCTGCCTTTCTCTGTGTGTCTCTCATGAATAAATTAATAAACTCTTTTTAAAAAATCAAGGAATTCAACATTTCCCATAAATCACAGAGGTGACTTCCATTCAGATATTTTGGCTGAAATTGAGTCCACTACCCAAGTCCGAGATGCCAGAAATGTGGCAGAGAGAATATTTAAGCATTTTCAACCTCTACAGCAGAATAAGAATTCTGCCGGCAAGGAAACACAAAGGAGCTTTTAGGGTGTAGAAAGCTGCTGGATGAGCAGTCAACAGAATCCACCATAAAGCCATATTAGGTAATTTTACTCTCAAAGAGCTTACAATTGACTACTACTAATAATAACATCAGTCTGTATGCTGACTGACCATTCACAAAACATTCAAATATATGACCTCACTTATCTTCCCATTACCTAGTAGAGTAAATTAAACTACTCTTTCCATATTTTTAATGAAGAAAGTGAATCTCAGTATGGAAAAAGACTAGTCATATAACACAAATTAAGTGTCCTTAAACTTGGTAAATGTAGTAGTATACAGACTTAGAAATCATGGACATCAATTAGAACTGGAATGGAGACGTTAAAACTAGAGACTGAGTCAGGGAAACTAGGTGCTTCGTAGTTAGATCACTACCAAAGATTAGCTCATGGTCTAGAAGAGGAAATTAGCAAACAAGAAAAATTAGCACACAATAAATGGGTAAATTCTAAGACAAGGATCAAACGTTAAGATCAGCTGAGATGTCTAATTCCACAGTACTTACTGGACACCTACTTTCTGTGCAAATTTTAGACTATGGAGAAAATCAATGTGAATTACACTTAGTCTCTACACTGTAAGGGCAGAGTCTAACATAATACCAATTAGTAAATGCTCCAATAGCATATGATATCAGTATCCCAGCTCAATGTCCATGAGTAGGTAGGGAAAGATGCAAGAATATAGGCATGCTTTGGTGAGGAAGCAGCATCTTTGTGTGACATTGAAGAAACAATAGAGATCAGGAGAACATGTATGATAGGTAGAGGCAACATTATTAGTACAGAAATAATAAAAAGAATAGAGCATATGAAAGAATAGAAAAGGGAGCCTAAGAGAACAGATAAACTAGACAGGTAAAAATGATGAGTGAGAGACATTGGGGAATGGCATCTTTGCCATTGGTGTGTGCCACCATGAACATCAGGTAACATTCTGTGGTCACAATGTTCTGGTCACAATTAAGTGACCCAGACAAACAGGCAAGCCCTCTGGCTGAGGGAGGCAATTCCATAGAACACAATATACAAAAGAGGCAGCCAAACAGGAGTGGGGCATTAACTGTACCTAACTCTGAGGTCCCTGGAAGCTGGTGCTGAGGATTTGGACTCTGCTGGACTACAGTCAATTCTGCCCTACAGCATTCTGTAATCCACTTAGATAGTGAATCTCTCCCCTTGCATTTACTCTCTGATTAATGCCTCTGACTTTAGAATTTGGGTGTCCCTCCACGTTGAAGCAAATGGTGGGTATTTGTCATTTCTAATAGCTGAGTAATATTCCACTGTATACATAAACCACATCTTCTTTATCCATTCATCTTTCGTTGGACACCGGGAATATAAGGGAAGGGAGAAGAAATGTGTGGGAAATATCAGAAAGGGAGACAGAACGTAAAGACTGCTAACTCTGGGAAACGAACTAGGGGTGGTAGAAGGGGAGGAGGGCGGGGGGTGGGAGTGAATGGGTGACGGGCACTGGGGGTTATTCTGTATGTTAGTAAATTGAACACCAATAAAAAATAAATTAAAAAAAAAAGAATTTGGGTGTCCCTTATGAAATCAAATGTCTAGCACAAGCTCAAAATATCATGAGTAAATCATCTTAATATTTTGAGAAACTTTGGACCAAATATCAGGAATGCTAGACTCCCTTGTTTTTGTCAGTCTTGTTTTACTGATTCTTTCCATAAGGCAGAGAATTAAAGTTGCAGAACTCCAAAAAACAAATACCTGACCAAAGTGGTTCCCAAAAAAATTCCTTTTTGCTCCCAACTCAAGGTAATATTAAATAATACTCATATTTGGCTTGCACTGGTTTTCTGATTTTTCAGACCTCCATAAGTGAAGTATCTTGCACTTCCAAGGTCTGGGCAGTAGAGACTCCAACTGTCTTAGGAGAGGTGGGCACAGATAAAGCCATCTGAAAGAAAGTTCCAAGCATATGACCTGGCCACTGCTCACCTGCGGCAAGGCTACCTCACCCCCTCTTCTATGACCAAGATGAATGACCGTGCATACTATTACAGCTTTTCCTTTCAAATTTAAAGCACTGAGAGGAGGCTTCTATTATTTAGTAGAAGAATGAATATTAATGCTGAAAAGCATTGAACCAACAATTGCAGTCCTGGAACTCAATTTCAGGTAAACATTAAGATTGGTGCTCACATTGCAACAACCCAAATGCTCACCCATTGAAGAGTTGTTCCACAACTACAGTTCTGAAATGCCATGGTCAATTAACAAGAATGGAGTAGATCCACGCACACTGACAAAGGACATAATACATTTTTATGAAAAGCAATTCATAAAACCATAGTTTAGAATTGTCCCACTTATAAAATATAAAACATACATAAGTCATACACATAAAAAACTTTTTAGCAAGTACATCTAGAGACTGGAATGAAGTAGGTTTTTCACATTTTCTCCACACACTTACATATTGTTTGCATTTTATAGTGTATAATCATCTGTCTTCCTGTGTGGCTTGAGAAAGGTTCTGTGTCTGTATGTAAGTGGTGGTTTTGCAAGACTGACCCAGAAGGGCCAGATCCAGGAGTCTGGCTTGTCTGAACTCAGGTGGTAGAGCCTAAACTGGCATATTAGGGAGAGGATGTAAGGGGAACAAGGTAGAATTTCCTAGGATGAACAGAAGACACTGAGGTGAATGAATTCTTGCCCACTGCCAAGTAAAGACTGGCAACGATTTGTCCTGTGTTACATCATCAGCTGAGGGTCTCAGAGACCTGAGGGGCTAATCATGATTTCACCACAACTAGAATATGAAACTTGCAGGAAGTTACTTTACCTTTCTAAGTGTCAGTTTTCCCATCTGTATGGAAAGGGGAAAGGATCAACTATGAGTGAATGTCACATACCTTGGTAAAGTTGAATTCAAGGGAGCTGTGCTTATTCATTTCAGCTGTGTTGTTCGATCTGACTTCGCAGAACCAATCCACAGCTTCCTGAACAAACAAATAGACTTTCTTTTCTTCTAAGGATATTCAGGGTATCCTGGGCCTTCTTCACTGTGTTTTAGTCAATTCTTTATATCTTCTGGACTATACCCCTGTTGGGGGAGGTCATTGAGAAGACATGACTACCAGTTGAGCCATAAAATGAGCCCAGGCAATCAGATGCTCCTCCCTCACTCTCTTGTCCTTGGAATGTACATTTCATCCACTATTCCCATACTAGGAATCACTTCAAGGATTAATCCTTGAGAAAGTCATATGTTAGCGAGACCATCTGGATTGTGTATGTGACTGAATCCCATTAAGGTTGCTATATAAACTCTTGGATGGCAGATAGTGGAAATCTACTAGTCTTGCAGACACCCAAGATAAACCCTGGAGCTCCCAAGGCTGCTAACAAATATCAACCTTCCCCTAATTCCTGACGGACAAGACCCAATTTCATTTTGTCAATTGAATCAGTGACAAAAGCTTTTTTCCCCCCTCTAAACAGACAATAATTTTTAGTTTTGGATAAGATGTTTTTGGTACAAGGGCCATCTAGAGCAGGGAACAAGAGAACATGGTAAATGAGGGAGGGCAGTCTCTATATACTGAGGGCAAATGGGAGGCAAATCTTAATTGAATAATTAAGTGAAGATAGTGAAAAGCCAAGTGTCTCTGGCTCCAGCTGAAATAGCTTGGCTGAGTAGTCCTGAATGGTTCTGCAGGAAAGAGGAGGAGGATGGGTATAACATGGAGAACAGAGCAACAGTCTCCGGAAATGAAGTGGACTTTGGTGTTGCCACTGGTTTCAATGCTTGATTCCACTGTTTGACTAAAAAGCTATTTAAGCACCCTGGGCTCCATTTCTTATCTGTATTTGAGGATCATAGCACATCCTTCTCAGAGTGATCACGATCATTGAATGTAAAGTGGCCAGCAGAACAAATACCATTTGTTCTACCCCTGCTCCAGTTCTTCCTCTCAGTCTCCTTCATGTTTTTTCTCTCTAATTGAGGGCTTCATATTTACAGGATACCCACAGCCTTTTATTCAACTGTCTTTTCCTTCCACATGGGATGTTCATTATTAATGAGTGTTTATTTTCATATTATAGAAATATTTTTGGTCACTGGATCATTTGATAATGAACAATATCAATCAGCATAGATATCGGTCAGTATGCTATACTCTTAATCACCAAATTGCATAAGTTGAGAGAGCCACATTCCATGGTCTCATGTAGGTCCCTTGGAGGATTGAATGAGCTAGTCAGAAGAATACTTGGCCTGCATTTCATTGGGTACGTTGTTCTTGATGATCTTTAATTTCTCCTATTTAGATCAAGGGCTTACCATAACCTGGCTTTCACATCCTCAATAATCGTGAGATCAATATTGTCAGTACCTAGTTTCTATCAACATTTTACCAAAAATATGTATCCTAACTCCTCTTTTTCATCTTTTTATTTTTCTCCTTTAAATCTGTACCACTAGGAAACTCTGAATGAATTTGCTCTACGTAGATACTTATAGAAATTGTGCAACTAGAAATGTAGAAAGGCACTGGAAAATGGCAGAAAAGCTCATGGGAAGTACAGAAAGATTTTCTGTAAGCTAATGTAGAGTGAAACTAGGAGTTTCCTTTGCCCCTGGTATTCTTAATAAAATTAACTTGATCTGCTATTACAAAGAAACTTCTAGTTTTAAACAATTGGGACATGCTTACTGAATAAAGTCTCAATAATTTTTTTCCAATTTAAAATTCTTATGAGATACATCTCACTCAATGGAACTCTCATAAGAGAGGTCAAAATCAGAAATAATTTAAAACACACCCACACACAAATGAACAAAAAGGCATGTAATGACATTGTCTGTTGGGTGACGGTGTGAAGAAGACATGACTGCCAATTGACTTGAGAGTTGGAGCTGGGCAATCTGAGACTCCTCACCCCTCCTCTGTCCTTGGAATGGACATATGCCTATCTTTCCCATAGCCAGAGACATTTCAAGGACATAGCCTTGAGATTACAATGTTGTTGAGTCTATCTGGATTAAATTCATGATTGAACCCTCTTAAGGCCTCTATACAAACTTTTAAGATTCGTGGAGATCAACTCGTCGTTCAACCACCACCAAAACAAGATTCACAGGTAAGTTCCCTTGCTTATTAAAACTACCATCTACCAATCTGAAGTGGTCTGCCTCTTCTTCAGTCTCTCCCTGCCCTCCAAGTATAGAGGCCAATTTCATATTTCATCTGGGAAGCTCCTGAGATTGCAAACCAACACTATCTGACTTTCAAGTAAATAGAACAAATCCAGATTTGTGGTCATATGAACTATGCCATGCACATGGCACTTCAAAATATATTTCAGGGACAGGTCCTCCATGTGTCATTTAGTGTCTCATGCAACAATGCTTATTGCATATAAAGCTGAAAATTGTTCCTGTGGTGTGTACAGTTGATGCAGAATAGAAGCAGCCTTCTCAGTAGCTAATAAAAGGCCATCTGGAGATAGCCTTCAACACTGATGTTACATTTCATTTTTTTTAATGCACTAGAGATTACATGGAAAATTAAGTTTTGTGAAAGCTAGCAAAGTGGCATGTCGCCTTTCCTTGGGACTGTGTCATTTATATTTATGATATTGTTTATAAACTGACAAGGTGACTCAAATCCATTTATAGAACTTACTTTGGATGTGCTTCTGTAGATTTCTATATATCAGAAATCCACACCTTGGAAACAAACTAAATATCACATCTTATGTACTAGTGTCCTCTGATATCTATATTAAGGTAAAATTGAAAATCTGATTTTTTCGGGCGGGGGGGTGGCAGGGCAAGCTAGTGGAGGAGCAGGGTCCTCACCTCACCCGGCCCCACCAACTCACTAGGTAACTTCCAAACCATCCTGAACACCTACGGTTGGACCTGAGATTTAAAGAGAGAAGCTGGGAAGCTACAGAGACAAGGGTTTGCGCTTCTAACAAGGTGGGAAGGTGGAAAAATAAAATAAAAAAGAATCCAGTGGGGCAGGGGCTCCGCGAGGAGCTGGGCTAAGGGGGGGCGGGAGCCCCAGGACAGGAGAGCCCGCCCCGGGAAGCGGGAACTTTAACAATCCGCACCGGACTCTTCCCGGAGGGAAAGGCTCAGCGGGGAACCCGAGCAGGACCGCATGAGGGCGGTGGGGCCCCCAGCCTCCCGGGGTCACTAACAGAGCAGGTGCCCCGGGGACAGCACCCCACACCCCGGGGCCCAGCGCGGTAAAGGGCTGGAGTGCCCAGCGGGGCCTCGGGGAGAAGCCGGGGGTCAGGGGGGCTCCAGGCAGAGGCGGCTGTGCCCTGCTGCCTTCGGGGTCCACCGCCCAGGGAGCAATGCCAGCGGCGCAGGCCCCGGACCCAGGGTGCTAGGGACACAGCAGGGATCCTGCGCTCCCCCTGGGACAGGCGGAGGCGGGGAGGGCCCAGGACAGTGGGGAGGCTCCTGCCCCCGGGCACCCCCGAGCTGTGCAGGTCAGCACCCCCGCCCCAGATCATCCAGGCCCCTGTGGACTGGGAGCTGCAGTGGTTACTGCAGGAGCTGACTCCAGGGCTGGCCGCAGCCATGGGGTTGTTCATCCTGGTGTCACCCTGTGCCTGGGAGGGGGGGAGCCGCTGGGGTACAGGGGCCTCATGGGGTAACCAGCTCCCACTGAGCCTGGCACCTGGCAGAGGGCAGGGCAGCTCCCCCAGGTGCACACCCCTGAGAGTCAGCACAGCAGCCCCTCCCCTAGAAGGCCAGCTGGAAGGACAGAAGAAGAGCAAGTTCTGGACCCAGCAGCGCTGGAAAGCTCCAGGGGAAGTCGAGAGATTTACAGTATATAGAACTAGAGGGTACCCCTCCTTTTTTTTCCAGTACAATTTGTTTTTATGTCAGACTATAAATTTCCAATTTTTTTTCTCTTTTCCCACCTTAACTACAATATTTTACTACCTCTTCATTTTTAACTTTCTTCCTTTTTGACTTTCATATTTCTACAATTACAAGTCCTAGATATATTTTCCACTTCTACATTCCCTTCAACATACTCAATTTAATTTTGAGAGATATACAAGATAGGTTTTTGTTTTGTTTTGTGTTTTTTGTTTTCTCTGCCTCCTTTCGTTCTAAAATGTCAGAAGTTAATATCTTCTAAAACATGACCAGCATGTACCCAGAACCAAGTGGTATACCATGCTAGTTCATTCTGTAAGATTATATTCTCTCTTCATTCCCATTCTGTCCCCCTCTTTTATCTCATTTAGGTTTTGGTGGTCAATATTGGGGCTTTCTACAAGTATTTCTGGTTTATACAAATTTGGGACTGAGCATCTTCTAACATACAGAACTTAATACACTCAGAACCAAGAGGATTACCCTGTAGAACCTCTAAGGTAGACTACATTCTCCCTCCACTACAACTTCACCACCACCATCTCCCACTCCCCCCACTCTTTTTTAATTTTTCTTTTTTTTTCCTCTTTACTTTTGCTTTTTTCTCTTCTTTTTTTTTTTTTTTCTCTTTTCTTTGTTTCTTCTCCTTTGAGATTCCTGGCCTTTTATTTTTTACTACTTTGTTTTAAAATTTGTTTTTAACTTTAGTGGTCCGTTTGTTTTATTTCATTCTAATCTTAGTTTTCAATTTCCCATCTCTGTCCTTGTCAGAATCGTTTAGGATGAAATTTACTTAGGTCATGGTTGATATTCTTGACTCAGCCCGCTCATACAACCACTCTGCACTGAGCAAAAACATTAGAAGGAAGAACTCACCCAAAGAAAGAATCAGAAACAGCACTCTCTGCCACAGAGTTACAGAATTTGGATTACAATTTGATGTCAGAAAGCCAATTCAGAAGCACAGTTATAAAGCTATTGGTGGCTCTGGAAAAAGCATAAAGGATTCAAGAGACTTCATGACTGCAGAATTTAAATCTAATCAGGCCAAAATTAAAAATTAATTAAATGAGATGCAATCTAAACTGAAGGTCCTAACGACAAGGGTTAATGAGGTGGAAGAAAGAGTGAGCAACAAAGAAGACAAGTTGATGGCTAGGAAGGAAGCTGAGGAAAAAAGAGAAAAACAATTAAAAGATCATGAAGAAAGGTTAAGGGAAATAAATGATAGCCTCAGACGGAAAATCTACATATAATTGGGGTTCCAGAGACCGCCAAGAGGGACAGGTGGCCAGAAACCATATTTGAACAAATCATAGGTGAGAATTTACCTAATTTGGGGAGGGAAACAGGCATTCAGATCCAGGAGATAGAGAGGTCCCCACCTAAATCAGTAAAAACTGTTCAACACCTCAACATTTAATAGTGAAACTTGCAAATTCCAAAGATAAAAAGAAAATCCTTAAAGCAGCAAGAGACAAGAGATCCCTAACTTATATGGGGAGAAATATCAGATTAACAGCAGTCCTCTCCACAGACACCTGGCAGGCCAGAAAGGGCTGGCAGGATATATTGAGGGTCCTAAATGAGAAGAACATGCAGCCAAGAATACTTTATCCAGCAAGGCTCTCATTCAGAATAGAAGGAGAGATAAAGAGCTTCCAGGATAGGCAGAAACTGAAAGAATATGTGACCACCAAACAAGATCTGCAAGAAATATTAAGGGGGACCCTGTAAAATAAAAAGGAAGTCCAAAGAAACAATCCACAAAAACAGGGACTGTTTTATGATAACACTAGGTATTATCATAACCTACTATTTAGGTTAGTAGGTTTTATGATAACACTAGGTATTATGATAACACTAAATTCATATATTTCAATAGTAACTCTGAATGTGAATGGGCTAAATTATCCCATTAAAAGATGCAGGGTTTCAGACTGGATAAAAAAAGCAAGACCCATCTATTTGCTGTCTACAAGAGACTCATTTTAGACCTAAAGACACCTCCAGCCTGAAAATGAAAGGTTGGAGAAACATATACCATTCAAATGGTCCTCAAAAGAAAGCAAGGGTAGCAATCCTCATATCATACGAATTAAAACTTATCCCAAAGACTGTAGTAAGAGATGAAAAGGGACACTATATCATACTTAAAGGGTCTATCCAACAAGAAGAGCTAACAAATGAATATTTATGTCCCTAATGTGGGAGCTGCCAAGTATATCAATTAATATCCAAAGTAAAGAGATACTGGGATCCCTGGGTAGCTCAGCAGTGTGGCACCTGCCTTTGGTGCAGGGCGCGATCCTGGAGTCCCTGGATCGAGTCCCGCATTGGGCTCCCGGCATGGAGCTTGCTTCTCTGCCTGTGTCTCTGCCTCTCTCTCTCTCTTTCTCTCTGTGTGTGTGTGTGTGTGTCTAATATAAATAAATAAAACTTAAAAAAAAAAGGTAAAGAGATACTTAGATAATAATACATAATAGTAGGAGATTTCCACATGGTACTTTCTGCAAATTACATATCTTCTCAGCATAACATCACCAAAGAAACAAGTGCTTTAAATGATACACTGGACCAGATGGATTTCACAGATATATACAGAACTTTGCATCCGAACACAAATGAATACACATCTTCTCAAGTGCACATGGAACTTTCTCCAGAAAAGACCACATACTGGGTCACAAATCAGGTCTAAACCGATACCAAAAAATTGGGATTGTCCCTTGCATATTTTCAGACCACAATGCTTTGAAACTAGAACTCAATCACAAGAAGAAATTTGGAAGAAACACAAACACCTGGAGGTTAAAGACCATCCCACTAAAAGATGAATGGGTCAACCAGGAAATTAGAGAAGAATTAAAAAGATTCATGGAAACTAATGAAAATGAAGATACAACCATTCAAAATCTTTGGGATACAGCAAAAGCAGTCCTAGGAAGGAAATACATTGCAATACAAGCATCCCTCAAAAAATTGGAAAAACTCAAATACACAAGCTAACCTTGCACCTAAAAGAACTGGAGAAAGAACAGCAAATAAAACCTACACCAAGCAGAAGAGAGTTAATAAAGATTTGAGAAGAACTCAATGAAAAAGAGACTAGAAGAACTATAGAATGGATCAACAAAACTAGGAGCTGGTTCTTTGAAAGAATTAATAAGATAGATAAACCATTAGCCAGCCTTATTAAAAAGAAAAGAGAAAAGGCTCAAATTAATTAAAAAAATGAGTTGGAACAAATAATCTCAAGATTCCTGTGGAATCAGAAAAGACCCTGGATAGCTAGGGGAATATTGAAAAAGAAAACCAGAGTCAGGGGCATCACAATGCCAGATTTCAAGTTGTACTACAAAGCTGTGATCATCAAGACAGTGTGGTACACGAATGTATCTCATTCTCATTCTCTGTGCTAGAGACAACTAGAGTTGGTGACTACATACTAGTGATACATTGTATCTAAAAAATAACTGTGCACTATAAGGGAGTAGGCTGTATTTTCTTTTTTATCTGTAATTTAACTGCATATAGATGATTACCCGGAATGTGTGGCACATTCTTTTCAGCTTGTTTCTACACTGTTTGTAAAGTACAGTTTTGTAACTACACGACTGGAAAAGAAAAAAAATAAAAAAAGGCTAGGCTTAGGCCAGTCAACAGACCCAATTGATAAAAATTAATAATGACCAAACAAATTCCTGCTTTCATAAATATAGTTGGACAAGATTTCCCTGAAAATTCTATGAGGATCAGTCTCTAAGATTCTAGTCTCTAATGCATAAGTGCACATGTCACTGAATAGGAGAATTATGCCTAACAAGTTGCCATTTCAGACAATCATTGGTCTGTCCCACAAAATAGTCTTAAACTGTATTTCTTATTATTAGGAAGAATGTGCTTTTACATCTAAAATACCAAAACATCAATCAATAGTTTGTGGCATCATGAGTTTAAACAGTCTCACTAGACAAGACTTAGTTAATCAATCAACAACACATCTACTGCTTGATTCCATACCGCGCTATTGGTTCTAGTTAATCTGATGAAAAGGAAAGGAAGCACCAGATGAAACAAATCTGATTCCACATCTGTACTTCCAAGAAAACTACTGTCAGAGTATGACCTTAATCCATTTTCTAAACTGTTTTCACGTGTTGCAGATTGTAATTATTCTTGTCACCCACAGTTTTTGTCATATTGTGTGATCTCTGATTAAATTATATATGCTGAGTATCCTGGTGTCTACTTTGCATACTTCTTGGAGTTTCTTTCTATGTAGGACTGTCCATTTCCACCAAAGGTATCTGCTGCTTCTGAAAATATTTTTTTCTAGCTATGACAACTCTATTTTTTACTACATAATTAAATTTTAATGTAAATTTCATAGCACCCTGATTGTTGAATGTTCCATCAATAATTTTGCATATTCTGTGAATTCTATATATTTCATTTTGAGATCAGCATTCAAGACAGCTCTATTTCTATCTGCATATAGTTTCAAATGAGTTAAAAAGGACATCTGAAGAGAAATACTAATGTAATCATTCAACTTATTTAGCAAGGGAAATTCTAAAACATTCTTTTGACCTACATCCAAGTCAGTTTCCTAGATTTGTAGTTAGAACATCCTATGCTGGTTACACTTGACATGGAATGGGTGGTAATTTGATTCTTTGTGAAGCAAAAAGCTGAGATATGTGTCTGTATGAAATTTATAGTTACCCCCAAAGAATTAATGGCTCTGGGTCAATTTGGATGTCCCCAATTCTATAGATTCAGAACTATGTCTTCAATTTATAGAAATCACAAAGGAAAAGTAAGGTATCTCTTTACCCCAAGGATGAACAAAAAAGAGACTTGCCAAAAAACAAAATTTATCAAATGATGTGTTGGATTGGCTTTGCTTCTAGTGTGTAAATGGAAGCACTGACTTAGGTAGAATTTAACAACTAAGAATAAATAAAGAGGAAAATAACTCTAAAAAAAAAAAAAAGACAGTGTGGTACTGGCATAAAAACAGACACATTAAAAAAAAAAAAAAAAAAAAAAGACACATAGATCAATGGAACAGAATAGAGAATAGAGAACCCAGAAATGGGCCTTCAACATTATGGCCAACTAATATTCAACAAAGCAGGAAAGAATATCCACTGAAAAAAGGACAGTCTCTTCAATAAATGGTGCTGGGAAGGATGTGCATGTGCATGTGCAGAAGGATGAAACTAGACCATTCTCTCACACCATACACAAAGATAAACTCTAAATGGATGAAAGATCTAAATGTGAGACAAGAATCCATCAAAATCCTAGAGAAGAACACAGGCAACACCCTTTTTGAACTTGGCCACAGTAACTTCTTGCATGATACATCTATGAAAGCAAGGAAAACAAAAGAAAAAATGAATTATTGGGACTTAAGATAAAAAGCTCCTTCACAGAAAAGAAACAGTCAACAAAACTAAAAGACAACCTACAGAATGGGAAAAGATATTTGCAAATGACATGTCAGATAAAGAGCTAGTATCCAAGATCTATAAAGAACTCATCAAACTCAACAGCAAAGAAACAAACAATTGAATGATGAAATGGGCAAAAAGACATGGACAGAAATTTCAACAAAGAAGACATAGACATGGCCAACAAGCACATGAGAAAATGCCCCGTATCACTTGTCATCAGGGAAATACAAATCAAAACCATAAGGAGATACCATCTCACAACAGTAAGAATGGGGAAAATTAACAAGACAGGAAACAACAAATGTTGGAGAGGATGTGGAGAAAGGGGGACCCTCTTGCACTGTTGGTAGGAATGTGAACTGGTGCAGCCACTCTGGAAAACTGTGTGGAGGTTCCTCCAAGAGTTAAAAATAGAGCTACCCTACGACCTAGCAATTGCACTGCTGGGGATTTACCCCAAAGATACTGATGCAGTGAAAGACTGAGACACCTGCACTCCAATGTTTATAGCAGCAATGTCCACGATAGCCAAACTGTGGAAGGAGCCTCGGTGTCCATCGAAAGATGAATGGATAAAGAAGATGTGGTCTATATATACAATGGAATATTACTCAGCCATTAGAAACGACAAATACCCACCATTTGCTACAACACGGATGGAACTGGAGGGTATTCTGCTGAGTGAAGTACATCAATCAGAGAAGGACAAACATTATATGGTTTCATTAATATGGGGAATATAAAAAATAGTGAAAAGGATCATAGGGGAAAGGAGAGAAAATGAGTAGGAAAAATCAGAGAGGGTGACAAAACATGAGAGACTTCTAGCTCTGGGAAATGAACAAGGGGTAGTGGAAGGGGAGGTGGATGTGGGGATGGGGTGACTGGGTGATGAGCACTGAGGCGGGCACTTGATGGGATGAGCACTGCCAACTATATGTTGGCAAATCAAACTCCCATAAAAAATATACAAAAAAAAAAAAAGAAAGAAAATCTGATTTTTTCCCTTCTAGTCTTAACTGAGTGAAAATTTTGTCCATTGTCTTATTGGATAACCCACACATTTGTTTTTTTTCTCTCTCTGTCTCCAAGGGAAACAAAATCAAGACTCTTCAGTGTTTGTCTGAGACACACATTCATATAAAAACACTCAAGAAGAGTATGAAAGTATTAAGAAAACTGAGGCTCATTAGGACAAGTAGACAGCTTGCCCAGAATCCAATAGGTAGAAGATGCTGACCTAGCACCTAGGTAGGTCTAATGCCCAAGTACATGCTTTTGCACATCTCCATATAATTCACTGAGCCTGAGATGAGCTACTACATCTTGTGAACATGACCATAAAAGTCTGCAGAGGAAGCTTGGTCGATGGGACAGAAAGTGAAAAAGGAAAAGGCAAGTGTATTTCAGGACAACATCTTCAGAGTCATAGTAGTTATTTATTTTCTTGGTTCACAAATGTATTGTTCATTTGATAGCAGCTTTCATGACAGACAGAAATTCTGAATGAGTAAAATGTCATTTTTTTATTGAGTAAATCATGGAAATCTAAATTAGCCATATCCTCAGGAAAAATATCTCACTGAGAAATTTTTACTCCAGTGAAGAGTGATTCATACCCCATAAATTTGCTAAAGAACACTTTAAGGAACTCTTAGCTGAGTTCTTAGCAAATGTAAGCCTAGAAATATTTCAAATGTCTTCTATAATAAGAGCTAGCATTTTGTAGGATAAAAAGGATATTTTGACTCGTAAGACCAAAAAAAAAAAAAAAATCCTTTCTATTCCTGGTTGCCTCATAACCAAAATAAATATTCTAGTCAAAAAACCTGGGTTTGGGGGGAAGAACTGTCTTCCCGTTTGGATAAGCCAAAATAATAAGTGATTAACTCATCTCACCTGAAAAGGCAGGAAACACAGTTTGTCTTAATTCTTTAGGCCTATTGTAGACACCATCTCTCTCTCGGAATCATTTTATTTAAATGATGCTGCCGATATCCGTATATATAACACCACATATCTGAAAGTTTTGCTTTCTCCCCCAAGCTATGGAATGATTTGCCAGTGATGCCAGATTCCTTTGTGACACATATTTAATACAATGACCCTGGGTTTGAGTGTGAGGTTTACAAACTGGATTGAAACTAAGGGGTCAGTATATCGTGAGCTAAACCTCATTTTGAGCGAGAAATTAAGGATTCCAAAACAAGACATATGTCCCTAATCACAGCAGCCTTGGTCAATCCTAGGCAAAAAGGGAAATGCAAAATGTCTCCTTGCCTCCTATCCCACTGGCATTTGAAAAAGCTATTATCTATTATTTGAAAAAGAGGAAAAAATGCTTATAGCTCAGATAAAGAGAAAAAACATAAAATTTTGTGGCTGCTTCAGTAATATACAAATATCTTCTACTGAAATCAGTGAGCTACCTGGAGGAAGTCAATTTTTAAAAAAGATTTCACAGTAAGATGTTAATGATAAAATCCATATCCTATCTGTAACATTATCATGAATTGCATGCTTCAACCACATTGACTGTCCCCAACTCCCTGAATAAGCTCTGTTTCCACATACCTGTTTTACATACTCACACTTCTGCCCACTTAACCTCTTTCCTTGTTTCAAACTCCAGATGTTGTTTCCTCTTTGAAGCTTTCATTTCTCCCACGGGAGAAAATCAACAAGTCTTCTTGTGTTCTCACAGCACTAGGTAGAGACCTTCTTTACAACCCTAGTCACAATCTCCATGAGTTTATCTGCTGCAAACTGGCTACCAGCTCCTTGAGAATAAGAATTATGTCAAATGAATATATTATTTTTATTTCCAAAGGCTAGAAGTGAGGCTAGCAAAAAGTATGATAATAATAATTACTATAGGAGACACTTATTGGTGGTTTACTGTCTGCCTAATAGTTCAAAGCAGGTTTCATGCATTAGATCATTTAATCCTTAAAACAAACATTTGATGTGGGTTCTATCACCATCCCTTTTGTACGACTGAAAATCGCAGCAGAATACATGCAGGACTATGACAGCACAAGACTTACCAAGTAATTGGCTCCCCCTGGAGTCTGGCGGTGCACAAGCTGTGCACAACTAGCAAGCTCTTTCAATGTTTTTAGAATCAAATTTAAATGTTTAATATTAGGTTTTTACCAGATAAATTTGTAATTTAAAAAATATTTTTGGAGGTCTTGGATGCTTTAAACTAAATATGTTAGACTTATCTGCCTTGTGTCCTTTTAAACTTATTATCTAAATAACCACTTATTCTGACGGAAGATTGTCACTGATCTGATCAGTGACAATTTTGATCACAAAATTGCTCTGATGACCATATGGGTTAATAAAATGACTAAACTAAAGGAGGCAATAGGATAGACTGTTTGAAGTCCAGTAAAAACAGTCCAGAAAACCTGAGAATGTCATTACTGTTATTCTACTCTTCTATCCTCCCACACCCCAACACATACATACAAGTTCTAGATTAAGATTTTCATTCATAGAAAGAATTAGCAAAAGTGTCTTTTTGCTATGGACATATGTAATGCTTACTGGCCATGTGCAGCTCTGCTAAAACACAATAAAATGTTGTATGTTTTTATTTTCCAAAAGTAATAGCATATTAGAACTTAACAAATGGTAACCAACCAATGAAAGTACATATTACATAAATTCATGACATTTATCTTAATTATATTTTGCCCATGATCTCAGAAGCAAAAATGTGTTATTAAATAATCCTGAAAGAAGTTATTAAATTCTGCATTGTTCTTTTTTTAAGGGATTTCAAGGAAATTTATATTTTGTGTTGTGTGTAAATACTCTTAGTATGCCCTCATGGCATGTTAAGTGGTAAGAGGAGGTCAGTATAACAAGGGATTTGAATGCAGAGGGAGGAAATAGGCCATGAAGAATCAGTAACTTAAAATAAGTTAATGTCAATTAGAGATAAATTTACTAAATAGAATTCAATAATAATCTCATATCCAAGGTCATATTCTAGCTTCACTGCTAATGAACAAATCATTTTAGCACAAATGCAGCATAGTTTATGAATAATTATCAACATGTAGTTGTACTGACCACAAATCACAATCACAAAGGATGACATTAAGTACATCTAAGCAGATTATGAAAAAGATGTGCTTTTCCTGAAGTGTTTACAGAGCCTATGGGTCTCTGGATCTCTAAGATGGACATCATTTCAAATTATTTTTTCAAGGAAACAGAATAATCCTGAACTTAGAGAGACACCTACAGGTACAGCAGGAAAAATAAAAGGAAGATCTGAGAAACAGAGAACAGTAGCATTATGTTCATTCAGGAAAACCAAAATGATTTTTCTTCAAAAACACTTTTGAATGTCAAGAGGATTTTCATAATGTTAGGCACAAATTTTCGTCTAATGACCTAAAGGATGGTTCATAATTCTTCGGAAATGGAGTCAGGGTTTGCCTATTGGTAGAAATAACATTATTTGTTAACATCATCAGCATCATTTTTACTATGTCTACCAAATAGCAGTAAAAATATTTACATATTCATCACTGTGCTAAGTCTTTTTTCCTCTCATTTAAAATAAAAATATACCTGGTAAAATAAACCTGTTCTGCATTAGCAGACATTTATGTCTTAACATAAATGGTTTTATGTTAACCTTTTTTTGTAAAGGAAAAGTTTTTGAGTAGTATGAAATGAATAGGCATTTAAAGATGCTAGAAGAGGGTGGTCGAGACCCCTGGCATAACCTTGTCTCTGGGTAAATAGGTTTAGAGTTGTTTAACATGCCCTCAGCTCTCCCCTCCATTGTATTAATCCCCACTCCCTGAAATGGAAATCAGAGGAAGAAATCATCCGGTTTCTTTAACTCTTCTATTTCCAGGCAGGTTTTGTTCAGAAAGGTTGCCCCTTCAAAGCTCCCCTCCATCTCCTGTACTATGATAATATTTATATAACACTGACGTTTCCATTAAGTTGTAGGGAAAGGATTTTAATGTCTTCAGAGTACCCTTAAGATGTCATTCAGGGTGTTTCCAAAGCCAGAAAAATTCTAGTATTGACAGAAAGACTACTGGAAAACAAATCCCATTATTTGTACCTTTTCCTGATTTTGACATTATGCCAGTATATCCAGTCTCAAAATCGCTGCACATCAAAAACAGCCCACAAAGGAACAACCAATATAGGTGAGAGGATATAGCAGATTCCACACAGTGAATATTCAAGGATCAAGAGCCCCTCCCCTTTTTTAAGATAAAAGAGAGATTCCATCAATTCAATCTCCCAAAATAAGATCTTACCCTCTCCATGTTTGTCATCTCTGAGCAGCACCCGAGCAGATAAGTTTCGTTACTGGAAATGCCTCTAATACATTATTCTAACAGTCTTCTCTCATTGTCAGTCTTGCCCCCACCCATCAAAAGGCATCTTCCACACCACTGGTGTGCTAAACACAAACTGTATCAGATTATTTCCAAAGAAAACCCTTTTATGATTCTGTCTTTATCTTCAGGACAAAGTCCAAATCCCTTAACTTGTCTCTGTACATAATCTGGCTCCTGCCTACCTTCCCAGTTTCCTGCCTTACCATTCACTTTTTTTCAACAATAATAATAATACAATAAAAATACCAATAGCATTTATAAAATAAACATGTCAGAACTATCCTTATAAATACTTTTATTGTGGTAAAATACATGTAACATGACATTTACCTTATTCACTATTTTTAACTGTGCAGTTTTGCGGCTTTAAGTTCATTCACATTGCTGTACAACCATTACCATCACCCATCTCTAGAACGTTTTTATCTTCCCCAATTGAAACTCTGTAACCATTCAGTTCCTTAATTTCACATTCCCTATCCTCAGGCCCTGGCAACTACCATTCTTTCTGTCTCTATGAATTTGACTATTCTAGAAATCTCATATAAATGAAATATCTGTCCTTTTGTGACTGGCTGACTTCACTTAGCATATTGTCTTCAATACTTTACCTAGTTGATGCATGTTTCAGAACTCCCTTCTTTTTTTTAAGGTTGAATAGTATTTTATTTATCCATTCATCTATCAGAGGACACTTGGGTTGCTTCTACCTCTTGGCTATTGTGAATAAAGCTGCTATGAACATGGATGCACAAATATCTATAGGACACCTCACTTGCAGTTCTTTTGGATATATACCTAGGAGTGAAATTGAAATTACTGGGCCATTTGATAACTGTTCAATTTTTTTTTTTTTTTTGAGGAATCATACATTTTCCCCAGCAGCAGCAGCAGCAGCAGCAGCAGCAGCATTGTACGTTCCCACCAGCAATGTACAAGGGTTCTGTGATAACTTTAGGTAATAGGTACCTAGAATAGGTAATCAACTTGAGTGGCCATGGGATGCCCTGATTACGTATTATATCTGGGTGTGTCTGTTAGGGTACTTCTGGATAAGATTAGCATTTGAATCAGTGGATTTAGTAAAGTAGATTGCCCTCTCCAGTGTGTGAGCATCACCCAATCGGTTGAGGGTCTGAATGGAACAAAGGCAGAGAGAAAGAGGAATCCACCGGTTTTATTTCCTAACTAACTGATCTGGGACACATCATATTATCTTTTCCGGTCCCTAGGCTGTGATTTACACTATGGGCTCTTGATTCTCAGGCCCTTAGACTTGGACTGAGTTATACCAACTAACTCTTCCAGCTATCATAGTCCTTCTACATTCCCAGTTTACATCATCATTCTGAAGAAAGCCATATTAACAACTTAAGCACCTTCATTTTAGGGAATATTCATAAATATCCACTCTCCTGGGGCTTGACCATGCCCAGCAATAACAGGGTCACATGTTCATACCCAGGAAAAAAGTAAAGTCAGATTTGAAGAAACATTCTGCCATTTCCTCCCTGTTCCAACCTTCGGGTCTGATTTAACATTCTTACTGAAGTGATTCCAGTAGAAGTTGGCTGAAGATCGTAACCATATTATATTTCTTTATATAAATACTTTTCCTTATTTTTTCCAAGGTAAGTATCATTATTTTGTTCATACATGGATTTTATTTTCTGGTGCTCAAGTCAATACAATACTAAATCAAAGAATGGGACTAGTCAGATATTTTTTAGGTAAAGTTTAATTTTTAAAATAGACTTTAATAAGAAATACTTCAAATAAATATCATGACTTTAAAATAATATCATTGTCTAGAGTTTCTGATGATGAATTAAACATATGGAGTTTTTAAGGATATATATGTTTTGATTTTTAAAGAAACTATATACACTTAGAGCATCACAAAATTCTTATAAGTCAGGTATTTTAATGTAAAGCTTTCAGGAAAGCACATATCAAATGTTGAAATAAATTGAAGACATGGTTTTATTCTCTGATCATCATTGAAAGTCTATTTTAGAAAGAAAGTTAACACAAAAAACAGGATGTTACATAGATTGCTGCTTCTTTTCCAAACACTTCTCAATATCATCAAGCACTTGAACGGCAGCCTTTGGAATTCGAGTCCCAGGACCAAATACATTGGAAACTCCAACTTCAAATAGAAACTCATAATCCTGTTGAAAGAATTTATTTAATTAAAGAAGAGACAATATTTTTAATTTCAAGGAAATGAAACTAGGGCAGTAATTACTGATGCCCCCAGCTTTCTCAACTGGTATACTATTCATATTTGAAGCTAAAAAATTTTTCCTTCCCTGGAAGTGCTAATAATAACCACTTGTACCCATTTTCCAAATACCCCAGTGTTTGATATGTGGTAGGAAACATGGCCCACTGAGCAAGAAGTTCTATGCCCCAAATCATATAATTTTCTTTTGCCTTGATTTTCACTACTTGTAATTATTTGTGTTAAATTTAGTATCACATTATAGGTTTGCATTATAAGGCTATTTATTTCCTCTAAGATATTTTGTCTACAGCTAGTGAATGCTAATACTTTTGGGGGGTGTTTTGTTTTAATTTTTTTTTTGCATATAGTTGACATACAGTGTTACACGATTTCAGGTGTACAACACAGTGATTCAAGTTTATACATTAGGTTTTGCTCACCACAAGTGGAGCTACCATCTGTCATGTTACATTGCTATCACAAGATCATTGACTATATTCCTTATGCTGTCTTTTATTTGCATGACTTTTTCATTCCTTAACTAAAAGCCTGTCTTTCCCACTCCCTTTTACACCCTCCCCTCTGGCAACCATCCGTTTGTTTTGTATTTATAGGTCTGATTCTGTTTTTTGTTTATTCCCTTATTTTTTTAAATTCCACTTATATCTGAAATCATGTGGTATTTGTCTTTCTCAGTCTGACTTACTCCACTTAGCATAACATCCTCTAGGTCCATCCATGTTGTCACAAATGGCACAATCTCATCTTTTTTACAGCTGTGTAATAGTCCGTGTTATACACACACACACACACACACACACCTTCTTTATCATTTGGTCTACAGACTGACACTTAGGTTGCTTCCATATCTTGGCTATTATAAATGATGTTGCAATAAACAGAGGAGTGCACATATTTTTTTGAATTTGTGGGGTTTTTTTCTTTGGGTGAATAGTGGTACTTTGAATTTTGCTTCATGATGAAATTAGATTTTCTGTAAATGAAGATTAGTTCATTTAAAAAAAAATTTCTCTCTTGTTTCCGCTGCTGTTTGTCAGTTTATTTTAAACACAAAGTTTGAGTGAGAAGATTCCCAGGACACAAATACTGCTCCAGGATGTATTCGGTTTAAAAATGAAGGTACCTGTAGCTATAATATTAAGTTTTAAGACAGGCTGTAAATCCCTGATCCTTATCGACTAGGGTGATCATATGGTTTTGTGGTTATTATTATAGCACCCTCTTTATTTTTATGAGTCTTTCTTTTTTCTATTGATGTATAATTGACATTTAACACATTAGCTCTAGGTATACAACATAATGATTTGATATTTGTATATATATTGAAAAATGATCACCACAGTAAGTCCAGTTAACATCCATCAAAAAGTCACAAAACTTAAAAAAAAAAAAAGTTACAAAACTTGTGTATCTGTGTTGAGAACTTTTAAGATTTACTCTTAGTAAGTATCAAATATATGATGCAGCATTATTAACTACAGTGTAACATTATATTCCTATGACTTATTTATTTTCATAACTGAAAGTTTGTACCTTTTGACTAAGTTCATTTGTTTTGCCCATCCCCTGCCTCCTGCCTCTGGTAAGCACCAATTTGTTCCCTGTATATGAGTTTGGGTTTCTGTGGGAGTTGTTTTGTTTTTAAGATTCCACATATAAGTGAGATCACATGGTATTTATTTTTCTCGGTCTGACTTATTTCACTTAGCATAATGCCCTCAAGTTCCATCCATATAGTCACAAATGGCAAAATTTCCTACTTTTTTATGACCAAATAATATTCCATTATGTATATATACCTATCTTCTTTATCAATTCATCCATTACTGGACACTTAGGTTGTTTCCACCTCTTGGCTATTGTAACTAATACATGAACAAACATAGGGGTGCATATTATCTTTTTGAGTCAGCGATTTCATTTTCTTCAGATAAATACCCAGAAGTAGAATTACTGGATTACATGGTAGTTCTATTTTTAATGTGAGAAACCTCTGTACTGTTTTCCATAGTGGCTGCATCAGTTTAGATTCCCACCAACAGTACACAAAGGTTCCCTTTTTCCACATCATCACTAATACTTGTTATCTCTTGCCTTTTTGATAATAGCTATTCTAATAGGTGTGAAATAACAGCTCATTGTGGGGTTTTTTTTTTTTCATTGTGGTTTTGATTTGCATTTCCCTAATGCATCTTTTCATGTACCTGCCAGCATCTGTATATGTTCTTTGGAAAATGTCTATTCAGGTCCCCAGCATCTGTATATGTTCTTTGGAAAATGTCTATTCAGGTCCTCTGCCCATTTTTTAGACTTTTTCAACACCTTTTTAAAAGCCCTATATTTATTCTTGAAGTCACATTTAGATGATGAATATGTGGTCATGCCAATTATCCTCCAACTACTTTTTTTTCCTGTCTTTAATATTTCCTTGTAATATTCTTGTAAATACTATATCCTGGCAATGACACTTAACACATCTTACTGAACTTTTCTCCTAAATCTGAACATATTTTTTTCTTTTTTTTTAAGATTTTTTTTATTTTGCGATGCCTGGGTAGCTAAGTTAGTTAAGTATCTGCCTTTGGCTAGGTCATGATTCTGGAAGCCTGGGATCAAGCCCTATGTCAGGCTCCCTATTCACCCTTCTCCCTCTCCCTCTGCCCCTTCCCCTGCTCATGCTCTCTCTCTCTCCTACTCACTTTCTAATAAATAAAATCTTAAAAAAAAAAAAACTGATTTTTTTTTGGTAAGTAATCTCTACACCCAACGTGCAGTTCAAACTCACAACTCTGAGATCAAGAATCACATGCTCTACCACTACCTGAGCCAGCCAGGCATCCCCTAAGTCTGAACTTCTAAAGTCAGAGAACATTTCTAATCATTTTTATAACCTCAACATTTGACACATTAAAAACACCTCAAGCATGTCATTATTCCTGGGCAGGTGCTATAGATTTAAGATTTCATAAGAAAACAATGAAATAATAAATTGGGGATGGTCAAATTGATAGGTTATCTCTTCTATCTTTCCTAATAATTCTATATATCATTTGCTCTGATCCCTGACTTACGTATTTGAAACGGAAGACTTATCTGGGAAAGGATGGAAATTTTGCAAATGGGGAAAGGGTTCTAGATCTACCTAAGCCTTATAAAATGTACTTTAGGGATCCCTGGGTGGCGCAGCGGTTTGTCGCCTGCCTTTGGCCCAGGGTGCGATCCTGGAGACCCGGGATCAAATCCCATATCGGGCTCCCGGTGCATGAAGCCTGCTTCTCCCTCTGCCTGTGTCTCTGCCTCTCTCTCTCTCTCTCTCTCTCTCTGTGACTACCATAAATAAATAAATTTAAAAAAATAAAAAAATAAAATAAATAAAATAAAATGTACTTTAGTGAGCAGATAAAATGTTGGAAACAAGTAACTCTAAATAAAGGATACACAGGTATTCTTTGTACTATTTTCATTTTGTATCTTACTATTAGTTTGAAATTATTTTCAAATAAAAACTTATTTCAAAACATTGTCTACTGAGCTGGCCAGGCATATAATCATAGTGTCTACTACATAAAATAAGTAAGCATCATGGGGCTGCTAACCTTGCCGAAAATATTTGGAAACCACTGCGTTGAAGAAGGTCAGAAGTTCCAGACTGTAGTTAACACACACTGGTGAGGACAGATCATATTTATTTAATTGAGCTGCAGAATCTCTAAGCTCCACGATGGCAGTGGCAAAATCTGTTTTGATTAACCACCATATATTAGTGATTCCTAATTTGAAATCTAAATGACTTTCAGCTGAGTAATAGTGCTATTTTATATACTTACTGCAAACAAATAATGCGAAAAATGCATAGGTGGTGACTGCTACAATTACAAAGGATACTCATATTAACACACAAGTGTGTCATTATTGAAAATAATCTTTAGTCTTTAAACTCACAGGGAAAAAAGTATGGAAAACATTTACAGATGCTTTGAGTAATTCAAATATCCATATCCAGAGGGTTAATACAACTTGTGTAAAATGTGTTTCTTGAAATGTCAGCTCATTTAGATAACAAGCCTGTGTTTTTTCTCAACTCATATTGCAATTCCAATATTTTGTGCAGCCTAATTATTTTAGTTCTTAAATTTTAACATGTCTAAGAGCTTAGACAGTATAGATTCTAAAACTGCAATACAAATAAAAGTTTCCATAGACAGACAATAAAGAATAAAAGCCCTTTCAAAAGCCCATATAGTAAAGTATATTTGTGAAAATAATAAGCAAATATGTTTAGAAAAGCAGTTTTCTGTTGACTATATCACCATAAGTATTATGTTGCTAGAAAGAATAAATAATATAATTTGGTTGCTAGCCCCACATTATTATAAACCTCACAATTTCATACATATATTTTCTGATTTCCTAAGTAGTATATAAGTCACTATTTTATATTCTGAATGGTATAAAAGAAAAAATTTTAGACTTAGACATAAGATCACATTTCAATGATAGGTTCCTACTATAGGGGAGGGGTCTTAGCATCCATCAATCTCATTTAGAGCAATCTCATATATACTTCTACTTTTTCTATTCTCAGTAGAAAAAGAAAACTTGATATAATTGAAAACTGGATTGGAAATAGAACAAATTTGTATCTTAACTAATTATTTTAAATGACAGGTAAGGTAATAAATGGAAGGTATCACCCCATCCCATCAATAAATTAACTGATTGTCAACTAGCATTCATTTCTCCTTTTCTAAGAGGATCCACATTTTTATTCAATTCAAGAATCCACCTCTTCTCCAATCAGGGAAAATTCAAACTATTGACTTTTCAGGGCTGGCTGATTCCATTTCTGGATTACGATATTTTTAGCTCTAAGAAAACTATACCCCAATCAAATTAGTTTTAATGAAGAAGATATTCTGCAAAACCATGTAACTGAAACAGCTCTGAGTTAGGGCAACATCCATGGATGGAAACATGGAAGAAATGAATAAGGTAAGCTACTCTAAACCAATAGAAGCATGTGCTGCTGACTGGTTAACCAAAGGACTCACTTCATTACCAAGACAAAGAGTGTTCCTATATCTGTGGTTGAGGGTTGATACATGCACTGGTGTGTTCATCATTCTTCTCTCTTCTAGCTGTGAGATTTTATTACTTTTATCCTGTTCCTTTTCCATCATTCTTTATTGAATATGAAGAAAGTATATATCTAGGTTACTAATTTGCAAAGAGGTAATTCCCTCATAAAAGCTTTATAAATTGTTAAATTTGGGGATCCCTGGGTGGCTCAGCGGTTTGGCGCCTGCCTTTGGCCCAGGGCGCGATCCTGGAGTCCCGGGATCGAGTCCCGCGTCGGGCTCCCGGTGCATGGAGTCTGCTTCTCCCTCCTCCTGTGTCTCTGCCTCTCTCTCTCTCTCTCTCTTATAAATAAATAAATAAATCTTTAAAAAAAATAAAAATAAAAATAAATTGTTAAATTAAATTATATATAATGAATTATAGCTTGAATAGAAAACAACATCCCGATCAAATCAAATGTGGGAATTCTCTAAGCACAGAGCCCTGAACTCTACATAGCACTCTACATAGCTTGCCCATGAAGCAGGCTCTGTTTTGTAGTTAGCTTTCTAATCACAGGTGCTCACTAACAGGCCCAAAGGCAGAGTAGGAAACAAGCATCTTGCCCAAGAGCAAACATCCCTTGCTAGAGGGATGCAACTTTCTCTCCAACCCATGCCTCTCACATCCATCTTTGCCCCAGTTCTTTGAAACATCTTATGTAATTGGGAAACACTTGGGAGGTTTTGCTAGAATAAAGAAAAAAAAAAAAAAGAAAGAAAGAAAGAAAGAAAGAAAACAACATCCCCCACATTTTTAGTAAAATTTACTTTGTAAAATCACCAGGAAATAATTTAGATCAAAATCTATATCAAATTTATCTTTAGTAAACATATACAGTAAATTAGAAACTAAATATAAACTAATATTACTCAGAATTCCCATTACAGTACTAGAAAAATACAGAATACAGGAGATGAACAATACCTGTGGTGGTATCACCCCTCCACACATGACAAGAATATCTGGCCGTCCGAGGGAGTTAAGTTCTTTGATGAGTTCAGGAACAAGGGTTTTATGACCAGCAGCGAGTGTGCTCACACCCACAGCATGAACATCTGCATCCACAGCCTGCTGGGCCACTTCACGGGGAGTCTAAAATAATCAGAAGGTCAAGAAACAAATCATCATTTATTCCAAAAAGTATTTTAAGACTGTTACCTACTTAACTGGCATTCCAAGGTTTTCCTCATTAAAAATCTTGAAGTGAATAACTTCAAATTTCATCATTCTCAAATCATAAATACCAACTCATCCAATTGATAAAATAAACACTAGTGCTATATTTGCTTCTAGCCCTAGAATTTATCAATTAGATTTAAGTTACACCAAAATATAGTTCCCAAAAAACCTTAGATAAGAAATATAGACAAAATATATTATCTTTCCATGTTACAATTTTTGAAAACTACATCTGTTGTCTTATCAACATTTATTGAATGGTTGAGCAGTACAAGACAACACATTATATAGTATCTATGAAGTAAAAGACTAAACATAAAATTCAATATGAAAAGTGAATCTTCAGTTTTAAAATAGAATGGGAAAGAGTTATGTTAGCAAGATGGCACACTAGGAAGCTCCAGGACCTCGGTCTCCCATGAAGACACTGAACAACGTACAAATCAAAATAACATGAGAACTCTAGAAACCAGTGAAGGGACTACAACATCTTGGCAAATACATAAACAAGAAAGGAATGGTGCCAGTATGATTGTTCTTCATTATTAACTGGATTTAACCAGTATGAAATACAGAATCATAAAGGATATTTTCAAGTATTCAATTATGTACTGAGTTACCCAGAATCATATTCATTTTCTGGAATGAGTCTATACCATTTGCTTTGATCATGTGCATGTATTCAAATCACTTCATATAAAAGATACCTACAAGCTTCTCATTGTAAATATACTGTAATTTGAGAAACTTGGAAAGGAAAAGGTTATCTCAAAAACCACTGAACAATCATAAGCTCAAAAAATTATCAAAATCTGAAAATTTCCTTAATTTGGGAGTATTTTAAGGCTCATAATTTCAGTGTGAAAACAAAAGATTCTATGTTCTCAGTAATGGAGCCACATTTAAGATCTTTAGGTAAAACACACAGCGTATTGGTAAAACCTTCAGTCTGGTGAAAAATATAACCTATGAAATTAAAACCTTTAAGAAAATGTGCATATTCTTGGTATTAAGAAATTTAATTGTTATATGCATGATTGGTCATTCACATCATCCATGTTATAAAATTTATTAGATTAAAATTCCATTTAAACAAATTCAGTTCCATGCTTTATGCTTATACACATTAAATTGAATTTTGTGTTCAAATGTTGAACATCTTAAAACTTCAAATTTAATTTTAATTAAATCAGACACAGAACTGTAAGAAAGTACCTTCACCCACAGATAAGTTTTCTTTTTTTTTAAGGACAAAGTATTATGTTAACAAAGTTGGTAGTACTAAAAGGTAAATTATATTTTTATAGATGGCATTTAATGGGGAAATGAACCTACAGCTCTTTGAAAAATTCTTGCAAATGCCAATGGATGACAATTGTTTTTAATTACTTTTATTTTATATAAAAAAATATTTCCCAAAAGCTACTGACTAAATATCAGGAATTATTATATTTGGTCATTATTTAAAACAAAGGAGCACCTAGGTGGCTTAGTCAGTTAAGTGTTGGAGTCTTGATTTCAGCTCAGCTCATGATCTCAGGGTCCTGGGATCAAGACCCATGTTGGGCTCCCACTGAGTGAGGCACCTGCTTGTCTCCCTCTCCCTCTGCCCTTCCCTCCTGTCTCTCTCCCCCTCCCTAAAACAAACAAATAGGCAAACAAAAAGCTAACATAAAAGGGTGGTAGAATAGAAGTAAAAAACTAGAATGGGAAAGTATTCAACTCAAAGGAAGAATGAAAGCAATCTATTTATTTAGTCTAAAATATATTTGAGATTCTTAACAAAATCTAGCTTAAATGCATTTATGAATTTACCTACCAACACAGCTCAAGGATGTATCTATCTCCTGAAGTTCAGGCTAACTCTTCATAGTAAAAACTTCTTCTAGACTCTCTAATAGTAGTATTTAAAAATTCAAAAGGGAAAACTTACAAATTCTACAAAGGGCCGCCCTCTTCAGGAAAGTTTACTTTTTTGCTGGTGAAAAGTCTTCACCTTAGTTGACCCATCTGCAGTGTGGAATAACAGACTTTCCTTTTCATTGAAACTCTTTCTTCCTCAGTTTTTTATCTCACTCCTCACTCCATTCCCTTTCCCTTCTTTGCTGCCTCCTTTTCTTTTTCCTTTTAATGTTCAAGTTCTCATCTCAAATACATTCTTAGTGGGAAGTTAAATCAGTTTCCATGGCTTTATGTACCATTTACACATTGATAAGTCTGAAAATCTTATTTATTATGGAGGCCTCTCTTCTCTGCTCCAGACATGCATATAAACTCACATGGTCATCTTCACCTGAGTGTTCTGTAAGCCAGTTCTCTTAAGCCTGCCTCCTTATCTGTAAATAGCCCTCTCTTTAAATTTTCTTCACAATCTTAGCTGACTTCTGCTAACCCTGACACTGCTTCAGTTAAGGCCTGCCTTGCTTCTCACTCAGATTACTGAACTACTTAACTGGATTCTTTGCACCTAGTCATGGCTCTTCTCAATCCACTTCAGAAAGTGATTTTCCGTGCTCGCTTCGGCAGCACATATACTAAAATTAGAAAGTGATTTTCCTGGAAAGTGAGCTTTCTAAAGTATACATTTGATTGTCACTCTGACTAAACACCTTTGGGATAATGTTCAAACTTCTCAGAATGGCATATAAGGCTCTTCATCTTAATCTACATACCATCCCAAGCTCTGTATTCTAACTGTACTAAACTTCTTACAGTTTCCTGAAGACATCATGCCTTCATGGTTCTGTACCTCTGCTCAAGCCAACTCTTCTTCTTAGCATGCCCTTCCCTGCCTTGCTCTCCAGGCTTCTGAAGGGCACAGCTCACCTATAAGTTCCAGGACACTTGGACAAGTTCCTTGTTCAAACTTCAATTACAGTGATTATTATTCTGCTATGATTACTGATAAGTAAATCTCTTTCTGTTCAGAGTCTGTAACCTCCCTGAAGACAAAAATCATATCTTACTCAACTCTGAACCTAGCATTTGATAGATGATCAATAGGTATATAGTGGATAAAGCTTTTTAATATAAAAGTTATTACAATGTACTCAACCAAAGATATTTTGTAAAGAATGACTGTTGTATCACTCTATAGAGGATTTCAGCTTCATTTACTTCCAACAAATTAACTTGCTGAATCAAATATTTTGTGATTAAATAAACTACTACTAGAGAATAACAAGAATAGAAATCTAATTATGAATTCCGCTCTCACTGTGATGTTTGATTTCCCTTTCAAAACACTTTCCACCAATCCATTATGGGCTATCTTTCCCATAAATTATTAGTCAAATCTCAATAAATGATACAATAAGACCTCTGAAAATAACCTACAGTTTCAGAAGCCTAGTAACAATTTTAGTTACTGATACTGATTTTACAAAGTTTTAGAAACACGTACATTAACATAAATTACATTACTTTCCTATTTCTGCCATAATTAACTGGATTATATGCATTTAAAAATAGATTGGGGAATTTTGCTGAACTCATCTTCTTTTATAACTTGAAAAATATTGTCACGGTTTATCATCTTAATATTATTTTTTCTGAATTTAAGTGATTTATGACCCTCTTTTTGAAACTCCAACAATTTTCAGTACCTGAAAAAGAGGACCTATGTCCACATCAAAACCAAGATCAGCAAATCCTGTAGCAATAACTTTTGCTCCTCTGTCATGTCCATCTTGTCCCATTTTTGCCACAAGAAGACGAGGTCTGCGGCCTTCGCGTTCCATAAATTTATTAACCCTAAGAACATTTTAAAATAGAACAGCTACTAAAAAGTAGTAATACTAAAATACAATGGTTATATAGCAATTGTCCAAAGGTAAGACATAAAAACTATAATTTATTAACAGCAAATCTTTCAAGTTTATTTAAAAACACCTTTTTACATCTGTTTACTCATATTTTGTGAATATCTCTATTTCAAATTGAGAATTCCATTAAGGCCTGGATATGCTTACCACCTTTCCCTTAAAGGAAAGTCTGAAAGATGGCACAGCCAATAAGCCCGTAACAATTGAGAAAATCACGGTGAAACACGATGAGGAAATGACAACTTTTCACCTTCTTAAGCCAGTCTCCAGAGTATAAGATACATAAATATTTAAATATAAACTAAAAGGTGCCTTTCAGAGTTATTTATAAAAATGTGACTCACTAGTTGTTTTGAACTGTCCGTATCTCACTTACCCATCACAAGTGTGAACTCCTCCAAGCTGAAAGCAATGTGGTGCCTTCTAATGACAGTTAATCAGAATATCTGCTAGCTTAAATCAATAAATTTACACCCCATGTGAAAAAGTACTACATTTGTTTTTTTTTAAGAGAAAAAAATTTCCATTTTGATGACTTTCACCTTGGATGTTTTGATATTTATAACTAGTGACATAAAAAGAGGGAAATTTATTACAAAGGTTGAGAAGAACAATCATCAGAAAGCTACATACCTGGGAAGTATGAAAAATTTATATTAATTTTAATGTCCTAATCATGTTTGACAGTGTTACCTACTGTCAGTCAAGAGAGTTTGATTTTAATTTATGTATAGATGGCACAAAATACTTATTTTCAAACAGGAAAATTATTTTATAATTATAATTATTTCAGCAATTAAACAATTTGAATAAACTTAGGAAATGTATACTGTAGTAAGGAAACTAAAATATAAGTACCCAGGGGATATGAAGCAGTATCAATGTTAATTAGACAAACATTTGTTTTATTTATATTTATATATATATATCTATATATATATATTTTTTTTTTTTTTTTACATTTTATTTATTTATTTGCAAAAGAGAGAGCTCACAGAGGGAAAGGAAGAAACAGACTCTTGGCTGACCAGAGGGCCCCACATGAGGCTTGATCCCAGGACCTTGTGATCATGATCTGAGCAGAAGGCAGATGTTTAACCAACTGAGCCACCCAGGTGCCCACAAACATTTGTTTTAAATGAGAAATATCTAAAGGGAGCTATGGTGAAAATTCAAAATATTACATTAGTAAAACTACAGACTAACAGGACAGTCGATTCAAATGTTTTCCAAATGGTGTGTGAGAAAATTAAGCCTGTAGCTGACTCATGGGTATTAAGTTAATAAAAAAGACATTCTGGTTAAAGAAATCTCACATATTACCTCTTGATAGCAAATGTTATTTCTTTACTTTCTCCAAATTCCTGGCGATAGGCTCCACTCACCATACGATCATTAGCTTTATGTTCACCAAACACCTTTTTCATAGCATCTGTGATTTCTCCAACTGTACATCTAAAATATTAAAATAATAAAGGCGCTATTAACATCATCATTGAGACAAAAGTACTTACTTTAATACTTAATATAATTAGACATATTTTATTACCTAAGTAAAAAATAGGCTATCAAAAATCTTATGCTATTTGTCTTTCTCTGATTGACTTATTTTGCTTAAATAAGAATGCTTTTTTACTGCATTGATAAAAGTCTCTCTCCTCAGAATACTTATGAAAAATAATTCTGGAAGCCTCTATACATAGCAATATCTTTTTAACAACTGTTAACTAAAAAATGACTAAATGATTTAAAAACTGTAAGTAGATAAGCATGTAAAGGTTACATGAATAATTCACCAAATACAATCTGGCAATACAAATAGGCAAAGAAAGCAAGATTCCCACTGATACTTTTTTTTTTTTTTTTGAGAGAGAGAGAGAGAGAGCATGAGCAAGGGGAGGGGCAGAGGGGGAGAGAGGATCCTAAACAGACTCCAGGCCCAGTGCGGAGCCAAACTTGGGGCTTGATCTCACAACCCTAAGATCATGATAGGTCAGCTGAAATCAAGAGTTGGACACTTAACCACCTGAGCCACCCAGACACCCCTCCTGCTGATACATTTTGATAGGAAGTAGGTCTTTTAGCATATTCCATCCATTTGTTTATTCATTCAACATTGATTGAATGCCGAATATGGGCCAACCAAGGTAAGTGCTAGACATATGGTGATAAATGAGACTGGGGTTGATCTTATAGAACTTATCTTTTAATCAGGGGACACAGATAATACACAGGCACACAAATGAATTAATAAGAATTTCATATGATAATAAGCACTTTGAACACACTGAAACAGGTGAAAGAGGGTCTCTGGGGAAGCTATTCTAAAGATAATGAAGATATTAAGATACAACTTTTCAACTAAGACCTAAATGATTTGAGAAGGAGAAACTCAAGGGAACATAAGGGGGAAAACTATTTGAAAAAGAAAGTACTAAATGCAAAAGTTCTGAGAGGTAGAAAAACATGTTCTTTGCTCTAAAACTAGAAAGAAGGACACTGGGAACACAGCATCATGAAGGAAATAGAATAAGATGAAGTCACAGATACAGGTCAGAATCATATCTCACACAATCTTGCAGGCCGTGGTAAGATTAGATTTTAATTTTATTTATTTATTTATTTATTTTAGATTTTAATTCAAAAGCCATGGGAGACCATTGCAGGACTTTAGCAGAGAAGTCTTATTTCTTTTAAGAAATTAAAACTGGAAAAAAAAATACACACACACAAACCCAACCCATATACTATGTATTTACTCTATCCCTTAAGCACTTAAAACATGTTAAAAAAAAAAGTTCATTATATTAGGCAATACGTAACAAAAGCAAAAATAATTCATTTAGTGACATCATATACTGGAAGAAATTTTTCTGTGGTTTACTTGCTTTTCTGTATGTCCTATTAGGCAAAGCATTGACTGCCCTTTATTTTCGACTATCTATTCAAAGATAACTACACAGTGAAAAGCTTTGGAAGACAGAGAAACCTTGTCTACCTCTGAAAAGAGAGTAGGTTTACTGTTAAAAATAAAAATGTCTCCCTATACTTGAAAGTACATCAAACTTCTCAATCTACAAATGAGTGACATGAATTCATTACAATAGTTTCAAATATCCTGGGCCATGGGGAAATACACAGTATTAATATACTTCACCCACTCTGGTGAGTAGATGGTAAAGGAGGCTTAGCTGCCTCCGAAGGGCTTCAGTGAGTTTTTTTGTTTTCACTTGCTGCAACTCTTAAAAGGCTGGTTCATCTTTTCTCATCTTTGAATACTTTTGACCCTTTCCCAAACCTTGTTAGAAAGCTTTAGTAACTAGTGGCTAAACAAAATTTAGCTGGTTGCACAGATCTGTTAATGAACTCAAATACAGAATCTGTTCACTGATTTTAAATACACCTTCAATAGCTCCACATGCATACAGAATAGCTCCACATGCTTACAGAAGAGTGGACCCTAGAGTATCATGAATAATGCTTTATCTGCTCAAACCCTGGTAATGACCAAGTATTGTAAATGCATAAAATGTCTTCAGGAACCCCACTGTTTGGCTAGCTGGCCACCTGGCTGCACTGTCCTGCAGCACACTGTGGCACATGGATTCCTGGGGTGCTCAGCATGCTACCTTTCATCCAATGAAGGAAATGGGAGAGCTTAAGCATCTTTCTTGCTCAGAAAGGTTTCATGATACCCCTGGAACCTACATGAATTCACTTATAATTCATTACCATCAAGCTGCTAAAATGACCAACCTTCAGCTTTTTCCTAGAGATGGGAAATGAGCACATGCACCTGAACAGTTCTCACTACCTTATTTTGCCAGTAACTGAATATGACAAAATCAATCACTTTTGCCCTGTTTTGTTCATTCATTTGTAGAAATGTTTAGAACTAAATTAGCTAGTTAATAATGATCTGAAGGTATTTTCCTTTGTAAGATGGGCTTTCTCAAAACCTAAGGACTGCATGCTTGTATATTTTAAATGTTAATGTTTCATTTTTAAATTTTATTTAAGAGGATTAAATCCTCTTAATGTTTACATGTTTAAAAAAATATGAATGCTGTAAGCGCACAGATATTTAAAGAAAATAAGAACTAACTTCATTTGAGTTTCCAATACTTTCTTTTAGGCTCACATGGTTTTTATAATCAACTTTTTTAAGTAACTACACTTTAAAAAGCTAAACTGGTCCACTTCTATTATTTGGAAATCTCCAAATTTCTTTTTTTTTTTTTTTTTTAAGACTTTATCTGTTTGTTCATGAGAGACATAAAGAGAGAGAGGCAGAGACACAGGCAGAGGGAGAAGTAGGCTCCATGCAGGGAGCCTGACGTGGGAATGGATTCCGAGTCTCCAGGATCATGCCCTGGGCTGAAGGCAACGCTAAACCACTGAGCCACCCAGGCTGCCTGGAAATCTCCAAATTTCAATATCCTCACCTTGCACGAGCTGCATCCACTGCAAGAGCCAGAATATTCCCATCTCCACTAGCAGCACATTCAGTCAGTGCAGAAAGACATCGTTCAGCCAAATCTTGATCTCTGATGGCTTTGACCTTATGAAAAAGTCAAGAAAAGGGACAATTTATGTGAATACCTAATAAAACAGAGATCAGGAAATTAGACATTGATATATATCACATAGAAATTGTTCCATAATCCTAAAACTCAAAAACAAAAGGAAAGACAAGGAGAGAATAAATGTATCCTAGGTCGGATACTCATTCAATTCATTCATTCATTCATTAAATAAACATTAAAGGGCTTCCTAAAATAATACTGAATTCTGGATAATTCTGATAAGTCAGAAACAAGCAGGGCAATAATAAAAAATAGATGGTGACTCTCCCATATAGTACATGCTACTTAGGCTTTACTAAGGTAACAGGACATTGAAAACAAGTAGATCTTTTATATGCATAATTTCAAAGGCACACTAAAGAATAAGAGTGACAAGGAAGAAAAAATAATAACAGGTTATAATTTAGAAAATATTTCAGTTACATGTTGTTTTCCTTAACTAATTAACAATATATTGGTAATAATATATCCGTGTATTGTTTTTCTTTATTCAAAAATAACCCAAAGAGGGGAACCTGGGGTTGGCTAAGTCAGTTATGTATCAGTCCTGTGATCTCAACTCAGGTCTTCATCTCTGAGTTTTGAGTTTAAGCCCTGTATTGGGTCTAAAAAATAATAAAGAAAGAAATCCAGAAGAGACAAGAGACAATGAAAAATAGCAAGAGAGTCAAAAAGACAATGAAAAGCATGGTCAAAAACTTTTCCTGTCAGGTCCTAGCTCTACTCTGCTTTACCAATAACCTGCCTAAACAAAGTTACATAAAATCCAATTTCTTACAAGTTTGCATCACCTATAAAAGACTAAAATATGATACTACTCAAGATGCTACTAAAATCTTGTATCTATACACAGAAGTGGACCAGAAATCTTATATTAAGGGCAAGGAAAAACCCAACTCCATTATCATTATTGAATTTTTCTCTTGCTTGAAATAAAGTTTAACATCATTTATGGCAAATGAAACCCCTCAAATTATGAGGGTGCAGAGTTAACAAAAGCCTAAAGTATAAGAGAAGAGAAAAGGAGTTTTCCTAACATAATAAATATTCAGACTTTTGTGATGACTGAAAATAAAATGCTACATCCTAAATAGGACCTTTTAAAAAATGACAAAAATGTGAGAGAGGGGTCATTGTCTCCTGATTGAGGGTGAAAATGGAAATAATGTCATTAAACATCTGCCATTACTGGGCGCTATATTTTATGTTGGCAAATTGAATTTAAATTTTAAAAAATTAAATAAAAAAATAAATAACTGCCATTAACTATAATAGAAAAAAATAGAAGATGATAGTTGTGCATTCAGTTTCACTGAACAAACCCTATTAGATTCCTAAAGAATATCTAAACTGAGGAGGGGAAAAAGAAGTCAGATCTTAAATTTTCACAGGGAAATTAAACTGAGGAAAACCATTAAAGATCACTAAAGAATGTCAAGTCTCTTGCCTTAGAAATAAAAGTAAGTATAAAAGATAAAAAGCCCACCATAGCTTCATACAATAGAAATATATAGGTTGTTAACTGTAAGACCATGTTATATCTTAGTATTTCATATACTTTGATTCATCTTGGGAAGAAATTGGAACTAAAGTAAGACAGAACTCTAGTTTCAATCAAAATAAATATATTTCATTTATAAACTGTATCTTACTTACAGCACCATCAAATATATTTGAATTAAAAAGAAACAGAAAGCAAATGATTCTTTCAGAGTAGTATCAGAAACCAGGGTCTGATCAGAAACAAATTATAGTGAGAAGTCCTAGGTTCAGATACTCTGAACTTAATTTGGTTTTGATTTTGAGTGAGTTACATAATCATTTAAGCCTTTGTTTTAATCTATAAATTATGGGAAGTATTATTATTATAGCAGTTTTTAATAGCAATATGTAAGTTTCACAGAGACAGCTGTCAAGATTTAAAACATGAGTGTTACAAATAAACCATGAAGTTCCAACAAATAAACCATGAAGGTCCAATTTTTCTAAAATAAATAAATAAATAAATAAATAAATAAATAAATAAATAAATAAATAAAACATGAGTGTTTAGTGTCAACAGACTTACATTTGAGTCTTGGTTGTTCAATTATTTATTCTGGTCAAGTTTCTCAAACTCAAACTTATCTTTAGTTTCCTTAACATTTTTTTTTTTAAGATTTCATTTATTTATTTGACAGAGAGAGAGAAAGCACAAGCAAGGGGTAGCACCAAGAAGAGGGAGAGAGAGAAGCAGACATCCCACCAAGCAGGGAGCCCAACAGGGGGCTCAATTCCAGGACACTGGGATCATGATCTGAGCCAAAGGCAGATGCTTAACCCATTGAGCCACCCAGGTGCCTTTAACTTTAAATTTCTTTAACTTTAAAATGTTGGGAAATAATGCCCACCTCATGTAGTTGTTATGAGGCTTAATAAGCACAACAATGTAGGGGCTTATACAGTGCCGAGAATATAGAAAGCACTCAAAAAACGATAGCTGTTATTACCTTCTTGAGTTTTTCAATTTGCTTGTTACGCACTGAAGTATTATCAATCGCCAGAACTTCCACAGATTCTTCTTTTTCCAATTGGTACTTATTTACTCCAACAATTATTTCAGAACCTATTAATTTCCCAGAGGAAAACAATATGTAGATAGTAATGCTCTGATCATCACTTACTTTCCCTATAAGCTTAATATTTTTACATAGTATTCTTAAATCCTAATAAAACTTCAATATAGATCAACAAATTATATCCCAATAAAATGAGAAGAGAGGGGAAAGAAAAGTTATGTATCAGAATCTCTGTAAGGGATTTTTGTTTTATTATTGTTATTTTATTATTCTCCCAAAGTTATTATTCTTCCCAGAGTTTCCTGATAAACACTTCTAACACTACAAAATTAAAATAATAATACCAGCAACATCAAGATTTAAAAGGGAGAAGATTAACATCCAATAGCATTTCTAATATATTCTTGAATTCTCTTATAACCCAATCACTTTTAACAAAAAATACTCTTAAAATTTAAAAGTAATAAAACAGAATTATAAAGATGTTTAGATGTTTCCTGAACATAGTAAGAATATATTTTGCCTCAAACTACCAGATTATTACTGTATCTAAAGACATCCTGCCACCCACCACTTCTCCTTATTTCCCTTATAGAACTCATCACAATCTATAATTATTTTGTTTACTTGGTCATTTTCTCTTACTAAAATGCAAGCTCTAAGGGTGCAGAGAGCATGTCTAACCTGTTCACAGGTGTATGCCCAGATATGGCATAGTGCCTCAAATACTAACTAAATACTAAAAAAGTGTTGGCTGACTGAATAAATTAATACTCCAATGCAAGCATAATGACAATATCTTTAAAACGCTGAAGATATCCACCTACACACTATACACACACACACACACACACACACACACACACAATGGCATACCTCCACTCATACTCTACATATGCTTACCCATGTGCATCCATGCAAAAATACAAAGAGACAGATAGAGAGATAACAGAGATGAAACATTTTATCCAAGTTTCATTTTTCCATTATTTTTGTCTTATTAACTACATATATTATCTTCAAACAGAAATTAATATCTCTTTTTAAATACTAGATTCACATATAAATGTTTTCATTTTATCTTACCAGAGTCTATCCTTGCCTGCCTTCGGGCAGCACATTCTTCAATTCGAAGTTTAGGTATTCCTTCTGCTACAGCTTTGGCCATTCCACCCATCTCTTCAATTTCATCAATGAGCTAATATGAAAAACAGATTAGTAAAACTGGAAAAGAATATAAAGATATTTCTATAAACTATACAATAGTTACACTATATAATTACTGATATTAATAAAGTCATAAACTATTTTAGTGGCAAGTTTAATGTTTCATAAGAAAAGAATTAAGTTAATATCAAGAGCACTGATTAGAAGTTCTACAGAGTTAGGGGCATCTGGCTGCCTTATTTGGAGGGAGCATCCAACTCCTGATCTTGGGTTGGTGAGTCTGAGGCCCAAGCTGGGTGTAGAGATTACTTAAATGAATAAATAGAAACTATAAAAAACAGAAAGAAAGAAAAAGAAATTCCATACAGTTAACAATACACTATTGTGTATTTGCAAGTTGCTAAGATAGTAGATCTTAAAAGTTCTTATCACAGGAAAAAATTTTATAACTGTGAAGTATGGATATTAATGAAACTTATTCTGGTATTCACTTCACAATTCATAGATATATATACATATATGTATATCAAATCCTCATGTTGCATATCTTAACCTAACACAACATATGTCAATTACATCTCAACTAAAAGAAGAAATTATGTACTTAAAGTTACTGAAAAACAGAAAAACTAGGACGTAGAATATAGAAAACAGTCTTGTTAGTCTTGAGAGAAAACTAACATCAATTCTGTAATCTTATTTTTAGTTACACAAGTAAAATATTCATGATCACATGAATAAATACTCTTTAAAAATATATTCCAAAATGCAATTTTATTTTTGATTTGAGCAGCAGAGTAATGATATTACTCCATCTTTACCAATACTAGAAAATACCTAAACCTTTAATCACCGCCTCATACATACACAAGACAGTGGGAAAATAAATGCTGGAAGGGTATATGAGTTAGCAGAAAGGAACAAAGTTAAATTTGTTTTTTTCCTGAAGAATTCAAGAAATAAGAATTTGTGTTGGATTCAAAAGAAGCCAAAGCTAAGATAGGAAGCTAAAAAGAGGGGAATACTTTAGAATTTGCAACTACCTCTTTCCCATTCTGTCAAGAGAAAATGCCTTGAGGAAGTTTACTACCCGCAGAAAATGGACCAAAATTTACTTCTGCAGAAAACCAATGGGCTATTAAACACCAAGTACAGAAAGAGGCAAGGATAAGATGTCTTGGTGAAATAAAAAGCTGCATTCTGAATAATAAGACTAAAGACAAAAGGCACATAGAGGAAACAGACAATACGGGATACAGAAGAAAACTTTAAAAAATATAATTACTATCCTCAGAAAAGAAGATTAGGTTCTGTATTAATGAAGCAAGTAGGATTAATATACAAAGGAGAAATTCAGAAAACAAAAATGAGCTTTTGAAAATTAAAAAAATGATATATGAATTTTAATATATAAGTAGAAATTTAAAGTTGATGACTCTTCAAGAACAGAAAACAGAATCTCATGGATGAGTTATATAACAGATAAGAACATCAGAGTATCTTTTAAGAAGGTCCTTATCCAATAACTAGGAGTTCCAGAAAGAGAAACCACAGAAAAATGGCAGGGAGGAAATTATCAAAAAAAGTAATACAAGACAATTTTCCAGAGCTATGAGAACACGAAAGTGGGCGAGATTAAAAAATGCCCACTGAAGGTCCAGTGCAATGTAGGAAAAAAATACATACACCAAAGTCCAGCAACTCAAAAAATAAAGAGATCCTAAAACTGTTAGAAATTTCCTGAGAGTGAAAATAGCATGAGATTTCAAACAGAAATAGTTGGAAGTTAGAATAAAAAGCTAGGATAAAAAGTAGATCAATGCTTATACACTCCCAAATGAAAATAATTTCAAACACAGACTATCTATCAAATCCTGAGTAGAGTGAAGACATTTTCAAACATCCAAAGTTTCATATATGTCATCTCCCAGTTACCACTTTTAAAGGAGGTTCCTATGAAGTGTGCTTCAAAATAACAAGGGATAAATCAACAGAGGTGGACACAGGATTCTAGATACAAATTCAACATAGCGGACGTAAAAATAATTCCCAAGATAATGTCAAAGGGAAGTCAAAGGACTATAATGGTCAGCAGGTCTAGAGAGAAACTAGAGAGAAAAATCAAAGGAGAGCATTGGAGGACTTCAGAAGGATATATACATACTATTGAGATATAATTGTATTGGTAGTATTATAAGACAAGAGAAAGCAGAGGTAAGAATCAGCTAAAATACTACACTACCATACTACAAAGCAATAGATAATGAAGGACTTAGACCTAATAGATACGTGTAATTTTAAAATATGGAGATAAAAACAAACAAAAATGATGTATTTGATTCAAGGAAGCAGGAAAAAAGTAAGTAGAAGACAAAGGACTACTTTTTTACGTTCCAGCCTTTTAACACTAGTAGGCTTTTCAATTCTTTGAACAAAATACTTTAATATGAATACACATGTATTTTTAAATTATGTTTCCACTTGTATACTATTAAAGTTGAATCTGAAATTCTTTTTCTCTCATTTTATAAATCTTGATATAAATAAGAGAAACTGACCTTCAAGGCAGCATCATAAACATCATTTGTGAGAGATTCCATCATATAGGAACCTCCCCACGGATCAGCCACTTTGGGAATCCCAGATTCTTCTTGAATAATGATTTGTGTATTCCTGGCAATTCGAGCACTTTTCACAGTTGGCAAACCCAAGGCTTCATCAAAAGAATTTGTGTGCAAAGACTGAGTGCCTCCAAACACTGCTGCCATTGCTTCTATTGTAGTACGAATAATGTTATTATAAGGATCCTAAAACATTTAGTGAAAAGCAAAAAGGCAAAACAAAACAACAGTTGATAAACGATGCTATGATTAAGCAGTGGCTGCTGTATACTTTCTTGCCAATGTCTATACTAGGCTTCAGAATATCCAATAAATTAGTAGACGCCAGACTTAACAGGCACTCAGCAAATGATTTATTAATAAATGACAAATGAAGCAGATAAACAATGTACTATGAGATAAAAAATCTGGATTTATTCTGTTCCTGACTGTGATCGGCAAATCACTGGACCTTTCTGAACTTTAGTTTCCTTAACCATAAAAATGAGGAGGTTAAGACAAATGATTATTAAGGTTTCTTCTAACCCTGAAACTGTATATCTTCATTTATAAGTACCTGAAGTCATATTTAATATGGATATATTAGTTTTTATGCACTTTTAAATGTGTAAGAACAATGTAACTTTAAAGTTATGAATTTTTAATGTATCAAAATAATTTAATATATAAAGAAAATGCATGAAAAAAGATCACCACACGATTTTCTAATAGAACGAAATTAAAACACTCACATGACAATAGCCTTTAAATGGGTCTGTGTGCATGCATACTTACTTAAACATAACTAAAATATTTTATGTGCACAAAATTTTAATTAGGCAATTTTATGTTATGAATTTGAGTTAAAATTACTTAGGACAATATTAACTAAGTCATGATTTTTACTTCCTCCTTATCATCACATTTTTTTTTTTTTTTTTTTTTAAAAAGGTAAAACAGCACTACAGTTAAGTGGATTTATATGATTTTATATTGTTAACCACTAGAGGGAGCCAGCCTTATTTATTATAATATGTGTAAAAAATCTAAATGTGCATTATATTTCAGAATGATAATTTTCAAATATTAACAGCTGGTTTCTTAAATCTACTTCCTGATTGTGCTATGTTGCTTATAAGACAATATATGACTAAAACTTTACACTTTATATATATATATATATATACACATACCTGCTCAGTAAGTGACCATCCTGATGTCTGACAATGTGCTCTTAGAAGAAGAGATTTAGAGTTTTTAGGCTGAAACATTTTCTCTATTAAGTGAGCCCAGAGTCTTCTCCCAGCTCTCATTTTTGCTATTTCCATATAAAAGTTCATCCCAATTCCCCAGAAGAAAGACAACCTAAAATAGTAATGTTAAGTCCATTATTTGTTTATACATATTTGATTATACAACATAAAATGGAAAATAAAACTAATTGTATCACACACTAAAGAAAATAGTGTCCAGATTTTAATTTCAAACAATTTAATTTGAATTAGAATCAAAGAATATATATTAAAGTAGCTTTAAACCTAACAAAGTACAGTTTTAGGCACACAGAAGAAAGGGCTGTGATTATTTGCCTCACTAAGAAATTATTCACTTTACAATTGGTTTTCTTTATAAAAGAAGTTCCTCTTGCACCCTTAAATAAAGAATGAATAGTTATCCAAAAATAAAATACTTCAAGAATACCCAATATGTAATTCAGGGGTCACCTACACAGGGAATCAAACAACAAACTTGTTTTCTTCGGATAGCAGGAAGTTTTCCTGTTTTGGTTTTTTTTTTTTTTTTTAAGACTTTATTTATTTATTTGAGAGAGAGTGAGAGAGATCGTAAGAGAGAGCATGAGCAGGGAGGAGAGCACTACTGAGGAGAAGAGGGAGAAGCAGACTACTCCTGAGCAGGGAGCCCGAGGCCAGGATTCCCAGGACCCCTAGATCATGATCTCAGCCAAAGGCTGACGCTTAACCAATGGAGTTACCCAAGAGCCCTTGTTTTGTTTTGTTTTTAAAGAATAATGATATATTTGGTCTAAGCATACATTTCTCCAATTGCCCCCAAGCCCACTACTCCTTTTTATTTTATATTCTGCACCTAGTTACACATTTGGTTTACTTGCCTGTGCCTAAAGGCACAAAGGCTGTGTTTCTTTCTATAAAACTAGGTTAGTCTGAAATAAAGAAATTAAAAACTAATAAAAATTCTTGATACGCCTTTTGCTGTTCTCAGATATTTGTCTCAGGATACCTTTTCATTCTTAAAAATTACTGAAGATCCCCAAGGAATCTTTATTAGGATAATATCTATCAATGTTTTATATATTAATTCATTTAGAAACAAGAAACATAGGACATAAGTAACATAAATAATATTTTTATGAAAAATAATTATACTTTGTCAAAAATTGTAATAAAACAGTCACTGTTTTACATTTTTGCAAATCTAATGTGTGGCTTCAGGGAAGACAGCTAGAATCAATATCGTTACCAGAAAGAAGTCAAATTTAATTCTGAAATTTAATTATACACAGTATTGGCTTATTCTCTAATTAGTACTCCAATAAAACATAAGAGAATCTAGTGTGACATTTATATATACAAGTTAATTTTATCAATAGGTCTACTGTACACTCATAAATTGGTCCTAAAAACTTTCCTAATATTGAGACAATCTCTGTGGTCAATTTACTCACCTTGGTGCAAATTCATCAATTGTCAGACCAGCTTGGAGTCCAGTTCTACAGTATTCCAACCCATCAGCTATAGTATAGGCCAGTTCCAGGATGGCATCAGCCCCTGCTTCCTGCATATGGTATCCACTGATTGAAATTGAATTAAATTTTGGCATGTGCTATAAAAATAATAAAAAATATAGCAGTGAATAAAAATTTTTAAAGTTTCTATTAAACCCATTTTCTAAAAGACTATTATTTTTAAATGATGTTCAACTCAGTATACTCTTTAATATTAACTGAAAATATTTAATGCTTACTTTGTTACATTTAATTCACTCAATTTAAGTGGTGATTCAATGAACCATCATAAAAACTGCACCTGTTTTATTTTCCTAGTGAAAAAGAATTTTCACTAACCATTCTTTTGAGTCAAAGTTTAAAATAAATTAGTTGAGATTAGAAATGCAACCAACCCTCAGTCTGAGAATTAAATAAGACATCTTTAATTCCAAAGCAACGACTATGACCTCTTACGAGGTTCTAAGATCTTGTAACTTTGGGTTAATTTGCTGAAGATATATAAATTTAAGTTTTACTAATTATCAATTTTATTATTTGAATGAAGTCATTAAACATGAACAAGTACATGGTAGGGGAGGAAAGAGAAAATGACTCAATCCTTAGTACTATATATTAAAACACAACAGGATAAATACATGGTTTAAAAATCTAAGATTTCAATTTGACTTAGTGTGACATTTAATGCTAAGCATACCCAACACAATTTCTAGCAAAATCACTACGAGAATGGCATTCCTTTCAGAGGGCACCTAGCTGGCTCAGTGGGTGGAACATGTGACTCTTGTGGGGTCGTGAGTTTGAGCCCCACATTGGGTGCAGGGATTACTTTTAAAAATAAATAAATAAAAAGATTAAAAAAAGAAAAGGTCATTTCTACCATTCCCCTAAAACTTTATATTAGGGAGGGTACATATCATACATATTCTGTAAAGCCTCCAAATTATTATCCTTCCCAAGAATTGGCCAAACATAAAATAATAAAAACTTAATCACTGAAATTCACTATGATAATTAAGAACATGGGCTCTTGAGTCAGAATGCTCAAAGTCTAGCTATGTTACTTAACTAGCCGTAAGACTTTAGGCAAGTTTCTCACCCTTGTTATTCCCTAGTTTCCTAAAGCATAAAATAGAGGTAATAATTATGCCTCCCTCGTGTAATTGTTATAGGATTAAATGAAATGATTCATCTAAACCATTTAGCATTATGCCAGTATGCAATAAGCATGCAAAAGGTGCTACTTGTTGCTGCTGTATGCTATTGATCTGCAACTTACCTTTTTTTGTTTTTAAAGATTTTGTTTATTTATTCATGAGACACAGAGAAAGAGGCAGAGACACAGGCAGAGGGAGAAGCAGGCTCCATGCAGGAAGCCTGATGTGGGACTCGATCCCGGGACTCCAGGATCACGCCCTGGGCTGAAGGCAGGCACTAAACCACTGAGCCACCCAGGGATCCCCTGCAACTTACATTTCTTAATATTTTATTTATAATTAACCAAAAGCAATTGAAAAATGTTCCATTGCAAAAACAGTAAGAGGACTGAATTACATGGAATTGAGAGATTGCCCAAATATATAGTTTATAAATAAGAAGCAATAAAACAAATAGGTTCTTCTCTACAAAGAGGAGTTTAGTAGTAGAATTTCTTTAAAAATAATAGAAATACTGGGATATTAGAATATTATTCAGCCTTAAAAAAGGTGGTTAATTCTCATACATGCTACAACAGAGATGAACCTTGAGGACACTGTGCTAAGTGAAATAAGGCAGTCACAAAAAGACAAATAGTATACGATTACATTTCTAGGAGGTAGCTAGAGTAGTCAAATTCACAGAGATAGGAAATGGAAAGATAGTTTCCAAGAGCTAGAGAGAAAAGAGGATAGGGAATTACTATTTAATAGGTACAGAGTTTTAGTTCTCCAAGATGCAAAAAGTTCTGGAGATGGATGGTGGTGATGGTTGCACAACAGTGTGAATGTACTTAATGCCACTTAACTGTACACTTCAAAACAGTGAAGATGGTAAATTCTATGTCATGTGAATTTTGCTACAATTAAACATTTTTTTTAATCAAGAAGTTGACAGTTTTCAACGTACTTCAATACAGCATTATTATGTCAGTATATGCAACCAGCACTTTCATCACTTATGTGAAGGATTATATAAAGCAATTTTGAACTTGAAGAGGATACTAGGAGCTTTACAAAGGTAAAATGCCCAACAACATAACAGCATAAACTGTACAAACTGCTACTAACTATTCATTTCTCCACTCTTCTCCTATAATACCTGAACCATAAATGCAGAATGCCAATTTACAAGAACTGTACTTCCAATCTTCTCTCATTACTGTGGGCATCCACTGGGATAAACGTGGTTGCACTGGCCAGGAAGTGAGTCCACTGGGATAAAAGTGGAACTGGGGATTCTTCCTTCTGGAAATTTACCTTAAATCAGAGGAGCTGAGTCCATCCCTCCCTTCAACAAACACATCCAGTGCACCCACCTCTTCAACCATGAGTGGCATAGTAACAAAAGAGGACAAGCAAGATTAAAGGAGACTGGAACCCTGGTGACTGTGGAGCTCCCATACAACCAAGCTCTTGACAGCCTACTTTCCAATTTCTTTCAGACAGAGGGTCCACTTCTATTTAGTTTAAGCTACTACTATTTGGGTGTGTGCGTCTGTCATATGCTGCTAAATGTATTCCTGTGCATATGTTCTTGAAATTGAAAAGGGGGATAGAAATATACAGTTCTATACAACACAGTTCACATGGGCAGAGATCTATGAAAAGAAATAAAATTGCCAAGCGTAAAGGCTAAATATTGATGAGACGAGGCAATGCTTGCAGGAGTTCTTAGACAACAGCAATTATAAGAAATAAAAAAGATTAAAAAAAAGTTTCATGGTGGAGGGGAGATGGGCCCTTTGCCATGAAATAACATAGTCTAACCTTAAGGTAGATTAAGAGAGCATTGCAAGCAAGAAGCAAAGTGTGAGTGATGGCAAAACTACTTATTAATTACTCAGAGGAAGATGAAAAAGCGTTATGTTTCCCTTACAGAGATTGCTACAAACACAGAACACTGTAAAACCCTTCTTTTCCCACCATTCTGATGGTGAAGACAACCTTATTCAGAGGTGAAATACCAGGAAACTCATTCTAGATGCAGATATAAGCAATATCTTATAAAGCTGTTGTTTTGATAGCCAAATGTCTGACCCCAGTGTATACTTCGAAACTAAATATGAACTCTGGAAAGAAATAAAGAAGTGTAAATTATGAGCCCTCCTTAATTCTAAAAATTATCAGATAATAAAAATTTTAATAAAGAAAATACGGTATGCATCTAATGCTCAGATTCCTATAGATAATAAGACTATAAGATGAGTACATTAAAAGCAAAACATACAAATTAACAACACACATATACATAAAACTCATACTCTGACTTTACACTAAAACTATTATTTTGACTCATTTATTAAATTCAAATTAGGTGATATTTTATAAAAAGTCTTACATCTAAAGAAGTAAAGCAAATCTCATAAGTAGCAGGAAATACCTGTGCTGTATATTGGAAGATGTCAGCAATAATTCTCATGGATGGTTCTGGAGGAAAAATGTAAGTATTTCTGACCATAAACTCCTTTAGTATATCATTCTGGATTGTACCAGTAAGTTTCTCTTTAGGTACGCCTTGCTCTTCTCCAGTTACTATGAAAGTTGCAAGAACTGGAATAACTGCTCCATTCATGGTCATGGAAACTGACATTTTTTCTAAAGGAATTCCATCAAAAAGAATTTTGGTATCTTCCACGGTGTCAATAGCAACTCCAGCCATTCCAACATCACCACGAACTCGAGGGTTGTCTGAATCATATCCGCGATGTGTTGCCAGATCAAAGGCAACTGATAATCCCTGCTGACCAGCTGAGCACATAAAGAAAAACAATGTAGGATTTAAGGAGTCTGGCACCAAAGTAAACTCATTTACATTAACACTACTAAAGGAGTTGATTCACCTCATCATAATATATATTTTTTAACATTTTTATGCTCATACATGTCAAAACAAATTTAAATAAAGATAGTACATTTCCTAAGTTGTTTCCCATGTGGTAAAATGCACAACTTGAATTGCAGAACGGCAAGAATAAAACATCTCACCTCATGTCTGAGGATCTTTTTTATCTTAGCACTTTTTAAAAAATAACTGAAAGTATGTACCTCTTAATCTCCTTCACCTATTTTGTCTTTATCTTAACAATTTCAGATAGAAATATTTTTTAAGGTACACAAGAAGACCTATTTATAAATAGTTAACATAATTTAGTATCTGTATGCTTATATAATTAGTTCTTGTATTTAATAGGGTAGTAAACAAGATGTCCTGGCTATTCAAATATTCTGGAAAACAGAATGATGAACACTATGCAAAAAACAAAAAGTGTACACTGAATATAAGATCAGTCCTCTATGTGTAATATAAATTTACAAATCCTCAAATTTAGCAAATATGATTTTAATACAGATCAGATAGAAAAAATAGTAGTTAATATAATTTTCAGAGACATGAATGCCAGACTGCACTAAATATATTTGTACATTATCGTTGGCTTATTACTTTACCTGGGCATCTTTTAAATTGTTTTCCCCTTCAATTCCCATCTTGACAATGTTAATTAAAAGCTTTTCAAAGAGAAAGCCCATGTCTCCTTTCATCATACAATTTCACCTAATCTGTTTTACATAAAGTGCATGGTTTGTTTTTGTTTTGTTTTGTTTTTTAAGATTTATTTATTTATCTGAGGGGCAGGAGCCACAGAAGAACAAGGGGAGTCTTCTTTAAGTAGACTCTGTGCTGAGTGCAGAGCCTGACCCAGGGCTCGATCTCAAGACCCTGAGATCATGACCTGAGATGAAACCAAGAGTCAGATGCTCAACTAACAGCACCACCCAGGTGTCCCCATAATATGCAGGTTAACTGTTGTTAGCATTCAAGAATTTAGCAATTTAATTTGGTTCACCTATCCTTTGACTATGGAAGTTGAAAACATTCATCTTTTTCAGAGTATAGTCTTAACTACAAAATTACAAAGTGACTATCATCTTTACCAAGATTAACCAGTGTCCCTTCAAAAGAAGCCAAGAACAGGAAACCTATGTTTGATTATGAATATGATGTGCTGCATTAAAATCTCACCCTTAATATTGTCTTTATAGAACTTATTGCTTTCTTCCACAGTACTAAAACCAGCATACTGGCGGATGGTCCAGGGTCTAAAGGTGTACATGGTGGGATATGGTCCACGTGTGAATGGCTTCACTCCTGGAAGTTCTTCAGCTAAGTCCTTGGTATCCCTGCTGGAATACAAAGGCTTTATGGAGATCCCTTCTGGAGTGTGCCATATTAAGTCTTCTGGGTTTTTGCCTTTCAACTGCTTTTTAGCCAGGGCAGCCCATTCTGGGTGAAGGGGTTGTTGCTGATGCAGAAGTCGACGCCATATAAGCCTGGATCCTGGTGACTCTTTGAGCTGCTTCAGATGGTGCGGTGAAAGCAAAAGAAGCCGAGTCTTAGCCCTCAACATGATGGAGCATGAAAAACACTCAAAAAAACCCAAGAACTGGCCTAGAAAAAGAAGCAGAGTATACATGTATTCACAAAAGGCAAAATGGGAACTATTGGTGAAAAGATAACGAAGGCAGCATTTTAGTATTATTTCAGCTCTTCTCCTTTTCTGGTTCCAATAGTTTACATTTTGTTAACTTTGGCCCCTCTTCACAACTACTATCATTGTTCTAGTCTTCTTCTCAATACTTTCTTAGCTGGTTTTACTGGCCCGTCTTAGCCCCTCTAATCCATTCTACAAACTGACACCAATGCAACTATGATTATGTCACACTTCACTTAAGATTTCTCAAAGGTTCGGCATCATGTAGAGGATAAAATACAGCTCCTAATTTTTTCACTGAAAATATTTTTACAGCTACTTTATGACAGGCATTGTGTTGGGAGCTGGAAAAAAAAAAAAGTGGTGAATAAGACAAGTAAGACAAATTCAAGGCCTCTATGACCTGATCTCTGCACACCTCTCAGACTCATCACTGCTTTTGTCCTCTACACCTTTTGTTCTAGAAATATTGGATAACCTAGAGCTCACTGCATATATCAAGTTCTGTGACTTTCTCTTGCTCTTTCATCTACCTAGAATGTTCTTTGGCTAATGTGGCTAAGGTATCCCAATACATAGAGCTTTCTATGTGCCAGGCACTGCTGTAAGAACTTTATAAGAAGTAGCAATTTTAATCCTTTATAAAGAGTAGCAACACCGAGACAGGTACTAATAATATCCCCATTTTACAGATGAGGAAACTAAGGCACAGAAGAGCCAACATTTAAACCGTAGGCAGCACTAGGTTTAAAAGTCCTTGTATTTATTTATTATTTATTTATTTATTTATTTATTTTTAATTTACGATAGTCACACACAGAGAGAGAGAGAGAGAGGCAGAGACACAGGCAGAGGGAGAAGCAGGCTCCATGCACCGGGAGCCCGACGTGGGATTCGATCCCGGGTCTCCAGGATCGCGCCCCGGGCCAAAGGCAGGCGCCAAACCGCTGCGCCACCCAGGGATCCCAAGTCCTTGTATTTAAATAATACTCAGAGCCTCTCCCTGAACTCAAAAGCTGGACTAAATGAGCTCTTAGGTAACTGTTTCTGTTACACATCAATCATCTTCCATAGCATATTAGAACACTTTTTTGTGTGTTTATATAAAATGTATTTAAGATGTATTTCATATTTATACAAATACATATATAAAATAAATACGTATTGCGTCAACATACAGAACCTAATATTCTAAAAGGCTTTGAGATGCAAAGTTTATTAATATATTCATCATGCCATATGATACATAAGGCAACAAGTAAAGTGAGCTTAAAATTATATTTTCCATACCGTCTCCTGTCAATTTAATGAGGCTTACAGAAAAGTAAGAATACCCAACATTTGTCAGGGGGCTGTGAAGCAAAGGGCAGTTCTGAATGAAACATCTTTCCAAATAATGTGCTTTCACATTAATATGGCAGGAAAGGCTAGCTACCCCCAATGTTCAGCTAATTTGGGTTGGAGATGACAACATACAGCATGCAAATTACACTTAATATTAGTGTAATATTAGTATAAACCTATCCTTAAATATAAGAAATTGTTGGGAGAAAAATCACCAAGTGATTTCAAGCTTTACACAAAAACACGTTTATCCAAGGTCGCGAGCTCTGAAAAACCGCTCTCTTTCAGGGTAAAAGAGAACAAGTGAGTAATTTACGGTTTTCTGTCTTTCCTAGTTCACCTCTTACCCTTCCCTCCACCTGTATACACAAAGTCACTTTCAGTCCTATCACCTCGTATCCGAAAAACCTCAGAGGAACAAGAGCCGCAGCCTGGAGGGGAGGCAGCTGTGGAGGCAGATCACCCCCCCCCCCCCATAATCCTGCAAGCGCCCCCTGCCTAGCGGAGTCTCGGGGTGCTGGCGCGGCCGGGGAGGATGACGCCGCGCCTCGGGGGCGAACAAGCACCTTCTCTGCAGCATTACCTCCTCATTCCCACGTGCGACGCTGGCAGTGAGAGGTCGGTCGGGAAACTAGAGCCAAGGAGAAGGTAGAGGAGAGCGGGGTGCCGTCACCGTGGGAAGAGGAAAAGGACAGGCTCAGGGGACAGAGGGAAGTGGGGAGAGAGGAGCCAGAGGAAAGGAGGGAGCTGAGAGGCTGACGCATCTCGAGGCGCACAGTCTTACTCACTGGCTGGCCTGTCTCGGACCTCGGCTGTGACAAAGGGCGGCTGGACTTCGGAACCCCAAGCCCCGCGACCCAGAAACACACAACCGAGCTCCTCACTGACCTTGCGCAAAAGCCAGCTGGAGGGGTCAGGGGGCGTAGGCCGACACCGCCCTCCCCGCCGCCAATCTCCTCGCGCTTCCGTGGGCGCGCTTCTGATGACGTTAGAACTGTGACCCGAGGCCCGCCTCTCCCGACAGGCGTTTCCGGTTTCTGCCCGCCCACTTCCGGGCTTCGTCGGTTTTTCAATGGTTTGGGCGCGAATTGCTGTGACGTTGACTCGCTGGAGGGCTGAAGAGGCTTCTTTGGTGAGTCGTGGAAGCTCTTAACCTGCCGGTGAGTCCAGCTCGCGGCTAGCGCGATTGTGACCGACTCCGCGGTTTGTTTCTCAGGAGCGTGGGGGTGAGACTCCAGTGGATATTCCATATCTGCCTTTGCTTGGGGCCAAGGATTGAAGTGTTTTTATTCGCAAGGATGGAGTGAAGGGACGCCTGGTTCCTCGGTTCTTCCCTCCATCCCCCAGTTCATCCTCGTCCTCGTTCTTTTTTTTTCTTTTTTTTATCTCCCGCGGCCCAAGTGGGGCGAAGTGCAGCCTTGGAGATTAGCGTCTTTAGGCATTGAGGACACTAGCGTCGCATCCCGAGGCTTTTGTCAGGAGGTAAACATAGCCTGGTTGTGTTTTGCCAGACTTGGCGCTAGACCTGGGTTGAGAGACTTGGTTTCCACGAATTTCACTAAGGACAACAAGAGGATTTGGGATGCCTCCCTGTTTCCTACGGAGTAAGGAGTGAACTCTACCGCAGCATGTAGTCTGGCCGCGGACTACCGTTCCAGCCTCCTTTCTATTCCATCCAGACACCGGCAAGTCTGGCTGAATTTTCCGTGTCCCCCAGCAGACCAGTTTCTTTTAACCTGTTCTGCTCTCAGACTTTTGCTGCTTTCTCTCAAATACTTTATTCCCTGTCTTTCTGGCTAAATATTTCGAAATGTAATTCACATATTACTTTTTTTTTTTTTCTGGCCGCCCCCAGCACACGCACACACATCAATTTGAGATAGCCGTTCACTCATTTGTCTTTTATAACTTTTGTCACATGGTGTATACTTTTATATAGTAGGGTTTTTTTAAATTTTATTTATTTATGATAGTCACACAGTGAGAGAGAGAGAGAGAGGCAGAGACACAGGCAGAGGGAGAAGCAGGCTCCATGCACCGGGAGCCCGACGTGGGATTCGATCCCGGGTCTCCAGGATCGCGCCCTGGGCCAAAGGCAGGCGCCAAACCGCTGCGCCACCCAGGGTTCCCTATATAGCAGTTGTTTTTATATATCGGCGTCTACCCACTGTCACTGAGCTGTGGTTTCCTGTGGATCTAAAACAGGGCAAAGTTTCTGTTCCTTTTACATTTACAAGTAAAATGTCTATTCTCGTTCCTGGACAACCAGCCCAATAGAAAACTATGACTTTTATGTATCGAATTGTTACCGTGTCCCATACGTCATTCTAGGCACTTTACATATTCTGTACGAAGTTTTAGCTTCACAAAAGCCTTTAATGTTGGTGCTTTTAAACTTTAACCCATTTTGTCAGGGGGGAAATTGAACAAATTTACGTGCCTAAGCTTGTACCGCTAGTTAAATGCCAGAACCAGGATTTGGAACCAAGCTTTTTATCTATTTATCCTTATCCCTGACTTGCTCTTGGCAGTGTTTCTCAGGCTGAGGTGTCTTCATACCAGGGGACATTTGATAATGTCAGGGGACAGTTTTGGTTGTCACACCTTGGGGTTGGTTAGGAGGAATGGAGAGCAGGTGGCTCTTGCACTGGGGAGGTGGGCAGAGACAGGAGAGCAGCTCAGGTGGAGGGCATAGTGCATGCCTCACTCAGTGTGTACTCAAAATCATCAAATCTAGCTAGAGAGAGAGTCTTATAAGGCATAGTGGGAGAGAAGTACAGAAAACTAGACCAGGCTAACGGTTAAGAACTGTAAGTGGCATGGTAAAGCGTTGGATATTGTGTAGTAGGTATTGGGGAAGGATTTTTTATTTTATTTTATTTTTAATTTAAGAAAGTCATTTATTTTGTTCCAGAATTTGTGATCAGGAACAACGTGGTAGAACTGACTCCTGTCTTTTCCATTCAGGGTCAGCTGCAGCATATTAGCTTAAGTACATGTGCCAGGCTGGTAAGATGGCCCTGGGTATTCTGGGAGTTCAGCTGGGCTTTTGCTTGGGCCTTTCACTTCCTCTCCATGTTGGCCTTCCTCAGAGCATGGTCGCTGGGTTCCAAGAGCAAATATTCCAAACATGAGGACGTTGCAGCTATGAGTCTCTTCATGTTTAGGCCAGTAAACTGGTACAGAATCATTTCCACCATATTCTGCTGCTCAAACAGCTACAGAGTCTGCCAAGATTTAAGATAAAGGGACATAGACTCCATCTTTAAATAATAGGAGTAAGAAGGAATTTGCACCATTTTTTAATCTACCAAATGGGGTAAGGACTAAGTCTCAGCCCTCACTTGCTCCCTCACCTTCTTCCTTGAACAACTTGTACTCTATGTACGGTAGCCCTTCCAGGGGAGGTCCTCAAGTGAAACTGTCATGTGGATTGGTTTTGAAGTAGGGGAAATATAAAGGCATGGATGTCACATTGAGGGAATTAGGCATCTCAGGAATGTAACTTAGACTAGGTATGAAGTAGGGTAAAGTATAATTTAGCTTCCACTGTTTTTTGTAACTGATCTTACGTGTACTCCCTAAGTGTAGTTTGTCATCTTTCAATTAATTATTTCTCACTATTTCTGTTAATCTTACTGAAAAAAAGTTTCTTACTGAAACTTTACCTTTTAAATTTCAAAGAAATAGATTTATCCAAAGTACCTCCTTTATTATCTATCTCAATCCACCTATATAAACTATTAATATAATTAACTCTGAATTTTTAGAAAAGGAATGGTGACTGATTTGTATTGTTATGAAAGGACAGAATAATCAGTATTCTTCTGTGCTTTTTAAAAATGCAAGTAGCCCACACGGAGTAGTAGCTTAAATCCTTATGAGTGACCTTTCTGCTTGAATTTCCACAACATAGTTTCATAGTATGGTCTTAAAAATTAATTCCTTTCATCTCTGGCATAAATTCTGAGAATACATTAGGCTTAAAATAAAAAGACCTGAATATTACTATATTACTATTCCAATTAATATTGTCTGTGACAGGGTAATACAATTTAATACATTATTATTTCCATTTTCTTGGCTCTAAACATGGAAGTAATGTTATTGTATAGGGGAGTATAAAGGAAAGATGCAAGAGCATTTTCACATGATTTTTTAAAGCCATAAAAATGGAAGAAATTTCCAGGAATGAAATTGAATCAAATACACTTACTTTAATAGTAATCAGTGTTACTTGTTTTAAAGTATGTTCAAATGTTCTAAAAACACTATCCCAAACCTTTCATTATTTTTTAAGGCAAACTTGGAACATTTATAGGTAGTACTTTTTAACAAAATGTATGTAGGATTAAGCTTATTTTTGTGTCCTTTTTATTTTACAGATTTTTTGACGTACTATTATAATTGTTCTGTTTAGATCAAGATGTCTAGCAAAGCAAGTGCTTCCAAGAAAAGATCTCAACAATTAAAAAGAAACCCTAAAAGAAAAATTGATGATGAAGATGTGGAGTTGCCAAAGAAAAAGGTAATAAAAATAATTGAGTTTATCATTCTGAACTTTTTGAGTAAAAATGTAATTTGTTCCATATAAAGGAATATATAAAGACTAAAGGTCAATTTTACTACAAATTAAAGTAATTCATATCGTTATGTGGGAGCTGTTGCAACATAATTGGTAAAGGTTCTCAGATAAAAATTGTTTCAGTTTCTAAAGATACTGACCAGAAAATTCTTTGTTGAGGAGGGGGTCATAGGGCGTTTTTAAGGTGTTTGAATGTAAAGACTAGGAATAAACTATATACAGATTCTGTGGTTAAAGATAGGAAAATCTGTCAGTTAGTGGGAAGAGATTTTTATTAACATAGAGAAAAATTACTTTGGGAGGAATTATCTTCTTTCTACCATAATTTTGCCCATTTCTTAAAAAAGAATATAAAATTTTTTAAAAATTTGCGTGTTTTATCCTATAAGAGGCAATGCCTATGTTTTTTGCAGGTAAAGTATGTACCACTATTTCACAGTCAAAATGACTAATGATTTCTTTAACATATTCTTTGATACGGGGCAATGCCTATGTTTTTTTGCAGGTAAAGTATGTACCACTATTTCACAGTCAAAATGACTAATGATTTCTTTAACATATTCTTTGAAACGGGGTGCCTGGGTGGCTCAGTTGGTTAAGCATTCTATTCTTATTTTTGGCTCAAGTCATGATCTTTTGAGTCATGGGATCAAGTCCCAAGCTGGGCTCTGCACTCAACGGGGAGTCTGCTTGAAAAATTCTCTCTTCCCTCTGCCCCTCCCCCACTGGCAAGTTATCTCTCTAAAATAAAAATAAGTCTTAAAAAAATTATTTGACCCTCTATGGAATTCTATTATACATTATCACTATTGTCCAGGAATTGCTGTAGTATATCCCGTGCCTGGGATAAATACACACCCTTTCTCTGCACAAGCAGCAGTATGTTTTTTCTGTCTAGCCAGAAGATACATAAATACTCTTCAACATACATGACAAATATATTGCAAAAGTGGTATCTTTTATCTGATGCTTAATTACATGTGTATGTGTTTTTCTCTCTAGGTTAGAAACACTGCAAAAAATAAAAATCCAAAGCATCTGCCTTCCAAAGGTATTTATTTTCTGTATCTTGTTTAACTTGTCCGTCTCAAGCTGTGTGTATTCATGAAAAACTTCTCAGCATCTTGTTTATGAGTTGTACAAAAGCAAAAGATAGTAGGGGCTCCTGGCTGGCATAGTCCTTTGAGCAACTGACTCTAGGTTTCTTCGGCTTAGGTCATGTGATCTCAGATTCATGAGATCAAGCCCCATGTCAGGCTCTGTGCTCAGTGAGGAATGTGCTTAGAATTATCCCTCTCCCTCTTCCCCTCCTTCCTCACCCACACATGTTCTCTCTCTCTCTCTCTCTCTCTCTCTCAAATAAGTAAATCTTTTTTATAGAAACAAAGGACAGTAATAAACAGCTGCATTCTCATTTTTGCAAGAATAAATTGTACTGGTTAGTCTGTTATTTTGGTCAACTGAAATTTTACTTGCTGCCTCTAGCACATATTGTGGAAGGTTCTAAATTGATAGGAACTAGAGAAAATCAAAGTTTCCCACAATCTGAATTATTACTGGTCTGTGATCTATAGACACACCTACTGATTTTTCTTTAAAACAGATATATTTCTGTCCTACCACCATTGCATAGATTAGTTTGGGACTACTGTCTAACTTTGTTTGGAGTAAACTAATTTGGAGTAGTCATCTTTACTTAGGCATCACTTCATCTAAAAATTCCTACTTTCAGGGGGATCCCTGGGTGGCTCAGAGGTTTAGCGCCTGCCTTCAGCTCAGGGCGTGATCTTGGAGTCCTGGGATCAAGTCCCACATCGGGCTCCCTGCATGAAGTCTGCTTCTCCCCTGCCTGTGTCTCTGCCTCTCTCTCTCTCTCTCTCTCTCTCTTTCTCTCTCTCTCTGTGTGTGTGTGTCTCTCATGAATAAATAAATAAAATCTTTAAGAAAAATAAAAATAAAAATTCCTACTTACTCCTCACCAAGACCAAGCAAAGTCCATGGTTTTGTACTTCCATAATGCACAATACTTTTGTAAGGCTTTGCATACTTGTATTTATACTAAATAATTATAATTAGTCTCCCTTCTCTCTAAAACTAATCATCATATGAGCCAATAGTATTATCTTCTTTGTTTATCCTTTATAAATAGAATACCAGCAACAAGACCCTGAATATTTTGTTTCAGTTGCCATTCAATATTTGGGAGAAATAGCTTTCTAGTCTTCTCAGTGAAACTCTTTAATTTAGGTCATTTCTGAGAACCAGACTTTTATACTGAATCCTAATAAAGTGTAGCCTGCTTTTGCATTTAGAATTGTCTTGGGTTTTTATCTGCAGTTTCAGTTAATAGTATTTTAATTAACATAATAGCATAATCATATTCAACACCTGGCATATTATGGGAATAATGGCAATAAAAAGGGAATGAAACAGTTTATGCAGCTTTATCATATTTTGGTTCTCATGATTCTGTTAGCTTTTTAAAATAAATGTATACTTAAATCAGTTTTTAAGTAAAAATGTAAAACTTTGAGATTGACCAGTCTCGTCTTTCACCAGTAACAGGACAAACAGAACATACTAATCTAAAACAGATTAAGATAGCATCCAACAAGAGGAAAACCTGGCAACTTCTTTCAGAGAGTATCAGAGAGCATTTGCAAATTATGATGGACTCAGTTATAATGTAAGTATGAAATCTTTCCATTTCATTCTTGATCTCTGCTTACATGTTCCCCATAGAAACATATTTCCTGAGACACCTGGGTGGCTCAGCGGTTGAGCATCTGCCTTTAGCTCAGGATGTGATCCTGGATTCCCAGGATCGAGTCCCACATCGGGCTACCTACATGGAGCCTGCTTCTCCCTCTGCCTGTGTCTCTGCCTCTCTCTATCTCTCTCTCTCTCTCTCTCTCTCTCTCTCTCTCTGTGTGTTCTCATGAATAAATAAATAAAATCTTAAAAAAAAAAAAAAGAAACATATTTCCTTAGAAACATTTCCTTTTATATGTCATTTTTTAAAAATTTTATAGTGATAGGATGTTTTTCAGAACAAGACATATGTAATGTCTTTTGATGCTGTTAGCTTTAAGCAAGAAGTCTGTTAATTTCAGAAGCTTAAAATTCCCTGGTGAAAGAAAAGAAGTCTATGTGGCATGACCTGCTCTTTGTGAACTTTAAACTTGTTCTAGGGATCCCTGGGTGGCGCAGCGGTTCAGCGCCTGCCTTTGGCCCAGGGCGCGATCCTGGAGACCCGGGATCGAATCCCACGTCAGGCTCCCGGTGCATGGAGCCTGCTTCTCCCTCTGCCTTTGTCTCTGCCTCTCTCTCTCTCTCTTTCTCTGTCTCTGTCTCTCTGTGTGACTATCATAAATAAATAAAAATAAATAAATAAATAAAAATAAAAATAAAAAATAAATAAAAAACTTGTTCTATCACTAGGGATACTTTAAGAAGATGTTGAGTTCAAATTGACACTTTATATGTAAGCTAACATGTTAGAGGGGATACAAAGAAAATAAGATAGTATTCTGCATCAAGAAGCTGAACTCATCGAAATTAATGACAATAATAGAATGTAGTAAGAATTTTGATTGTATCTATGCTTAAAATGTATTTGGTATAAAATAAAAAGTGGTTGATTCTGCCTGGCTAGTGAGGAGGGGCACTTGAAAGAAAGCAGGGAAAACAAGTAAGTGCATTATATTAGTTGTGTTTCAAATTGTTACCTATTTAATCTCTTTTTCTTTTCTAGAGCAATTTTGAGTAACAAGATTAGAAAAAATGATCAAGTTCAGTATCATCTTAACTACCTGAAGAAAAGGTAATATAGTTATGTAATAGAACATTTTTTTAAATATAATTAGTAAAAATCTAACTTCTTCCTGTGTTACCAGAACAGACATTTGTGTGTATAAAAGTTTTCCTTTCATTTTGTTTTTTTTGTTACTGTTTTTATTGTTTTAAGATGAACAACTTGGAAATGTATATTCTAAAGTGCTGCTGCACAGTTATGAAGTAAGTTAAGAGAATCTATTTAAAAAGAGAGTCTGAAAATCATAAAATGCCAACTTCTACAATTTATTTTTTGTATTAAGATTTGAAAAAATATTTTGTCAACTTTAACTCCATCTTCATTTTGAGCAACTTGAAGTTAATGGTTTACCATTCTTATATTTATTCCATTGCTATTTTCTCTTCACTTCAGATATTGTACTACATTATTTTCATAAGCAGCAAGTGTGATTTTCCTGGGTATTACTGCTCTTCATCTTCTGGCAAATCCCAAATGGAAATTTCTTTTCAAATGCTCTTAAAAGTCACACCACTGCCAATGATATTCTAACTACTATTTGCACAACTTTATCTTTTTCTTTAAAGATTTTATTTATTTATTTATTAGAGAGAGAGAGAGAGAGAGAGAGAGAGAGCATGAGCAGGGGGAGGAGCAGAGGTAGAGGGAGAAGCAGACTCCTCACTGAGCAGGCAGCCTGATGCAGGGCTCGATCTCAGGACCCTGGGATCATGACCTGAGCCAACAGCAGCTACCTAACCAACTCAGCCGTCCAGGTACCCAACTTTTTCTTTTCAAGAAAAATGTTCTGCATCTTAGTTTCAGGTTTGCTTGGAAATGTTTGTGAGCTAGTACTTTATTCTTGGAAAGGCTGAGCAGAAATTCTGCTTACTTCAAGTATAATTTCAACAATAGTAGCAAAACGGAAAGGGTGGATGGGGCTAGTTTATAAAAAGGTTGAAGAGATTGAAGAAGGTTTACTAGAAGCAGGCCTGCAACCTGCTTTCAAGAATGAATTAAAGGAGGAGGAGTATACAAGAATCTAGTATATAAGCCAACGCATAAAAAGTGTAGCAATTTATTCCCTTTTAATGTAGAACAAATAAGTCGTATGTGCTGTATAAAGAATATTGTAGTACATAGTAACTGCTCTTCACAGTGATCACTGTGGGTCATTAGATCTGTTCAACATTTAGGCTTTCTTTATCCTGTAGCAGCCTTGGAGATACTTCAAAGACTGCCTATTGTCTCAATTTTGCTTTCACAACTCAGTCTTTTGGCTTCCAAGTAACAATATTCAAGATAGTTTTCCTTCTGCTGATATAGCAGAGTACTGCCATAGCAAATTGATTCTTTGGATCTCTGAATAAACTTTCCTGTAGCAGCATTTGGAGTGCCTGTTCTTAAAGATACTCTGTGAATAAAAGTATAAAAGAATAAAAAAATAAATAAATAAAAAGTAAAAAAGAATATATAGTGAATTATGTTTGGGTATATTAACATAAAAGTCCTACAGTGAACAAATATTTTTCATTTTGTTTAACCTAACATCTTCAAAATTGGTATATTTACCACAAGAATTCTTTATTTCATATATTAGTCTCAACTCTGCCTCTGGCTTGTTTGTGGGCTTCATTCTTTTAGACAAGTTGTCCTCACTACCTTAGAATTGTAGATATAAATAGTTCCCTGTTTATCTCTTCAGCCTTGTGAAGAGGAGAAATAGAATTCATGTCCTCTTAGCTTCGGTTAGAAAGTTCTGGGAAATGGGCTCTGATTGGCCCAGATTAGGTGCTACATGTATCTTTAGACTGATTTTGTGGCAAGAGCTGTTAGGATTCATACAGACCGGGTCGTGTGCCTATCTCTGTGATCAGACAAACAAAACAGGGTTGCTAGTCAAACAAAATGGGTTAGCCACTGCAGTTTCTAGAGGAACATACTTAGGGAAAGTTTGCCCTATAGAAAAATAGTATAAATGATGATTAGGTGTTGTTGACATAGTAGGGTGTATTCATGTTATGCTTTCGGTTATTTTAGTTAAGAAATCAAGAACTATATATATATATATTTTTTTTTTTTTTTTAAGATTTATTTATTTTAGAGAGCAAGAGATCAAGCACTAGCGAGTGGGGGGAGGAGCAAAGGGAGAGACACCCATGCAGACTCCAGGTTGAGTGCAAAGACAGATGCGTGGCTTGATTCTACAACCCAGGGATCATGAGCAGAACCAAAATCCAGAGTCAGACACCTATCCAACTGAGCCACCTAGGTACTCCACAGGTTTTTATTCTTAAACGTGATGTCTTAATGATTATTAACTTAATGATAGTCAAGTTAATCCCAACAGTTTAACAAAAATTATGACTGGTGTATTTTTATATTGCCTACGTTTTTCTTTACAAAAATTAGTATTTTGGGACACCTGGGTGGCTCAGCGGTTGAGCGTCTGCCTTTAGCTCAGGGTATGATCCTGGAGTCCCACATCAGGTTCCTCAAAGGGAGCCTGCATTTCTCTCTGCCTGTGTCTCTGCCTCTCTCTCTATCTCTCTCATGAATAAATAAAATCTTAGAAAAAAAAGTAATGTTTTGAGTAAGATCCTAGGAAGATGAATTTTAGTTTCCACTATTTAAATTGCCTGCAAATCTTAAGTAGTATGGTTTTTGAATACCTCAAAATGCTGCTATTAGGTAGAAGCAACCAAATTTAGATTGTCCTCCTGAATTTCTTCCTCTTAGAATCCAAGAATCCAACCTTTTAGAAAAGCTGTATTACTCCCTGCTACCAGTGAGGGTAATAATAGGTTAGTTTCCATTGGTGATCTAATAAACTTGGTTTGAAGGAGGTTTTCTTAATCTTTTTAGGTTTTGTTAACTTTTCTGCTTTTAATTTTTTTCTTCTTTCCTTTTTTTACATATTTAGAGAGGATTTTTTTTTTTAAGATTTTATTTATTTATCCATGAGAGACATAGAGAGAGAAAGGCAGAGACACAGGCAGAGGGAGAAGCAGGCTCCATGCAGGGAGCCTGATGTGGGACTCGATCCTGGGACTCCAGGGTCACGCCCTAGGCCAAAGGCAAGCACTAAACCACTGAGCCACCCAGGGATCCCCTAGAGAGAATTTCTTAACTTTAATACTGCACAGTATTCATGATGATTGTACTTTTAAACAAAGTAATTTAATCTTAATGTTTTATTTGCCTTAAACTCTATGAGACCTCCCTGTCTTTAAAACCACTGTTAGAGTAACTGATCCAGAGAATCTTTTTCACTGGTCACATTGTCCAGGACAACTGAACTATAGAATCTAGGGCCATAATTATGTCTTCCAGAGAAGTATTTCATCTCTTACCCAGCTGTTCACAATAAATGATGTAATTATGTGCTATAATAGTCTAGGAAACACATTCAGAAGATATAAGGAAAGTTTTATTTTAAAATGTGCATAAATGAAATTGTGCAAATAAATATATATAATAAAATTGATTGTTAATAGTGTAAAGTAGAAATTTTTCCTTTCATTAAACAATTTAAGTGCCCCATGATTTGAGGTAAATCTTAATAAATCAAAAGGCTAAAAGATGACGTGTCACAGCTTTTTATGGGTGAGTCATTGCTAATGTTAGCTACTGTTAATAAAAGAATAGTAGAGCCCTTGGGAATATGAGGGCAGAAAAAAGATGACAGCAGTATTTCTAACACAACAAAACAAAACAAAAAAACATAAAAATAATGGTAGTACAAAGGTAAACATAATTACATTTTTATTTTATCCCTAAGATTGCTACAACTGTGTGAAACCCTTAAAGTCCCTCCCAAAAAGCTGAAAAATTTAACTAACGTGTCAAGTCTACTGAAAATGGAAAGGGCACAGCACAGAGCTAACGAAGAAGGTCTGGCATTATTACAGGTATGAAATTTGTAAAGGGACTCCATAATTAGAAAGGAGAAGAGAATAAGAAATTTTTTTAATTATCATGATAGTCTCTGATATTCTCTGAAAAATAAATACTAGATCTTAGAACAGTTTTCATTAAATTCTTCTCTTTTTTTTCTTTTTTTTAGTCAGCAAAAACTTTGCCTAAACTTTGAGCCTCTAAAGTTGAAAGTATTTCTAATATATTAGTGATTAAGTACTACTATTTTTTTTTCATCTGACTTTAACTGAACTATTTTTGGTTATCAAACTACAGGAACTCATCACTAAATGTAGAGTTATTCTTGGTGGTGACTTTCCAAAACCTGTGTCAGCTAATAAGTAACAGAAGTTATATTCATTCAACAACAGTGTATTCATTGAGCTCTCTCACTCAGTGATAGTGCTGTAGAAGAGGTGGTAGTGAGCAAAGTCTCTGTGACTGAGAAGATGGGATAGGAACTGCTGGGGCTTAATCTCTATGGACCTCTGCATAAGAACAGAGCCATAGAATTTCACAATCAGAGTTAGCGTAAGAAAATATAAAAATAAGGACAAACAATAGCAATCCACAGATAATGAAAGCACGCCGAAAACAAGAGTTCACAAAACAGATGAACACTATCTAATTCTTAAGCAAACAAGTGATTCAGAAAAACAGGAGTTATAGAAAAAAATTATAAATCAGTATTAGAAATACTAAAAACTGAAGCTACAGAATTCAGGAAAAAATTAGAAGTAAAAAAAAACCTTTTCAGATGCAGATTAAATTAGAAGGAGAATTAAAGAAAATCCAAGGATAAATGCTTTCAATAAGTAGTAAAATAAGGAGAAAAGGTTAATAAAAAAGAAACATGTTTTTAAAGGTATTGAGAACAAATGACAAATGTAAAAGCTCAGCAAAGAAGATATGGCATGGTAGGAATGGTAGGAATACCCAAAGAAGATAACCAAAGCAATGGAACAAAATAATTTTTTTTTAACTACAATGGAATTTTTTAGTCCTTATTATAATAACTGTTTCCTTTTTTCATGCTGTTACTCATTCCCTCTCTAGTGGGTTGAATAGTGACCCCAAAAATAATATGCACAAGTCCTAACCCTAAGAGCTGTGAATGTGACCTTATTTGGAAAGAGAGTCTTCCCAGGTATAACCCTAAGAGCTGTGAATGTGACCTTATTTGGAAAGAGAGTCTTCCCAGGTATAATTAAAGATCTCAAGACGAGATCATCCTGGATTATCTTGATAGGTCCTAAGTCCAAAGACTAGTGTCCTTAAAGAACCAAAAAAAATGTCCTTATAAGAGTTGGAGACATGGAGGAAAGGGCTATGTGAAAAATGCAGAAATTGGAGGGATGCAGCCACAGGAATGCTGATACCATCAGAAGCTGGAAGAGATGAGAGGGGATAATTGGAGTGGAAAACTATAGATGAAAGGAGACTTAATATGTACCTACTAGAATGGCCAAAATCTAGAACATGGACAGCAACAAATGCAGATGAGGATGTGGAGCAACAAGAATTCTCATGGCTGATGGGAATGCTAAATGGTACAAACACTTTAGAATACAGTTTGGCAGTAACTTACAAATTGAAACATACTCTTACTACATGATGCACAAATCATGCTCCTTAGTTTATTGTAGATGGATATTTGAATACTGCACATGGATATTTGTGGCAGCTATCTTCATAATTGCCAAAAGTTGGAAACCCAAGATGTCCTTCTTAGGTGAATGGATAAATAAATATGGTACATCAAACAATGGAATATATTCACCACTAAAAAGAAATGAGCTATTAGACCCTAAAGAGATATGGAGGAACCATAAGTGCACATTATGAATCCTAAGTGAAAGAAGCCAAACTAAAAAGGCTCCATTACTATAGGATATGCAACTATATGATATGCTAGAAAAGGCAAAACGAGAATGAAAAGACCAGTGGTTGCCAGGGGTATGTGGTAGGGATAGAGATGGATAGGCAAAGGACAGGAGATTTTTAGGCCATCAATCCTTTGGCTCTGCTAGGTTCACATAGGTCTTCCAGGATCTCTGATTGTAGCAGTTTCAATGAGTTTTTGAGGAAATATTCTTGTACATGGATTATATCTCCTTGTTCCATGGAAATTAAATTTCCTTATAAGGAATTATTCTGGTAAATTAATTTCTTGGAAGTCTGTTTTTTGAAAGAAGAAATTTACCAGTTTCTTGCAAAAATGTTTCAGTATATGAGATATTTTTAAAAATGTATATTAATACCTATTTGGGTTTCATTTAATAATATATTTAATTTAAAACATCAACTTTCTCTTTCTGACTCAGGAAGAAATAGATAAAATAGTCCAGACCATATTGTCAATGACTGGGAATATTGAGAGCTTAAAGAACAGAATTCAAGTTCTGAAAAGTGAGGTGGAAGAAGAGGAGGAGAAAGTAAAAAAGGTAATTGTTTAATAATGTGTTCCTAGAGCCTGGATCAATTTTTTAATGCTTACATCCCACCAAGACAACTTTTGAATATAAGAAGAGAAAAATTGGCCTTTTGAAATAATCTATATCTTTCTTTTTCTACTTTAGATGTTTCAAATAGGTAGTAGTGGGGTACTCTCTCTTCCAGAACTTTCTCAGAAGAGTCTCAAAGCTCCCATACTTCAGGTAAATGTCAATTTACCATATCAACTATATCATCAGTTATGAATTGCATATATAAAATCATAATATCCTTCTCCTTTGTTAAAACAAATGAAATCCATGATAAAAGTTCTTAGGCAACATTTTTCTCACTTGACAGAATAGTTTGAACATCTTTCCTTGTGAGCATCTTGCATGAGAAATCTTCTCATTCTTATCAATAGCTGTATAACATTCCCTTGTATGAATGTACCATACTATAACTTGTGAATTACTGATAGAAATAAATAATTTTTGCAATTACAGATAATGCTCAGTATACCCTTTTATATATAGCTTTACATATTTGTGTGGTCATAACTGGGATAGATTTGTGGAGGTAAATTCCAATAGTTGAGTTTGGTTATGCTTCTAACAATGACATATCTCTTCACGAAATAATGTTGTGTTACTTGTACCAGACTATATACTTGGATCTGTTTTCACAGGTTCTAATATAGTGTAAATACTTATAGTGTTAGAAAGTCTTCAAGGTTTCTCAAAAATAAAGTAGTCCGTCTGTAATCCATTTAGGTCGAAAGGAAAGGGACTGGGCAAAAAATAAAACAGTAATACAAATTTGAAAAAACAGGACTGAGTTGATTACTGAAGTTGGTTGATGAGTATATGAGGTTTGAACCATCCTCTCTAAATAACATACATTTGGTATTTCTCATGATAAGTTAAAAACTATTTATGTGGGTAAATGTGTCAAAAGATACAAACTTCCATTTATAAAATCAAACAGTCATGGAGATGTAATGTAGAACAGAGTGACGGTAGTCAATAGCACTGTCATATATTTCCCAGTTGTCAAGGAAGTAGATTTTAAAAGTTTACATCACAAGAAGAATTTGTAACTATGTATGTAAATTTGTATGCTACATATTTTTTTTGAGGTGGGGCGGGGTTGGTGCTACATATTAACTAGACTTGTCCTGGTGGTCATTTTGCAATGTACACAAATATCACATCATTGTGTTATGTACCTGAAGCTAATATGATGTTATATGTCAATCATATCCGTTTTGAAAATTTTTAAACTAATTGTACCATCATACCTACAGAGAGAAATTTTGACATTAATTCCAAACCATAACGCTCTTCTGAGGGACTTGGATGTTCTCCATAATTCATCCCAGATGAAGAATATGTTAAGCTTTCATTGAAGAAGCATATAAGAGACTGGATGCCTCTTAAAGAGTTTTTTTTAGATTGTTCTATATTAATTTAATGTTTATGAGTTTGTAAAAACTGTTGGCCTATGATGATGCTGCAGAGGCTGAGACTTCTTTGGGATTTATTTTCAATATGCACTTAAAATTAGCCTCTGTAGATCTATTAGCATCTAATGTAGCCCTGAAAACTGTTTTTAGTAGTTGCCAAATTGAGCTCACATTTCTGTTGCTATGTCTTGTTGTTTGCCTAAGCTGCAATCTAATTATTTATAATGGCTGAATAGAGCTCATTTATTGGTTAGTACAGAGGAACTATGATATTATGATATAATGTATGTAAAGTGTGTGGAATGCCCGGTACAAAAGAACATGATCGTTTGCAATTATTATTGTTCTTTAGTTCATGACTTGGATTTTCTGTCTGGTCATCTGGAACTTGAAAAATCCCCAAATGCTTTTATTCTTTTACATAACCCTCTAGACCTTTTGTGACATAATTAAGATTTGCCAAGTGTCTTTACCTTTGGGAGTAGCATGAACATTTTATTTCTTTGGTTGGTTTATTGACTAGGTGTTGAATATTTTCCACTATCATTAAAGCATACTTTTATTTAAAGGAACATGAGCACATCTGTTCCCCTAAAAGAAAAATCAAACAAACAAACAAAAAAAACCCTTTCTATAAACTTTTTCGCGTCGTCTGAATGTTAGGAGTTTGTTGGACAGTTAGGTAGTCAGGGCTGGAGTCCTCAACAAGAGAACATAGAGTCAGGACAGCTAAGACAAAACAGTACTGATGTCCTGTTTCGCAGCTTAAGCAAGACTGCACTACCATTTTGTTCTGCAGCCTTTGTAGAAATGACTTCTGCAAAATGTTGTAAAATAAAACAAAGCATTTGTCATTATCATGAGCTGAGGCAGTTAAGACCTAAGTCCCCAGATGTCAGCCCCAAAAGACCATCAGCATGTAGCTATTAACCTAATAGGTAGACAAATGTCTGATTTACATGCCTTAGTACACCCCGGTTGTTTAAGATAGTACTCCAAAAGAGTTCATAAAAACCTCTAGACTTAGAAACTCCAGTGGCAATCCTCTTGGGTCCCCTCCCTCTTCAGGAACTTTGGACTATTGCTCATTCTTTATCCAGTCTATCTATTCCTTCTTCCAAGCAGCATGACCAAGACCTGCAGCACTAAAGGAAAAGAAATCCTGAAACAAATATATACATGTGAATAAATTATCACTTAAATATATTAAAAATCTTCTCTAGTCACTACAATATATTGTCTGGTTTGCTTTTATTTATAAAATAAAATAACTGCAATTTCTAATTATTTTTCCTCTAGCCTAGAATATCTGATCAGTTAGGTAGAAGGTGCCATAATTCTGTTGGTACCCTCCAGGCAGAAACCACCAAGAACACAGCTTTAGTTAAATACAGTGTAATGCTCATTGCAGTGAGGGAGACATTGTCGTGTGGAATCCGAGAGAGCTTAGTAAAAGGGTCAAAAGCAATATCCTCTTAGGAAATAATGGTTATGGAGAACATTAATGGATTCTAGAGGAAAAGTCTTCAAGAAAGGAAACCTATAGTGCAGCACTTAAAACATTTTTGTGTACTTTGGACTGCCTGCTATATGCCAGGCAAAGCAACTAAAAGTAAAAGAATAATACAAAATCTCTGTAAAACCCCTCACTTGGAAACTTAGAACTTCTTGCTTTTAGAGTGATGAATAGAGCCCCAGCTCACTGATTTTTATTGTTAATCATGATGTTTATAATAGCTTTTGATGTAGGGGGGATTAATAGAAAGTCTGCTATTTCTCTTAGAATATCCACTCAGTGGGTTATTGATAAAGCTGGAATTTTTAAGTTTTGCAGAGTGATAGTGCTTTACCATGCATGACTGGTCATATTGCTTTCTTGCAGTTTTGAAAAGTACATGACCTGATTTTGAAAGATCTACCATATCTTCTGGCAGATAGTGGGCAATCCAAAACATACACAATATTTTCTTCAAAGGCTAAGTTTGTTGTACTCTTTGTGAAGAATTTAAGAGTTAATTACAGACCCAAATAAAATTAAAATTCAACTGCACATGATCCCAACAATTCAGATGGCTATCCTCCTATGTAGTAGCTTCACTCACCTATGTTCTCATACAAGTCATGCCAACTATAGTATAACTTCTCACCACAACAAGTGGAGAGTGCCACTTGCCACAAACTTTCAAGTCTAAAACATACAAATTTTGGAAGATATATAGTATAAATACATAGTGTAAAAGAAAGAAGGTAAGTTATGACTCGGGAGGCAAATAGGTGTCTTGTACAGACAAATGGAAGAACTTAGTGTGCTGTCAGTATTTGAAATTCTTATTTTATAGGAACCCTTCCATTTTCCCCAATTTTAATTTGGGCATGTGTTTAACAAAACAGGTTTTGCTTAAATATTAGACACCTAAACTGGAACCTAAAAGTAAGGAATTTACTTTCCTTTATTTGTTTGGATAGAATTTCCTGGCATTCTCCACCAAAACTAAATGCAGGTGCGCCTGTCAAACTTATTAGGTAAATCAGGTTGGCTTAGTTTACAAACATAAGTCTTCTAAATCCTCTCATGTTTCCTTCATTGTCAAGAAATACTTCGCTTTGAGGAAGGGAGAAGAAAGAAGCAAAGGCAGAGAGAAATTTAGAATAAATAAATAAAATTAAAAAAAAAAAAAAGATTTGCTGCACAGAATGTATTTCTTTGCTACTAAACCCCACCTTGAAGTTGGCTTTGAGATTCTCTCTGCCCCTCCCCCCACTCACTCTCAAATAAATAAATACATTTTTTGAAGATTTTATTTATTCCTGAGAAACAGGCAGAGACATAGAGGGAGAAGCAGGCTCCCCAAAGGGAGCCTAATGCGGGACTCCATATCAGGACTCTGGGATCACAACTTGAACCGAAGGCAGACACTCAACCACTGAGCCACCCAGGTGCCCCTAAATAAATATATATATTTTTTTAATTATCAATATACTAGGATCAAAAACAGTCTGCTTTTGACATTCAGTAATTGGCATCTAATACCCTTTCTCCAGTCACTTTCAGCTATCAGCTACCCATTGTGTTACTTAAGCACCTTCAAGTAAAGAATGCCCCAGGGACACCTGGGTGGCTCAGTTGATTAAGGATCAGACTACTGATTTCAACTCAGGTCATAATCTCAGGGTCATGAGTTCAAGCCCAGCCTGGGCTCTGCCTTCAGAGGGGATTCTACTTGAGGTTCTCTCCTGTCCCTCCCCTACTGCCCCCCCCCCTCAAATAAATAAATCTTTTAAAAGGGGGGAATGCATCGAGTTTCCCCATCATTCGATCTTGACTTTAAGAGGCATAAAGATGACAAACAGTATCCTCCCATGTGACCACATTCAAATTGAAGCACTCTTCATATGCCATTGAGACATTCATACTGTTTATTATCCCAGAAGCACTCTTCATATGCCATTGAGACATTCATACTGTTTATTATCCCAAAGTTCAGGTATTGTGTTGGGGCCAAGATGCCTATGTAAGTGTTGGCTTATCGTTTAAAATTGCAGCCATTTGAGGGAAGCAAATAAACTGATGTTACATTTAAAAGAATAGAGTAAGAGAATTAAAATGATCAAAAATACTCTCAATTCCACAAGTATACTTTACTCTAGACATTACCCCTTTGTCAGCTTTGGAAATTTAGGATAGCAAAATCATTTCCTTCAAAATAGATAAAAAAGATATAAGAAGTCAGTACCTCTTTGTCATTTCCTTATTGTACCCCATCCACCTGTGTCCCATTCCTTTCTGTTCTCTTTCATAAGATCTTAACAGATAGTTGGTTTGGGGTCCAGAAAATGTCCATCTTTAAATCAAAGTTAGTATTCACTGCTTTTTACACCATAAGTCTAAATGTGATGGAAGAGGTGGAGTGAAAATACTAGTGCTGTATGCATGATGATTTTCACCTGACACCATAAACTCCTCCCTAACTACAGGTGTGGACACTTTTTTTTCCCCTTTCCTCTTTCCACTAAGGACTAATTAGGGACGTAGGCTTGAAGAATAAAGTCACCATTTATGAAGAAGGAACCACTACCCTGATACAAACTGAAATTTCAACAGCAGGTAAGCATTTATTCATTAAAATAACATTTCAAATCATTGATTATAATTGCAAGAAGAAATGAGAGAAATAGGGGAGATGAATTTCAGTATTATGCAGGAAGAATATATCATCAGGTTTACAGGAAAAGATGTTTGCTTTTTGTTTTACTGTTTTAAATTTTAATATGAGGAAAAGAAGCATTACAGAATATAAAATTATTTGCACTGATAGGGGCACAACTAGAGAAACAGATAAAAGAAGGCATCTCTAAAGAGAAAGCCTATCAGCTGAAAAATAATTACTAGCATTAGATCAGAGGTGCTTTAAAAAACTCGATTTCCTCATTAACAAATGTTCACCATTGTACTGTAAGTGCTATATTATCTTTATAAAAACAGAGATTTTATACTTTATTTATTTATAAGAAAGGCCTCCCAGGGGGATCCCTGGGTGGCGCAGCGGTTTGGCGCCTGCCTTTGGCCCAGGGCGCGATCCTGGAGACCCGGGATTGAATCCCACGTCGGGCTTCCAGTGCATGGAGCCTGCTTCTCCCTCTGCCTGTGTCTCTGCCTCTCTCTCTCTCTCTCTCACTGTGTGCCTATCATAAATAAATAAAAAATTAAAAAAAAAAAAAAAAAAAGAAAGGCCTCCCAGGAGAGTGTTGTTTTCACTGTCCAATTAATGTTAAAATATTTTAGGTGCCTGTTGTGTGCTGAGGGACATTTCAGTGCCCCAAATAAACTTAATCCCTAAAACTTAAATGAGTATAATTACATTCTTTGACAAAGATTTCAGTTAGTCTGTTGTTGATAACAGTTGAGTCAGAGGAATTACAAGTCTTCACCTTCCAATTCTAGAACAGATACGAATTATGGGGAATTTATAATTGATTGGTGGTATTATGACCCTCTGATCTTATAGCTTTCAGAAGTAATGGTTGTCATTAAGACTTTTTAATGTAATTCAAAAATCTGTAAAATATCTGTAAAAAAATATTTTTTGTCTCTATGAGAATTCCTGCGTTCTGTTTTGTGGCCTTCAAAAAATATTTATTTCATAAAAGGTCCTTATGAAATTCATCATTGTTTACTGAAAGATTGTCCAGTGGTGTTCATTAATTATAATGCCCTCTCTGTTTGAACCCATGGGAGAAATGATTCTCTGATTTTAATGTCATCAATGTTTGTCTCCTTGCATAATTTGTGAATTGAAAGAGCTTCGTAATCTAGAAAGGAATATTGAAGCCAGATCAAGGAGGGTTTTGATTATTTAGAAGTTAGAGAATTTCATTTAGCAATAGTACAAGTGAAAAGTCAAGCAAATGCTATGGTAAAGAGCATAAGAATAATGTTTTAAAGATTTATTTATTGTACTTAAAAATTTTTTTTAAAGATTTTATTTATTTATGACCGAGCGAGAGAGAGCACGAGCAGAGAGGGCATGAGGGTGGTGGAGTAGGAGAAGCAGACTCCCAGCTGAGTTGGGAGCTGGACATGGGGGTCCATCCCAGGACACTGAGATCATGACCTGAGCCGAAATCAAGAGCCGTGCCCCAAGAGCATAAGACTAATTGTATGGACAAGCTGAACCATGTAACTAATCATGTTTGTTTCTCTTGTTGTTGGCTGCTAGAAAGCTTATAGTACAAAACGTGCTCTACCTACTGCAAATACACTTGATTCTCATTGTGGTAGTTATGTTGCATAATGCCACAGGGATCACTGTAGGTAGGGAAAACATAAGATTAGGTTTCTGCAAGTCTTTAATCACAACATTTTCATCAGAAGATCAACACATAACCTTGTTTATGTGTATTTCTGTTTAAAGACACATTATTTAATACATACTGTTGATTTTTTATCATTGAATTCAGAGGCAAGGGCATTATAATTCACATTTGAAGGAAGTTTATGTAACACATGTATCTTCTTGGTAAGACACATCACAGTCTGCACATAACACTATAAACAGCTGTTGAGTACTATGCTTGGGGCCATTTTAAAATAGTGAAATCACCAACAGAAAGCAAATAAATATTTAGAGTACAAGAGCTGGAACAGGAAGTCAGCTTCTGCAACTTCAACTGATAATGTTGGCACTGGAGATTCACATACATCCATAAATAACTGTGAAAGCACTGTGAGTATTGATTTAAAGGGCTCCAGGTAAATTTTAGCAAGTAGGTGAATTCACAAATATGGAATCCACAAATAAAGAGTATTAACTTGGGCAGCCCAGGTGGCTCAGCGATATAGCACCGCCGTCAGCCCAGGGCGTGATCCTGGAGACCCGGCATGGAGTCGCACATCAGGCTCCCTGCATGGAGCCTGCTTCTCCCTCTGCCTGTGTCTCTGCTTCTCTCTCTCTCTCTCTCTGTCTCTCATGAATAAATAAATAAATCTTTAAAAAAATAAAATAAAGAGTATTAACTTTATATGTAAGACTATAGTCCATTTGCTTTACCTGCTGGCATGTACGTTTATTTCTACCTTGCCTGAATTTTAATTTAAACTTAATTTTTCTTAATATATTTTACCCTGTTGCAAATATAGAGGAAAAAAATATGTTTTAAATCAGTCAAGACTTGGGGTCCCTGGGTGGCGCAGCGGTTTGGCGCCTGCCTTTGGCCCAGGGCGCGATCCTGGAGACCGGGGATCGAATCCCATGTTGGGCTCCAGGTGCATGGAGCCTGCTTCTCCCTCTGCCTGTGTCTCTGCCTCTGTCTCTCTCTCTCTGTGTGACTATCATAAATAAATAAAAATTAAATAAATAAATAAATCAGTCAAGACTTGATTGGAACTTTGGGGGAAAAATGTTTTCTTAGGGACAAAAAGCAGGAGATACGTAGCCCCCAAATCTAGAAAATATAATTATATATCAACGGTTGAATTATATACATTGTATTAAGTCCCTTTTTTATTCCTTGGTTTTATCTAACTAAAATGAGCCTCAGCCTTTGCTCACATCTGATTTTTCATCTTCAATCTAGGTGTTTCTCTGCAAGTTGTTCACCTGACCCACTCACGTCGTTTTCTGGTTCTTTGCCCCACATTGTGAAAAGGAGTATCTCTACTTAACCCTAAGACTCTTACTCTGAGTTTCCTATCATCCACTCAGCAACTACTTAGAATGCCTTTTACTATGTGCCAGACCCTGTAGATGCTGGGGATACAGTGGAGCACAAAGCAGATGTATCCTTCCTTCTTTTACCTCCCAGTCTGAGACATACTTAATGAAAACACAAATAAATGAGTCATTACAACTGCTACTATGTCCTAAAGGAAGAGTTTAGCGTACAGTGAATGTGTATCATAGGAAGACTTAACCCAGTATGGATACTCACTTCTATCCAGGATTCGGTCATTAACATTCCCTATTTCCACATGTTCTCTGCTTTACCCACTTCAGTGCCTCTCTTCTTCCTTCTTCTCCCCTCTTCAGAGGGAGCAGCTGCATTTCAAATTACATCCAGTGAAAACAGGACTTCAAGGATATTCCTCAGGAGATTCAAATGTTAACAAGCAAAAACTAAACATATACCTTCAGGTTTTTAATTAGGTGTGGAATTGCTAGAGCTCTGGAGAAGATGCAAGTGCTAAACTGTTCTACCAAATTACTAATACTGGAAAAAATGTTGAAGAGTCACTTTCCTGAATCACTCAAGGTATTCTACATTTAAGAGCTTTCTTTAATTTCTTTCTTTTATTAATCTATGAAGTAATATTAGACTTGTGGCTGTTTCCCAATTTTTTTCGATGTCAGGACTTTCTTGGAGCACTTATTAAACAGTTTCCCAGTCCCCTCCTGCTAGACTGATTCCATCCATGCATTGTAGATACAGCCCTGATGATTGTTTTTTGTCACTTTAAATTACTTTTAGGAAAACTTGGGTGGTGATGGACTAGATTATTTCTAAGGTAAACTCGAGTTTTAAACTTTTTTTAATGGCAGAAGGGTATGGATTAAGTGTCATTGCTCATAAGAACATAACCTAGGTTTATGATGGAGCTGAGGTTCAGGGGTCATTATAAAATTTTTCTGACTATTTTCAACATCTTAATTATTGAAGTTTTTTTCAATGGTTTTGTTGGTCATTAAGCCTCTATCTGTCGAAGTTGGCTCAATGTCCATGAGGGCCTGCTGACAACTCAGAGCTACTGTGGAAAAGGACATTGATCAGAGATTACAAATTAATGTGAGATTAAAAAGATTTTAAGCACTTGGAGAAAAAATGCAGAATGCAAAGAAATTGTCTTTGAAGGCTGAGATTCTTGATCAAAGAGATAGCCATACAACAGTGATTTTTAAATATGAGTGGCAGGGCGAAAATAGCTCAGTATTAAGAGTATTTGACTGCAAATATGAGTGGCCTGCTATTAATCCAGAAGAGATATAATGAATCATAATTGCTAAAGACAGAGACCAGAGACCTGTGTTTTTGGCACACACCCTGCATAATCCTTGTTTACACTAAACGTTAACAAGTGATCTAGAATACTGTACTAGGTTGATTAAATCTAATCATCTTGCCTTATGGATCATGTTTAACCTATATGTGCTAGAGAAAAACTGATTGATAATCTGGAATTGTATGGCTAAAAGAATACCAAATGGACAATCTGACTGGAAATTTCCCATTTTGAATGCATACACTGTGGCAAATCAATGTTTGGCCCACTCTTTTGCCAGAAAGAACTAAAAAGGTTTTGGTGACCTTCACAGGTAACCTTCTAAGATATAATCATCAAGACAAATGATGGGCACCTACATTATAAATATTATATTTGGATAGTAATTTAGCAGACAGATAATTTTAATTTGTTTTATCCTTCCAACAACTTTGTAAGATGTCCATTAACCCATTTTAGAAATGAATAAGTTGGAATCCAAAAAAGATAAAAGCAAGTAAAGAATTGGTTAAATCTCAGTTTCTTTGTTTTCATATTTACTACTTTTCACATAACAGCTTAGCTACCAGATGCCCAGGTGTAGATATTGACTTTTTTTTTTGACACCTCCCATACTGTTTGCCGTGGAGCTTTGCTCATAATAATTCTCAATAAACTGTTGTTGGTCACTGGCAATGTTATAAAATAATTACTTATTAACCCTCACCTGTTCCAGTCTTATTTTTTAAGGATCTCTGAATTCAAATTAGTTGAGTTGATCCAAATAGTATGTATCATTTTTTTAAAAATATCTTTCACATTATCTCAGTTGAGCTTTATAAAACCTATTAATCCCTGTGTAATATTAATACCTCTAAATAGGCAGGTATTAACATAATTTTACGGGTGATATTACTAAATCTCTTCCCGTATGTAAGTGCAAGAGTTCAGATTTAAATGCAAGTTATCAGATTACAAACCGCGTGGTTGTTTGTTTGTTTTTTTTTGTTTGTTTTTAAAGGTTTGCTTCTCATAACACCATTTGAAATAAGAGATAAATAAGCTGTGTAGGCTAGGCACAAATCAATGGCTTACTTGTATAATCTCTTTAATAGCTGCTTAGCTTATCTTTGAGTCTCTTTGTCTTACTTCAGTTATTGCATTGTTGTATAATGCATAGCTTGGGTTCTCTGACCATACTTTCAAAATCCTCTTCTATTTACACTATGCCCTTTAGAGAATAAAAACGATAAAGAATAAAATGTTTTGTTGGTCACACTGCCTCCATTTTTTGAGGCTATGGGTATGTATTTTATAATCTTTTTTTTTTCTTTTTTAAATTTTTTAAATTCCAGTTAACTTACAATGTAATATTAGTTTCAGATATACAATTTAGTGATTCAACACTTCCATACAACACCCGGTGCTCATTACAAGTGCACTCCTTAATCCCCCATCACATTTCACCATCCCCCCACCTACCTCATGTTAGTATTTCAGTAATTAAATATCTCTCCAAATTTCTTTCACAAACTCCAACTGCTCATTCCTCCAGCAAGCATCCTTACTTCCCCTAGCTACTTCCCATCTCCTCACAGCACTCACCTTTTGAATAAATAGCTGTCAAAAGCATTTGTTTTGTTATTCTCAACTAATGCCAAATCTTTCAGTCAGCTGAAAATCTCTTACAAACAGGTCATGTTTTTTTTTTCTTTCAAAATCTGAATATTGGAAAGAACATTTTTAAACCTTCTAAACATTCCACTCATATACTAAGCTCCATCTTTGAAAAGAGATACATGGTTTCTTCATGGGAATAAACATTTTAATAAACTTATGATTATGTATAATTAAGATTGGCAGCCCCAGAATTTAAAGAGAAAAAGCATGACCCTTCCATGTTAATTTGATTCTCAGATTTTCACTCAGTATTAGCCCAACTAAATTTGAAAAGATACATTCTATGAAAGATTTGAGTGAGGTCCCAGACTGGGCCAGACAGAAGAGAGTTGAATAATGTTCTAGGTATTGAGGTAAGTGATTTGAATCAAGATGTGATAAAAGAGGTAAGATGTAGGTTCCAATGCCCTTATAATTTAGTTTTCACTGAAGTATAACACATTCTAAAGGTGCACACAACGTAATTATGTAACTCTGAATTTTCATAGAGTAAATATCTGTACAACCTGCAATCCAATAAAGAAAGCATTACTTCAGACGTGGTTTCTCCCTATCCCATCCCCCAGTGCTCTTTTCCAAACATTATCTTTCCTTGCTCCCCAAAAGTAACCACCATCCTGACTTCTAAAGCCATAATTTGGTTTTATCTATTTCTTAATATAATATAAATTGGAGCACATAGGATATCTTTTTGTATCTACATTCTTTTGCTCAACATTAAGTTTCTGTTTTATAATCCATAGTATGAATATACTGCAATGTATTCATTTTGTCCACTGCTTATGGAGACTTACACTGTTTTCACTTTCTATTTATTATGAAAATACTGCTAGGAACACTAGCCTGGAGCTCATCTCTCCTTGTTACAACCACAATTATCTCTTTTCTGTAAGCACCCATAGCATATGAAAGTGGTTTTGTAGGGCAAGCATCTATGATTCTTAGTGGAGAAAAAAAATATGAAAGGCCACAGAACAGAATTCTATTTTTTTAAAGATTTTTCTTCATTTATTCATGAGAGACACACAGAGAGAGGCAGAGACAGGCAGAGGGAGAAATAGGCTCCCTGCAGGGGAGTCCCATGCGGGATTCAACTCAAGGACCCTGGGATCACACCCTGAGCTGAAGGCAGATGCTTAACCACTGAGCCACCCAGGTGTTCCCAGAATCCTAACATTCAGAATTGTTTAGTCAACAACCAGTTGATCCACTGTGTCAGACTCCATGTATGTAATAATGAATAATTATTATTACATAATTACAACCCTCAGGGAATGCTTATAGAGCCTCGCTCCATGAAATCTGAAAAGCAGGGGGCTTCTTTGGGAAGGGGGATTACCCTCAATGATTATTAGCCCTAAATCCATATATCAGATTCTGATTCATTCTGTAAGTATGTATTATTGATCTGTGTGCCATTTACTCAGCATATTGTTTCGGTACCTCTCACTGCTGTACAGTAAAAACCTAAGTTTGGGGAGAGTTTTCTTAGGCTTTCCTAGACTTTTACAGTTTTCATGTATAGTAATGAAAAAGCAAGAGAAAGGTTTGTATGTGTGCATGTTGTATATATAGGTGTATATATAGGTGTATATAATTTCCCCTCTCATGGCCACAATTATACCATAGAAGAAGAAGTGGAAACGGTAATATGAAACTGAAAGAATTAGTAATGTGATTGGCTTGTCTCTCTGGGTTCTCTGGCTCAGGTTTATGGAGCAGTGATGAACATAAATCGTGGGAATCCCTTTCAAAAAGAAGTGGTAGTGGATTCATGGCCAGACTTCAAAGCTGTTATCACCCGGCGACAGAAAGAGGTACAGGTTTAAAAGGCTAAAACAAAAACAAACCCCCAAAACCGGAGTTGGCATCAACTAAAAAGAAAAGATTAGGTAAAGGCAATATTACAATCATCACAGCCATATATATTAGCATAAGAAGCTACATATTTCACCATTAGTTCTTTTTTAAGACTTTATTTGAGAGAGAGAACGTGTTCACAAGCAGTGGGAAGGGGCAGACGGAGAAGCAGACTCCTCGTTGAGTGGGGAGCCTGATGTGGGGCTTGATTTCAGGACCCTGAGATCATGATCTGAGACAAAAACATGCTTAACCACTAAGCCACCCAGGTGCCCTTCACCATTAGTTTCTAATTTGATTGTCTTTGGAGTATCAGGCATATGAAAAACGTGTTCAATAGTGTTTCTTCAATGTTTCACAATTTCTAGAAGAATGAAGCATATATACTTCTGCATACTCATTTTTCCTCTGGTTTGATGATGGCTGAGGACCAATGACTTTGGTCATGTGGGTAAATACATAAGAAGATTGAAAAGGATGACATCTACCCCATTCTTTGAGGACAAGGGGAAGCTCACATGATCAAATGTGCTACACTGACCACATAGGAAAGTTCTGAGAGTTATATTTAAGGTGTCTCCATTAAGTCATATACTTTTCATTTTTATAAATAAATAAAATACCAGAAAAATATGAAATAGATATCTTAAAATTTCCCAAATACCAGAAATATAATCAAGCAAAAGTTCCAAAATTTCTGTTCTTTCCCTCACTATAGTATATTAGTCACATCCCCATCTAGCCATTGTTAATAGATGGCTAATTTTGGTAACAGGAATTATCTAGACATATGTAGTCAATGGTATCTAATCTATCTGGGATTTGAGTTACATGGAGAATATATGTATGTTTTTATGATTATGTCTTCTGTCCCAGGCTGAGACAGACAACCTGGACCATTATACTAATGCCTATGCTGTGTTCTACAAGGATGTCAGGGCTTACCAACAGCTATTGGAAGAACGTGATGTTATCAACTGGGATCAAGTTTTTCAAATACAAGGTGACATCAAGTGCAAGATATTAGGCAGTCTTTGTTTTTTTCTCATTTTTGTCATACATGCCAGATAGATATATTTCACATATATGATAATATATATGATAATGTCCACATAAGTGGACAAATTCATATATATACATTTTATGTACTTAAAATTTACATATTATGTTTTGTAAGAACACTTGTTTTACTCCTAATGAGGCTTGGCCTTTCGGGTAAGTAGAAGACGTTTAAATGGGGCTGCTTTCAAGTGATATTTCCCCCCACTGTTACTGTAATATGGATATCACTAAGTATCACAGCATGTGTTTCTTTATTACTCTTAATCATTTCCTGTCACAATCTTTTAAAGTGACTCTAACTTAACTATAAGCCAATAGGTAGGTCTTTTCTTCTTTCTGAAGCAGGTGATTCTGGAAAGAGATAATTAACTGATTTGCATATGATATCTGACATGATTTAGTAAGATAAGAGTATATTTGAGATCCAAGGAGATAATTGCATGGTTGTCAATGCTAGTGGAAGAATTTTGCCCAAGTCCGAATTAGATTTAGAGTTTCTGATAGTGTGCATGGACAATTTCAGCTTCAGTGTATCACTTTTTCAACTTTTCATAACAATTGGGAGGTGATACAGTCAATGAAGTTACTGTTTTTAACTTTTCCATTGAAAGTGAATTCCTTGATCATTTGATAGCAAGGGAGGATTTCTCGTGCTAGAAATACAAAGTCTGATAATTTTTTTCAGCAGCAAACAACTGAGGCCCTCTCACAAGGAGAAAGTTCCTACCTACCTGCAAATAATGACCAATGCATATTCATAACCTAAAGATTTGGGGTGTTTTATCACATCCATTTGGAAATGCTCAAAAAGGTGTTATAATAGAAGTTCTAAACTATCTCTCACTCTTACATATTTACCTCAGTTACACTGGTTAGACATGAGACATGGTTCTACCACTCATTTAGCCAAACTAGGAAAATGTTTTCACCATTATTACTTTAGTGTGGAAATGAGTATATCTTTTACTTGGTGTGAAAAATCATGGCAGTAATCGGATAGATGGTGGTGCTATAGGCCCACTCTCCTCAAATCACCTGCAGCCATCATTAGGAAGAGAACATCTCTATAATGCCAGTATTTTTTCCCCCAGCAGGCTGAGCTGCTAGTCATGAGTCAGGTATCATCATTTAAATTGACACAGTCATCCTTCCTGAAGTTTAGTGGGGACAGATGTAAGTTAATAGCACCTAAAATAGCTGGAGTGTTAAAGGCCTCTCATTTAGCATGTAATCAGTGTAGGGCATTACCTTTGGCCGCTGATGTGGCCTCTTGGCTATGGGCTTCTATGGTAAGAACTACAGTTTCCTTGAAATACTGAGTAGCTTCAAAGAAATCATCAGTATCTTCACTATTTTTAACCAGACACCTAAAGAGTGCTGTTTCCAAAACATACCCAAATCATGAACAACTCCAAAGACCTACTACCGCCATAGAAATGGCCAATCTTTTATCTTGCTGCCACAGAGCTATTGGTTGGGCTGATTAAAAATTAGGCAATGGAGGGGCATGTGGGTGGCTCAGTGGTTGAGCATCTGCCTTTGGCTCAGGTCATGATCCTGGAGCCCTGGGATCGAGTCCCGCATCAAGCTCCAGGGAGCCTGCTTCTCCCTCTGTCTATGTCTCTGCTTTTCTCTGTGTGACTCTCATGAAAAAGTAAGTAAAATCTTAAAAAAAAAAAAAAAAAAAATAGGCAATGGAGCAACTTCAGTGCCCGGTGTTCAGAGTAACAGCACCCTCTGCACAGGAATGCCTTTGTCATTTTTAATCCAAGAGCCACCCATAAACAATATTAAATCAGGGTTAATCCACTGACTACTAGGAGTCAAACTCTTTGTGTTGGCCATGGGAGAATAGGTAATGAAAAAGTATACAGTTACCCAGATAGGCCAGGCTCTTTTGTTCACTAGTAGTTGCATGGACATAAGAGAGCTCATTTACATGAGCACTAAACTAAAAGTTTCAGAAGCCTGCTTGCTGGTACTATGGTCCAATAAACTATGATTCAATAAATGGCCTGAGTTCTGTCTTTTCCAATTAGTAAGTCTTTCCTGTCTGAGGAGGTAGGGTAGACAAAGACAGGACAGTCAGTGCAAGTTCCTTCTGTGAGCAAGGAGAAAATAATTTGTTAAAATGGTAATCTACACAAAGGACAGAAGGACATGGTCAGCAACACCATGGAGAGATAATCAACAAAATCCAAACTATGGAAATTCTACCCAACAAACTGGATTCTTCAACAAATAAATTGAAAGGATTTTTAAAGAGAGGTTGGGAGAAGATACAGATATTGAAAGAAAACCTGTAGATGAAAAGATTTACCAGACAAAAAGTGGACAAAATCTAATAATAGTGCTTATGGACTCACACTTGCAAAATAAAACTTAAAACAAGGACATTATTTAGAGGACAGTGAGAGAATTGTGATTGGGAGAATGATAAGTAGAACATGGTTAGTACATTAATAAGAGCACGTAATGTCATGAGCACGTGTGTTATATAAGACTGTTGAATCACTGAACTCTACCTCTGAAGCTAATAATACACTTTATGTTAAGTAATTTAATTTAAATAAAAGTTTAAAAAAAGATGATTAATGAACTTTTATTTTGTGGCCTTAGTAGTAGTTAAAATATATAATAATTAAGTTATGCATTTGTCTTATGCAGTTTTCTCTGCTACATCTTATAATTTTAAAAAGTTTTATTAAAGAAATGTTAGTCTGGGCAGCCCGGGTGGCTCAGCGGTTTAGCGCCTGCCTTCATCCCAGGGCGTGACCCTGGAGTCCCGGGATCGAGTCCCACGTCGGGCTCCCTGCATGGAGCCTGCTTCTCCCTCTGCCTGTGCCTCTACCTCTCTCTTTGTCTCCTCTCTGTGTATTCTCATGAATAAATAATAAAATCTTTAAAAAAAAAAAAGAAATGTTAGTCTGACTTTGAGAAAAAATTATTTCAGTCTAATTTAGAAAAAAGAAATTTTATTTGAACTACTATCCATACCCTTGGTTAGGATGAACTATGTTTTCTCATAGTCTCTTGAATTACTTCAATGTAATTCCAGGTTATAATATGGAATTCTAGCCACAGCATCTATAATTTTTAATAGCAATAACTTGAATACCTACTTATCTCTTTGTAGATTTAACTCCCTGAGGGAGGAACCAAAGTTTAAATATCAGATTGTGTTCAACATGTCTTCCTATTCATGTAGTCCTGTATTCTTCAAGAGGAAGTGACTTACTGGAAGGAGGAAAAAAGCCTTTAGATATGGATGGAAGTTGGAAAGTCAATTTCCAGAGGATAAAATTAATCAGGACCCAGAATGGAAAAGATAGAGCTGATAAGATTTTGGAGAAGCAGAGCAAGGCAGTTCTAAGTAAACAGAAGATAACATGCCAAGCAGTGAGTTCTATCAGAACAGAGACTATAATTCTTGTGTTTCACTGTGATGCCCAGCATAGTGCTTTACATGCAAGTACTGAATGAAAATTTATACATAACATAGTATAGCTATGATAAACGAGTAGGATCCAAGTGAGTTAAGTTTAGGATAAATCTCACCAACTAAATTTATACCTTGATATTTCTGTAATGGACATCTAGGCAAGAGGCTGGAAGACTCTAAGTCAGAATGCCATGCCAAATAAATCTGAGTTATTTTATGCTTCTAGCTATACAGTAGATTATAGACTTTTAGAGTTATAAAAGTTCTCTTACCTTTAGGAGTTTAAGATCAGTCTGAGAAGTCAGAAAAATCAAGAAAATCCCACAAGCAATTCCAAATTCCTAAGGGATATTCCCATCAGAAAGGTTCATGGAAGATCACGATTATGTGAAACAACATGATGGGGATTTGAAAACCCCACACACTGTTTGAAAATCAGGCAGAGAGTAGCTGTAATAATTTATATATAAATATGTAATGGTTAGGATAATACAAGGTGGCAAACTGGTGGTATTGATGATACTTAGCATAAAAATACTGCAATGAACTTCCTTTTTTGTGTTTTCAAATAAAGTATATTTTTCATTATATCTTTCCATGTACAGGGCTGCAGAGTGAATTATGTGATGTTTCCAAAGCTGTTGCCAACTCAAAGCAGTTAGGTGTAAAGCTTACTTCCTTCAAAGCTGTTCATTTTTCTCCTCATTCAACTCTGCCGGACACCAGTTCTCTGTATGTAGATCAAGTTTCTACGTGTGGGATGGGACTTAACTATATAGAAGTACAAATAGCAGTACCTGAAATACTTAGCATTATTAAGGAATATTTGGGTACCCTGGAGTAGGGACACACAGTCTAGATATGTCTGTGTGTCTATATGTCTCTGGGTCTGTGTGTCTGTTTTTTTCTGCTGTGCTTAGCTGCTCATAAGTTCTTGAAATAATCAAATCAGCATCTTTGTGCGTAATGAATGAATCCAGGAGTCCTATATTTTCACTATATACACAGAAAAATTATTGCTTGGTATGCTCCTCCTCCAAATAATTCCAAATAACCTCTGTTGTCTGAGCCCAAAGTGTGTATTGTTTTTTTCATGGTTCAGGGATAAGGATAAGTAACTGACTTATATGGGTCTATTCTATGCCAAGCACTGAATGCTTTAAATATATTACCTCTCGAACTCTTTTCATAACCCCATAAACTATGGTATAATTCCCTTTTTGAACAGTCATTTCCCAAATTTGTATACTCTTTATTTTGGATACCCTGTCCTTCAGGTACAAGGTCATAGTCACTGATATAACTACTCCTTAGCAATATTCTTATTTGCAGTGACATTTCTACCTGAGGCTTCTTTGCCTCAGTCTCAGCCTTTGTTTTAAGTTCATTTTCAAAAATTAAATTAAAACTTCTTCTAAGCCAGTAATTGCTTATATTTATTTATTGTTTACCCCTGCTTAGTGATTAGATTATTGGTCCAATGCCAGAGCCCATAGTATGCCTAGAATGTGAGCTAACACTGCTGAACCACTTACAAAAAGAAAACACAGGGGGACCTGGGTGGCTCAGTGGTTGAGCATCAGCCTTCGGTTCAGGGTGTGTCCCAGAGTCCTGGAATCAAGTCCCACATTGGGCTTCCTGCAGGGAGCCTGCGTCTCCCTTCTGCCTATGTCTCTGCCTCTGTGTGTGTGTCTCTCATGAATAAATAAATAAAATCTTAAGAAAAGAAAACACAAACTGTTACTATATAAAGACCGTAGCACAAATGGCATTAGAAGTCATGGGAGATGGTCTTATGACATGGATCATTTCAAGAATAAAAGCAAATTCTGAAGCAAAACCAGTACCATAGGTTTTTAAGTAATCCATCTCAGGTCTTAGAAATTGCAGCAATTCCTATCTTTGTCTTTATCTCAATACTATGAGCTTTTAGACCTGTTTCCAGACCTTTAGGGGAAGGCCTAGAAAGATTAGTATTACTTGAGCATCTCTATATGCCTAGAAATGTTAAGCAATTTGTATTTCTTTTCTGACCATGGATGCATACAAATAGAAGTTCTATTCTAATACTTTTTTTTTTTTTTTTTAAACCAAGGAGAAGATTAGTGACCGAAGAATCTGGACTTACCCAAGGCTTTAGAGAGGGTGTCAACAGACTTAGACTTAACAAGTCTGAGAACTGTTTTACAGAAAAATGAAATACCCTAATCTATATGAAGGCAATAAGAAATGGGGGTAAAATTAGAAGGAAAGATTTAAATCCCATATAATGAGTATTTTGTCCTATCAGAAATGAAACCCTGAGAGATGTTCATAAGTGGGAAGTGATAGATTCTAATCCATTGAAAAAATTTTGGTATTTGCTAAGTACATCTCTGGGATTGTTTCTCAGTTTGAATCAGTATAAAAAGACAAGCAGCTGTTTGTAGTCAGATGATCCCAAGTTTACATTTCTTCTCATGTTGTTTTCTTCTAGAATGAGTTCTCCCCCACGGCTAACATACCTGAGCGTTACTGATGCTGATCTACTCAACAGGACTTGGTCACGAGGAGGCAATGAACAGTGTCTCCAGTACATCAAAAACCTCATCTCTTGCTTCCCCAGTGTATGTGTCCGTGATGTCAAGGGAAACCCAGTCTCTTGGTCTCTCACAGACCAGTTTGCCACTATGTGCCATAGCTATACCCTGCCAGAGTATCGCAGGAAAGGTTATAGCCGGCTGGTGGCCCTCACGCTGGCCAGGAAGTTGCAAAGCCGGGGATTCCCCTCTCAGGGCAATGTCCTGGATGACAACATGGCATCCATAAGCCTCCTGAAGAGTGTCCATGCTGAGTTCTTGCCCTGTCGTTTTCACAGGCTTATTCTTACCCCTGCAGCTTTCTCTGGCTAAGTTTAGCTCTAGCCTATTGAAACTTCAGGCATTTTCTTCCTTTCCCTGATGATACATATACTCCTTAACTGGCAACGAGGAGAATATTCAAACTGGAGTCAGAAGAATCTCAGGTTGTTGAAAGCAGCCTGGAAAAGACATGCAGGATCAGCCTGAGAAGCCTTCACTCTCTCTGTGTCAGGTTTCTATGGTAAATAACTAGAGGTCAGAGATATCAGTGGCTGAGAAGAAGATAATTATCTTCCTTTGGGATCCACCGCAAGAAAAAGGTTCTAAATCCAGCAGTTCTCAGCAAAGTTATAGAAATGAAAGCCTGAAAACAGTGATTTAAAAGAAGCATGTGGCTACTGCTTTATTATTGCTGCTTGGGCTTAGCTCTGAATTTTCACAACCACAGCTGCTCCCCACTACCATACATACACTCCCCTGTACCTCCTGTTGCTATGTCTCTCTAAACTCTTCCTACCGCTTTTGATCCAGGTGCTCTGTAGAATAATCCTCCTTTTTTCCCCTTTAATTATTGGTTTTCCATTTCTGCTTACAACTCTAGCCTATAGTTCTTTTCTGGGAATGTTCAAATGCAGTGGTTCTCACATTTTAGGGTACTTCTAAACCACCTGAAGGGCAGATCTGCAACACAGTGGTGGAGCCTCTTCCCCACAATCCCTGATTCAGTAAGTCTTAGGGTCTGAGAATTTGCATTTTTATATAATTCTCACTGCTCGGTGGTCTTGAATGGAGGAATGAAGATATGGGCATTTTAAATGCTAGAAACAGATGATATCAGCATAGGACTGGACCTTACCTATCACCTATTCCAGTTCCTTGTTTATAATCTGCTTTTTCATAAGAAATTATATACGTGTGAATGTGTGGTATGCAGATGCACATATAAATGTGCTTTCATAGATACACAAATATAAATACATTCCTTTTGTATTTTATATATGCATATTATAAACATAGAATTTTGATAACATAATAAACTAATTCTTTGTATATGAAAAATTTAAGGATCAGGGAAAATAAATGATTTTTTAAGACAATATAGATAATTGCTGTTAGATGTCAAGCCAGAATGCTGTCATTTTTATTTCAATCTATTTTTTTTCGCTAAATCATCTATCATTTTTGTAAATTTAAATGCTTAAATAATTAAATAAATACTTTCATCAGTCTTATATCCTGAGGGTTTTTTTTTTTTTTTTTTTTTTTTTTTAGTTTAGGTTTCAATTGCTTTTGTGTGAATATTTATCTTTCAAGGACTGCAAAGGAAGAGGAGATAAGCATCACGAGCTGTGTTCCTCCATTTGCAATAAAAGCAGGCACAAACACAATGGTCAGATTTGTCTAGTTTGTATAAAGTTGACTTCGCCATAGAAAAAGTATTTTCTTATCTCAATAGAAGTCATAAAATCCCAGCTACAAAGATAAGGGAAGATCCAACTTTAGATGTTTATTCTGACAGAAGTAAACAAACTGAGAGAATCCTTTTAATTAAAAAAAAAAAAAAAAACAAGACTCCTTGAGAATGATATATGCTTAGGTCATCCTGAGCTACTGGTTACCTGGAAACTTATCCTTGTGCCAGAGGGAAGAACACCAAGTAATCCAAGTCCATAAAGCTCTTGGGAGAATATGGCCTAGTTTCTGCCCCAGGGATGCTCATTATCTTTAGCATTGATTAAACATGGTTATTCCTGCCTGGTAGGTGGCAATAATATTATAGCCTTACTTTTTTCTTAATAATAATATGCTAACCACTTATTTAAAATTTAACTATGTGCTGGTAATTGTGCCAAAGAGTAGATATATATAACTTAATTGTTGTGAAGGATAGGAATTATCTTATCTCGAGAATTCTGGCTCAGAGGTGTTATGACTCACCAAAAGTTATGCAGGTTTTAAGTGGCCACATCATGGTCAGAACCAGGTTTTTCAGATTCTGAAGCCAGTGCTGTTACTCATTACACTAATTAGTCTCTTAAGCAGCTTGAAACTCTTTGGGGGCAGTTATTCCTTTATCTCATTGCTTTCTGAATGTTTCACCGCCACCACTACCCCAAAGTGGGCTGGATATTTTGAAAGAGACTTTTTTTTCTATCCAATTTCACTGTAACTTTACATATATATATATATATATATATATATATATATATATATATATATAATTTTTTACTTTTATCTTCCAGATAACCATGTTGGATATAATTGTTCAAATTTCAACCGTTTCTGACCCTTTTAAGGAAAGTGTGGAGCAATTTCTGGAGAAAGGAAAGAACTGCAAGAAGAGAGGGGGAGGGATTGGGTCCTTAATGCTGCCTTAAGGAACTTATTCAGTATAATATACAAACTGTTGAAGAGTTTGAAGCAGAATATTCACTTGTTTGGAAATTAGTTTGGAGACTATGACAATAGTCTAAGCAAGAGATGATCCTGTTTAGCCTGGATTTGAATGCTGATAATGATATTGGTGAGAAGTGAACCATTACTAGAGGTATTTAGGAGGAAAAGCTGTCAGGATTTCATGGCTGAATGGTATACTGAAAGAGAAATCTCAAGAATGACTTCTAGGTTTCTATATTATGAACCCCATGGCTGGTGGTATTTTTTCACTGAGATGAACACTGAAACAGCACCAGGTATGGAGCAACTGGAAGTAGAAGGGATTGTTTGTTCTGTTTGGGGATGTGGCATTTTGAGACCTATTAAGTGATGGAGTCAAGTTGGATATCTGAGTCTCAGGGAAATTGCCTGTGATAGAAGTTTAAATTCAGAAGTCATAGAAATATAGATGGTAACAGAAGCCATGTATTAGGCTGAGGTTGCCTAAGATTTCCTTGAGGACATCAATGATTTAAGGTCGAGTGAAGGGGAAGACTCTGGAACAGGAAGAGTAGCAGAAGATCAGGAGGAAAGGGAAGAGATAATGTCATGGAACAGAAAGGAGAAAAATATGAAAATGAGGATGGTCAATGGCGACAAATTACAGTAAGAGGCCAAGAATATATAAGGAATAGAAACTTTATATTGTACTATCAAATATTTTAAATACATATCCAAAAAGAAGCCAGAAGGAAGAATACATGTTGTACAATTCTGCTTATATAAAGTTCAAAAGAGGCAAAACAAATTTAGAGCCTTAGAAATCAGGAAGCAGTTACCCTTCGGGATAGTAGCCAGAGGAGGATGGAAGTGCTTCTAGTTTTTGGTAATATTCTGATTCTTGACCTGGGTAGATTATATAAGTATGTTCACTTTGGGAAATCCTAGTAAGTTATAGAATTATGATTTATGCACTCTTCTGTAAGTACCTTACACTGCAATATGAAATATCTATCAATGGAAAAAAGGCCTGGAATCTGGGGGAAGCATAGTCCCTTGACCCAAGAACTCCACTTCTAAAAATGTATCTTACTAGTATAATAGCAAGTATACAGAGATTTCTATAAAAGGATTTCATTACACATTGTTCATAAAGATTAAAAAATAAACTAAATATTTAAGTAACTCACTGATTAAATGCAGGGCAACCATTCAATGAATCTCTAAAGAACACCAGAACACTGCCTGCTGATATGGAAAAGATACACATGCTAATACTAAATGCAAAGCAATGCAAAGCAACTACAGTGAAGTCTGTATCATCTATTTAAAATTCAACTGCAAAGAGTAAGCATATAGGTAAATAGTTCTGAACGCAGTATAAAGGCTTTCATTGGGAAGAGAGGAGTCTTTGGTAAATGGCAGCAAGGATTTCATTTTCTGTCTATAGCAAATCATAATAATAAAGGAGTCAGCATAAGTAATATGCTCAGCTCACCTGGGACAGGTACTTGTCTTGCTTTGCAAGTGTCTGTGTATTTCTGCATGAGTGAATATTCACTCTGCCTAAGCCCAATGAGGGGGAAATATAGAAGGACAACTGAAATTCAATGTGCTCAAATTTGGGGAGCAAGATAAGGCAATGCAATTTGGGGGGACATTTACACATCCACTATAACAATCTCATTTAATATGATGAGTTTCGATTCTATTCAATTTGCATTTTTAATCACTAATTTTTGTTGGGTGCTTTGAATTTTGAGAAAGTACATGAAGTAACTGAATTAAATGTCCTTAGGTTGTCTATGAAAAAACTTTGATATCAAAAGTTTGATATCCACTATCACTACCCTCAGTAAACACTAGGGACAGAGAAAAAAATAAAACTGAATGTATGATGGGATAGCACAGCATCAACTACAAAAATGACTCCTTTCTTTCAGGCTGGCATGTTTGCATTAAAATTATTTCAGTGTGGAAAATGAAAATAGTAGAAGTATCAAATATAGATGGAAGGGTTTTGCTATCTCAGTACAGCTAGAATTAACAGCATTATTCTCTTTTCCTGAGTCTCTCATAGCCCACATTTCTCAACCTCTCATAGAAACCTTAGCTCTAACTGTAAAACCCAATTGCTGATATCCCTCTGCTTTTTCTCATCGAGGCCCTTACTACACCTGAAGAATGAGAGAAAAGAGGGAAAGTTATCGCTCTAGGCTTCTGTTCTTTTTTTCAACCCCTCCTACATCTGCAGCGCTGCTATCACGGATGTCTTCAGACCTGTTCCAATTTTGTTCACTTCTTAAGTGAACTTTTTGTTTCTCTTAAATGAATCTTTTTTTCACTTCCTCTTATTCCTGCCCTTGTGTGGGAAAAGTTTACAGAAAAAGAACAGCTAACATCTGGGTATTCTTCTTACTGATTTATGTTCAGCTTTCTCTTTTGCTTACAGATTGACATTTTTCCAAGGCAAAATATGCTCTAGGTTTTAAACACAAGTTAAAAAGCATTGCTTGTAATGTAATAGGAATATCAGACATTGGGTTAGTACCATGCAGTGATTTCAGTGAACACTAGATGTCAGAGTTTAGTTCTAGATGATTTCCCAGAGAGCAAGCCCTTGAATTGTGTCTAGTTGTTTCATTAGAATTTTTGCTGCATTTGCTCTGTTTCGGCTCAGTAGGTTCCCTGCGACAATTTTTTTCTAGGGCTTATGTGGAAAACAAATACATAAGAAGAGCAATACAAATCCTGAAAAGACAGAGTTAAAGGGTAGATTAACCCCACCAATATTACAACACTATAAAGATTATATAGTATAGTAATGGTATGTGATTACGCAGAACAGTAAGGCAGAAAAAAAATAAAGGTCCAGAAATAACCACACATACCTAGGAAAGTTTAAAACAAGACCAAAAATAACATTTCAAATCACTGAGGTAAAGATGGAATTTTAAATAAATGACAATTTATTTAAAGGAACAACTGGATAGCAATTTGAAAAAAATCTAAAATAAAACTGGATTCATACCTCACACCTTATACCAGAATAAATTCCAAACCAATCTGAAATAAATAAATAAATGGACTTTTAAAAAGAAAAGTCATACAAATACTAGAAGAAAATATGGTTTAGCTTTTTTATGACCTGGATGTGAGAAAAACCTTGTGAAATTCAGGAACTCCAATTCAGAAGTAATAAAAGAAAAATTTTTAAATCTGAAAAATAGTCAAAATACAAATGACAAACTAGGGAGACTATTTACAACTTATATCACACAAGCAGGAAAGAATAAGAAAAGTAGTATATATCAACAAAGACCTCTGCTTATTTTGCCAACAGAAACATAAGAAAATTAAACCAGAAACTTTTTTTTTAAGTGACCTATAACTTATGGGATGGAGACAAGGCTTCTCTGAATATAGCCCATGTATATACTTTTGCCTTTTTAAACAATGTATAAACCTGAGATGTGTAAAAAAAAAATCTAGCTCAGAGAGAGATCAAATATGATAAAAGATTATTAGTAAATTGAGATGAAGGGTAAAGCTGCTGTTTATTAAACTGTTCTTTCAACTATTTTTGTGTTAGAATCAAAACTACTGGTAAAAAGTGGCAGATTTATGGGAGCTCAAACTGTACAAATGACAAACACAAGTCACCACAAATTTAAATATAATATTTTAATGTAAAATATTACACTGAAGATGTTATATTATTCTCATTTTTTTCTTGATGAAGGATTTCTTCTTTACCTTCTCATTGGTAAATCCATGACTAGTAATTATTAAGAAATATTGAATTTGCAATGTTTTAGTCTACTCAAAAACCTTGAAACCAGACATAGTTGACAATTTAGGTCAGCAGTAGATGATAGAAACCTGAGAGGCGAAGAATGTGGAAGTAGAAACAGAGTCCTCAATGAGGAAAGAAAGAGGAAGCAGGGCTCCAAGGAGGGGGAGGGAGAGAAGGATAAATATGATAAAAATAGAAAACTAGTTAATTCAACAATGGTATCAGGCACCATTCTTGTAGTGGGGATATAGCAGTGATAGTTAAATTTCAGTGAACAAAATAAGGAAAATCCCTACCTGCATTCATTCTTGAGGAAATAGTGGTAGGCTCTGTTCCAGGGACTTTACATAGGCTAATCAAATCCCAACAACAACCCCAGGAGGTTGGTGCTATTCCTATCTCACTTTTCAGGTGAGTAAGAAAGGCAAAAGAAGGGTAAGTATGCTGCCTAAAGCCCTGCAGCTAATATGTGATAGGGGTAGGAACTAATCCAAGGAGGTAACTCCACCACTCACACTCTTCAATTCTGCTCTATATCACATTAGAAAGTCAAGAAGGAGCTGCATAAAAGACAAAAACAAGCAAACAAAAAAAAGAACAAAAAAAAAAAAAAAAAAGGAAGAGAAAGTGCAGAGAAAAGGTAGAAAAGACACAAAGCATGGTCAGAGGAAAGGATAGCTGTCAGGAGTATTAAACTGAAAAAGGGTCAGGGCACCTGGGTGGCACAGCTGGTTGAGGTTGAGCAGCTGACTCTTGGTTTCAGCTCAGGTCACGATCTCAGGGTCATGACCTCAGGGTCCCGAGACGGAGCCCCACATCAGGCTCCATGGTCAGCATGGAATATGCTTGGGGATCTCTCTATTTCTCCCTCTGCATCCCATGAGTGCTCTTTCTCTCAAATAAATAAATCTTTATAAATAAATCAATTACTTTAATTTAATGTAAAAAAAACTGAAGATGGGCTAAAATTCATGTCTTCTTAATGAATTTATGACACTGAAAATAAAACATGAGATTATCCTTAATGGAAGAGCTGAAGAAGAGCTACTTCACCATTTTATGCAAGCCTTACCCTTGAGAGGTGAACTATGAAGTATGTATAACAGAAAAAGAGAGATTATTACTAACAGTATTTTTGAGTTCATGAACATTCCAGATCAATTTGTTTGCAGACCTGCTAAGCAAGAGACTCAATATTTTCTACCCACTCATTGCTTTGTTGATATAACGTAGCACATTATGACAGCTAGATATTTGGAGAATGAAGTCTTTCTGGATGTAAAATACTGAGGATTTCCACAGCTGTCATACCCTTACCCAGATCACATGTACATTAGTTAATATAATAATGTAATGGGAAGAAAAACTCCCTTCCCCTTAAGTTTTGATTTTTACCTAATCAAGATTGGGTGTTAAGATCATGGCCTTTAATCTACTAACCCAAGTGATAATTTTATTTGAAATAATTCATAAATATTTAATTCACACATATTGAGTCAAAGATTAAATTATCTCTGGGGATCCCTGGGTGGCGCAGCAGTTTAGCGCCTGCCTTTGGCCCAGGGCGTGATCCTGGAGACCTGGGATCGAATCCCACGTCGGGCTCCCGGTGCATGGAGCCTGCTTCTCCCTCTGCCTGTGTCTCTGCCTCTCTCTCTCTCTCTCTGTGACTATCATAAATAAATAAAAATTAAAAAAAAAAATAAATTATCTCTGGAAGAAACTACATGTTACTATCTAACAGGTCAACTTTTGTTTATGCTCAAGATGGATATATGCCAAAGAACATGAGTTCTTCATTATCATCATTAAATGCTGACTCATTCACTAATGATTCAGTTTCCTGTTTAATAAGTTACTTACTCATACTCAATGAAAGGGCTAACTAAGTCTTATATCTTGATCTCTGACAGGAGAGAATGATGATGAATATACTTTAAAACTGTGGTTGATGCAGGCATATGACACCGAATTGCAATTTCAAAATCTCTTTTAAATAGCTACTGCTCAGAGCTACATGAGTCAGCTTGCAGTTAACTGACAAACCTGCTATGCTCCATCTTTTAACTCCAAATTTCAAAATACTTGGCCAACATCATTTAGGGGTCAACACCTCTCTACAGAGTGAAAAGATGATATGCATAAATGTTTTATTTAAGTATATACATAATATAAAATTTTAAAATATATATAGCAAATTAGTCTGGGCTACATATTAAGCAAATTTAAGTCTCTTTCTTCTTCTTCCAGGAACACAAATATTGATAACTCAAAATTTAAAACAAATATCTCATTTCTAAAACTTTGCCTCAGTTTCCATTTTATCTCAGCCCCCTGGGCTAAGCTGCTTGATATTCACACAATTGCCACATTCTCATTCTGTCTCTTTCTCATCCCCACGACCCCCCATTTATAACTACCAACATTTGCTCCTCTATTCCAGGATAACAAATCTGGTTCTCATTCCCTAGCTCCAGTCCTTGACTTTTGCATCTTTTCCTGCAGACCTCATTAAAAACTTTGCTGTAGGTTCCCAGTTCTAAAAAACAAAAATGAACTTTAAAAACTTAAATTAAAAATATTTTTCAGACCCAAATCCAATATCTGAAACCATACAAATCCTGGAAGAGAGCATAGGCAATAATTTCTCTGAAATTGGCCATAGTAACATTTTTCTAGATATGTCTTCTGAGGCAAGGGAAACAAAAGCAAAAATAAACTATTGGGACCATATCAAAATAAAAAGCTTTTGCACAACGAAGGAAAGAATCAACAAAACTAAAGGACAATCTACTGAATGGGAGATTATTTGCACACGATATATCAGATAAAAAGGTTAGTATCCAAAATATATACAGAAATTATACAACTTAATGTAAAAAAAATCCAATTAAAAATAGGCAGAAAACATGAACAGTCATTTCTCCAAAGAAGACTTACAGATGGTCAACAGACACATGAAAAGATATTCAACATCACTTTTCATCAGGGAAATGCAAAGCAACCAGAATGAGATACCACTTCACACTGTCAAAATGGTTAAAATCAACAACACAAGAAACAAGTGTTTGGTGAGGATGTGGAGAAAAGGTAACTCTCATCTACTGTCAGTGGGAATGCAACCTGGTACAGCAACTGCAAAAGACAGTATGGATGATCCTCAAAAATTTAAAAATAGAATTACCATATGATTCAGTAATTCCATTAATGGGTATTTACACAAAGAATACAAAAAAACTAATTGGAAAACATATATGCTCCCCTATGTTTATTGCAGCATTATTTACAATAGCCAAGATCTGGATACAGCCCAATTGTTCATCCATAGATGAATGGATGAACTTGTGGTATATATAGATGATAGATTATTACTCAGCCATAAAAAAAATAAAAAATAAAAATAAATGAGATCTTGCCATTTGCAGCAACATGGATGGATCTAAAGAGTATAATGCTAAGCAAAATATGTCAGTCAGAGAAAGACAAATGCCATATTTCATTCATATGTAGAATTTAAGAAACAAATGACCAAAAAAAAAAAAAAAGAGAGAAACCAAGAAATAGACTCTTAACTATAGAGAACAAACTGATGGTTATCAGAGGAAGGGTGGGTAGGGGATGGGTGAAATAAGCGTTGGGGATTAAAGAACACATTTATCTTAATGAGCACTGAAGAATGTACAGAATTATTGGATCACTATATTGTACACCGAAAGTAATACATTATGTTTACTATACCGGAATTAATTTTTTAGAATATATTTCTCAGGCTTCATAATTTTCAGAATGTTACCAGAAGAATCCTTTGATTTGACCTCCACAGCAGCCTTGAGAAGGTGGGATGGACCTTATTTATACCTTCAGGTATAAATTTATACCTATAGGATTGGAGACATTGGGAGACTCACCAAAGTCTCCTGACTCAGTCCAGTGTGATCTTCTTTGCATTGTCTAAGTTCTCCAGGTCATGAGAATTTAAGCTTTCAAAGGAAGTAGCATTGAAGTCTCTTTTTAAAAAAAGGCTGATAGTTTTCAGGGTCCAGGCTGGATTTTATTTATATAGAATAACCTCACATTATTCTCAAACCTATGCTTTGTGTTCATTTGAGCAGCTTGCTTGTTCGTTCTTTTTTTTATTCACTCAACTGTATACAGTGATAGGCCAGGTAGGATTATGAAGATCTTTTATGCCACGCCTAAGAGTCTGACTTCATTTTTGTAGCTTCAGGGATTGGAGAGGAAGAAACAGAAAGAAAAAAGGTGGCATCTGCAACACTAGGTTAAATATTAGGTATGTGGGGCCAGGGGGTAGCTTCTGAGGGAAAATAAAGATAATAGAATCACCAGTCTTACTAATCTTTGAAATAAGGAACAGAGAGGGACGCCTGGGTGGCTCAGCAGTTGGGCCTCTGCCTCCAGCTCAGGGTGGGATCCTGGAGTCCTGGGATCGAGGCCCACATCGGGCTCCCTGCATGGAGACTGCCTTTCTCTGTGTCTCTCATAAATAAATAAATAAAAATAAATAAATAAATAAATAAATAAATAAATAAATAAATAAGGAACAGAGAAAAGGAGCTGATTTAAGAGAATAAATGAGGGGTTCAATTTTAGATATTTTGGAACCATGGAACATTCAGAAGGTACATCCAATAGAAAACTGAAGAGAAACATATTTCACTCGGTTAGACTGTGTTAAGAAACAAACCCCCATTTTTTTCTTATATATAACAAAAGTTTGTTTCTTGCTTAGAATACATATCAGCTGAATCTCTGTCATGTTGGTTGTCTTCATTCTTTGATCATACCTGAGACAGCAGCCCTCATCAGGGGCGTGCCCAGAGCCAGCCTTGCAGTGACTCCAAGTTTTTGCTCAGATGCATCTGACACCACATCAGTTTATATTCCATACAAGTCACATGGCCTAAGTCAGCATCAGTGGGGTAGGAAAGAGTACTCCCACAGAGGGAGCATTGCAAGTCCTATGGTAAATAAGCCAGGAAATAAGATCCTCTTTCAGGAAAAAGAAGTAAATAATTTGAGGCAATAATACAATCTACCACAAGTTTGGAAGTGTCATGGCGTATAAAAGAGATATAAATTTGAGAATCGTTAGTGTACAAGTTGCAGTTGAAGCCATGGGAATAAAGTCACAGAGTATTTTAGACTTCTGAGAAATATCAAGAAGAAAACTACTCTCTACATACACTGCCATATATACCATTGCACCATTGCTCATAATGTTGTCTTATCCAGAGTGCCCTATTGGTCACTCTTACATCCAAATTCTGTTTATAATAGTGTGGTAGATTTTTTTTTTTTTTTACCTCTTCTTAATTACACCCTGTCTTCTTTATAGGAGTATTAGCTCTCCCTACTGTACAGTTTTGTTAGGTGGTAAGACTAGCTGTTTGCTTTTCCACTGTAGGAGCTGAAAGGGCCCCCAAATCTTCTTTGACTGTATCTTTCCTTTTACTGTCCTACATTGTCAAGGGGTAAGTTGCATAAACTCAGTCAGTTGGATGCTTGTGAGAATCTGACTCCTGAATAAATGCCACAAGGACAAGTGAGAGAGTTGTTCATTCAATCCAGCAATGGAATCTGCTCTTACAGTGTCAACTTCCTATCCCTCTGCAACAGCTTGGATCCTTATCCATTTCAAAGTGGGTTCTCCTGCTTTCCCAGCAAATCTGTGAGCTCTTCGTAATAACAGTATCCTTGTGATAAAGCTTATTACCTTTAAATCATTTAAAGTTGGTATATTAGTCAGTTCAGATTACCGTAACAAAATACCATAGACTGAGTGGCTTAACTACAGAAATTTAATTTCTCAGTCCTGGAGGCTGAAAGTCCAAGATTGGGGTGCCAGCATGGTCAGGTTCTGAGTCAGAGCTCTCTTCCTGACTTGCAGATGGCCACGTCTTGCTGTGTCCTCACATGCGAAGTGGGGAGGGTGGCAGTCCTATCAGACCCCACCCTTATGACTTTATTTAACTCTACTTACTTCCTAAAGACCCTATCTCCTGACACAGACACATTAGGGGTTAGGCCTGAGAATGAGGGCATACTTTCTAAAGGCAGAGGTACTAGAATATTGACAGTGATACTAAATTATTAGTATTTAAAATAACTTCTGAATCCAATCAGCCAAATGAGAGCAGCTGGTCCCTGGGAGACTGGCCTATTAGTGACAAGCTTTTGACCTTACTAGATATAGAATCTGAATCACTTTTCAGACCCCAGGTATATAAATTGTTTCACTACCCCTTAATGGCTGCATATTTGCAAGTGTTGTAGGCAATTCAGAGAGGAAGTAAATGGGTTCACTTTAGTCTTTTAGGCACTTTGAGATATTAAAGCAGACCAAGCACCACTATCCTGGAGGCACAATGGCTGTTTCTCTGTTTTATAAACTTCTTAGATTTGATCTCTTTGAAGTTTAATTTATTCTGCACTTCCGGTGCATTTCTTTTATGCATTAATATACAACTTTTTGACATCTAGAAATTCAGGTGCTACATGATGGGTGAGCAGTTTCATTTCTCAGCACATAGGTTTTCCTCATTCCACAGTCGCACTCGAGCCCTTCACCCAATCTCCAGAGGCAAAATAATCATAATCATAATAAAATAAAAATTTAAAGTAATAAATTTTATGGTTTATATTACACTTCCCTCAGAATACAGACACCTTTTTTGAAATTCCCTCTATTCCTGCAAGGAAGGAAAATGCAGTGTTACTGCCACTTTGAAAACAGTAAAAAAAAAAAAAAAAAAAAAAAGGCTAGGGTTTATCTATGTAGATTTTTGGTAATATTTCTCCTAATACTGTCCATGGACCACTAGCATCAGAATTACTGGGGGGGGGGGGGGGGGCTTGCTCAAAATCCATATTCTGAGTGCAACCCCAATTCTATAAGAACAGACTCTTTTAGCAGTTTAAGGCATCGATCCTCAGGTGATTTTAGTGTACATTAAAGGTATTTTATCCTACTTTTGGACATAGGGTTTGAAAAATGAAAACCTCAAGAGGACGAGCAATTTGGCTCATTCCCCCAGATGTCCCCATCACCTAGAACATTGGCTGACATTTACCACATACTCAGATATTACTGGTTAAGTAAATGAACAGAAAAGAACATGAAGTCATAAGCTTAAAATAGGAATAACTAGAAATAGGAGGAAGCATTGAAACATGTTAGAATTCTGGCTCCATTGTTTATCAGTGCTTGACCTTGGACAAAAACTTAACCTCTCTGTTCCTCAAGGTTCTCAAGGAGACCACTGGCTTAGCTTGTTGTGAAGAAAAAATGAATTTAAATATACAGAGTGCTTAGGACAATTCTCGTCTAAAACACTCAAAAATTGTGTTATTTAGCAGTAATCAGCCCGAGGTCAGGCATCTCATCTCAGCCAGATCTGACCTGGATTTTCTCACTCCTTCAACACTAATATATATTTGTGTGTGGTTTTTTTTTAAAATTTTATTTATTTATTCATGAGACACAGAGAGAGAGACAGAGACATAGGCAAAGGGAGAAGCAGGCTCCATGCAGGGAGCCTGATGTGGGACTCAATCCCGGGACTCCAGGATCATGCCCTGAGCTGAAGGCAGACACTCAACCACCGAGCCACCTTAATATATATTTGAATGACTTGGCATACATCAGAAGGACTCCTCTTTCCAAAATAACACTTTCACCACGCTATTTGGTCTTTCATATATGGGTAGAAATTTCCACCATTGCAGTCATTTTTCTAAAGTAGATAGGGAAACAGCGACTGTTTTCTAGTAAAACAAGCACCTGTTACTAAGGATGGGGTGGCAAACACAAACGAAGCTCTCCATTTTTTTCCCATTAGCTACTTTTCTCCTTTCACCCTGGCCAAAGATTAGTTGTGTCAGTGTGCCCACCAAGGAGTAGACTCTGGAGGTCCACACAGAGATGCATGCTCCTCCAGCCTCAAATTTGGAATACATACTTTTTTTTTTTTAATTGCTCGGGTTAAAGAGAAAGGGGGTGAAGGAGTGAAGGGGTAATTTTTTTTTAAGATTTTATTTACGTATTCATGAGACACATACACACACACACACACACACACACACAGACATAGGCAGAGGGAGAAGCAGGCTTCATGCCTGGAGCCCAATGGGTGACTTGATCCAGGACCCCAGGATCAGGACCTGAGCCCAAGACAGAGGCTCAACCACTGAGCCACCAAGTGGCCCCGAGGGGGTACATTAAAAAAAAAAAAAAAAAAAAAAAAAAAACTAGGTGAATACGGAATTTTAAATCCTGAAGACATTCATTTAACAACCTCTTTTTGTTTTGTTTCTGTTCAATCCAAAGCACTAAACCCCTTCCTGGGGTCAGCATTGATTTTAAACCAATATGAAGACAGAAACAACCACCGTCCCACAGATCGTGGCATCTCAAAGGAAGAACAAACAAACTAAAAGCTGTTTTCTCAAGGTCTGCTCCCTAGATCTACATTCGATAATTCTGGCAGCACGGTGGGGATAGATTTGGACCGGACATGAAACCCTTTTCACAAGAATTGATTAAATCTGATAATTAAAACAAAACCAGAAAACTTCCTTGTTCCTTCACCGGGGAGGCGCACCCCAGGAAAGGAGAGGGCACTTCAGGGGGGACGCATGTGTGAGGACGGCTTTTGCCTTTTGCTGGGGGATGGGGGGGAGTTGGGGGACAGAAGGTGGTAACCGGAGCTGAGATGTAAGAGGGCACATAGCATGAGAAACAGGACAAAAGCAGCAAGCCCAGGGGCGAGAGTGAGAAGGAGAAACAGGAGTGATGGGGGGTGGGGACACTTTAAAACGTTAGAAAGGGGCAGCCCGGGGGGCCCAGCGGTTTAGCGCCTGCCTTTGGCCCAGGGCATGATCCTGGAGACCCCAGATCGAGTCCCTCATGGGGCTCCCTGCATGGAGCCTGCTTCTCGCTCTGCCTGTGTCTCTGCCTCTCTCTGTCTCTCTGTCTCTCATGAATAAATAAATCTTTTAAACAAAATAAAAATAAGCAAGTCAAAGGCTAGGAAGAGGGACACCTGGCTCAGCAGTTGAGGACCCGCTTTAGGCTCAGGTCCTGATTCTCCGTCTGCGGATCGAGTCCCCCATAGGGGTCCCCGCAGGGGGCCTGCTTCTCCCTCTGCCTGTGTCCCTGCCTCTCTGTGTGTCTCTCATGAATAAATAAACAAATAAAATCTTAAAAAAGAAAAATAAATAAAAAGGCCAAAAAAAAAAAAGAAGAAGAAGAAGAAGGCGGAGGCGGAGGCGGAGGTGGAGGTGGAGGGCCCCGGGGCGCCCGGGGCAGGGGGCGGGGCCGGCAGGGCGCCCGGGAGCCACACCCCCCGCCGCGGGGTCGGGCGCCCTCCCGAGCTCAGCGGGACTTTGCTGCGGGAACGGCCGGCAGGAGCCCCGGATGAGCGAGCCGCCTGCCGGGCAGGGGCCCTCGTGGCCCCGCCGCGCTGCGAATGCCGCCGCCGCTCCGTGCATCCCGGGGCGCGACAGGTCGTCTCCGGGCGCGGGGAGTCCGGCGGCGGCGGCGGCGGCGGGGGGGCGGGCGCGGGCGCGGGCGGAGGCCTGGGCGGCTCCCCCGGCGGCTCCCCCGAGACCCTCCCGGCCGCAGACGGGCTGGACTGTGAGCCCTGGATCCGAGAGAAGGTGCTGTTCCTTCTGCACCCAGAGAGGTGGCTGGGGACTCCAGGGGACTCTGCAAGGGCAGGAGAGGCCGGCGGGGAGGACCTTTGCCCGGCGGCCGGAGCCGCCCGGGACCCCGACTGCGAGCGGGTTCCCCGCGGCGGCGGAGGCGCGCCCCGCTCCGGAGCGCCCCCCAGGTCGGTGCTGGTGAGGATCGTGGACTACCAGGCGACCGAGGAAGTCCTGTGGACCGCGTGGACCAAGGGCCTCGCGGCCGCCCGGACCCAGGAGCGCTCCGTGACCGCGATCACTTTCCGCACCGGCAGGGAGTGAGGCGGGCTGTGGGGCGCAGGGCTGCGGGGACCCCCGGGCTCTCCCAGCTTCGGGGGAGGCGCCCCCGGCCGCGCTCGCAGAGGCCACCTCGCAGCCCCCTGGGACTGGACCGCCCAAGGATAGGACACAGGGAAGAGGAACCGGAGGAGTGTTGCGGGCTAGTGGACGAGCGAGGCTCCTTAGGAAAATGCTGCTCCTGGAGCACCGACCTGTAATTAAAGGACAGCGAGGACCTTTCAAGAGGCCGGGGCAGCGCTGCAGGGAGGCGGATGACACCCCACAGCCCACAGCCCACAGCCCGCACCGAAGGCGGAACTGTGAGCCACACCATACCTCCCTCCTTTGTGTCTTGAATATATTGTGACGGCCTGGGGCCCTAAGTCGTGGGAAGAGGGGAAGGAAAGGGGTTTTCACGTTGGTAAAATGTGGGCCTTTTGAAATACGAAAGTCGATTGTTGATTCTCACTTTGAAGTACCTCTCAGTGCACCTCTTGCCTGCCTCCCCCGCGCTCTTTAAGACCTAAAATCAGAAGTCAAGTTTGAGGGCTGCTCTCTGCAAAGGGGGTGGGGAGTAGATGGAGAGAGGGGCTTGTTTTAAAGCTGAAAAAGAAAGTAAAAAGAAATGAGAAAATTAAGGCATCAAGTAAAGAAAACCTTTCCTTTTTACTTTCCCCTGATGTGCACATTTTCCTTTTTTTTATTAAGTTTTAGAAAAAAAAAAAGTGGAAAAAGAAGAGGGAGAGAACAGAAGACCCAGCTTTGAAGGTTAAATGCCTTAATTTAAAGGGGATTTACTACCCCCAAAGTATATAGTTTAGTAAAAATGCTTTTTACCTGGTTTTTATTTATTTTAATGTTTTAAATATGGCAGATAAATCTGATCTAAAGGTAGATAATGTAGAGTTTGCCATAAAATATTTTGTATATGTTACTGCTGTTTCTTATTAATAACATTTGTATTCAAAACTGGATTGAAAATACAAGTCTCTTCTGGTGCTATTGAAATAAATCTATTTGTTCCTCTTTTTTATTAAACATCACTTTTATTGATTCTTGAGTAGTGTGGTCTGATTTGGAGATCTGTGAGGAGCAAAGCATTCCCTATAGAGACGAACTGCTTGACCTATGCACTGTTGAAGAAGTATTTGGTTACTTCGAGAATTAACAAAACAAATGGATGCTGGCTTTTGAAGAGTAGACTGTTGAACAGTGCCCCCTACCTCACTCCTCCCTCTTGGATCTTTATTTTCAGTTGAGAGCTTGAAATGCCCTCAAATATCATCTGATCCATCTCTTACCTCCTGGCAGACAGATAGGTAAGATACCTATTTTACAGATGAGCCAACCTAGGTATAGAGGTCATGTGGCTTGGGTAAGTCACATAGGTAGTAATTGCAGAGGCTTACTGAGTAGAAAAGAATACTATATTCTCCATCCTAAAGTTTGAGAATGGCCTTTAGTGGGACTTGCTTGTAAGTCAAAAGATGGCAGAGTGTCCTGGGTTGTCTGACTCATGTTTATGGGAAGTGCTAGAATTATCTCGATGCTCCCTTAGTCCTGCAGGGCCTGTTGGCTAGAGGATCACCACCAGCAGTTCTTAGGACTAAGAGATCCACACCTGAGGGAGGAATGCAGCACCTGACCTCATCTGTGTTCAAAGCTACTTGGGAGTAGAAAAAGTAATACAGGTCCCATAAAGTGAATTATCTTTTCTTCCAACAACCCTGTCTGGCCCCTATGTGAGGTTAAACTTCTTGGCAGACAGTTTTCAGGCCTGACTTAATTAATTGGTTGTGAGTCATAGTATATGCCCCAGGTGATTGAGCATTGAATATATAGTCAGCAAGAAAAGCTGCCCTAACATCAACCAAAACATCATTTGGTTGCCTTCTTTATGGAGGCCAACTCTAAGTTCAGCTTCTTGGGTTCAGAACTGCCCCACTTCTTACTTCTAACGGTGACTCTGGGTAAGTGATTAATCTGTGTGTTTCTGTGTCCTTATTTGTTAAGTAGGGTTAATATATAGTATTAACCTCATAAGGTTTTTTTCCTAGGATTAAGTTAAATGAAAAATACTTAATGCTTTGCATATCATAAATGTTCAAAAGTTAGCTGTTACTATGAGTGTTGTGATTGTTCACTTTCATCTGAAGCAGGCTTTTAGTCTTTTATTTAATAAAAAAAAAAAAAAAAAAAAAAAGCTGAAGGCATACAGCACAAGGAATCCATACAACTCAAACTGGTGATTTTTATTGACTCTCTTCTGCATTCCTGAAAGAAAAAACTTCTCTCTAGCTTTTCCCAGAATGTATTTAATGGATCAATAAATACATCCTTAAATTTGTTAGAAATGACCTCCACAGCTTGTGATAAATATATATCCTAAGATTCAAAGGCCAAAGGTGTACATTGCTTGACAGGGTCTTTGAGGAGGTTCACTCTGCTTAGTTCCCCTTGGGCGGTAGGAGTTTTGAATACTTTCTTTAGGTATCAGGTTAGTTTTCCCTCTGGCATTTATTTGTAAATCTGATGCCCTACTGTCTCAGAAAAACAGAGTAGACACAGTTTTTATTTTATCACCTTTCTGTCAAAAATGTATTTACTCAAATCAGCTTCATAACTCTTTTAGTCCAAATATGTTTAGGTTAATTTTATCTCAAAAATTGTTTTTAAAGCACTCACCAACCTCCTCGTTAACTGCCTGCAAATGCCCTTACAGATTTCCTTCAAACCAATGTCTCCCAGATATGAAGTAACATGTTGAAGTACTATTGAATTTGCTTCACAGTTTTTCCTGATCCCTATTGTGTGAGGAGCCTGAGGGGTCCTTTCCCATTCACAGTGTCCTGGGAGTGAATCCAAAGTGAAACCCGAGTGTCCTGTGTTAAGAAATCTCCAAGAGGGATCCCTGGGTGGCGCAGCAGTTTGGCGCCTGCCTTTGGCCCAGGGCGTGATCCTGGAGACCCGGGATCGAATCCCACATCAGGCTCCCGGTGCATGGAGCCTGCTTCTCCCTCTGCCTATGTCTCTGCCTCTCTCTCTCTCTCTCTCTGTGACTATCATAAATAAATAAAAAAATAAAAATTAAAAAAAAAAAAAAGAAATCTCCAAGAATGTCTGGGTCTTTGCTCTTTGGTCTTACTGCTGCTTTGTGGGGGAAAATAGGATCATCTCCAATTGTCCTAGGTGGATTATTTCATAGCAAGGACTCCTGGAAGCCATCTGGCCACTCAAGTGACCATAATGCAAATATCACAACCACCATTAGACAAGTGTTGGCTTCTCTGAAAACTTTTTTCCACACCTTTGAGATTTATTACATTTGACTTGCTGCTCTTATTCTTGTTGGTTATCACCAATATGTAATGCATGCCTTTTTGCTTATAGAGAAAGACAAATCTTCCTGTTAAAAGAAAAAGCTGGCTGTATCTGGGTGGTTCTGCGGTTGAGCATTTACCTTTGGCAGAGGTTGGGGTCCTGGTATTGAGTCCCACATCAGGCTCCCTGCATGGAGCCTGCTTCTCCCCTTTGCCTGTGCCTCTGCCTCTCTCTCTCTCTCTCTCTGCTCTCATGAATAAATAAAATCTTTTAAAAAATAATAATAAACATAAAGAAAGAAAAGAAAAGGTTATATTCCTTATAGGAAAGTTTGAGGAATATTTCGTGAGAAAAAAGAAAATTAGGTGTAAAAGAAGAATTCACCCACGATTTCTTAATATTTGGTACGTTTCCAGTCTTGTTTTATGTATTTCATTCCATTTTTATGTGTATATACATACCTATACATATACACACACTTTTCTTGGCATAAGCTATATATAAAACCTGAATATTGTCAGTTACATAAAGTAAGGTACACTGATGCTATTCAAGGTGAACCAGGAGCAAGGGCATCTGTAAGAATTTTTTTTTTTTTAATGCAGACTCTCAGGCCGCAGTCCAAATCTATTGAATCATAATTTGCATTCCGACAAGATCCCTGGGTGGTTCACATTACAGTCTGAGCAGCATTGATACATGTATGCCATATTCAGTTCTATATCCTACTTGGTCACTTACAAAAACTAGAAAGTTTTCATTTTCTCTCTGTTCTCCAGTAATAAATCATTAACAACGTCCTGGAAAGAATACGTTGTTGAACAGCAAAAGCATTTAGAGATTACAAAAGACTGAAATATAGATTGATTTGTGAATTGGCAAGGAGATCTCTAAAAATCTTTGTGATTTTTCTTGGAATCTTCACTGTTCTAAAGTTTTTCCGTAATGAAACATTGATTGTTGGAGCTCAAATTATTTCTGAAATGTTCTATTATTATGTCAGATTGTGAGACAATGCTTACCTAAAAACCCCTTAAGGGAAGAAGGGCAGGAAGTCATTAAAGAAAGCACTTGCTTCATTTCTGCCGGCTGAGTCAGCCTCCAGCACTCCCCTAATGAATTGTGAGGGGGTGAGGAGAAAGGTGGAGCCTGACTATGAATAAACTGCCTCGGATGAGAAAACAAAGGCCGTGTGACTCTGGAACACCCTGATATGTTTATAACTCTAGTCAGTACTTTGCTCTTTAATTAGGGAGAGCAAATCTTTATAACTTGCTGGAATGGAGAGGAGAGTAGACACAGTGCAGTTTACTTTGGAAAGAGTAAGAAATGACAATCAGTTCTTGGCACTGTGCTGCCAATATTTACTGACAAACGGTAGACTTGGTCAGCTTCCCAGGCGTGGAATGAACTTTATATTCAAAATCAGATTCTAAGTGTTTAAGATCGAATGAATACTTTTGGGGAGACAGCAGCCTTCACAAAATTGGACAGGCATAGGAAGGGAGTCAGTCAGCATCACATGGCACTTGGCGGGGAAACCAAGGCAGACAGGGCAGTGGGAAAGCTTGATAGCGACCAGGATGACCTTAACATTATCCTCAGTTTGACAAGTCCCCCCCCCGCCCCCCCAGGTAGCTTCTGACCTCTTTTCTTGGAGCATTTACTTTAGAAACTTAGCTTGTAAAGTCATTCTTTGCCTCTTTGACATAGAATTCTTTCAACTTCTTGTCTGTTTCCCATCAGAGGAATGTCTTTCTTAAGGATCTGGGAGCCATCTCTTGGAAATGGAGTCAATAGAGTTGGCTCCTGACTTCCAGTCTACGGGAGAAGGTGAGAGCCTACCTTAATATCAATTAGCAAACAAGATGGTTGAAGAATTGAATAGGCCAGCCTTCCCACCATGTCCTCCTGTGTTTTTCCACTAACCTACCCCAGTGCTTAAAAACTCTCCCACCTTCTATTTCAGAGGAGTTGAGTTCAGTCTCTATTGCAGTAAATTCTTTTTTTTTTTTTTTTTAAAGATTGTATTTATTCATGAGAGACACACAGAGAGAGGCAGAGACACAAGCAGAGGGAGAAGCAGGACTCTGGGATCATGCCCTGAGCCAAAGGCAGACACTCAACTACTGAGCCACCCATTGCAATAAATTCTTAAATTTATTTATAAAGTCTTTAATAAATTCTTCCTTGCCTATTCAATTCTGTCTGGTACAGTTTTCCTTTGACAGTAGTGAAAAAAGGATGGGTTCATATATGCTCTGATTGGAAGCTATTATCATGGAGAAGCTAGAGACGGCTATCTAGAGAAGCTTCTTCTATGATCGGCTTAGGGCTTTCTCTAGTGTTTGGGGAAGCTGGCAGTCACTGACCAAGTTCTGATCTTTCTGGGCTGATTGCAGCGGAGGCTGTGGGTTCCAAGCTACTTGCTCCACAAATTGTAGGACAGAGTTCTACAACCAGATAATATCAGCCCCAGAGGATTTTTTTCTAAGAGTAAGTTAAAAATACTTGGAAAAGCAATAATACTCAAAATTAGCTATTATTATATTATTATCTGTGCTATTGTTGTTTAGTTCACTTTTTTTTTTTTTTAAAGATTTTATTTATTTATTCATGATAGACCTAGAGAGAGTGAGAGGCAGAGACACAGGCAGAGGGAGGAACAGGCTCCATGCCGGGAGCCCGACGCGGGACTCGATCCCGGGACTCCAGGATCACGCCCTGGGCCAAAGGCAGGCGCTAAACCTCTGAGCCACCCAGGGGACCCCCAGCTTCAGTCTTTAATAGCAAAGCACAGAACATGTACAACAGAAGAAATTCTATCAAAAGCAAACCAGTGGCTTTTATAAAGATGCTTTTCTGTCTTTTTCCATATGTATCATACATGGCCTGGCCATTGTCCATTTTTATGTTGTCTTTCATTAATTTTAGGAGCATCTTGAAGACAGAATTAGAAACCAGAAGTCCTAGTCACAGAATTCTAGAAGATCCAGTCACAGAATTCTTTTTTGGAGATTAATCACATTATATTTATTTCTTAGAAACCTTCAGAGTGCAACACTGCAAGTAGTTTCCTTATGGAGGTGAAATATGCCCTAATTGTTGGGACCCCAAATACTTTATAATGGATTAATGCCACTTTACTAAAGTAAGGGCTGGGGATCCCTGGGTGGCGCAGCGGTTTGGCGCCTGCCTTTGGCCCAGGGCGCGATCCTGGAGACCCGGGATCGAATCCCACGTCGGGCTCCCGGTGCATGGAACCTGCTTCTCCCTCTGCCTATGTCTCTGCTTCTCTCTCTCTCTCTGTGCGACTATCATAAATAAAATAAAAAAAAAAAAATTAAAAACTAAAGTAAGGGCTGTGTAGGATCTACCTAGGCATGGATATTACCCACTGGTCACTGAGGTTGTTGGGTGCATAAGCCTAATCTTAAAGCTGGTTTGTTATATAGCATGCCCCAGGTCCAAAACCCTGAGTACTAAAGTTGGTTCTGACCCCACTGGATTTTCCTTAAGCATGTGTCCATCTTCCAAAAAAAAAAAAAAAAAAAAAAATCTGCGACTTTGAGGCTATTTGGGGATTTTTTTTTTCTTAAGGATTTTTATTTTGTTTAGTATTTTAGAGAGAGAGAGAATGAATGGAGGGAGAGGCAGTGGGAAAGACTCTCCAGCAGACTCCCTGCAGAGCCCAGAGCCTAATGCTTGATCTTATGACCCTGACATCACGACCTGAGCCAAAATCAAGAGTCATATGCTCAACCAACGGAGCCACCCAGGCATCCCAACTTTGAGGTTATGTTGAAAACTGACTAGGTCTGTGGAAATATGGGTATAATTGAATTCCCAAATTCAACTTACTTAGGAGAAAGGTAGGGGGAGTATAATGGGTACCAGATAATTTTTACCAAACCAAGAGAACTTCCAGGATGGGCTTCTGTATGTACTCAACTTCTGTAAAGATTGATTCTCTGACAGTTGGTCTCCATGTCCCGGAGCATGCCTGTGGACTTCCCAGGCTAGCCTCAATATTAATCCAGATCCCTGAGGTAATAAGTTTCAGGATACACAGTCCTTCTTTTCTTTTCTTTTTTGTTTTGTTTTGTTTCCTTTCTTTTCTTTCCTTACTTTATTTTTTAATTGAAGTATAATTAGCATACAGTATTACATCATGTTATGCAATCTGTCATCCCCAAATAACTGAGTGGGAAAATGTACAAATGTAGTAGTGAAATAATCTTATAATCAAAGTGTTGGAGTGGAAGAAAGGAAATTCCGTGACCTGTATTGAATGGCATGCTGAGGACTAGGCAATGGTCAGTTTGTCGCAAGAGCAAAACATAAGCTGTGTGTCACCTTTAGAGATCTTAAAACAGTGATAAAGCTGGACTAGAAGTTTGCTTTTATCATCCCCAAGTGCTTAGTGATAGAATACTCCTTTCTGAAAAAAATCTATTGTTGATCTAAGTTCTAAAAACGTCCTGTTACTGTTTGAATTTTAAGAATACAGATGTAAGCTTGAAATAAACAGGTTAAATTTTTTTCTATTTTTTTATAGGGAAGATTTTTATTATTATTATTATTATTATTATTATTATTTAATTTTAGAGAAGGGGGTGGGGTAGGGGCAGAGGGAGAAAGAGAGAGAGAATCCCAGGCAGGCTCCACACTCATTGCGGAGCCCAATGGGAGGCTCAAGCTCACTCCCATGAGATCATAACCTGAGCTCAAGAGTGGACAGTAAACCAGACTGAGCCACCCAGGTGCCCCTATGGGGAAGATAATTTAATGATCACTTCAGTGTTGTCTCCCTAATATCTCTCTCACACACATGCATAATCAACTACATGTGTTCATTTTGAGAATAGATGACTAAGAGTTTAGTATCATTTGAACTCACTCAGAGGATATGTTGTGTCTCCAACCTCTATTCCTGCATTTCAGGAATCAATATAAGCATTAATACAGGTATTATAGTGATTAAGAAAAGAACTTGAGTTCCTTTAATTCTGACATTGTGTAAAATTTAAAATTAGGAAACAGCAAAATATAATATTTTTTGTTTGATAAGTCAAATTTAGTTCACACATTAACTGTTTTACTGGATTCGGATAGTATATTTAACATTAAATTTATTTTTTATTCATCATCAAGAGTGAATCAAGAAAATAAAACATTACATGAGTAGTATAATTTAGTAGTTCTCTTTCTGTTGCAGACACTTCAATTTTATTAAAATTTGCTTACTAGTTACTGGACAATTATTTACCAAAATTATTATTATATCAGATGAACCAAAGAATTAAAGTTAGTTGTTTTACTTTATGATTATTACTGAATATTCTTTTCTCGTACTGTTTTTAAAAATCATCTTTTTGGTACCAGGTTCACTAAGTATGCCACTGCAAGCATGTAGTCATGAAGTCTCAAACATGGGGGATGAAGAGTGTTGGAATTAAAACTAGAGATTTCCTGCTCTCTAATGAAAACTGTTTCTGTTCCCCTAATGAGAAAAAGCAGCCCACAAATTCATTTTGGCTTTGGACTGACAATTAATTGATATATGATGCAATACCAATTAGGTTCTAAGTGCAGCTCAGAAAGTGCAGCTACCTGCATTTGAATGTGTTCAACAATAAATTAAAATTAGCAGGTCCTGTTTCTTTATCTTTGATGGTTTTGTTTAGTTCAACAAAGTCAGGGAACCTCAGTATCCCCCACCTGACTTCTTCTAAAAAGGCTCGGTGGAAAATGTTGCATTGGGGATGACCAGGAAGGACTTAACATTCCTTTCAGTTTGACTACACTTTAGACAGGCTGCTTTCTGTCTCTAAGCCCTGACTTCCATTTTTTTAGGGCATTTACTTGAGAAAGCTTTCACTTATACATTCTTTCTCTCCCCCTCTGACTTGTAAATCTTTTTTTTTTTTTTAATTTTTATTTATTTGTGATAGTCACAGAGAGAGAGAGAGAGAGGCAGAGACACAGGCAGAGGGAGAAGCAGGCTCCATGCACCAGGAGCCCGATGTGGGATTCGATCCCGGGTCTCCAGGATCACGCCCTGAGCCAAAGGCAGGCGCCAAACCGCTGCGCCACCCAGGGATCCCTGACTTGTAAATCTTTAAAAAAAATACATCTCTTGCCAGTTTTACAACCCAAGAATGTCTTTCTCAAGGACATGTGACCCATCCCTTTGAAAAGCAGTCATCAAGGAAGACAGCACCCTTATCTACTTGTCTCTGTGGAAGGGTAGGAGCCTAAGTTTAATGGATGCTAATTAGCAAACACAAACGGTCTAATCCTTAAGGAAAAAATGTGCAAATTGAGGTCTAATTCAGTGTAGAGGTTATATGCCATTGATCAGCCTCCCTATTAACATCGCTAGTGCTTTTCTATGAACTCAACATTCAAAACCCTTCCCCCTGTGTTTCAGCAGAGGTGAGTTCAGATTAAGTTCTGGCATCTTTCCTCTATTACAAGAGCCTTAAAGTCTTGCTTTGATAGATTCACTTTATCCAGTGCCAGTTTTGCTATGACAGGGATGAGATAAGATCAGGAGAGGAACATTTATGTTTATGATGGGAAGATACATTTGACTTCATAAAGGCTGAAGATGCTTTGCATCTCAGGGGAACTGACCGTGATTTTGTTATTCTACAGCTTGTGTGTCTTGCCTATGCCTTCCCTGGGGCTTCAGAGCACCGGGCACACGGTTGTGGTTGTGAGGTCCACAAGTTCCAGTTATTTGAGGAGCAGGAGCTTTCACTCTCTGACCTCAGCAAACTGGCAATACTTATATGCAATGATTCGTTGTTAACCACCCTTTTTTGATTATTCACAAAATGAAACTCATGTCTTACATGTCTTCTATATAGTGTGATCCTCACTTAAAAGTTGAATTTTCAAAAAAAAGAAAAGTTGAATTTTTTTCATTGCAGTTTTGAAGATGTTCATGGGTGTGTTAGAACAAACCATTAAATAGTCATCCTGCCCAAACCAATTAAAACTACTGATTGGTGATACTCAGGTGCTTTGGAGGAAAAGGATAGTTTGGATTTGAAAGAAAGACCTTAGAGCAGGAGTGAAAGTTCTAGTTGTCACATGTTCTGTCTTAGAAAATGACAGTAGAGAGGCTTCCACTACACTGATTAGCCAAGGAACTCAGTCTGACCTGACTTGAGAACTCTCTGCAATGATGCGGCTGAAGTGCTTGAGCTGGCAAAATGCAGAAAAGGGGAGCTGGTGCTAAGGACCAAATCAGGAGCTGGGGCTGAGCTTGCAGTGCAGAGCCTAGGCCCGGAGCAGGGCACATATCTTGTGAGGCATTGGTCGAGTGGTGAAGCCAATGTCGGGAGTTAGGTCCAGGTCCAGATGGGAGACCCCAGGGGGTGGCTGGAAGGTGAACTTCTGCATGAGGCTGGTGAAGAACAAGAAAAGCTCCATCTTGGCCAGTGACTCACCAGCACACATCCGGCGACCTGGAGTGATGGATATGATGGACGGTTATAAGATGTGTGAACAGAAAAATCTAAAACGCAACCTGGACAAAGACGAAAGCTGTCCACATGGGATTTCTCCTATTTTAGAATGTGTGAATTGGTCACTTTAACCTCTTCTGAGTTCTGTGGGCTCTGCAGAAGCCCTAGAAATGCAAAAATTAAGTACATATGCTAACTATCCCTGTGAGCTTCCACAAGGGAAACAAGCAACAAACATTAGCATTTTAACCTGAAAAATGTTAGGACAGGTAAAACCAAGTGTGTCATGAGAACAGATAGTAAAGGTGCCCAATGTGATTTGAAGGGTCAGGGAGACCTCTTCCTTTGTATGAGAGCTTTCTATCTCAGCTCCTGTGTAAACGGTGAGAAGTCAGCCAGGCAAAATTGTGGCGAGATGTAGAAGGGGTCATGATGTATTTTGGGGCTAAAAAAACTTGATTCTGACCAGAACATGGATCATGAGTTAGGGAGTCCAAGACCTGAGGCCAGAGGATAAGTAGACACTAGGTTATGCTGAAGTATTTTAAGAACAGAGATTTGGTTAGTATTACTTTTAGAACATGACTTATTTGGGAAAATGTCAAGATTTTGAAAAATGGAGTCAGTTAAAATTGAGGAAATCTTCAGGACGCCTGGGTGGCTCAGTGGTTGAGCATCTGCCTTTGGCTCAGGGTGTGATCCTGGGTTCCCAGGATCTAGTCCCACATCAGACTCTCTGTGAGGAGCCTGCTCCTCCCTCTCCCTATGTCTCTGCCTCTCTCTAAAATCTTAAAGAAAATTGAGGAAGTCTTCTAGGTAAGTTTTTATTGACATAAGCGGGGACTTAATGGTTATATGTATTTCTTAAGAGACACTGAATTGAGAATGGTGCATTTTTTTCTGGCTCAAATTTTTTTAAAGTTTTTTTTTTTTTAAGATTTTATTTGTTTATTCGTGAGAGACCAAAGAGAGAGGCAGAGACATAGGCAGAGGGAGAATCAGGTTCCATGCAGGGAGCCCGATGAGGAACCTGATCCCAGGACCTGAGCTAAAGGCAGATTCTCAACCACTGAGCCACCCAGTGGCCCCTCTGGCTCAAATTTAATGAGTTTTGTGGTTACACTGTAGAACAAAGATAATATATTTGATTGAGATATGGCATTATGAAAAGTTTCTGCTTCCAGTCCTGTAGAAGACCCAGACAGATCTTTTCATTCCTCTTTCCAGGGTCTGTAAATCCTAAGCCTGCTGCGTTGCTTTCCTGCCAATGAAATGTTGCAGACAGTCCAGTTAGATTTCTTTTGTTGTTGTTTGTTTATTTAATTTGGAAGATAACTCTCAAGTATACTGAGTCACAAAAGACTTCAAAGTTCAGAAAAGTATTTAAATGTGGTTATTTTTCAACTCATGGAAAGTAGCACTTTGGTTTATGTAGGACATCAGGGAAACAGATTAACTCCACAAATGGGGTGGTGGGGGACAGTTTTTCACTATGCCTAGTAGCAAGGCAGGATTTTTAGGAGTGAAAGGCAATGTCTACTACCTCTCTCTGTCTGAAAATATTTATTAAATAAAAGCTAACAATTCAATGTTTAATTTAGCTTGTCTTTGAGACTACTGCTCCCAAAGGGCTTACTGCCCGGTAGGTGAGCCCAACAAGGAAAGAGGTAAATATTATACAGATTCACAAGCTTCAATAGGGTGTTATGGGAGACCATGGAAGGAACACCTAATCTAGTTTTGGGGATTAGACCTTCCCACCTGCCCAGAATGAAATGTATGCTGGTAGTGTCATCTAAATGAACGATAAATAATGCAATTTAGGGTGAGAATTATCTAACCTATATTTAGGTTTATTTGGTTTAAGGTAAGAGTCTAGCTGCCTAGCAAGAGAAAGCACGAATCAGTTTAGTTTACTTTTATGGGTACCTTGATGAAAACATAGCAAATTATCTTATCTTTTAAAAAAATGCTCTATGCAGAATTAGGAGTGATCATGATCAAAGATCAAATAACCTCTCCAGAGAGCAAAATCTCTTTCTTAATGCAGCAAGTAAGAAGTGAGAAGAACTGGGGAAGAATGACTTCAACACAACTAAAGGAATGAAGACTTCACACTCAACACTGGTTTTATGATATTTTTTTTCTTGTGATAGTTTTGTGGTGGTTATATTTTAAGAATATTTCCATTTGTTTATGATAAAAAAGAGTATCACTGCTTCTAGATTTCCTACAGCAGGAAACACACACACACAGTATAGCTGGAGATTTTTAGAATTCTCGAGGTAAGCTTTGGTAAAATTGTTCGAAGATGGGCCACCGTACAAAAAATCTGGACTGTTTGCTGCTTGTCTCATTTCCTTTAACTCTGGTTCCAGATGCGATACTACATTTTTATTTCAAGTAGGAGTCATTAATACATGTACTGTTTTCTTGTATATCAACCTATGTGTGTGTTTGTGTGTAAAAATTAGGAGAATGCATTGTACTTTGTGTCTCTCTCTATCCCTTAGTTAGCGGTAGGTAAGGAAAGTCTATCCTTTGGGTGACTGCTGTTTACCTATCACTGAATGGGTACCTGGAGTGAATGCTAACCTACCGTTTGTGTAAGTAGAAAGGCACAACATAACAGACTGCTTGGTACAGTTTTGCTGTACCATGGTACAGTTTTGCTAAGATGCTTTCCTAGGAATGGAGAATTCACTTTAGGTTCTCAGGAATCCATACAATTATAGAGTAAATCCATTTAGTTCCCTGGATTCCAAAATGTACTCTGGTGGAAAGCTCTTCTCTCTTCCCTATCTCTAAGCCCCCTCCCTCCCTACCCTACCCAAGAAATCCTAAGAAAAACACTGGCATTTGTATATATTAAAGCAAAGCTTTTTAGAGGTGCCTGGGTCACTTAGTTGGTTAAGGCACCAACTCTTGGTCCTCAGGGTCCTGAGTTAAAGCCTCGAGTTGGGTTTCATGCTGAGAGTGGAGCCTACTTAAAAAAATAAATAAGGCAAAGCTTTTCTGGTTACGGTGAAGGTGGCTGCTCATTGTCACCTGTTTAACTTTCTCCGCAAATTCCATAGCCTCAGCTGTAAGGAATCTTCAAGGTTTCCCTAAGAAAATGCCATTGCAGTGCCTAATGTCTTACAGCCAATTTACAGCCTGGGAGGAAAGGCCCCTTCCACTCTCACATCTTTCTGACATTTAGTGACACATGGAAACAATTACAAAACCAAAGCACAGTCCTCAGACAAGGCCCAATCTCTCTAGATTTTTCAAAGCACCTTTCTCAAAATAGGATATCTTACCCAGTGAAAAGGGCATAAACGCTTCTTTCTTGATAAACTTTCCAGTAGAACTGAGGAAATGGTTGGGATTAAATGTGTCTGGCTTTTCCCACTGTGTTTGGTCCCGAAGTACAGAGGTCAGCAAAGTGATGACCTCAGTGCCCTAGAAATAGAAGCGCTATTAATGACAGACATTACATTCCTTCTGAAAAAAGTGGATCTTTAAAAATGTGTGAAGGTCTGGGTTGCTCATTTTCCAGAAACAGTATGTTCTTGAAGAATATGGAAGGAGAGGAAGTAGAGGGGCAGCAGGCAGGACTTGAGATTGAGTGTGGAACATGCACTTACTCAACCACATTTTTGTTCAGTACCTTAACTAAAAAAACACAAGCCTTGGACTCAGGACTGGAAATTGTTTCTTACTTAGTCATGTGTTTGCTATGTGATAATGGCATGTTTTTAGCTTTTGCTATATCCCAGTTTCTAAACTTATATGAAAGGAGTTAAATAATTCTTATGTGGTGACTTAGCCTCAGAGGCAGTGATATGCAGGACAGAACCTGGTGCGGTTCCTGGCAGGTCTGAGGCTCAGGGAAGTTTTGCTCCTTTGCCTCCAGGGACTGTAAGAGTGGACAAGCTAGATCTCACAAGCCCATCAAATCCTCAAAAGTCAGTTACCCCCCTTCCACAGCTTGCTACATGCTCTGAGACAACTGAGGACATCAAGGAAAGGACCTCTAACTGTGATACAGGAAAGAGTATTCTGAAGACTAAAAATAAAATAAGAGTAGAAAGAAAAGACTGCCTCTCAGTTAAGGACAGTGTTTACTACTTCACCATAGTTAATCATAGCTTCCTGTCCAAGAAATCTTTGGAATACTATCATTGTGGTTAGCTGGCTTAGCACGTGAATCGGTATAGTTTTTGAATCATGAAAAGCAAACAACTGCTTTAAAGTGTTTTATTTTAAAATTACCTTTGTTGCTTTCTTTTTTATTTGTAAGTATACGTACCCGGACATTGTGGATTTTTCCTCCTCCTAAGAACTGTGCTAGATATTTCCATTGGAGCTCAGTGAAACCATGGGACCTAGCAGCCAGTAGCATGGTAGGCGTGTTAGACCCCTTGTACCTGTGAAGCTCTGATACAGTGCTCTACGTAGCTTGTAGCCAGATAGATAACTAGAACTAAAATCCTGCCATTATTACAGCTTCCTTGGTGGTTTCTTTTTCTTCTTTCTTTGGTTATATTTGTCTTCATGAGCTACTAATCTGATAAATTCAGTCCAACAGTGTGTTTCATGCATGCTGAGAAGAGAAACTCCAAACATGAATGTTGCCCCCTTGTTTGCAGGGTACGCACAGGGGGTAGCAAGTGATAGTGTGGGCAGGGGGTCCACATAACCAGTGGCCCCTGTGCATTCATGTAGAGATGGCTCAGAAGCAGTGACCAGACTAGACTTTAAGGAAAAGAATTAGTGCTGTAGGCAGACGCTGGTCCTCTGCCAATTCCCGCCTTCAGTATACTTTTAGCAAAGATCTATTCTTTCCACTGGCAAAGCAAAGAATGCATCTAGATGCTGTAAGGTTGAGAAGCAGAGGGCCTGAGCATGTTTCTGTGTGAGGAGGGAAGTGGGGCTGGAGGTGCTGCTGTCAGGGGCCCTGCGTGGAGTGAACCGCTTTCTAAATGGTGGCACCCCTTTCCGGGGATCTGGCGGTGATCTGGCCCCCCTACCTACCCATCTTGCTCTGTGAACCCCAATTTCCTCAACTACCACTTAAAAAATAATAATACCTTTTAAGGTTGCGCAGAGTAATTAGCACCTATTCTGTCTACACACAAACTGACACACTCAGTTCACCTTTATTGCCTGGTAGGAAGGGAGCAGGAGGCTGAGATCACCTTTGGCAGTTTATTGCAGTGCTTCTGTGATTTTTGAGCAGCTGACATTTTTTTCCCTCTTCCCTCACTTCCCCTTCTTAAACCCTTACCTTGGGGATATAGTAATTTTTAAACATAACGTTTGTGGTTGTTGCATGAGGTAAGCCCGTGGGCAGGATATTAGCAAATCTCTGTACTTCGTGAATGACAGCATCTGTGTATGGCATTTGAGTTCGATGTGTAATCCGAGGCTGAGCTGACCCCACAACTTTGGTGATCTCATCACAGACCTTTTCTGGATAAAATACAGAATGATTAGAGTGGGGGTAGGGTGGGGGATATTGGAACAGTCTTCTCAATTTTCCTTCCATGTGAAAATGAACCTAAGCGCTGAGTTCTGACTCATCTTTTCTCTGATCTGCTTCCACTCTTAGACCTCTATTCCTGAGGCTCCTCTGGGGACCTACATGGGGTGACACCTGCAGACCATCTCCAGAAGCTTGAAGAGCAAAATCTCCTTTCTTATGTCAAAAGGAAACTAAAGATGCACACTGTCCTTGAGGGTATAAATTAAAGGTATCCAGTGTGGCCATAGAATTCTGCTTTTTCCACCCAAGAGATTTCTGAGTCCTTCCTTCAGGCAATGCTCTGAATCTTAGGAGACCTACTCTGGACCTCAGGATATCGCATCATGAGCAGAAGTGCCCAGCACAGCGTGGTGGCTGTGGTCTCTGTACCAGCCGCAAAGAGGTTACTAACGAGTGCCACCAGATTTTCATCACTGAAATAGGTTGTAGATGTATCTTTCTCCTGAAAAGGAAAAAGGAATCATTAGTGATGAAATATTTTTATACTGGTCAGTCATGGCAAATAACCCAACATGAATTTAAAAAACTAAGCCTGGCATTCTTTCAACAGAGTGGATTTTTTTTTTTGTTATGAAGATGTGCAGAATTTTTGGGTAAAGTACATTCCAAGTGCTAATCATGATAAATAATTCTAACAATGGGAAAGGCTCTTTGACATTTGGAAATTAGTTTTTAACTGAGTGATTAGAATATGCCCAACATTGTTTCTTTTTTAAAAATTGCATTAAATCTTTGTGTTAGTTAATGAAACACATTTCCAATGCAATAAAAGGAATACTGTACTAATTCTAAAAGCTAACATTGGAGATCATCTATATGTCTTGTTTTTTTTTTTTTTTTTTTTTTTTTAAAGAGAGTGATGTGAAAAGCAGTAGAAAATACTCAAGAATGGAAAACGTAGTAAATACCATTCTTTGTAGAGTACATATCTGCCATTATTAACTTAATTGAATCCAGCGATCTTTCTGCTTTGAAAGAAATATATTTCCTCAAGATGCTATTACTTAAGCAAAATAATAAACAATAGGCTAAGGTAACCCCTGAGCAAAACACTATTACCTCCTGCTGTCTGACCAAAAAGGCATCAATGAAACTTCTTGGATCATTTTTGTCAAATTTATGCTGATGATCTAGGAAAGTCATCCTTATAAAAGCAAATAATTCATCTCTATTCCTGAGTACTGTCTTATGACTTTTTAGGAGGAACCCCAAAACTGGAAACATATTGAAAAGCTGAAAGAATAGAAAACAACATAGTTAAATGTATATATGTAATGCCTGCAATCCTGGGAATGATACCATTATTTCTAGAAGCATTATAGAAATAATATCTCATTTAGACTTCCATTATTTTTAAAGATTTTATTTATCTATTCATGAAAGACACAGAGAGAGAAAGAGAGAGAGAGACAGAGACAAAGGCAGAAGGAGAAGCAGGCTCCCTGCAGGGAGCCCGATGTGGGACTCAATCGGTTACCGGAACCACTCCCTGAGCAGAAGGCAGACACTCAACCACTGAGCCACCCAGGCATCCCTAACTAAAATCTTAAAAAAAAAAAAAAAAAAAAAAAAAAAAAAATTTAGTTAAAGATTGAACTATTTATTTACTTATTTTTAATTTATTTAAGTTCAAATAATTAACATAGTGTGCATTATTAGTTTCAGAGGTAGAGTTCAGCAATTCATTGGTCTTATATAATACCTAGTGCTCATTACATCATCTGCCCTCCTTAATGACCATCACGCAGTTAATCCATCCTTCCACCCACTTCCCCTCCAGCCACCTTCAGTTTGTTTCCTGTTATTAAGAGTCTCTTATGGTTTGTCTCCTTCTCTGGTTTTGTCTTTAGTTTTCCCTCCCTTCCCCTACGCTCCTCTGTTTTGTTTCTTAAATTCCACATGAGTGAAATCATATGATAATTGTCATTCTCTGATTGAGTTAAAAATAAAATTAGACATAGTCACCTGTTTCAGTCTTCTCTCATACCTGTATTTAGAGTAAATCTGTACTTATCATAAGAGAACCCAAATTCGGGCAGCCCGGGTGGCTCAGGGGTTTAGCGCCGCCTTTGGCTCAGGGCGTGATCCTAGGGAACCGGGGTCGAGTCCCCACATTGGGCTCCCTGCATGGAGCCTGCTCCTCCCTCTGCCTGTGTCTCTCTCTACCTCTCTGTCTCTCTGTTTCTCATGAGTAAATAAATAAAATCTTAAAAAAAAAAAAAGAGAACCCAAATTAACAATAACTACCAATAACATTGTTAGTTGTCAGTTGTGCTATTGAAAATGGGAACTATTTGACAAGGCTCTTAGTCCCAACATTCTAGAAGATAGCAACTTTCTTGCTCATGAATATACAAAAACTGGATTGTAGCACTATTTTGAACTTCCATGAATCAGAATAAATGTTAGTTTTATTTAATACTTTTTCTAGTACTTGATAGTTCTTTAAATTCACTCTTCTAAGTGAATTCTACTGAGTATTTCTTATTCATTCATGGTTTACCCCGATGGTCGATTCATAACTAGTGGTATAGGTAAAAAATGAATGGCCAAGATTGTAAAATTTACTGAACTCATATATTGCACTATTTATTGATATGATTCACAATCCATGCATCATAAGGTATTTGATGCAGTAATTTGTGATGGAAGAATTATCAGATGTGTTAACCAACCAGGCTTGTAACATTTCTGTATTCAGAATATTCCAGAAAGCGTACATCTTTGAAATGGCAAATACTTTTTCATGGTCTCTTGAATAATACCCTAGAGGAAGTAAAATTGAATAGGGAAGATACAGTTACCGCAATCCTAGGACCTCCAATGAGCTTCACATTTTCACCAATCAAGGTTAAGAGTCTCAGGAATTGGGTGTCTTGGTAATCAAACCGTTTTCCGAGCAACACTGACACGATGACATTAGCAACAGAAGCATTCATTACTGTTTTGACCTCAAAGGGTTTTCCTACAAGAGAATTCATTAATCAGATTAGGAATGCTCACATAAACAGTATTAAACCAGTCCTGGAATGATTGGGACAGACTGTCAAGAAAAGACTTCATGGAGGAATGGATTATCGGTGACCATGCCTTTTAAGAAGAGGTGAGAGTAGATGGGCCTTGAAAAATATCCAGAATTTGATTAAAATACTGAAAGTATATGTTAGCAAAAATCTACATGTGTCTCATTTAGAGGAATTAAAATGTGCCAGGTGAGGGACATTTCCGTGTGTGTGTAGCAAATGTTAATGCATAACATCTGAGAAAATATCAACCTAGAAGGCTTCAATCAAATTCAAAAATTTAAATAGGATATTTATATGATTAAGATGATTTTACTTGAAAGAACTTCATCCAGAGCCTCTTATTTTTAGCCTCTTCTGTTACTGGGACCTGTTTTCCTCAGCATCATTGAAAACTATTTAGATTATTAAATATGTATCAGTGGAAGTACACTTATTTTTGGTCACTGGAATGCTAAGACTTACTCTTAACATCAGCACCTATCTTAAATGTGGAGGCTGAAGACCTAGGGTAATTTCTATAGAGAATATATTTACTTCTTAATATATACATGTGAGGGTATGTGAGATGCTATGTTCACAAAGTCCTGAGAAATTGTTAGAAGCTTAACCATGGAGAAGGAATAGATGTTTTCCTATAGATACTCTCTCCAAAGTGCTGACAGGCTCTCTATGTATACAGGGACTGCTAATTTAGCACGTGGAGCCCTGACCCTTGTCTCTTTTCTGTATTTATCTCAGGCTTGTCTACCTTTGACCATTTTTCTTCATATTACTACCTGCATCAGTGAAGATAATATTCAAAGGAGCATATTTTTAGTAAGGAATGAACTCAGTTTATTAAAGAAATGAGAAAACTTTTAACATGAAGATAATTAAATATTAAAATAACATGGAATTAACTCTCTATCATTTAAAGAGATCAGATACCATATCTATTATGGAAGAACTGTTCCAAATTAAAGGAGGCAAAAGAGATGTGACAACTGAATGTAATGCAAGCGCCAAGATTTTCTCCTGCTATTTAAGACATTAATGGCACAACAGCAAAATCTGGCAAACTAAGTTCTGTGGATTACTGAGTCAATACTAATTTCCTGAGTTTTGAAAAATGTACTTTGGGGATGGGAGAGAATGTTTTTGTTTATTTTTAAGAAATACATTGAGGTGTTTAGGAATAAAGGGAGAGCATGTCTCCAAAGTACTTTCAAACAGGTTAGAAAAAGAGAGAAAGAGAGATGGCAAATGTAAAATGTTGACATTTGGGGTATGTTACAGAAGAGTATGATTTGGGGAATTATTTGTAAATTCTTGGAATTTTCCTGTGAGACTGAAATTATGTGTAAATAATAAAATATAGCTTTTGGGTTCTTTCTCATGAAAAATAAGACATGGTTTAATTCATTCTACGCACCTCTGTGAGACTCAAAGCTCCATATGAGATGTTGGCATTCCTCTATAATGGTATCTTCTATGATCCGCTTGCCCATTCCAAAGTTCCGTAAGGTGGCCAAACTGAATCTTCTCATAGTTTTCCAGGTTTCACCATGAGAGAAAACAATTCCTTATAATGAGGAGAGTGTTTTACAATTATTTCCTCAAAGCTTTTATCATTTAATTTGCGAGGACAAATAAAAATTAAAAGAAGCTTTATCCTTCCTGTTGAAAATAAGAGACTCCCCTCTCAAAGCATTTACTTTAAAGACTTGTAAGTAATATATAATCATATCATATGTATGTATGACTTATACATAAGTCATTCTGACTTATTTCAGATAGGTCAGACTTATTTCAGGACTCATTTCAGTCCTTCTGAAAATTAGAATAGGTCTTTGGTCAGCTTTATGACCTAGCAATGTCTTTCTCAGGGACTTTGGGGCCACCTGTTTTTCAGAATACAGACATCAAGGAAGAAAGTGCCCCTTTCAGGGCAGCCCGGGGGGGGGTGATGGTGGGGGGCAGCGGTTTAGCGCCTGCCTTTGGCCCAGGGCATGATCCTGGAGACCCCAGATCGAGTCCCTCATGGGGCTCCCTGCAGGGAGCCTGCTTCTCCCTCTGCCTGTGTCTCTGCCTCTCTCTCTCTGTGTATCTCATGAACAAATAAATAAAATAAAAAAAAAAAAGATAATTTTAAAAAGAAAAAAGAAAAAAAGAAAGTGCCCATTTCTCCCAGATTCTGTGGGAGGGCCGAGCCTTACTTTGGTGAGTACCTTGCCCCAAGTTCAAAACTACCTCTTATCATAAAGATATAGGAATTCTATTATTCTTTTTTATCCAATTAACACAGATGGTCACTCCAATTACCGGGTGAATCAAGGATGCACTATGTATGACAAATGGTGCTGCCAAGCTCTCTTGGTTATTGAGGACTAGTTCTTGTTTCTCTTAAGGACATTTTTGTAATGGGTTGTATCTGCTTGGTTATATAAAAGAGTGGCATTTCTTTATGTTTTTGCAATTTCTTAGTAGATTGTGATAGATATCACATTTTGGTTTGATGCTTATTCAATAACAAAATTATCTTCTTTTCTATTACCTTTGTGGAGAGGAGGATTTCTGGGCTGGGAGAAGATTTTGGTTTTAGTTCTATATCTCTGACAAATTTATTAAGCAATTCTTGAGTTTCTACTATATGCTTACATCATGTAGGTGTGGTTAATGGATAGATGAACGATAAAAACAAAGTCTCTTTTGCTAGGGAAGAATGTAGACTATAGACACAAGAGTACCCAAGAAAAAAGTTACAGTAAATAACTACCAAGAGGTGTAACCAAGCTTCCACATTAGTGCTATATGTACTAATTTCTAGGCACACATATTGTTGTAGCATATAGTAGGTGCTCCATAAATATTTATTGAATAAAGCAGCTAGATGAATTTGTGTGTGGCTACAGGAAATAATAATAATCAAACAAGGTTTAGAAGAGTTGGGACATATACTAACTTACAGAAAAATAAGGAGAGAGAAGGTTGCCAAAGTGGCCCACCTCTTTCCATGGTGGGATTTGTGGTAGTAGTGGCATTCTTCTTGTGTTTCAGTCCCTAGTCCCCGCCCTTCCTCCATTTGCATTTGAGGTACAAGAGACAGGGGAGGACTTTCTGAGTTTGATAACCAGAAATAGGAAACTAGAATAAATAAGGCAACCAAGGTGTTGGAAACGGGGCAGCGCCATCCTTGTTAGTGTCAACATGAAATCCAGAACAAGATAGATGTCTCCTGCATGGTTGTGGCCACTTTGTGTGAGGTTAAGCCTTTCTTTCAAAGGAAGGTTTAGATTCTGCCCACATTCAGTTCTTATATTAATATAATATTATTTGTCTATGGATCCTGTGTGCATAAAACTCTTTTACAACAAATATGTGACTCTTTGAACTATCTCATTTTTATATTTAAAAATTTATATTTGAGAACACAGTAGTAGAATATGAAGGGCCCACAGAAATCATTGTATCTTTCAGGGAATAGCAATAGCTCAGCCATGTAATTGTGGAGAACATTAATTTAGCATTATAAGGAATGGAACTTCTTTTAAATGCTGGGACTGAAGTTTGAAATATACTTAGGTTACATGGCAAAATAACTTATTAAGGTGAAATTATACTCCAAAATGGTTTAATGGTAACAAAAATATTAAATTGTTTTTCTGTTTATACAAAATTGGTTTAAAGAATGCCTGTACCAATTTGGGTGGATTACTAGACAGGGTGTGGAGCAGAGAAGTAATCATTTTCTCTTTGAACAAAGAGTAGTTTTCCTCTGAGCAGTTAAGACACTTAAGAAAAAAGACTACTTGATTCCTAAAATGAATTATTTGCTAAGGAAAAAAAATTGTTAGATTTAACATTGATACAAATTAAAACAATTTTGTGTATAATCATAAAATCAGTGAGTAATATATGAAGTATTGTGAAAAAGAACAGAGATGCCAGAGGCAATAGACAAAAAGTGTCCCAAATTTCTAGAAAGAATAAAAGTGTCCCAAATTTCTCCCAGGAGCTAAAGATAAGGGACTGAATGAACTGTTACTCCTCAATGCTAATTTTGTGAGATGTTAGTCGGAATTCTAAGAAAAAATATTCCAACACACACAAAATCACACATAATGGAATATTACTCAGCTATCAAAAAGAATGAAATCTTGCCATTTGCAACAACATCGATGGAGCTAGAGGATATTTTGCTAAGTGAAATAAGTCAGTCAAGGAAAGACGACTGCCATATGACTTACATTCATATGTGGAATTTAAGAACCAAAACAGATGAACATATGGAAAGGGAGGAAAAAGAAAAAAAAAAAAAAGAGAGAGAGGGGGGAAACAAACCACTAGAGGCTCCTAATAGTAGAAAACAAACTGAGGGTTGATGGAGGGAGGTGGGTGGGGGATGGGTTAAATGACTGATGGGAATTAAGGAGGGACATTTGTTATGATGAGCACAGGGTGTTGTAGGTAAGTGATGAGTCACTAAATTCTACTCCTGAAACCAATATTGCACTATATGTTAACTAATAAATTTCATGTAAAAAATCTTCTAAGCACTAATAAGTGTGAAAACTGAATTAAATAAAATTAAACAGACTTTGATGTTTTCTCAGAGGTTTTAATATCCTAATAGGTATTCCCTGAGTCCAAGAGAGGCCTGTAATGTGTAGTATTTCTCAAATTCACTTTACTGACACTGCTTTTTTTTTTGGATAGAACATTTACTAATATCTCAGAGAATAAGGCTTTTGAGAAGGATAGTGTGAGAAATGCTTTTTTCAAAAAGTTGTTAAAGAATTAAAATGGCTTAGTAGTATTTATTAGACTGGTACTAAACTAGTAGTCTAGTAAATACTACTAGTTGACTAAAAATAATTAATATTAAGATGAAACTATTCCCATTTTTAGAGTAATTAACGTTAAAGGGTTGATGTAATAACTTAAAGAGTTATTATATTAGTAGAATGACATAAAAGTATAGCATTTGGATTTCCTCAGGGCATTTATCCAAGACTCACATAAGCAAAATGCAACAATTTTATCTGGATGAAAATATGGTTCAGTATTATTTATAACGCTATTGTTACTGTATTGTTTGATGGATCAAAGTCAATCATTAGACTGTGACCTCTTAAGCCGATGACCTCTGTTCTCTTTATATTCTCCTAGCACTGTACTTTTCACACAGTTGCTGGCTAATAATAATTTGTTTAACAGAATTAACATATACAATGAGAATAAAATCATAAATCATAAATTTTCTCCTAAGTAACTACTATTTGTGTAATGTATATTGATGAAGGAAAAATTAAATCATGAAAGGAATTATTAAAGATAATACAGTGCAATTGATTTAGCAATTTTGACCATAAGGATACATTTTAAGCTTAGAATTTATTACCTTTTCCTTCAAAAAGTCTTTCAAATATGGGCACTTGAGATCGTTCCCCAAATTGATCGCCATAATTGACAAGGGCATCTTTTACTGTCTCATATCCAGAGAGTACCACCACCTTCTTTGGACCCATTTGGATGCTGTAAATGGAGCCATATTTCTGGGAGAGCTTGGGTGTGTAATAAAAAGAGAAGCGATTAAAACATGGTAGTGTAATAAAAAACGAACTAGATCTTGATCTTAGATAATTTAATTCTGACAAACAAGTCAGTTTTGTATTCTTGTGAAATGACAATACTGGACTAAGGATGCTCCTTGGTTGCTACATTTGTTTAAGCCATAATTATTATGATCATCTACTGATTGTCCTCATGCTCCATTTTGATTTAAAAGTTGCAGTGCTCTGACATCATGGAATTGATTCATAGTATCTCTCTCTTATATCTTTGTTTGGTCTCAGAAAATGCCCATGTAGGACTCTAAGAAGACAAAAACACTTCTTGACTACCACCCTGAGTACCTAACCATCATATTCATGCTCTATCCTTTGTGGGATACTATGACCATAGTAGGTCCAAGTTAGTTCCCCACTACTGTGTGACACTTCTTACTACAAAATAACATTCAATTTTCTCTGATAATTAAAAATAAACAAGATGATCATTTATTGCCTCCTAAATATGTTGCCAGTATATCTTTTTAATGTACATTACAAGCCAGAAAAGTAGATATTATCATCATTTCCATCATATAGGCAAGACACTGTGGCTTCAAGAAGTCACAGAATAAATAGCAATACTCAAAAAAGAATATACATGTAGACTCGTTGGCTGCATAGCTTGTGGTCTTTATCCAACTAAGGTTTAGGTAAAGAATGAGAAAGAAACTTTTAATATTTCTTTCTTTAGGAAACTGAACTTTGGAAAATAACATTAGGATTGCAACCCTCATGAACTGTTGGTAGGAATGTAAATTGGTGCAGTCACTATAGAAACCAGTGGTTCGGGAATCCCTGGGTGGCTCAGCGGTTTAGCACCACCTTCGGCCCAGGGTGTGATCTTGGAGCCCTGGGATCGAGTCCCACGTCAGGCTCCCTGCATGGAGCCTGCTTCTCCCTCTGCCTGTGTCTCTGCCTCTCTCTCTCTCTCTCTCTCTCTGTCTTTCATGAATAAATAAATAAAATCTTAAAAAAAAAAAAAGAAACCAGTGGTTCCTCAAAAAATTAAAATTAGAAATACCATATGATCCAGTAATTCCATTACCTGGTATTTACCCAAAGGAATAAAACACTACTTTGAAGGTATATGCACCCCTATGTTTATTGCAGCATTATACAATAACCAAAATATAGAAGCAACCCAAGTGTCCACCAACAGACAAATGGATAAGGAAGATATTACACACACACACACACACACACACAAGAATGAATTCTTGCCATTTGCAATGACATGGCTGGACCTAGAGGGTATTATGTTAGGTGAAAAAAATTAGACTGAGAAAGACAAATACCTTATGATTTCACTTGTATGTGAAATTTAAAAAACAAAACAAATGAGGAAAGGGGCAAAAAAAAAAAAAAACTAAACTAAACTAAATTCTTATACAAATCCCATAGCTAATTAATAACAGGTAGTTCTAGGTCTCAATTTGCTAGGGCCATACTCTTGATTGTGCCTTTTGTACACATTGTTTTGAATAAAAATAAACATTTTCTAGAGTAAGACTATAATCATAATTCAGTTCCTTCATAGTGAAATATGTAAGATATGGAATACAGATACAGAGTATGGAATATGTAGACCGAAGTGGTTGAAATAAAGGATATAAATCATAAATATTTCTGGATAAAAATATCACTTAATAATAAATAGAAATATATTTACTAATATTTTTATATATCCAATTTGAAAAGATACAAAAAATTAAATTTACAACAGCTCAGTTAACTTTGAATTCTAGCTAGTTACTTCATTGCACATCTATGACCCAGTTGTAAATATGTGCATGCTAACACACCTATAAAGGGTAAGAATAATGTGAAAATTATAAATATGAAATGAACATTTATTTATTTTTTACCTCCAGCATAGTTTGATATGGCCTCTTCAGATTGAGAATATGCAGATTTCCAATAATTGGGAAAGGTCTGGGTCCTGGAGGAAAATGTTGCTTGGAAGCCTTAGTCATGAAGATTTTTATATTTAAAAGAAAAATAAGAAGCAGGCTCAGAATTGGAAGTATGATAGAAGAGTCAAACCCACTCATTATCTCTACGTAGACGTAATTATTAAGGTAATAGAAATCTCTGCAATTGCAACCAAGCAGAATCAGCAACTTCCAAAGCAAATCAAAAACATGGAGGCATTGCTCATAATATTTGCCCTATCTTATAGTCAACCATCTATTTTATAATTAAAGTGAGTTCAGCCCTACATGATATGCTTGCCTTATCTCAGCTCCTCCTCCCTTCTCTCTTTTCACTTCTCAGTTCAATCTGTTTTATCCAATAAAACCTGGGCAAAGGATTTCCTCTTCATGTAAAACAAGAATTTGTCTTTGAAATTTCAGAGAAACACAGTATGTTTAATCCTTGATGTGAAATCTACACTTTCACAGTAAAAAAAGTTGTATTGTTTGCTAAGATACCCCATGATCTGTGTGTGGCTGCTCAAATGACAGTGTCACACCAAGAATTTCAAGATTCCTATACAATGGTAAGTTCTTAAAAGAGTTTCATAGGAGTCCCAATGCCAATGGAAAGAGCATTGGTTTTTAACTTGAGGTCTGTGTGCATATCCTAGCAAGTTACTGATCCTCTTTGAGCCTTAGTTGCATTTTAAATTGAGAGAAATACATAAATTATTCATTTGTTACAATGAGTTAAAAATGGATACATATACAGCTCTTAACAAAGACTTAAAATTCTTCATTTTTTCCCTCTTTCACTCCTGAAAAGTTTTCTCATTTGTTTATGTCTATATTCTTTTCTGTATTTTTTTTATATTGCTGTCATCAAATTTTCCATCTTTCTGTGCTACTGACTTTTGCATCTGATATATAGCCCATTCTAGTCAATTTGCTCAAGAAAGAAATACGTATCTTTCCTTTTTTGTGCTAGAATGACTGTGAATAAGGAACTAGTTTAATAGATTAAATTGAACAGTTTTTAAATATATTGCCTTCTTGATAACAGTATTTCCTCAAGTTTCCTACAAGTTGCCATCATGTTTCATATTTACTTTTTTAGTTTATCATTTGTTGTACTCAAGGAATATAAATTTCTTGAAATCAAGGACTCTATTTCCCCCCATTGTGGGATCTCCAATGTTTAGAACAGTGCCTGGCACTTAACAAGTTTAAATTAGTGAATAAATCAGGGTGCAAATAAGTGATTGAAGTCCTCCAAATATTTTATTTCTGGAGAGTCATTCCTAGTAACTTGGAATTTGGGGAACAGAGTGACTATATGTACCAAATCCTGTGATTTTGTAGATACGTAAACAAACCAAGAGAGTTCAGATTCAGCAGGGGTCATGAAGCTTCTTCCCAACAGAGCCACAAGTAGGACTTAAATCTGCTTCTTTGCAATGCTCTTTATACCACATGGCTTAATCCCATGATACTAAATGTTCTGTATACAACGACGTGACTTCTCTGCTTGGCATGGCTATGGGTTGCTGGAACACAATACCAATTAGCCCTGTCTGGCAGGCAGTAATGAAAACCTTCTTCAACTATGTCTTGAACTTGTGTATAATCTAAAAGGGGCAATTATAGGCACAAAATGAAGGGCAGTATTACTTTGCATGGAAAGTAACTGTTAGTATCAAAGCCACCTGTTCAATGGCATCCATGCTTAACAGTGTTACTGTCAAATAGGGTCTTTTTCTAAAACAAAGAGTAAAGGGAGAGACAAAAAGTCCAATCAGACCAAACAGGGTGTGTCAATAATTAAAACGTAGTGGATTGTTTTAAGTTGCTATACAATAATAGGCAATACAGTATATAATAATAGATCCCAGTGTTGTTATTATTATTCCAGTATTTCAAATTAGGAAATTGAAGCTTTAAGAAGTGATCTGGGGTGCCCGGGTGGCTCAGTTTGTTGAGCGTCCAACTCTTGGTTTTGGCTCAGGTCGTGATCTTGAGGTCATGAGATCCAGCCCTGCATCAGGCTCCACACTCAGTGGGGAATATGCCCGAGATTCTCTCTCTCCCTCTCCCTCTGCCACTTTTTCTAATTGTGCTCTCTCTCTCAGATAAATACATAAATCTTAAAAAACAAACAAAAAGTTAAGTGATCTGCCTGAGGTCCCATAGTTAATAAGTAAGAGAATTCGTTTTGCTGATTCCAAAGCTCTTATTTCAGGAGAAAGAGTGTATAGGTTATTACCATGCTTTTATAATGATGTGGAACTGAGGGTCATTCCTTAAGGAAGATAATTTTGATAACATGCAATATAAGTGTTTATTATTATTCCTATTATTGTTATTACTAAGAGTTTACATGTACCCCAATATTATATTATGGTATTTAATTTCTGGGTCTAAGGAGGGTCTGAAGCACATTATACAGCTCTTGATGCATAATGCATGGCATAATGAAAACAAAAAGTGTGACCTTCAACACCAGCATATATAAATTTGGATTCAGATTCTGCTTTTTATTCTGTTGCTTGTGCCAAGCTACTTACACTCTATGATTCAATATGAAGTATTGTTAATATAAAGGATTTATCAAAATTAAAATAAATAGATGAAAATAAATAAATAAAATAAATGTATGAAAACAATCTGATTTATTGGCCAGTTATCTACCAAACATGATTGGGCATGTTTTCTACATTTATATAGGGCAGTGGATTACCAAAATTCCTAATTAAAAGATGAGGTCCATTTCACACCCAAAATTTGTTTCATTCTAGTGAGTTGTAAATGAAAATTATACTGTAAATAGTTGATTCTTTATAAAATGTACATTATTATTAATCTGCACACTTGCCTCTCTCACTATATCCAAGATGATAAGCATGATCACCTTAATATTTCATTTAGGAAGTCACTTCTGTGGACCCTCCTATAGGACACCAAAATATCAAACATCTGCAGGATTGTTTCTTGGGAATCAAACAAAATTAGAATTTAGGCTATCTGGTAATCTGTAAATTTGGCGAAAATATAACAGTTTATTCATGAGGGTGGCCACCTGCTCAATGAATTAGGACCCTTGAATATATTTGATTAGTTTTGACAAAATCCCTGGATGAATAAAGTATAGTTTCATATCCTCCCCTGCCTCATGGGAGGCATCTCAAGATTTACAACAAATAGCTTAAAGATTGTTGGTGGAAACAAATGCTGGTAAAGCCTGAAAACAGATAAATTTTCACCAACTGTCTATAATTACAGTCAATAATTATAAACTAATGTCTCAGTTTATTTTATTTATTTATTTATTTAATTTTTAAATATTATTTATTTATTCATGAGAAACACAGAGAGAGAGGCAGAGACATAGGCAGAGGGAGAAGCAGGCTCCCTGCAGTGAACCTGGTGTGGGACCAGATCCCTGGACCTCGGGATCGTGACCTGAGCCAAAGGCAGATACTCAACCACTGAGCCACCCATTTGCTCCTAATCTCTCCATTTAAAATGTGAACCAAAAATACAAAAACTTCCAGAAATAGGCCATCTCAGTAAAACTTAAGGTTTTTAATCAAATCAATCTAAATAGCATTATTTACCACTTTAAGTGATTTTGGAATGAATAAGGTATAAACATACCCAAAACATTGTTTTCAGTGCCTCAGAGTTGGGCTAGGCTGACGGGGCTTTTCCTCAGGAAGAGAGTTTCCCTGAGACTTCCAGGTTGTGAAAGGGTGAGATGGAGTCAGGCAGGGGTACCATTTTGCTAACGACTGCATAGTGACTCAAAAAGGAATTGCCTCCTAATGCAGTAAAAGAGAAAAAAGGAAGAAAAATAAGGTAAAAAATGAGGAAAGAAACAAAAGAAAGAAAAAAATTGAAGGGGGATGAGAGCAGGGCATGATGGCATAGTAGCTCAGAGAATATTCTTCTACCTGAGGCCAGCCTATTCTCAGGAGGGGTTGTATGCTGGCTCCAGCTGGAGCTAAGAGAGAAGCTTAACCAAGTTTGACTAACAAGCATTTTGTTCTGATTGATCAGTGGGATAAATAGCTGAGGTTATAATTTAATGAGGCAAATATAGGATTTTGGAGGGTCTGTATTTGGCTTTGTCATAGGTAAACAAGGAGATTTTGTAAGTCTTATCGAGTCTTATGGGGAAGGGTGGTTTTTTTTCCAGTAAGCTCTTTCATTTTCTGGAGCATAAAGGGTAAGGACCCTTTAACATTCACTATTCCTAGAGCATAGAGCTCAGATAAAATTCCACATTATCAATTCCCTGTTATCTAATGTTTGACATGTTATTGAAAAACTTTAAAACCAGAAAAAGGAATTATTCAATAAAGATCCACATGTATGCACTTATTTACCAAACTTCTGTTGTAAGGCCAAGACCTTTTTTGGGGGCGGGCGGGGCAGTCTGCCGATTGAAATTTCTAATCTATTTTCTGGCATAAACTACACAAAACTTAGTTGTCTAGGATATTCAGCTTCAGGTTCTTTAAATAACATAAAGATGCTTGACAAGCAATCTAAATAATTGAGTCTTTCTAGATTTTTGTGTTGTTTATTTTCCAGTCTGTATTGTCTTATTTATACCTAATACAAAATCTGTTTTTGCTGTCATTGTTTTAGTAACTTGTCTTTATAGTCTTTCTAATATATCCAAGATAGAAGTTAACATTTTGACTAATTGTGCTTATAAAACATAAATGAGCATTGAATTTGGGAAAGGTTCCATATAGACAAGTTACTAAAATTGCATCATTCAAAGAAGTATTAAGTAAACTGATAACATACAATTGTTTGAGATCTTTGCTGTAAGCTTCTGGGAGGTAATCTCTAAGCCCTTGGAATGTCCTTCCTGATAGGAGTGTATTCATTTACCTGGGGACCTTGGGCCACCCAAACAGTCTCTGCTAACTATGATTTACAGTGTGGTCTTGGGCCATATGGTAACAGCTCAATCTCTGGAAGGGTAGAGACTAAGATAAGCCATGTGGTGGTCAGTCATGTCTGTGTGACCAAGCACAAACAAAAACTCTAGAAATCAAGGTTTGGTGATCTTCCTGCTTGGCAGTACCAGGAATGTTCACTTAACTCCACTGAGAGAGGACAACTGGAACCTTATGTCTGGAACTTTCCTGGACTTGCCCTGTGTGATTCTTTTCTAGCCCTATGTTATAGTAAACAGCAACTGTAGGGATCCCTGGGTGGCGCAGCGGTTTGGCGCCTGCCTTTGGCCCAGGGCACGATCCTGGAGACTCAGGATCGAATCCCACGTCAGGCTCCCGGTGCATGGAGCCTGCTTCTCCCTCTGCCTGTGTCTCTGCCTCTCTCTCTCTGTGTCTATCATGAATAAATAAATAAAATCTTAAAAAAAAAAAAAAAAAAAAAACAGCAACTGTGAGCATAAATGCTTTTTCTGGAATTCTGACTTTTTTTTTTTTTTTTTAATTCTGACTCTTTTTAACAAATTATTGAACCTGAGGGTATTCTTGAGGACTCCCAAACTTTGTACTTTTTAGTAAATTCAATGTAGAAATTACCACTCACATTAAGTACATTCAAACATGAGTGAATATTGAATTAGTTGTTTTAGAAAGGCTTCATATTGGCAAGTTGCTAAAACTGGATCAAACAATTATAAAGTAGGTTGGTAACATATAATCGTTTGAGAAATATGGTTATAGTAACAGACTAGACAGCTTGTTTAATTCCATGAGTTGAGTAACAGATACCAGTAAAAGAGAACTTCTATTGTATATTGATTAAGAAACTGAAGAGAAGGCCATTGTACCTGAGTCCACTCCCTTTATTTATTTTATTTTATTTTTATTTTTTTAAAATTTATTTATGATAGTCACACAGAGAGAGAGACAGAGAGAGAGGCAGAGACACAGGCAGACGGAGAAGCAGGCTCCATGCACCGGGAGCCTGACGTGGGATTCGATCCTGGGTCTCCAGGATCATGCCCTGGGCCAAAGGCAGGCGCCAAACCACTGCGCCACCCAGGGATCCCTCCACTCCCTTTAGAGACATGAATTTTAAGCCAATCATTATATGTACTATGATAATATCTAAAAGGGATTTTGTACTGAGGAAATTTTGAAGGTATCAAAAGGGCTTGCTGAGGATGATTGAAATATTTACAATTTGCCTGACATACTTATGGCCAATAAACTCAAAAGAGGATATTGTGGAATCTGATATAAATTCTCATTTCTAGCTCAATAAAGAATTGGTGATAATTATTAGAAAGTGCCTCTAAGAGAATAGTTTTGAACTGAAGTAGATTCTTCTTAGATCAGATCCTAGAGATACTTCTGTGGCTCCTAATTGTTTGATCTTACCCATATTCATATTTTTCTTTAAGGTACTTTGCCTTAGATTTTTAATTTTCCCCCATGAATTTATTCAAAGAATAAGTGGAGAGGTTTTCATCAATTGGTTTATATATATTTTGGCTTCCTATGTTATTAACTGAGTGCTGGCTACTTGTTCTGTTGGTGAAGATTGGAAGTGATAGCATCATAGTGCAGCTCACTGCTTGTGTGATCTGGACTCTGTTCCCTTACATTCCCTTCCCAACAGCGTTTTCTCTGTAAGAGAAGTGTGTTCCATGTCATCATCGAAGGCTTGTAAAACTCATGCTGGACTAAAAAGTCACTTTATGTTTGAAATCAAGGATAAAATAAAATGTCTTTAATGCATAGCAAACTAAACATCCATCACATATTGAAGCAGCAGCTTATAAAGTGATATTTTTCAATCACTTCATGCTCCATTTTGCTTCATTTTAGAAATTTGGAAGAAGAATGACTGATAATTTAACCTCACTCAATGTAGATGTAATCCCTGGCTCCTTCTATACTTTTCTAAAATGGAATAGAGCTGGGGTGCCTGGATGGCTCAGTCAGTTAAGTGTCTGCCTTTGGCTTAGGTCATGATCTCAGGTTCCTGGGATCGTCCCACGTAGGGTTCTCTACTCAGTGGAGAGGATGCTTCTCTTTCTCCCTCTACCCCTTCCTGATGCTCGTGCTCTCTCTCTCTCTCTCAAATAAATAAAACCTTACAATCAATAAACAAACAAATAAATAAATAAAATGAAATAGAGCCAATCCCATAATACAAGCCCAAAAGACAGTTATTGCAAGGTGATGTGTCACTATTTTTTATTCATCTGACAAAAATTCCAACTCTTTTTCTTCCTCTTTCCCTTTCTATTTCTTCTTTTAATGAACAATTCAGTTCTACAGGTATAGGTGGGACTGAACAAGGCAGTTGTTCAACCTTGTGGTAAGGGTGACTGAGTGGCTCAGACAGGTACACGTTGTTGGAGCCTGAACAATGTAAGAATGGTGTCCATGTAAGAAACTGCTCATGGCAGAGAATAAGAGTCAAGAAGAGTGAAGAGAGTGACCACATGGAAAAGTGGTTCAGTGGGTTGTCATAACCTAACAGAGGATAATAAGCTGATGTCTACACAGGAAGAACCCTGATGATGAAGTGTGGGTGGTGAGGAGACCATCTGCATGGAGGATGAGGTAGTGGTAGTGATGAGACATGTGTTACATACTGGGGCTTGATAAATTAAGCGCTCAAATTAAGGATAAAAAGAGTTAGGTATATCACTGGGCCTCCCAAAATAGAAGACAAGAAAATTATAATGAATCTTGGACTGTTGGGTTGGAATTAGAGATGTTTGTGTGGATTTACAGTTTTGAATAGAGTCAGTTCTGCTGTAAGGTGACATACATATTCCTAAAAACTATCATGTCATACAAAATCAGACAATAAAAAAAACAGGGCTGATGAAAGAAATAAGGTTGGAGCAAACACTTCATCAGTGACACATTTAAAAAAAAGTTTGGAACATAGTAAAAATGATCGCACAGTTAACATGTTAAATGAGTAAGAAATACATAAATACTATATACTAAATATAGCATTTTACGTTTAGAAGGACCAGAAATTTGCTTGTGGAAGTAAGTATCAGAAGGATTGCAGCTTTGGAGTCATTGTGAAGTGATGGAAAAGAGAATTATTTGAAATCAGACAGATGGCATGTAGCACATAAAGTGAGTTGGAGTAGATGGTAGATGTTGGGTGTGTATGTGTGAGTGTGTGCATGCACATGTTTTACATAAGGCAAGGAAAGCTTGGTTCAACTGGGTGTAGTTTTCTGTGTTCATCTTGTGTTTCTTGCAGAGGAAATCATGCCTAAGTAAACATGAAAGTTGCACTATGTTCAAAGTGTTCCTTAATATTTCAGTTGTATTGGAACAAAATCACATTATGAAGCAAATGTTAAAGCAGAACTCATTGTGTATATATTGAAATATTTATAGATGCAAATACACACACATAACTTATCTAGATATTCTCTATCTCCAACCACTCAGAGAACCATGGAGAGGCAACATCGCAATAGCAATGAGCACACCTAGATCTCAGAATCTAAATACAAGTTTTCTTCAACTTACACTGGGATCACATCCCAATAAACCCATTGCAAATTGAAAATGTTATAAGTAAAAAAATGAACATAATACACCTAATGTACTGAACATCACAGCTTAGCCTAGTCTACCTTACATGTGCTCGAAGCATAGTAGCCTATAGTTGGGCACAATCATCTAACACACAGCCTATTTATAGTAAAGTGTAGACCATCTCATGTAATTTATTGAATACTGTATCAAAAGTGGAAAACAGAATGATTGTATGGGGACATAGTGATTGTAAGTGCACTGGTGGTTCACCCTTACAGTCGCATGTCTGATTGGGAGCTGCACTGCCACAACCCAGCATCAGGAGAGGTGATCACACTATATATCATTAGCTCCAGAAAGATCTTAGTTCCAAATTCAAAGTATGGTTTCTTATGAATGTATATTACTTTTGCACCATTGTAAGATTGAAAAGTTGTAAGTCAAACTATCATAAGATCGTAAGTCGAGGACTGTCTGTACCACTAGAAGAAACCAGGACCTGGAAAAAAGACAGATTCCAGAGCTGGAACAAGGAAAGTATAAGATAAGCATGTGTCAGAAAGATATAGGAAACCAGCCTCAATAGTTTCCCACTGGCCAAATCTGGGACAATTTTATTATTACAATAAATAATGACCATACTGTAAAGACTTGAATAAAATAAGAATTCATTAGACTCTTTTGATATAAATCAGTAAATAAAAAATTAGAAGATTGAGGAAGAATGAAACATTTACATTGGGACATGGGACGTTTCCCATTGTTTTCCAACAAAACAAGATTAATTACAAAAGTAAAAACAAGAAACTTTAAAGTGGAGAAATAGGCACCATCTTCATCAATAATCACAATGATCTTAGTAATGGAGCAAGTTCAAAAACAAGTTCTAGGGGCAACCTGGGTGGCTCAGCGGTTTAGCGCTGCCTTCAGCCCAGGGCCTGATCCTGGAGACCCGCGATGGAGTCGGGCTTCGGGCTCCCTGCATGGAGCCTGCTTCTCCTGCTGCCTGCATCTCTGCCTCTCTCTTCTCTGTGTGTCTCTCATGAATAAATAAATAAAATCTTTAAAAACAAAACAAAACAAAAAAACAAAAACAAATTCTACCTGGTAGGCTACAACGAGAAGCATGTAGTTTCACTTTTGCGATATTGCTGTACATTTTATAACTTGAGTCTAACCATTAGGAAACATCAGGCAAACCCAAATGGGGGACATTCTACAAAAATACTGGCCTATCATTTTCAAAAGGGTCAAGGTCATGAAAGTCAAAGACAGACTGAGGAACCATTAAAGATGAAGGACTAGAGAGAAATTTACAACAGTAAATGCAAAATGTGATATTGAACTGGATCTTTTGCTACAAACGACATCATTAAGACATTTGGTGAAGCTCAGGATTTGATAGTTGCTTTGGACTGCATTGTGCACCCTCCCCACACACACCAGATTTACATGTTGAAGCCCTAGCCCCCAATGTGACTCTATTTGGAGATAGAGCTTCTAGAGGTCATAAGGGCAGGATCCTAATCTGATAAGATTGGTGGTCCTATAAGAAGAGAAAGAGATCTTCCTCTCCCTCTACTTGTACCTTTCATCTCCTCAAGCCCTTCCCCACCATCCCAACTCACACCTAGAAAGGGCCATATGAGGACACAGAGAGAAGGCAGCTATCTACAAGCCAGGAAGAGAATGCTCACCAGGAACCAATATGCTGACATTTTGGTCTTGGACTTTCCTGCCTCTGGAACTGTCAGAATATAAACTTCTGCTGTTTTGTTTGCTTGTTCATTTTTTTTTTTTTAAGATTATTTATTTATTTATTTGAGAGAGAGAGAGGCAGAGACACAGGCAGAGGGAGAAGCAGACTCCTTGCAGGGAGCCGGATCTGGGACTTGATCCTGGAACTCCAGGATTTTGCCTTGGGCCGAAGGCAGACACTCAACCATTAAGCCACCCAGGCATCCCTAAGCTTCTGCTGTTTAAGCTGCCTAGTGTATTTTGGTATAGCAACTCAAGCTAACCACTGTCAGCTTGAAAATAATAATGCTATTTTCATGATTTTGATGGTTGTGTTTTGGCTGACAGAATATTTGTTTATAGGAACTATATACTAAAGTATTCAGGGATAATGAAGCCAGAAACTTACATAGTTCAGCTTTTTCTGAAAGCTTGAGATTGTTTCAAAATAAAATTATTTCAAAGACTTACAGAAAATCTCATTATTTCAAAGAGATATTGAGCAAAATATCCCAGTATTTTCTGAGGAGTTTTGGTCTTACTTTAATAGGATAATAGACTAAAGTATATAGAAAGGTAACATTTAGATTTATGTTGATGAAAAAATTGACCAAAAAATCAGCCAGCCTTCTTAGAATACATTTTTTTAATAAACATATTGAACCTGCATATCCAACAAACTCTAGGCTATATTGGAGCTTTAATTACTGAAAGGCAGAAATAAGATGGTACTTGAGACTTCCCTCCAGAACTAACTACATGAGTGCTGGATTTTGTGCCAGGCACTCCCATATATTAAGCAAGATGCAACTTTCTGCCTAGTTCATTGCTTTGGAGTAGGGATGTGAAAATGTGACCACGGAAACAGATCAGGCATTTGTTTGGGTTTTATTTGTTTTTACAGAGCGATATTGTTCTGTTCATGGAAACTACACCATGTGTAGAAAAAGGAACTTTGCAAGAACGGATTTTTTTTCAAGGTAAGTACTGATATTCCTTGTGACCGGAAAAGTTACTTGTACTTCATTCATCATTTCATCTAATTCATATATGGAAATCAAGAAATGGATAAAATTTGAGGGACTATAAATTCTGGTGTTTTTTTTATTGATGGAAATGTTTTCTTTTTTGTTATTGTTGTTTTGTTTTTAATTAGGCTCCATGCTCAGCGTGCAGCCCCATGTAGGGCTTGCACTCACAGCCCTGAGGTTAAGAACTGAGCTGAGATCAAGAGTCAGACACTTAACTGACTGAGCCACCCAGGCACTCCTGATAGAAATGAGTTCTTAGGAGAAATATATACCAATTTTAAATGGTGGGGGTTAAAATATCCCCACAGTAATCATGATTCAAGCAGAAGTAGCAGAATGCTCACATCTAAGATCCTCTTCCCTAGGCCTGATGCAATCAGGGCTGAGGTAAACTGCTGGTTATGTGGCGCCGAAATCTCAATCTTTGCACTAATACTTGAAATTTCACCAAGAGACATTCATTTCTCTGTCCTTTTATAAGTTAATCTCTAGAAGAAGCATTTGAAGTTGGTTGTAAAAAAATCGGTATTTGAAGTTACAAGATATAAGTTTGAACCTCCTTTAGCCAGAATCTCAGCTTCTTTGATGATAATATCTGAATCAGAGGGCTATTGCAAGAGTAAATTTGGACAGTTTATGGAAAAGCACCTAGTTAGTATAAATACTTTAAAAAATTTAAACAATATTAAGATGATTTAAATTTCTTCTAATTTTTCTTAAGTGCTCCTAAGTGTCAAAATGTTACCTTTTGTCCTCAAAATAACTCAACAAAGTAGATATTATCTCTTTTTATAGGTGAATAAAGAGACTCAGAGAGATAAAATACTTTTTCTAAAAACACATAAATAGTAAAAGACTAAGCAGGAGTTAAATTCAAGACCTGGCATACTAATGGGCAACTCCCTTCCTTCCCCCCCCAAAAAAGAAGGAATTTGTCTAAAAGTGGACCTGGCAGATCTATACTTATTGTCAGAAGAGGTCTAGGAAGTTTCTTTGTCTGGTTTACAAGGACGAGATATGCTTATTGGAGCTGTTCTCATTTAGGTTGGCTAAAATTGGGGTAGATATTTTTCTAAGAGATTTTTGATGAATACCCAGTGAAATAAGGCCAAGAGAAAAGCTAAGATCATTACTTAGAAAAGACTGGATTTTCTGCCCCCCAAGTGGACAAAACATAGCTCTAGGGATAGATAGGATAGAAGTTGGTGATTTAGGAAATAAAGTACAGGTTAGAGAGATCTGACAGTTCATGAATTTGTTAATTCATCTTACTTGCTATTCTCCCCAACTGACCTATCCCACCAAACCACATCCACATAATTACACACACACCAACAGATTCTATCTTCAAAAAGAAGGAGTGGTTCTCTGGGTGGTTCAGTGGTTTAGCACCTGCCTTCGGCCCAGGGTATGATTCTGGAGTCCCGGGTCGAGTCCTGCATCGGGCTCCCTGTATGAGCCAGCTTCTCCCTCTGCCTGTGTCTCTGCCTCTCTATCTCTCTCTGTGTCTCTCATGAATAAATAAACAAAATCTTAAAAAAAAAAAAAAAGAAGAAGGAAGAATGGATTGAGGAGACATCTAATCTTTCATTTCATGAGCAAGTGGTCTCCAGGGGAAAGAGTGTTGACTTTATTTTCGATAGAGTTGAGTTTTGTTTTTGTTTCTTTTTTTTTGAGATTTTAAAATATGTTTTTATTTTAAGATTTATTTATTTACTTGGGGGAGGATTAGAGGGAGAGAAACTCAAGCAGATTTCATGCTGAGTATGGAGCTCAACTCAGGGCCTTTTCCCTCCACTCTGAGATCATGACCTGAGCTGAAACCAAGAGTTAGAGGCTTGCCTGACTGAGCCACCCAGGCACCCATAGATTTTTAAAATTACTCTTTGCCTAATTGTATGCTTTTTTTTTTTTTTTTTTTCTGGCAAGTTTTCCTTGAATTTTATTTAGATTCCCCTCTCCTCTTATCTATGACATTCTGTGTATGCTACCTTTCTAGCTTTTTAAATTTTTTATTTATTTATTTAAAAGAGTATTTATTTATTTATTTATTTATTTATTTATTTATTTATTCATGAGAGACACAGAAAGAGAGAGAGAAGCAGAGACACAGGCAGAGGGAGAAGCAGGCTCCATGCGGGGAGCCCGATGTGGGACTCGATCCCGGGACTCCAGGATCCTGCCCTGGGCAGAAGGCAAGTGCTAAACTGCTGAGCCACCCAGGGATTCCTGTTCTAGCTTTTTTTTAAAAAAAGAAAATTTTTTAAGTAAGCTCCACATCTAATGTGGAGCTTGAACTCATGATCCTGAGACCAAGAGTCATGTGCTATCCTAACTGAGCCAGACAGTCCCTCTTCATCCTACATCTCTAATCAAACTACAGGACCTGTCCTGAGTTGAGCAGTAACCAGGCCTACTATTTAATTGGAGGATGTAAGACCTTGGATTCCAAGAGGGGAAAAGAAGTTGATAGAGAACATCCCTCTTTTGTTTTGGATAAGAATTTGGAGGCAGGTGGCAGAGACCCAAGGGGTAAAGATTTGAGAACTATTGGTTTGCAGAAGTTTGTGAATTCCCAGGAAATGGTAATTCATCTTCTCAACTGAGCATTCCTGGGATGACAGTGGGACTCCTTTGTCCTCCGTGAGCTGCAGGAATGCTTACCAGATGCAATGAGTCCTTTCTGGCCCTGGTTCTAGAAGAACACCAAGCATTGCATGACGAAAAGACTGAAGAACAAAAAGACTTTGTTCAAGCCTTAATTAGAGAAATTATAATTTCACAATCTGGCAAATCTCTGACATATTTTGCCCGATTGCTGTGCCTCCCTTCATTATCAAGATTGCTGCCACCCATGGTGCCTTAGCAACTGGAATTTAATTTCCCAGAGAACAAGCTAAATCAACAACCAATCGAAGGGGCGCCAGACTCCAAAATGAAGAGATTTAAGAGATACACAAAATAAGTGACTTCTAACAACAACAACAAAAAAGCTATTGCAGTAAAGCAATAGCTCAACAGATCAACAGAGCTCTCTTATATGATAGGCAGTAAAGACTGTAGAAGTAAGGGGTGGGAAGACTGAAAATATCTCAGCTTTCAACAAACTGTCTGAAATTGCAGTTAAAAATTATAGGCCAGTCTTTTAGATTTAGATAGGAACAAAGAATAGCAAAAACTTCCTGAAACTGATCATCCAAGTAGAGCTGAAAAATCAGCCAATTAATATAAATAGTATTATTTGATATCTGAAATGCTTTTTTTGGAACAGATAAAGAATAGAAAAAACGTTATTTAACTATTAACAGAGCCAGGTTAGACTTTGAAACTTGAACAAAATGCACCACATTCCTCAATAAACAAAGTTGTAAGAACAATTAAGGAGATTCAAGCATAACACATGCACACACATGCACACACACACAAGATATAGCTGCACCTATAAAGATGGACAATGATTTGCAAACAAATCAATAGATGGACAGAAGGAGCACAGAATCTCTGTTAAAACCAATGAAATAAAGATGGGCAATACAATAGATTTGGATAACAGTTCCAGTCAACTTTCCATGTGAATAGCAGGAGTACTAGACAAAGAAAAGTTAAGAGATGGAGAAGAAGCCATTAAGTAGTAGAAGGAAGTTTATCTGAGCTGAAGACTCAAATCATCAAATTAGGATGCTTCACCAAATTCTAGACAAGATAGATAAAAATAGCATATTCTATTATGAAAAAAAGACCATTAATTCAGAATTTTAAAATAAGAGTACCCCTAAAAAGAACAGCATTGTAGCAAGGCAGGAGAGAATGTTCATAAGCCAAAGGCTAATGGCCATCACAGCTGTGTTCCTAAGCACGTCACAATCATAGACTTAAAAAAAATACCTGTGTATACTCAAGATCCTCTAAGTTTTGCCTTATGATATGCAGGGAATAAGGGGGTCTCTGGACATCTGGGTAGTGAAGATGATTATGGTGATAAGCAAGACTGGGTATAGTGGATTTAATAAAATAAGTGCACTGCAAAATCCATGTGAAAGAGACTCTGATGTACATTAGAAAGAAAATACCTAATTGTCTAGTGAAATACTTAAGATCTATAAATAGATTATACTTTTTCTCCAGAGGAATAAAATATTAAATAATTTACTGTTGTAATTTTTAATATCTAGCATCTAGTAGTTAAAGGCTCTGTTAATTTTACCAGGGCTTATTTCCTCATAGATACAAAGATATATCCTGACAAGATCCCAGGACTCCAGAAATAGAAGGAAAATGTTAAAAGGTTCTAGAGAGAGAGAAAAAAAATCATATTTCTTTAGAAATGGTTTTATATGATTATGTCAGTTACCTTTTCTAAAACTTAGTTTCTTAAAACTTACCCCATAATAGGAGACATTAACCTGATTATTTTGTAGTTAATACATAGTAACAATTTATTGGAATTGAATATGGACTAAATATGAGGAGTGTGTGTGTGTGAGCGTGCGTGTGCTTGTTAATAAAATGAATTCCAACCACCAAAGAAAGAAGAGCCAAAGACAAATGCTTTAATTTATAATAAAATAACATTTAATTTATTGGAATTTTATACAAAATAGACTTTGGTCAGATAGCACTTGAGCTCTTGTTGGAAATATTAAACATGCAAAAAGAATTAAGCATAAGAATATTCAAGCAAAGACATATTACTACCGACTTTTTAAATCAATAAAGCGCCACCAAAAAGAATTATATTCTTGCTCTACACAATATATTTCTTTCATATTTCTTTTTTTTTTTAAGATTTTATTTATTTATTCATGAGAGACACAGAGAGAGGGAGGCAGAGACACAGGCAGAGGGAGAAGCAGGCTCCTTGCAGGGAGCCCGACTTGGGACTCTATCCCGGGTCTTCAGGATCCTGCCCTGGGCAGAAGGTGGCGCCAAACCGCTGGGCCCCCGGGGCTGCCCTTCTTTCATATTTCTTATATTGATTTCTTAGGTATTGTTTTATTGGTTTTAGTTTTATAATCTTTGGGATTGAAGATATAGTATGTATATTAAGAAACTGAGATAATCAGATGTGTTGATTTCTTTGTAAATTTACCTCTATGGGGGAAAAAAAACGAATATATATGGAATATTCACCCTGGACCTACCCACTGGAGAAAGTAGTCTGGGAGTCCTAAAAAGAATCCATTTGACTTTTATAAGCCATATTCCTACAACTAAACAATCATTGAGTGTAAAGAAATAGCACCATATTGTGGTAAGATTTTTCACATTGGACATTTGAGGCTCAGGACCCATCCGTTCTGTTCCATGTTCTAAGTTGGATGATGCTTTTTAAAAATTTTAAACATGATTCTAGATAATGGGAAAGGAAGCCGAGGCACAGGAATGATATTCAGTCTTCAGGTTCTGGCTGGTTGTAGCCATCACATTCATACATTGTCCAGTTCTTTCTCCTTTGGGACCTTTAAAGAAAACAAATTTAGGGCACTTTGTAGTTTCTTTCGCTTGGCCACGTCAGAGGTTAGGATAGAAGCAAAGATATTTTCTATAATTATTATCCATGTTCAGAAAAAACTAAAAATAAAAATTGTTTGTGTTGGGGAAGAATGAAAGAACAAAAACATTTACCCCACTCACCCTGACTACCTTCTCTTTCCTAAGTTGTTCTCTCTGAAAATCCCATTGAACACATCAAAATATCTATCACTCTTAAGCTCTGTAAGAAATAATCTGGGGAAAATGGCAAGGGAGTAAAGAGGTACACACTGGAGGTTAGAAAGAAGATGATGTTATTCATAAAACCTTTTGTGAGATTCTTCACTAAGTTCTTAAGCTTTCCATATTCTACTGTTTTTGACTACTCAGGTATATGGTATAAAACCTCATGCCACTGCCTGGGATTCCTATTATTTTTATGAGTAGCTTTTTATTGTTCTCAGAGGAGCAAAGGACATTTGCCTACTAAATTCTGTCTTTTCTTCATGTCCTTTCTGCTTTGGAAAAAACAGTAGCTTTTGATTTTATTTGTCTGGACACATTGTCTCAATTTCTCTCTATAAATATGCAGATTATCCAAGTTTATCACAAGGATGCTGAACAGACAATTGGGCTTGGGTGAGTAAAACTTTCCCTGGTTTAGTCATCATTTACATCCTTAGAAAACTGTACATACAGTACCTCCCAATAAACAGAATCATCAAAGAAGTTGTCCTTAGATGGCTGTCCACGGACAATGAACCTGAGAATTAAACCTGTGAGAGTAGGGAGAAAATAAGTCATGTTATGATGCTGAAGAGGAAAACTTACTTGCATAGTAGTAAAAATACTGCTATAAGGTGCACCTGGCTGGCTTCAGTCAGAAAGTAGGCAACTCCTGATCTTGGGGTTTTGAGTTCAAATTCCACATTGGGTGGAGATTAATTAAAAATAAAATATTTTAAAAGTATATATTGCTATAAAATCATCCCCTTGAGCTTACATGATAACTACTATCAGAAGTTTATAATATTTTCAAATTCACCAGGCGATATGTTTATCATCTATTATGCTGATAGCATGCATGGAACTGTTTACTTATCATCCTACCTGTGATCAGCCCTCCAGCAATTGCTGATCCAATGGAAGAACCTAGGGCAGCTGCCTGCATTGTCATGCTAGACCTAAGAAGCCAAAAGAAAAGACCAGTGTTGGTTTTCCAGGATTACCAGCAGACAAATCTCATGTCCTGGGGGAGTGGATGCTTGCCATCTTCAGGCCAGAGAGCAGCATTACATCAGCAAACAAACATTTGTTATGATTTTTCTTTTATTTTGTATTTTTATTTTCTTTGAAATTCTTGAGCAATATTTAAAGGTTCTTATAAGCACTCAAGCAAAATTGTCTTTTTCTTCAGAAATGAAGAAAAGGTCTTCCTTAGAAAGAGTTTAGTATTTTCTAAAAATATGGTACCAGATTCTGATCCCTGATCCATTCAACAAATATTTATTCAGGACTCACTCTGTGCCACTTTCCCTTTTAAGCATTACAGATGGAGTAATGTACAAAATAAACACTAGTGGCCATCTTTCCACACCCCATACCAAAAGGAACAATTGCACTTTAATTTAAAAAATCAGCAAGATCAGAAAAGCTAATTTTAGCATATATTGTAAAGACAACTCATTAAAATCTCTGTAAGTCATCTTAGACATAGTTACCTTAAAATAAAATTAGTGAAAAAAGTGCCTCATAATTTTGGGGAATGGAAGAATCATTAAAAGCTAATGAAATGCGGGATCCCTGGGTGGCGCAGCGGTTTGGCGCCTGCCTTTGGCCCAGGGCACGATCCTGGAGACCCAGGATCGAATCCCACATCGGGCTCCCCGTGCATGGAGCCTGCTTCTCCCTCTGCCTGTGTCTCTGCCTCTCTCTCTCTCTCTGTAACTATCATAAATAAATAAAAATTAAAAAAAAATTAAAAAAAAAGCTAATGAAATGCATAAGGTTGTTATATGAGTCACAAAAGGACTAGGAATGTGAATACTTCTGTAGCATGGCAACTCTTAGCAGGCAATTCATAAATAGTTGTTGATGGACTGAATGAGTGATTATGAGAAAGCAAACAACTGGAAAATGAGAGTTTTTTGGTGTTTCATCTTCATCATCCAAGAGAGAGTATGTATTTAACTCAGATTTCTGTTTTTTCTTTTTATTTGAAGGTTTTTTTTTCTACTATGTGAAAAAAATTGTACTGATAATACATGATGATTGTAAAAATATGAGAAACAATTAATCCAGAAAAATAAGGGAAAAAGTTTAATTTCCCTCAAATCCTACTCAGCACAAGAATGTAAAAGAGAGACATATATTTTTATAAAAAGGCAATCACGTTATAATATTGATTTTCCCATTAATCCTTTTAATCAAAGTGTCCTTTGATGTCAGTAAATGTAGATCTGGATCATAATTTTAATTACTACTGAGTTAGGGACAAATAGGGCTAGGCAGGGCTAGGTTGGGGGTCACAGAATCAGGCTCACAGAAATCCCAAAAATGCTGAGGTGTAAGGAAACCAGAGATAAGAGAGCCAGCCAGACCACCCTGCCCTAGGTGTATGGGTGGGAGGATGTCTTTTTTATGACAATCATCTGCGACCAACAAAGAATAGTCAAGAATAGACTCCAAAGAAGTAAGCCATTAAAGATGTTATCACCAGCCCTAACTCAAACCAAGACAGCACAAGAATTGCAAGGTCACAAGTTTCCTAGTCAGTTCTCAATAAAAAATTGCTACTATAAGCCCTCAGTGGCAACCCTGTAGGGACCCCTCTCACTTCTGAGAGCTTTCTCTGTATCTTTGCAAACTTCTATTGCTTTACTTGTTCTCCTTTGCTAGGTTCATTCTTCGATTCTGTGAGACAAGAACCAAGCTGTCCCGTATCACTACCAAGTACTACACTGTAAAAAGGTACTGTAATTATAGTTCTACAGGTTGGATTCTTAGTTGTTTCCAATGTTTCATATTTTTAAAAAAAATGCTGAGAACACATCCTCTTATGAGCATGCTTATGAATTTGCCCAATAATTTCCCTAAAATAAAACCGATTTGGAATTGAAATTATTAATAAGAGTTCACACACTTTTTAAAGGGCTTTTTGAAATAGAAAAATATATATTCATATTCCCATTTCTCTATTTTAGCTACCATTCAGTAGTACTATTTACTTAATTTTTACTAACTTGATAACCGAAAAATTGGTAACTTGTGTTAATTTGCACTTCTTTGATTACCAGTGAGGTCAACTACTTAAAATATATTTATTCATTTGATATTTTTCTTTTTAAAACTGCCTGTTAATTTTATCAGAATTTGCCAAAATCTTTTCCACAGTATTAAAAGATATTTTGATAAAAAGAGTTCCATGATAAAACAGGCTTGGAAAATATGAGGTTTAACAAAATTAACAGCCTTATTAAAATTACGCTGCCATAATGTGCCCAGATGTCCTTTAAGAATATTTACTTTTCCTGTTCTATGCTTACCAAGAAGCCTGATTTGCATTTTAATATTCTGAATAGAAACACCAGGGTAAATAGTCTTGGCTGTTGGCCAAAATATTTTGTCTGGTGTGTGAAACATATGTGAATTTCATCCATGTGAATAGGTCTTCCAAAGCTCATCATCCACCCCCACCTCCAAGTCCCCCTGAGCGTGTTGAGGAGTGGCTGCTTAGCCTGAATACCCAAGGACTAGACTCTCAACCACAGAACCTACCCAAAATCTGGCCACCCAATGAGACCCAGACTCAGCCTATGAGAGCCTGATAATCTTGTTTTATTACATACATCCATGGAACTGTGCAGGCATGATGCTCAAGAATTCCTTTATTTCTAATCATGAGGCACATCTTAAAAGTGTTTTTGCAGAGTGTTTATACACTATAGCACTTAGGAGCTCATGGACTCCTGCATTTATCATGCTTGATTTGCATTCAAATATGCTAGTGTTCGGTCTCAACAGCATGTTAGGTCCTGGAGAGAATTACCAGAAAATGTGGGTATTTCTGGGGTTGTTCTCCAATTTTGTGAAGGAGGCAAAAAAAGAAAACAAACAGAAGATATGAGTGGTCTTTCCAGATGAAAGTGGAAGCAAGCTAGCTATTCAGTAGAAAATGTTTAAACTAAACAAATTTTTCAAATATTTATCATTACTGGTCTCAACAGAATTGAATTTTAATCTATTAGAACTAAAGAGATTTTTCTCTTCAGATTATTCAACTCCAGCCAGTAGTTGCTTTGAGACATTTTCAAACATATTCATCTTTACTTCATGCTTTCAATTGGCTTTAAAAATTGAGTGTTTTGGTTCCTCTTTACTTAATGTCTGAGTGATCTGGACTGGACTGAGTGATCTTCCTAGCTGTTTTGCATGGATGACATTTATATCAAATTGTTCTAATCTTGTTACCTAAAAATGACAACAGATGGCCTTTGACATTACTTTTGTTGTCCTGGATTTGACTGATAACTGTTTTTTTTTTCCTCTGGCCATTTAAACAGTTATGCCCCCTTTGGGAAGAATCTAGGTCTATTAGAGCTTGAAGGGATTTTAGAGAATAAATAATATAATTCTCTCATTTTATAGAAGAGGAACTGAGAACCACAGAAGCTAAGTGAATTTTCAAAGGCCTCATTATTAACCATTAGCAAAGCTGGAGCATATGCCAGTCTTCCTGATTCTCTAGATCCAGCTGCTTTTCACATTATGCTAACTCATTATTCTATGTGTTGATTATAGGAAATGACCACTCAGCTCATCACGGATGCCCCATCCTCCATTTTGGTGAGACCAACTAAAAGAGTAAGCCTACTATAATTTGGTTGTGATTATCAAGTTGCCCTATCTGCAAGGAGACACTTGCCTATGGTAGAAAAATTTAAAATTTAAATTAACACTGTTAATTAAAACAAATGAAAACCAATCACCATTAATAACATTAGTTCTGACACATCTTCCTATACAGTTCTATTATCTCAGTTGTGTCTCTTTGGCTCCAGTAAGGACAATACTTATGAACTGTGGCCTGGATTGCTAAAGAAAAGGCTCTCTCATCTCCAGGTTCCTCAGGAATGAGATAAAACATCATCAAACCTCAGGGTGCAGGAAAACCCATTCTTTAACTCACGCTGTAGATACTCCCAAGAGTATCGCCACAATGCTTGAGAGGCCTCCTACCACACCAGGTAAGCCATGCAGGTTATGAACACCACATGTATCATGGATCCTCAGTTTAGCAGTAAGACATGGCTAAAATTGTAAAAAGAAGAAGGTTTATTATTTTGACATATAGAGTTCTGTAACTGAAGTCAATGACTATGCCCCTTTTACCATCCAGATCTAAAACCCCTTAAGTCAGAGAATCTGAATATGTTAGTACAAAACTACTCTTGTTAGTTTTTAGTAGATGGTTTTGAAGTTTAAGTGATTTCAAATTATCCTCCTTCTTACCTACTGATGATAAGGAGTTTAAGGGGTTAAAAGGGCACAAAATCCTCAATTATACAAATAAACATCACCTTTAGTGGAACTGTCCAAAGGAAGTAACACCAGTACTTAACATTTAATTCACACTAATTATTAAATAATTTATCAGATTCTTTCCCGTTACACAAAAGAAGTCAAGGAAGAGTGGAAACCACTGCACAATGAAATGTGAGTGGTATTTCTGACAGGAAGGGAAATGATCCTCAAACAAGGAGGGGTGATGATAAAAGGAATTTTCATGGCTTTTCTCTGTTGGTGGCATGCCTGAAGATGATGGTACAGATTCAAAGTTTGAGGGCACTTGTCATACTTACGGTCAGGAACCGGAACCCCAACACGGAGACCATTCCCGCAATGCTCCCAATGATCAAAGAACCATAGGGGTGAATCTTCATGTCTGCACAAGTGCCCACAGCCACTCCTCCAGCCAAGGTTGCATTTTGAATGTGAACCTGTGTGGAGCACAGAAACACGAATGAAGTGAGCTGAATGAGGCAGCCTTCGGAAGCAGTGAAGCAATCTACATAGGGTTCCATGGACCCCATGGCACATTCTTCAGTTCAAAGAGCTATAGATTATTTTTTAAAAAGATGACAGAAGGCCTTTCTTCCAAGCAGGTGACATTTGATATCTTCCTTGCTGGAGTTCTTGGTAATGACTAAGTGATTGGGTTAGTGAGACCAGTTTGGGGAGGGATGTGAGGAAAACCAAAGAAGTGGTAGTGGAAGACCGGAGTATGTACAGTGTAGTTATCCTAACTGTGGTATGTCTATTTTTTTCAGTTGGAGAATGCATTTGTGGTATTCATGAACCAAAAGAGGTCTGTGGCTACTGTGTGCTTTGTGGAGTCCATGATATCCCAATATTTAAAGATGGAATGTAGAGACACCAAAATGTGCACATTATCCATGAGAGACAACAGCTTTCCCAAGTTTCATTATTGGGAACATTTGAAGATGGTGGAAAGAGTAACCAATTTCCATTTACCAGAATTCCTCATAGGAATCATGTTTTGGCTGTTCTGCCTGAGGGGGAAAGTTCATCCCTACTTTTAATTAGGACCGAGTTGTACATGTACAATTTTTTTCTTTTTGTGTTTCCAATTTTCTTTCATTAAGCAATTTGTACATTGAAATCCATGTCCTTAGCTATGCTTGAAGAAATTACAATATCCTTTTCCTCCCTCGGGCTGGAAAAGAAGAGCAGCTGATGTGTGGATTATTCCTTCACTGACATTTCTCTGCTTCATAGGCAAGAAACTCAAAAGACCAACTTGGGGAGGATTTTAAAAAATGTGTTTGAAATAACTTTAGACATGTAATAGTTGTAAAAATCCTGCAGAGTTTCCATATATCCCTGACCCAGTTTTTCCCAATGTTAACATCTTATGCAATCAAAGAACCAGGAAATTAGCACTGATAGAATGAATTCTAGTAAAAGTCTTATTTGACTTTTACCAGCATTCCCAGTAATGCCCTTTTTCTTTTCCAAGGTCCTATTCAGGATCTCATGTTGCTTTTAGTTGTCATTTCTTTGAGAGGAATATTTGCAGTCAGGAAAACAGAATTAATGTGCACCTTCCCCCCATTCTCTTTCTCTACACTTGGCAAGTTTTGTTTCTAAGGAGGATTTTCTAATACCTTGGAGACAGTCAGCTCTATCATTAAAGAAATAGGGCTCAAATCTTTGATTTTTGCATGACTATATCCCTTAATAGACTGTAAATTCCTTGGGACACTTTTTGATTTGCCACAATACAAATTTGATGAAGAAACAAATGAACATAATTTTCAAAATATTCTGCAAGGTTTGCGGTGTTGTGATTTGTTGTGGCAGCTCAGCAGTGGTGCAGAAATGACCCACTCATCTGAGCAACCACCAGTGTCACTTAGCGAAGCTTCCATGGTGGTTAATATGTACTTACCATATCGAGCTTGCCTCTGTGCCCAACAAGACTGGACATTGCATAGGCTGTGAGCACGCAGGCAACAAGAGAGAGGTATGTATTTATGATGGCCAGGTACTGTTCCTCGGCAGTTTCAGCGATGGCTGAATTAAAGCTGGGCCAAAATATCCATAAGAAAAGAGTCCCTGCAGTAAAACACAGAAAAGGAAATTAGTTCTGGATGTGGAAGACAGTCCAGCAGAGGCAGTTTGCCTTAGGTACTGAATCAGGCAAGTTCATCTCTACTCACCGATCATTGCAAACAAATCTGAATGGTACTCAGACTCTTCCTTCTCATGACCCTTTCTCAAGCCTGTCCGGTACAGGACACCTGCTACTGCCAAGCCAAAGTAGGCCCCAAAAGCATGGATGGTCATTGATGCTCCAATGTCAGAGGCCTGAGGGGCAAAGCATTCATGGTATTAGAGGTGAAACTTAGTCCCACTACGGAGCAAAAGTCAATGAAAGGACTGCTTCATTGGTTAAATGATTGCTCCATAGTGAGACTCAGTTTCACTTCTAATAAAATTAAAAAGAAAGGAAGGATGTGCCAGAAAGAATAAAACAGGATAGTGAAATTAAAAAACATACAGACTTTGGAGACATGCAGAACTGACTTCCAATGCTCTATCAGGTACTTCCTTGCAATGTGACTTTAGGTAAATTACTATACTTCTCTGGATGTCTGTTTCTGTAAAGTGGGAAATATTACCCAGCTAATATAGTTGTGAGGAGACTTAGTGGGGCCATGTTTGTAAAGTGCTAGGTATTCGTGACCTTCCATTCATTATAAGTTACTTTTCCAGGTTAGGGAAATTCTTACTGAAATATTATGTACTGTGCTTGTTTCAAAAGGAAGATGCTTTTTGCATTCATTTGACATTACAGTTAAAACTCACTTAATTGCAATTCAAAGACTTGAAGCTTTCAAAAGCCCCAGTCTTTCCTATATTTTATTTTTTTCATTGTGTTATGTGATGATGTGAAAACCAGCTGAGGTCCAAGATTCATTTGAAGCAATATATTTAGGTCCCTCCTTAGGACACTATGAATTTGATCCAGTTTTCTACATTTGTCTGCCACTAGAGGGAAAGTTAGGAGTACCAAATGTGAGGCATAGTTCCATAGTACTTATTAAGGTAGGAAAATGATACAAACTTATTAATTTACTTAGGATTTTCATACTTGATATATTCTTTTTTTACCATTCAGATCCAGCTAAACTGTCACTTCCTCAGAGAGGCCTTCCTTGATTCCACAACCTAAATTAGGTCTTCCAGTTATGCTCTCCCATAGTCCCCTCTACTTATTTTTCATAGCAGGTATTGCAATTTATAATAATATTTGTGTGTGCATGTACATGCAGGTGGCTCTGGTGGGTGGGGGATATATGATTCTCTATTCGATGTCTATCTCTCTCACTGGACTGTAAATTCTATAGATACAGGGACATTAGCTATTTTGTCAGTCAAAATCACCATCACATGATACCTAGAAAATTTTCGAAAACATTTTATGTTGAGAGTAGAGGTGGGCGAGGGGATGGGAGAAATAGGTGATGGGGATTAAGGAGTGCACTTGCTGTGATGAATACCAGGTGTTGTATGGAAGTGTTGAACACTATATTGCTCTCCTGAAACTAATATTACACTGTATGCTAACTAACTGGAATTTAAATAAAAAGAAGAATTTGCTGTGACATTAAATGTTCAATAGAAATGAGCAAAATACTGGGGTATGTTTGGAAATATTCTATCGATTATCCTTAGGGAAAAAATTTGATCTAGACTTTAACAAAAGCCTTAGAAAGGGCTAGTCAGGGGCGCGTAGGTGATTCAGTTGGCTAAGTGTCCGCCTTTGGCTCAGGTCATGATCCTGGGGTCCTGGGATGGATGGAGTCCCTTGGCTACCTGCTCAGTGGGGCACCTGCTTCTCTCACTCCCCCTGCCCTTCCCTTCCCTGCCCTCCACCCCATGCTTGCCTTCTGTTTCTATCATGTTCTTAGTCTCTCTTTCTCTCAAATAAAATATTTTTTTTTTAAAAAAGTAAAGGCTAGTCATGTAGTAGTTGAAATATAATAGGAATTGATCATTAATAGGAAATATAATGTAATAAAATGAGTTATGGAGTTAGAAAAATCTAGGCTTGAATCCAGATTTGGACCAGTCATTCAGCATCTGTGATCATTAGTTGTAATTTGTATAACAGTAACAACATAATATCCAGGTTGTAGTGTGGCAGTGACAATGAAATGAGGCAATGTTGATAAGACTCCTGGTTTACCAAAGACACTCAAATAAGTGATGAGTGTAATTACACTTGCTATGCTATTATGCTCATCAATGTTTGTCCCTATGTAGAGTGGGCATCCTTTAGGTATAACCAGAACTGATGTCCAAAGCTAGTAAGTAAAAATCCTCTAATCTTTACCTGAAATATCTCACCAACCACATATTCATTGCCAGCAAAGACCGTGATTTCTATTATTGTCATGATCAGCATTTGGGTTGGACTTATTTTTCCCAGGACAGCTCCAAAAGAAATCAGGACTGTGGCTGTACTGAAGTCTGCATTTATCATGCTGAGGAAAAAAGAAAGAATACATAAAAGAATAATGCACACCCAACATAAAACTGTGAGCTGGGATGAATTACAGCATCACTTTATCCAGCGTGCAAGGTCCCCTCCCCACAGCTCCCCATCAGGTGTTCACCCCATGTACCCTTTCACACATTCTCACTTCTTTACCCTACCTCTTGTCCATCTGCCATAAGCTCTAGCTGCTCCAACATTTCCTTTTTTGATCAACCTGTTCTTGATCTCATTTAGGTTTTTCTTTATTTTTGTCAGTCTGATAAATGGATTATTTTCTGCAGTGTTTACATTTCAATATGTAAATATAGACATGTAGAAAAATAGCTAATGGAGGATTTTTGTTCCCTGTAGCTGAGATGGAAGGAATAATCTTTTTTATGAAAGGGGATTTTTTTGTGTCCTTAGAGTCAAACCAGAGAGATACAGACATGGATGTATGACCTAGCTCAGTAGAGCAAGGTGTTGATGCACATCCTGAGATCCCAACAATCTTCTGTGGTCTAAGGGAGACAGTGTGCCTCCAGTTCGGAGGCTGACTGACAAGACACCAAGCAGAGAAATAACTGCTCTGAAGACACAGTGGTTGAAAATAAGGGATGCTCACTTTTTGATTCCAATGTAAATTGTCTGTCCGTGGCGGTGCACCATCCCCTGAACAAAAGTTCCCCATTGGAGTCCCAAAGCAGCAATAAGTAGATTGATGCCCACACTACTGAAGCCATATTTTTTCAGGAAGGTCATGAGGAAGCCAAATCCGACAAATATCATTACATGCACATCTTGGAATACTGAAAAAAAAAAGAGGAAAAAAATTCTATGTTGGGGGAGAACTAAGCAAGTATTGCATCATAGTATATCCCATTTTTAAATGTCACATCTTTTATATAAAACACTGCAAAGGGAGAGCATTAACTGGGCAGCCAGCTGCCTACCAGCCATGAGACTTTGGGCAAATTATTCAGTATTTGACCCTTTTCTTAGAATACCCTAAGAGTTTTCCATTATTTTCTACCTGTGGAAGACATTGCAAAGCACAGTGCAAACATCATCCGCTCTTGCAGACTTTCCCAGTTCTCCCAGGGAAAATTAACATTTCCTTTGTCTTTCACACATCATTCTGCACATTACTTCAACTTTAGCATTTGCCACACTATATTAGCATTTATAATTTTTACATGGAAATTATCATAAAAATGGGTCAGTTATTGGCAACTTTTTGTGGTTCAACCTAATAGATACACAAAGCAAACTGAAATAGAATTGGGCATAAATATAAAACCAGAGAGGAAAAAGAAAATATTTAATGTCAAATTACTATGAACCACTGTGGCCAGGGGTTTAAGTGGAAATAATCATGAGGGAGGACATGCCTCAAAAATCTCAGAGGAAACTCAGAGAAATAGAATCCAACTGATTTCTAAAGGTGGGGTTAAGATTTGAATCCAGGCTTGACACCAATTCCTCCATGCATTGAGCATGGTAGGGATGGCTGTAAATATAACCAAGACAGAATGTTGGCCTCCCAGGCGCTCAAAGACATGTAATAGTAATACAGGTAATAGTAATAGTAATCTCTTGGTTCTTTTTATCTCTGTTCTACCTCGGGCTCAAGAGACAGTGTGTTCGAGGTTGGGAGATTATGCCACTTAGCTCTCTCTACTGTAGGAGATGCTGTGATACACTCTCCAGAAACCCCTTTTAGAAATTAAGAACTTATTCTTTCCATTCCCCTGGCTGTAGGGAGTGCTGCTAGATGATAACCCTGAGCTCTCAGTTCTTTCAGGGAAATGCTCTTACCTTTTCTGGGTCAGCCTGTACCCAATGACTGATTCACAGGAGCATCCCCTGGCCTCAGGGGAGGACCACCTGCAGCTAAATAATTCCAGTCTCAGGATACCCTGTGGGGTCTCTCCCTGCAAAACTTCCCACTACAGGTGTTGATCCTTAAGGAACTCTCTACTAAAACTCCTTTCAGGCTAATGTCTATCTTAAAGTCTGATTCCCAGGGAGCCCAACCTGTAGCACCTTCTCTATGGGCTACATTCCTCTCTGCGGAACTTTCTTGACCTTCTCTCCCTGACACAACTTGCATACCACATTAATTTTAAACTTTGCAAATTAAATTTAATGAAATAATCTGTGACAGTGATCCCACTCAGAAGTGGATGAAGATGTTGACTTTCCAAAGGCACCCAGCATTTCAAAAGCTCTTTGAAGGCATATGAAGGGCTTCTTGGGGGGCATGGGGATTTATCCTAAGGTATTACTCTACGAAGAATAACAAGACAGACAGATATGCTTAGTTTCATAGATTGAGTCAGTAGGATCCCTCGGTGGTCTAGAAGCCAATCTAACTTGTGGATGAAGGCAGCAAATATAAGAATAAAGGGAATGAGAGCAGCCTACTGTGATTCAGGCACATACTAGGGTCATTTACTCTTCTGACTCTATCCATACAATGATGTTTTTGGTCATGTTATTGTTCATTGGAGCAGTATGAGGAGGACAAAAAAAGGAATAGTATATTTCTAAAAATTGTCCCTTCTCAGCAACTTTGAGGAAAGTCTCAGAGAGGAGAATGCTGTGCTTTCTTTCTTCCAGTTAGATAATGCGGACTGGCCAACAATCTCACTTAATGCCAGCATTCTGGGGGGCCACCCCCATCTCATATCTATTCAGGGAACTTCAGGATTGGGATTCTATGTGACCTGTTGATTGGCAACTGTCAATTAACGTGAACCTGTTTGTTTTTTGAAATATAAGTACCATACATATTATCTGTGTGCTGATGGTTTTCTCCTCCTCAGATTGTTACTGCTTTTCGCCACAAGGGGGCTTAAGAACCTCATCTACCATTTAAGTCTCTAAGGTGACTACAAAGTTGTGAATCATAATGATTTTGTATAAAAAGTGTGGATAAGAAAGATCTATAAACAATTAGGATTCTGTATTGCCTTTTATCCTGCTCTAAGAATTTGTGGGTGGGAACTAGACAGAGGATCGTGAGTTTAGTTTTATGGTGTGAAGGGAAGAGGATTGAACTTTTGTGAAGTCTTCTAAAAGGTTTCAAGAATTGCCAAGATTTGTCTATATCAGATATTTTCAATAGAGTGTGATTTTAGCCTCCAGAGCAAATGTGACAATAGCTGGTATTTTTGTTCTGTTTTACTTCCACCTTTATCTTGCGGTAGGGTATCTTGTAAGGCGTGGTAACTCAACATGTTTAAGATGCAACTGATGGCTCCAACTCACTTTGCACCACTACTACCATCAAAAGAATGAAACAGACCCACCCGTCCTTTCCCTCTCTCTCCTGTAATGCCAGCTACCTCTCCATCCCAAACCCAACGGGTCTTTCCCTGGCAAACTTCTTTACCCCCTTCAAGAACCAGAATTTCTGCACACTGTTACGGGTCACAGTTGTAACATTGTGCATATCCCTCTTACTTTATTTCACTTGTTTATGTGCTTGTCTGTTTTGTTACTCTGTGTGCTTGCTTGTCTAAATGCTTGTCATTTATTCAAATAGCCTATGGAGTGAGCACTGCCAGTAAGGCACCCTTCCAGGAGAAAGTGAATCCAAGCGTAAAGGTGAGAACGAGAGGTGGCTTGTCGCTCATAGGCTCCATCAGAAAGTCTGGCATCTGTAGCTTTTCAGGAGATGCCTCAGTTATGCATAAATAAATGAATCACTGGTGAGGGCCACTGGGAATTCATCTAACTGGGACTATCAGTCTTTTATTTAGAAAAATTGTTTTTCTGGTGATGAAAATTTCAAGTCATGAAAATTGTTCAGCTGGTCAATTAGAAATTGGTTGGCTTTCTTCTTTCGTTTTGCTTTTTATTTATTTTTTATTTATTATTTTTTGCTGTGGGCAGATGGCCGGGACTTTATTACATAGAATGGGTTGCCAGCCACCTGCCTGTTTTTTTTTTTTTTTTTGGTTGTTGTTGCTTTGCTTTTTAATGGTTAAAGGCTGGCAAGGTGTTTGCCAAGCACATAGCTTTTTGCTCTTAGAGAGTTCTAGTCCTTTGAATAATTTGGGATTATATTCTGAACTCTTATGAGAGAAAAGTATTCTTAGGGTGGTATCTTTCCTCTCCCACCTCCCAAATATTTTAATTTCACATATTTCAAATATTTAGAAAAATAGTACAATGAATATATGTACTATTCACCAGATTTGTCAATTGTTGATATTTTCCATATTTACTCTCTCTCTCCAGATGTATATGTACATACTCTTCTTTTTTTTAATTTTTATTTATTTATGACAGTTACAGAGAGAGAGAGAGGCAGAGACATAGGCAGAGGGAGAAGCAGGCTCCATGCACTGGGAGCCCAATGTGGGATTCGATCCCGGGTCTCCAGGATCGCGCCCTGGGCCAAAGGCAGGTGCCAAACCACTGCGCCACCCAGGGACCCCTATATATACTCTTCTAAACCATTTGGAAGTAGGATGACATTTTGCTCCCAACCACTTTAGCGTGAGTTTCCTAATGAAAAAGATATTCTCCTAAATAATCATAACATCATCATCACATCCAAGAAATATGACATTGATACAATAATATTATATAATATAGAATCTATGTTGAAATTTTTCCAACTGTTCACAAATTATTCTTTTTTTAGGATTTTCAACCCATTATCCATTCAACTTTCATATATTTTTTTGTTTGCCATGTGTCTTTTATTTAGATGGGTTCTCCCACACGGTTTTGTCCTTAATGCGAAATGTCCCACAATTTGGATTTGTTTGACTGTTTCACCATGGTTAGAATGAGACTGAATATTCTGGGAAGAATATTATATGGGTGGTGCTATGCATTTCCCACTTCACCTCACGAGGTGGCATGTAATTTGTTTTTCCTATTATTGGTGATGATAAATTTGATCATGTGGTTGAGACTGTTCTGTTAAGTCTCTTCACCATAAATGTAACTTTTGCCTGATAAACTATAAGCAGTTTGTTGGGGCAATTCTTTAGAATGTGTTCTCTAGTAACTTTACCTAATGGTTTTTGCTTTCATTAAAGAACCTTGCTGGAATCAGTTATTACATTTTTAAGTTCAAAATTATAGTTTTCTGTATATATTATTTCTTTTATGTTAATTAGTTGGCATTCTTCTAAAAGGAAGAACTTTTTCTCTCTCCTTTTGGGACCCCTCTTTGGGGAATATTTCTATGGTTTCACTGAATCTTTTATCTTTCTTTTTTTTGAGATTTTATTTATTTATTCATGAGAGATACACAGAGAGAAGTAGAGACACAGGCAGAGGGAGAAGCAGGCTGTCTATGGAGAGCTCAATGCAGGACTTGTTCCCAGATCCTGGGATCATGACCTGAGCCGAAGGTAGAAACTCAACCACTGAGCCACCCAGGCATCCTTGAATCCTTTATCTTTCTTTCCATGAATTACTATTAGCATGTCATTATTATTTTTAACTCTCCATTTATCCCCAATTTGTCTAGTTGGTGCTGCTTCAATCAGGATCATGCTGTGTTCTTTCAGCATATTCCCATTAGTCTTTACACCCTTGGCTTACCTAGTGCTTTCTTTACCCTGACCTGGAACCAACAATTTCTCCAATGAGCCTGTGAGTGGGGAATGGTATTCAGAAACTAGGATTTGGGTTCTATTTGTGCCCGTTGCTTCTAGTCCTTTACAGTACACAAAAACTATTCAGTCAAAGGCAACATGCAGTGTTCTACTGGAGGCTGATATCTTCTTGTTAGGTTATAAACTACAGACAGTATGTTATTTTAGGAATAGAAACAATTCCAGGTAACATTTAGAATAACAGCAAACAATTCCCTAGGATTCATTTACACTACACAAATTAGTTACTCTTTGCCTGTAACTTGTTTCTAGATCTGCTAAATCTTTGGGTAATAAATGAGCTGAACAACATCTGAATAAATATAGAAACACATTCTTAAATGTAGCTCTTTAAAAATAGATCATTGTACTTAATCCATTGCTGGTATTGAAATTCATAACATAACGTCTAAGGGCCATGTACAACCTTTGCCAGTTTACCTCCATCTTCAGTGGTCCCAAAGTTGATTGGAGACACTTTCAAGGAGTCTGAGAGGTGAAAACTATTTTCATGATAATTCTATGGTGTTTACTTGCTTTTTTTTTTTTTTTTTTTTTTTGCTGTGTTGGTATTTCCAGAGATGAGGAAACAAAGGTGTGAAAAACTATGGGCACTTTAGTAGGATGAAAGCAGTAGCACCAAACTGCGCTGATGGTTGTGGTATTCTTTTTATTTTTTATTAAAATTCAATTTAATTAACATATAGTGTATTATTAGTTTCAGGGTAGAGTTTAGTGATTCATCAGTTGCATGGAACACCCAGTGCTCCTTCCATCATGTGCCCTCCTTACTGCCTATCCTTCAGTTACTCCATTCCCTTACCCCTTCCCTCCAGCAACCCTTAGTTTGTTTCCTAGAGTTAAGAGGTTCTTATGTGGTATTCTTAACTGACTGAGCCACCCAGACACCTCTCTTATGTGGTATTCTTAATGACCACTCACTTGAAGGGGGGAAAAAAGCAGGCTTTAATTAAGAATTCTTTGATGAAGTAGGAAAAATTATTAATTTAACTACTGACTTTCTTATACTATACATGTCCTTTTAATATTCTGTTTGAATTAGTCTGTGGAAATGCATTTATACATAAAGCATTGCTAACACATGATGTGCATCTCAGAAACAAAGCACGTTTGTTATTGTTTGAGTACCAGCTGAATGAGTAGTTTTTTTCATTGAACTCTATTTTTATTTAAAATAAAGACTGACATAAGCTATAGTTTTTCAGACAGGTATTGACACAGTCTGAGAAATGAATGAAGTGAGGCTGTCATTTCAAGGAAAAGAATTGACAGTATTTGTTGCCAGTAATAGCATTTGACTTAAAAAAATTATAATTTTAGAAAGCTTGTGTCTGTCCCTATGAGCTTATTAGCTTCCTGATACTTCTCAAGGGCTTCCTGAAGTTATTGGTGGTATTAAGAAGTATCCTTTTTAATTATTATATTATGAATATTATGTCAACGTTTGGAATATTATATGTTTGATTATTATATTATGAATAACTTTCAATCAATATTTTTCAAATGACCAATGCATTGTATAACAAGATCACACATAGGTAAAAACTACTCAAAGTGCAAGACCCATGGATTTGCATGTAATAGAGTATAACAACATCATGGATGTGGCTTTCATATCCCATAGCTATTAAAGATGTGTGTCTGTAGAATATCTAATAAGATGTTGACAGGCCTCAACAAAGGGCCTTCTCTCTAAACTCTCTTTTTTTCTACTCTGTCTACAAGTTAGCAAGAATTGGCCAAGTGTCACAGTCATGCTTCACTCCTCGTCAAACTATTTTTCTCAGCAGGGTGACTGATACTTGGCTAGGTACCATGAGGGCCAAAACTCCACAGGGTGTAGCTTATTTCTCAAATGACTATCTATGGGGGATCCCTGGGTGGCTCAGTGGTTTGGCACCTGCCTTTGGCCCAGGGCGCAATCCTGGAGACCCAGGATCGAGTCCCACATCGGGCTCCTTGCATGCTTCTCCCTCTGCCTGTCTCTCTCTCTCTCTCTCTGTATCTCTCATGAATAAAATGAATAAAATCTTTTAAAAAATGACTATCTAAGGAGTCATTCATGACATGAAATATGATGTTCCAATGTGTCACATACTTCGAAGGTTGTGCCCTGGGATGGTCCATGTGACAGCATACATTACTCTGCTATTCAGAAAAGCATAGCAGAAGCAAGCAAGAGGGATGAATAAACCTATATCTCACTGGTTTTATTTGAAATATAAATTAATACTCTGCCTTGCTTATTTGTGGAAAACTCATAATTTTTAGCACACTGCAGTTGAGAACTGTTGTAACACACCATGAGCTTCTTAAGCAGGAGCAGAGCCCTCCCTGTACTAACTTGAATCCTGCTCTTGGTTCAACACATGGTGCTAGACAGGCACCCCCAAGTGTTTGACGTGAACATTTCTTCTTCTTTTTTTTTTAAGATTTTATTTATTTATTCATGAAAGACACAGAGAGAGAGGCAGAGACACAGGCAGAGGGAGAAGCAGGCTCCATGCAGGGAGCCTGATGCGGGAATCAATCCTGGGACTCCAGGATCACGCCCTGGGCTGAAGGCAGGTGCTAAACCGCTGAGCCATCCCAGCTGCCCCGAACATTTCTTCTTAATAAGAGAATATTTAGTAATCTTTTCTAACGGTTTAAGCTGTCACATAAGTTTTGTGTAAGTCAATTTGAAATGTAGGGAAAAATGTAGAAAATGTAGGAAAATATATTTGTATAATCATAATCCTGTAGCTTCTGGGCTATTCTACAAGATGTTTGAGCCAGGGATAATATGGCTGAGTCATTTGAAAGCTCCAGGGTCAGATCATCTTTTTTTTTTTTTAATTTCTATTTATTTATGATAGTCACACAGAGAGAGAGAGAGAGAGAGGCAGAGACACAGGCAGAGGGAGAAGCAGGCTCCAAGCACCGGGAGCCCGACGTGGGATTCGATCCCGGGATCCAGGATAGCGCCCTGGGCCAAAAGCAGGCGCCAAACCGCTGCGGCACCCAGGGATCCCAGGGTCAGATCATCTGCATGAAAATATTCCCCATTATATAACCCCATCAAAAAATGTAGGAATGAGAGAACAAATGTCATATGTTTTTTTAAAAGCTTAGACATACACCATAGAACTGTAATAAACATTGCTACTATTTTAAACGATTTAGTAAAGTTAATATTTAGTAAGTTAATTAATAATAAAATCATGTGTGCCTTATTTAAAAAAAAATCTATATACTAAGGATATATTATCACCTCCCGCCCTGGTGTTAATGATGTAATGAATATGCCTGGCTCCAAATAGATACTCAGTTAATGGTAATTATTATTGTTTTATTAACTATTTCGTTGCCTTCCTTGTCAAACTCAAAACTAAATCCTTTCTTTTCTTCAGTTAACCATTCCCGGGGAAGGAATCTGCTTTAGGTGCTCACACTTTTCTTCCATTGCAGAGGAACAAATTGCGTTCTTTTTCAAATGCTATAAAATGCAGAGTACATTCATTTACTTCCAATATCATCCTTAATATCACTTCTTATGTCTTAGGGCCCCCACATGAAGTCCAGGCTCCCTTCTCAATATTTCACTTTGTTTCTACTCTTTCTTTGAAAGTTACCTTTGATTCTTTGTTATTGTTGTTGTTTGAGAGGTGATATTTTTTTACTTTGCAGAAAGAGGAGTCAATTTAAGGGAAAATTAATTAAATCATTTAGCAGAGGTAGGCAACGCAAAAGATTAATCAATTGTTTTAATTTTTGGCTTCTTATGCTGATATTTTAATAGACATAGATTCTATCCAAACACATTAACTACAGAGACCGGATGTCATAGACCAGATACCTCAGCATAAACATATAATACCCTTAGCACTCATAAGTATCTCAAATTCTATAAGGTGCTCCTCCAGTGTGGAGCTCAGATGGTTACAGAATTCAAAGATTTCATAGTCTCCGTCCCCCAAATGGTTTCACATTCTGAAAAACCCAAAATGTATAATAAGAAGTAGATGGCTTACTCACGAGGATATAACTCAAGAGATCTGTCCACTTTTGTTGAGTTGGTGCTGTTGGGCTGCTGGATAGCATTCTGCTCTGTTTCATACTTGACAAAGAATCCAAATAAAACAATCATGGAAGCCTCCAGCAAAACGGCTATGGTAGGGAATATGAACCTCATGTTTGTGGCAAAGTACAGAGGCACACTGAGGGCTTCACAGGCTGTGGAAGGTTGATAAGAACAGGGGGACTGCTCTGTGTGTGGAATTGGGTTGCATGTTCAACTCACTCCAATGACATTGCAAGAAAAAAATGGGTAAAATTGATGAAACACCCCACCTCTTGGGGAGAGTTATGTTCTATAGTCGAATCATTCTAACAGCTAGTTTGAAGAATATACAATGTAGATTTGAAGAAGCCAGGCTACAGAAATGATCTATTGCACGAAAGTGTCTAGAATTTTATTTAACATAGGTCAACAGACACTTCTTGAGTGCTTACTGTATGGCAGGCACTGAGCTAGGCTCTACGGGAGACTTGAAACTAAATAAAATATAGAATGAATCTATTAATTTCCTTAAGGAAGTTAAGAATCTAGCTAGGAAGAAAGAAACAAACATAAATGATTGTATAAAAGCAAATTGGTAATATAATAGTGGTTATAAAAGTATTAGAGAACATATATAAGTCAGCAATTTATTTTGTCTCAGGCTAAGAACACTAGCACATGAAACAATATTGATGGAGACATTAAAAAATAGATAGGCTTTATTAGTAAGACTGTGGGACTAGCATCAGGCTTAGAAGAACACAGCATATTTGAGGAATAGCAATTAGTTATGCAAAGCTAGAATATAGCACAGATGGGGAAGGAAGAAGGAAATGTCTGGAGATAAAGCTGTAATGGTAGCTGGGCTGGATTGTAAAATGCCTTGTATTCAAAATTAAAGATACTAGATGTTGAATATTAGGCAATGGGCAATGAGGAAAATACAGCACTATAAGAAGTGGTTTTGCTTACTTAGGATAATGTTTTTCTTGAATTCATACTCTGCTTTACACAAATATAAGTATATGAGTGTACAAATACGTTGAGATATATATTTTAATGGTAAAATAGAAGAGAGTGCATGTAAACAGGGACATAGTTAATCCACACTCCTAACAAATAGTCACCTGTAAATAAGATGCCAAACAATTAAAAACTACCATGACAGCTCTTGCTTCCATCCTGTAATTATTCTCATAGCAGAATAAAGAGCTTTGAGAACATATAGCTAGCAATTAAATAAAATTATTTTAGTAAGACTCATTTTCAAAAGGTTTTATTCAGAATATAAGTACATATGACTGCTGGGCCATATTCTATATCACAACAAATGTTTATGAAAGAAAACAGCAAGTTTGTTTTGTTCTGTTTTGCTTTCCTCTTTCTGCTGTATTTGTCCACCACAGAACATATTAGGACTAAGTGACCTTTGACATTTTCTGAATCTACAATTCAAAGATTTTGGAAATGGCTATTTCCATTGTTCCTTACAGAATGGTACAGCAGGAGTGGGTTCATATGGTTAGCTAGGGGAATACATGTGTCCATTCCACACTTTGATTTCTGGTGTTGTAGTAGCCCAAAGATTGTTCTTGAGAATTCCAGCAAATCATAAATGCCAAGTGTTTATGTTGATAAACTTTATACCAGACTGTAAAAAACAAGCAACAAAGTATATATTGCAAGAAGATCTAAACAATATCATATATCAATGTAGCTTTAAGCTCTTTAAAAATGATAAAATATAGTATGTTGGCATATTGACCATTGAGGGGCTCAGATCTGCTGCTTGCCTTCCGAACCTTGGCATTGAAATAAGCTGAATCATGTACAATCCGGGAAAATAGTTATTTTTTTCTTATAGCTCTTCACTCAAACTGTTCTAAATGGAACACCCTTTTCACACATTCTCCCTCCCCACCCCCACCCCATACCCCATACCCTACACACATCAGCCTTCAGTTCTTAGATAAAAAGTGTCTTCCTTAGCAAAGCCTTCACTGACTTCCCATTTGAACCCAGGTTCTTGAAAGTATCTCTCATTGAATTGTGATCTTCTCTTTCATCGCACTTCTTACAGTGGATTGTGTGTACTGTTTCTGTGGTGTTTATTATTTTTATGGCATTTAAAAATGGCTATTTTGGGGTACCAGGGTGGCTCCGTAGTTGAGCATCTGCCTTTGGCTCAGGTCCTGATCCCGGGGTCCTGGGATGGAGTCCTCCATCGGGCTCTCTGCAGGAGGCCTGCTTCTCCTTCTGCCTGTGTCTCTGCCTCTCTCTCTCTGTGTCTCTCATGAATAAATAAATTAAAAAATCTTTAAAAAAAAATGGCTATTTCCCTCACTGTCTTGTTGCTCCCCGAGGACAATCCTGAATCCATTAACAATCACTCCCTTATCCCCATGCTCCCTTTCCAGCCCCAAGCAACCACTAATCTTCTTCTTACCTTTATTTATTTCCCTATGCTGGGCTTTCACATGAGTGGAATCATACAATATGAAGTCTTTTGTGACTGGCTTCCTCTACTTAGCACTTTTTTTAAAGGTTCATTCATGCTATAGTATATTTCAGTACTTCATTCCTTCCTATGAACAATTAATATTCTACTGTATGGCCATACCATTTTTTGTTTATCTGTTTGTCCATTGACAGATATTTTGTTTCTAACTTTTGTCTATTATGAATAATGATGCTTTGAATAGTCACGTACAATTTTTGGTGTAGACATGTTTTCTTTTTTATTTATTTTTTAAATATTTTATTTATTTATTCATGAGAGACACAGAGAGAGAGAGAGAGAGAGAGAGAGGCAGAGACACAGGCAGAGGGAGAAGCAGGCTCTATGCAGGGAGCCTAATGTGGGACTCCATTCCGGGTCTCCAGGATCAGGCCCTGGACTGAAGGCGGCGCTAAACTGCTGAGCCACCCGGGCTGCCCTGTTTTCTTTTTTATTTATTTATTTTTATTTAACTTCAGTTTGCCAACATATAGTATACACCCAGTGCTCATCCTATCAAGTGCCCTCCTCAGTGTCTGTCACCCAGTCACTCCAACCTCCTGCCCACCTCCCCTTCTGCAACCCTTTGTATCCCAGAGTTAAGAGTCTCTCATGGTTTGTTTCCATCTCTAATTTTTCCCACTCTCTTCCCCTACTTTCCCTTATAATCCCTTTAACTATTTCTTATATTCCATGTATGAGTGAAACCATATGATGGTTGTCCTCTGACTGAGTTATTTCACTCAGCATAATACCCCTCAGTTCCATCCACGTCAAAGCAAATGGTGGGTATTCGTCCTTTCTGAAGGCTGAGTAATATTCCATTGTATACATAGACCACAGCTTCTTTATCCATTCATCTGTCGAAGTATATCATGGCTCGTTCCACAGTTTGGCTATTGTGGATATGCTGCTGTGAACATTGGGGTGCAGTTGTCCTGGCATTTCACTACATCAGTATCTTTGGGATAAATACCCAGTAGTGCAAATTCTGGGTGGTAGGGTAGCTCTATTTTTAACTTCTTGAGGAACTTCCACACTGTTTTCCAGAGTGGCCGTACCAGTTTGCATTCCTACCAACAGTGCAAGAGGGTTCCCCTCTTCTCCACATCCTCTCCAACATTTGTTGTTTCCTGTCTTGTTAATTTTCACCATTTTCACTGGTGTGAGGTGGTATCTCCTGTGGTTTTGATTTGTATTTCTTTGATAGCAGGTGGTGTAGAGCATTTTCTCATGTGCTTGTTGCCCATGTGTATGTCTTCTTTGGTGAAATTTCTGTTCACGTCTCCTACCCATTTCATGATTGGATTTTTCGTTTCTTCGGTGTTGAGTTTGATAAGCTCTTTATAGATCTTGGATACTAGTGACTTATTTGATGTGTCATTTGCAAATATCTTTTCCCACTCTGTAGGTTGTCTTTTAGTTTTGTTGACTGTTTCTTTTGCTGTGCAGAAGCTTTTTATCCTGATTAAGTCCCAATAATTCATTTTTGCTTCTGTTTCCCTTGCCTACATAGATGTATCTTGCAAGAAGTTGCTGTGGTCAAGTACAAAAAGGGTGTTGCCTGTGTTCTCTTCTAGGATTTTGATGGATTCTTGTCTCACATTTAGATCTTTCATCCATTTTGAGTTATTCTTTGTGTCTGATGTAAGAGAATGGTCCAGGTTCATTCTTCTGCATGTGGATGTCCAATTATCCCAGCAACATTTATTGAAGAGACTGTCCTTTTTCCAGTGGATAGTCTTTCCTGCTTTGTCGAATATTAGTTGACCATAAAGTTGAGGGTCCACTTCTGGATTCTCTATTCTGTTCCATTGATCTATGTGTCTGTTTTTGTGCCAGTACTATACTGTCTTGTTGATCACAGCTTTGTAGTACAACTTGAAATCCGACATTGTGATGCCCCTGGCTCTGGTTTTCTTTTTCAACGTTCCTCTGGCTATTCAGAGTCTTTTCTGATTCCATCCAAATCTTTTGATTATCTATTCCAACTCTGTGAAGAAAATTCGTATTTTGATAGGGATTGCATTGAATGTGTAAATTTCCCTGGGTAGCATAGACATTTTCACAATATTCATTCTTTCAATCCATGAGCATGGAATATTTTTCCATCTCTTTGTGTCTTCCTCAATTTCTTTCAGAAGGGTTCTGTAGTTTTTAGGGTATAGATCCTTACCTCTTTGGTTAGGTTTATTCCTAAGTATCTTACGCTTTTGGGTGCAATTGTAAATGGGATTGATTCCTTAATTTCTCATTCTTCAGTTTCATTGTTAGTGTATAAGAATGTCACTGATTTCTGGGCATTGATTTTGTATCCTGCCACACTGCGGAATTGCTGTATGAGTTCTAGCAATCGTGGGGTGGAGTCTTTTGGGTTTTCTATGTACCGTATCATGTCATCTACGAAGAGGGAGAGTTTGACTTCTTCTTTGCCAGTTTGAATGCCTTTTATTTCTTTTTGTTGTCTGATTGCTGAGGCTAGGACTTCTAATAGTATGTTGAATAGCAGTGGTGAGAGTGGACATCCCTGTCGTGTTCCTGATTTTAGAGGAAAGGCTCTCCGTTTTTCCTCATTGAGAATGATATTCGCTATGGGGTTTCAATAAGTGGCTTTTTAAAAATAAAGGTTTTATTTATTTATTCATGAGAGACACACACTCACACAGAGGCAGAGACACAGGCAGAGGGAGAAGCAGGCTCCACGCACCAGGAGCCCGACGTGGGATTCCATCCCGGGTCTCCAGGATCACACCCTGGGCGGAAGGCGGCGCTAAACCGCTGAGCTCCCCGGGGCTGCCCAATAAGTGGGTTTTAATATATGAGCAATGTTCCCTCTATCCCTACACTTTGAAGAGTTTTAATCAGGAATGGGTGCTGTATTTTGTCAAATGCTTTCTCTGCATCTACTGAGAGGATCATATTGTTCTTCATTTTTCTCTTATTGATGTGATCTATCACATTGATTGTTTGATGAGTGTTGAACCACCCTTGCATCCCAGGGATAAAACCTACTTTGTCATGGTGAATAATTCTCTTAATGTACTGTTGGATCCTATTGGCTAGTATCTTGTTGAAAATTTTTGCATCTATGTTCATCAGGGATATTGGTCTATAATTCTCTTTTTTGGTGAGGTCTTTGTCTGGTTTTGGGATCAAAGTAATGCTGGCCTCTTAAAATGAGTTTGGAAGTATTTCCTCTCTTTCCATCCTTCGAAACACCTTTAGTAGAATAGGTATTATTTTCTTTAAATGTTTGATAGAATTCCCCTGGAAAGCCATCTGGCCCTTTTGTGTCTTGGGAGGTTTTTGATGACTGCTTCAATTTCCTCCCTAGTTATTGGCCTGTTCAGGTTTTCTATTTCTTCCTGTCCCAGTTTTGGTAATGTGATTTTCCAGAAATGCATCCATTTCTTCTAGATTGCCTAATTTATTGCTGTATAGTTGCTCATAATACGTTTTTAAAATCGTTCCTATTTCCTTGATATTGGTTGTGATCTCTCTTCTTTTATTCATGATTTCATTAATTTGAGTCTTTTCTCTCTCTTTTTTAAAAATAAGACTGGCTAATGGTTTATCTAACTTATTAATTCTTTCAAAGAACCAACTCCTAGTTTTGTTGATGTGTTCTACAGTTCTTCTGGTCTCTATTTCATTGAGTTCTGCTCAAATCTTTAATATCTGTTGTCTTCTCCTTTTGTAGGCTTTACTCTCTGTTCTTTCTCCAATTCCTTTAGGTGCAAGGTTAGCTTGTGTATTTGAGTTTTTCCAAAAATTTAGGGATGCTTTTATTGCCATGTATTTCCCTCTTAGGACTGCTTTTGCTGTATCCCAAAGATTTTGAACCGTTGTATCTTCATTTTCATTAGTTTCCATGAATCTTTTTAATTCTTCTCTAATTTCCTGATTGACCCATTCATCTTTTAGCAAGATGCTCTTTAACCTCCATGTGTTTGAGTTTCTTTCAAATTTCTTCTTGTGATTGAGTTTTAGTTTCAAAGCGTTGTGGTCTGAAAATATGCAGGGGACAATCCCAATCTTTTGATATCTGTTGAGACCTGACTTGTGACCCAATATGCAGTCTATTCTGGAGAAAGTTCCATGTGCACTTGAGAAGAACGTGTATTCAGTTGAGTTCAGATGGAAAGTTCTGTATATATCTCTGAAATCTATTTGGTCCAGTGTATCAATTAAGGCCCTTGTTACTTTGGTGATGTTGTGCTTAGAAAATCTGTCATTTGCAGAAAGTGCCATGTTTAAGTCTCCTACTATTAGTATATTATTATCTAAGTATGTCTTTACTTTGGTTATTAATTTATTGATATACTTGACAGCTCCCACCTTAGGGGAATAAATATTCATGATTGTTAGGTCCTCTTGTTGGATTGATCCTTTGAATATAATATAGTGTCCCTCTTCATCTCGTACTACAGTATTGGCTATAAACCTTAACTTATCTGATATGAGGATTGATATCCTTGCTTTCTTTTGAGGACCATTTGAATGGTAAATGGTTCCCCACCTTTCATTTTCAGGCAGGACTTGTCCTTAGGTATCAAATGAGTCTCTTGTAAACAAAATATAGATGAGTTTTGCTTTTTTTATCCAATCCAATACCCTGTGTCTTTTGATGGAGTCATTTAGCCCTTTCATGTTCAGAGCAACTATTGAAAGATATGAATTTAGTGTCATTGTAATACCTATTCAGTCCCTGTTTTTGTGGATTGTTTCTTTGGGCTCCCTCTTTCTTTTACATAGTCCCCCCACCCTTAAGATTTCTTGCTGAGCCAGTTTGGTAGTCACATATTCTTTCAGTTTCTGCCTATTCTGGAAGATCTTTATCTTTCCTTCTATTCTGATTGACAGCTTTGCTGCATAAAGTATTCCTGGCTGCATGTTCTTCTCATTTAGTACCCTGAATATATCCTGCCAGCCGTTTCTGGTCTGCCAGTTCTTTGTGGAGAGGTCTGCTGTTAATCTGATATATCTCCCCATATAAATTAAGAATCTCTTGTCTCAAACTGCTTTAAGAATTTTCTCTTTATCTTTGAAATTTGCAAGTTTCACTATTAAATGTCGAGGTGTTGAATGGTTTTTATTAATATGGGGGGGGTCCTCTCTATCTCTTGGATGTGAATGCCTGTTTCCTTCCCCGGATTAGGGAAGTTCTCAGCTATGATTTGTTCAAATATACTCTGTGGTCCTCTCTCTCTCAGCCTCTTCTGGAATCCCAATTAGACATATATTCTTCCTTCTCAAGCTATCATTTATTTCCCTAAGCCTTCTATCATGGGCTTTTTTTTTTCTTTTTTCCTCAGCTTCCTTCCTTACCATCAACTTGTCTTCTATGTCACTCTCTCTTCCACCTCATTTACCCTAGCATTGAGAACATCCTATTTGGATTGCATCTCATGTAATCTATTTTAGATTTTGGCCTGATTATATTTCAATTCTGCAGTAACTAAGTCTCTAGAGTCCTTTATGCTTTTTTCCCAGAGTTTCCAGTAGCTTTATAATTGTACTTCTGAATTGAATTTCTGACATCGTATTTAAATCCAAATTCTGTAACCCTGGCAGAGAGTATGGTTTCTGGTTCTTTCTTTTGTGGTTAATTTTCCTTCTAGTCATTTTGGCCAGTGCAGAGTTACTGTATGAGTGGGCTGAGTCAAAAATATCAACCACAACCTAAGTAAAATACACTTAGATGTATTCCTTTTCCAAAGGAATTCAGAGTTCCAAAGAGTTCAGAGACCAGAAAACAAAAGAAAAAGAACAGAACAAAATAAGACAAAAGGACGATTCCAAAGAGTTCAGAGACCAGAAAACAAAAGAAAAAGAACAGAACAAAATAAGACAAAAGGACCACTAGAGTGAAAAACAAATTTTAGAACAAAGTAGTAAAAATAAAAAGCCAGAAACCAAAAAGAAAAAGAAAAAAAAATGAAAGAAAAGAGAAAAAAGTGGGGGATGGTGGTGATGAGGAAGTGGTAGTAGAGAGAGAATGTAGTCTACCTGAGGAATCCTAGAGGGTGATCCTCTTGGTTCTGAGTGTATTTTGTTCTGTATGTTAGAAGATGCTCAATCCCAAATTTATATAAACCAACAATCCTTATATAAAACCCCAATATTGACCACAAAAACAAACAAGATAAAAGATGGGGGCAGAATGGAAAGGAAGAGAGGATATAATCTCACAGAAGGAACCAATACAGTATTCCATTTGGTTCTGGTGTATGTTGGTTGTGTTTTTGAATGTACTAACTTCCACTATTGTAAAACAAAACAAGGCAGAAAAAATAAAAACAAACAAACAAACAAACAAATACCCATATCTTGTATATCTACCAAAATTATATTGAATACGTTGAATGGAATCCAGAAGGGAAAAATGTATCTAAGACATGTAATTGTAGAGATATGAGAGTTAAAAAGGAAAAAAGCTTAAAAATGAAGAGCTGGTAAAATATTGTAATTAAGGTGGGAAAAGAAAAAAATATTAGACATTTTTAGTTTGATATAAAAATGAGTCATAAGGAAAAAGAAAAAAAAAGAAAAAAAAAAGGACTCTTTAATTCTATTTACTATTTTCCCTCAGGCATGGCCTTTTCAGTGCTGCTTGGTCAATAAACTTGCTCTTCCCCTGTTCTTCCAGCAGTTCTTTTGTGGGAGGGGCTTGCTGTGCTGATTCTCAAGTGTCCGTGCCTGGGTGGAGATGCCCCACTCCTCGCCAGGTGCTGGGCTCAATATGAACTGTTTATCCTGTGAGGCCTTTTCTCCCTAGAGGCCTCGCCTCTCCTAGGCACAGGTGAAACAAAGAGGAAAAACAAAAATGGCTGTGGCCAGATTTCTAGCTCTGGAGCCAAGCTCCTTTCAAGTAACCAACCACTGTCTCCCATTCTGCACTGGCCTAGATGCTCCTGGGGGCAAGTACAGGTGCATTGATCTGCACAGCTTGTGGGGTGCTCAGCTGCAGGAGAGTTCTTGCTTCCCTGTACCCTCCCTGCTTCCACCTGTCCCAGGGGGAATGAAGGATCGTTTTGACCGCTTGGGCTAGACATGTTTTCATTTCATACATTGAGGGGTGAAATTTCTAGGTCGTATGATAATTCCATGATTAATTGTTTGAGGAACTGCCAGACCATTTTCCAAAACGATGGCACCACTTTATATTTCCACCAGCAGTGTATGAGTGTTCTGATTTCTCCACATCCTCAGCAACGCTTGCTGCTACCTGACTTTTTGATCTAGCCATTCTAGTGGGGCAAAGTGGTATGCATTGTGATTTTGATTTGCATTTCCCTGATGATGACTGATGTTGAACAAGTGCCTTTTTTGACCATTTGTAATTTGTACCTCAAGTAACATCTATTCATATTCTTTGCTCATCAGGTAATTTTCAAAATATTGTTAAATTGCTCTGACCCAGGTTATTGACAAGATTATGTCAGTAACTCATATATCATAAAGTGAATCTCTTAAACTGTTTCTGTCATCCTTTCTTTCTTTTTTTTTTTTTTCATCCTTTGGGAGGCAGTGAGGATTCCTGTCCATCTAAAGCAGTTGTTTTTTAAAGACCAGGCAAGAGAGTATATATGAAGGTACTTTATAAATCATAAAAAGATGATAAATCCAGGCTATTAAAGAGCTATCAAAGTGATACATATATGAGGCAGGGTTTTTTTCCTTGGAAAAATGTGAAACTTCGGTATTAAAGTACAATAAATTGTAAAAATGAAGACACACTATTTAAATAACAAAATCATCAAGATGGTTAAATCCTATCAACACTAGGAATCAGAAAAGATTTTTAAGTGTTTTATTTTGAATTATTTTATGTTTACAAGAGTTGCAAAGATAACAGAATTCCTTATTATCTTTCATAAAATTTCTTTGTAATGTTAATATCTAGCATAATCATAGTACAATGACCAAAAGACCAAAACCAAGGAATGAACACCAGCACATATTAAATAAACTCCATACATTTACATTAGTATCCTGCCCTGTTTCTTTTCCAGGGTTCAATCCAGGACCTGTGTTGATAACTAGACTTAGTTATCAAGTCTTCTGGGTCTCTTGTACTTTGTAACAGTTTCTTAGTCTCTCCTTGTCTTGCATGACCTTGATCAAGGTTTTGAGAGGTGCTGGTCAGATATTTTGTAGAAAGCATCTCAATCTGACTTTGTCTGATGTTTGTACACAATTAGTCTGGAGTTATGGATTGTAGGGTTAAATATTACAGAGATGAAATGCCCTTCTCCTATTATATCAGAGCTAAAATGATATCAATATGTTTTTTTACAGATGATGGTACCTTTGGTTACTCGGTTAAGGTAGAGAAGAGTTTTAATGCTTAAAATATTTACTCTCTGCAGTCTTGCCAAGAAAGGTTTATATCCCAAGTATGCTTCCCTAAATTCACGAATAAAATGAGTGCAGTAGCTGCTATCCCACTGTACAAAATTAAAATAAGGAACAAAAGAGAAGGAGGAGATGGTAGAGGAGGAAGGCAGGGGACAGACACTTGCATTTGGTTTCCAAGGAGGTCCCACCTTGTTAGCATGCTGGCCGTTGGGCCCAAGGGAGTGTACAGCTCAAATGAAAGGGAAGTCACTCAAACCAGGCATGGTCTTGAGCAAGCTGTTTCTCAAAGATAAGGTTGGAACCAAAGGTCTTCCTGGAAAATAAAACAGGTCTTTAGTTTTTTTTTTCCCTTCCAGAACTTGGTCTCTCTCCCCACCACATTTTATCAATGTGCGTCAGCTTGCTGAACTTCAGGCACTAATGTGGCTTTATTAAAGCAAACATTTGATGGCCTTTTTCACACCTACTGGCACCTGATACCCGCCAGGCTCTCCAAACATGCTACATATAATCCTTGAAACAGTCCAGCAAGGTAGGTTTGTTTCTTCTTATCATTGTACAAATAGGAAAACCAAGAAACCGAAAGACTTCCAAAGTCATATCATTTGGAAAATTCCAAGACTCAAATTAAGGTGCAAATCTGTCTGACTCTGAAACTGTTGTTCCTTTTCTTCGGCTAACCCATATTGGTTCCCTTCTACCTACCCTTGCAGGTATTACTCACATCCTAGAAAAAATGTTCCCCTTCAGAGAAGTATGAACAGTTGTATATGTATATATGCATATATATATGTATATTTATGTTCATTTGTAGTTTTTAAATTATAAAAGCTATAAACAAATTTGTTCTTTTAAAAATAATTCATATCGCATGGAACTATATAAGTGAAAATGAACATCTACCCATTCACTTCCACTTCCATAGCAATACTTTGATGTTTATCTTTCTAGTCTCCTTCTATACATTTATATATAAATAGATTTTCATATGCATATATCTTATTTTTTAAATGTCAACATCACAATATAATACTCTTTTGTTAAAAATGTAACCATAAGTCCTGGAGTATGTTTTATCTCTTTGCTTTTTAAATTAAATTTATTATTATTATTTTTAAAGATTTTATTTTTTCATGGGAGACACACAGAGAGAGGCAGAGACAAGGGAGAGGGAAAAGCAGCCTCCCTGCAGGGAGCCTATTTGGGACTCAATCCAGGACTCTAGGATCATGCCCAGGGCTGAAGGGAGATACGCAACCGCTGAGCCACCCAGGCGCCCCTATTTAACTTTTTTTAAATTGAAGCATAGTTGACACACAATGGTACTTAGTTTCAGGTGTGTAACATAGTGATGCAACAACTCTGTATGTTATGTTAAGTGTAGCTCCCGTCTGTCACTACACAACAGTATTATAATACCATTGACTATTTTCTCCTCTTTATTTCTTTTTTTTTTAAATTTTTTTATTTATTTATGATAGTCACAGAGAGAGAGAGAGAGAGAGAGAGAGAGAGAGAGAGAGAGAGATTGAGAGGCAGAGACATAGGCAGAGGGAGAAGCAGGCTCCATGCACCGGGAGCCTGATGTGGGATTCGATCCCGGGTCTCCAGGATCGCGCCCTGGGCCAAAGGCAGGCGCCAAACCGCTGCGCCACCCAGGGATCCCTCTCCTCTTTATTTCTTAAGATGGTAAAAAATATTTCATGATATCGATGAACCATATGTTTTGATATTTTAATAGAGGATCACTAAAGATTCTTATTAGAAGATTACAACTATAAAACTATACATTGAAACTTCAGCATTATAATCAGCTGGGGAAGGAGATGCTTGAAAGCATTTTGGAGCACATAGTATATATATCAGTTCTTAGTACCTCAGACTTTGAATCCTGCATGCCTGGCTTCTTATCCCAGCTGCAATGTTTACTTGGCATATAAACTTGGGTAAGTCTAATTCTGTGGTTGGTTTTGTTCTCTGAAAAATGGGGATAATAATCACTTCACAGAGTCGTCATGAAGTTATAGTGAGGATTCTAAAAGTAGTGCTTATGAAAGACTTAGAACAAGGCGTGTGGGGCACCTGGGTGGCTCAGCCAGTTAAGTGTCCAGACTTGATTTTGACTGAGGCCATGATTTCAGGGTTGTGAGACAGATTCTGCATTGGGCTCTACACTGAGCATGGAGCCTATTTTAAGATTCTCTCTCTCCCTCTGCCTCTGCCCCTCCCTTCACCACGCTCTCTATAAACAAACAAACAAACAAACAAACAAACCTGGGACATAATGTGGGCGCAATAAATGTCACTTTTGCTCTGATGGTCAGTTTTGGTCATGCACATCCAAAACTCTATTTCAAGGGAATTTTTTTTTTAAGATTTATTTATTTATGATAGACATAGAGAGAGAGAGAGGCAGAGACACAGGAGGAGGGAGAAGCAGGCTCCTTGCCGGGAGCCTGATGTGGGACTCGATCCTGGGACTCCAGGATTGCACCCTGGGCCAAAGGCAGGCTCTAAACCGCTGAGCCACCCAGGGATCCCCTCAAGGGAATTTTTAAATAAAGACTTCCCACTGTGGAAACTCAAGTTGGAATGGATATTTCCAACTCTCCCAACCCTACTTTGGCAGTTTAAGCCTGTACCCAGAGCTTTATCAATTGGATCCTCATATCTGGAATCTAGATAATTTGGGGACAGTTATGCAAAATGCACAGAAATTGACATCCTAGAGGCAATTTGTGAACAACAATAATGGTTGTTTTCTAACTAGAATAACTGGAATATTCCTGTGCTGTCCTCTGCCTGTGAAACAGCTGGCCTTGATGGGGCTTGTTTTCTGACCTTTAGTCTCCAATCATCATTAGTTCTGTGAGCCACTCAGTACTCTTCCAACAAATCCCATTCTCTCCTTAAAAGAGATTTAGTTTCTGTAGTTTGCAACTAAGAAACCTCTTGGTTCCACATCTCTTCTCTTCACTGTTCACTCAAAACATTTATTGAAGGCTTCTTATGTATTGACAGTAAAGCTAGAGCAGGTGATATTGCTCCTCCTTAATAAATTCAAGAACATATCTAGGAACTAAACATTCACATAATATACCTGACCAAGCTGCAAAGGGTATTTGGATCTGTCAGTGGCTTTAGGGCATTTTTACAAGTCTGAATCATGAGATTGTTAATCTATAAACACACACATTTCTAGGGGGGAAAAAGTCACTTTAAGCTAACCAAGAAATTAAGTGGCTACGTATAAAGTTTCTAAGTTTTTTGAATTCAATATATTTTTTTTCTCAACCATTTTGCATGTGGAAACATCATATAAGCAGATGTTGCCTGGGTATAATAACTTGGCAATTTCTGTTCATGTTTGGATTTCTATAGGAACTCCCTATCAAACTGGCATTTGGATTATTCTTCTGGCTTAAGGCAGTCTATTTACAATGCCTTCTACCTGATGCCATACCATCAGCCTAAGACTCTGTCCCTCTGATCCAATTCAAACCCAACTTCAAATCTCCTAAAAGGAAGCCTCAAGTTAAATGTCCTTATATGATTTTATTTATTTCAGCTCCCAGCTTTAAAGACTAGCTCACTTAACACCTGGCCTAGGAACTACTTAACCCATTTATTAGGACACTTTGTGGACTAGAATTCTTAACTATCTATGACTTCTTAATTCTTGGCTCTGCTGTATTTTGATTCTTTTTCACATCAGTGAATCTGTAAATGCTGCTGCTGTGGAGATGATGCCACACACTGACCAACAGAAAATCACTGCACTGAGGGTATCCTGAGACCAGCCTCTAATTTACAGCCCCTATACTTCTGCCCATGAGCTAGCCAGTTTAATAAAAGATGTTTTAAGCAACATGTTTCCTGATGCTGAATATACATGATAAATTTTAAGACATTTATTTATTTGAGAGAGAGAGAGAGAAGAGAGAGAACATGAGCAGGGAGAGGGACAGAGGTAGAGAACCTCAAGCAGACACCCCACTGAGCACAGATCCTGATGTGGGACTGGATTCCACAACCCATGAGATGATGGCCTGAGTTAAAAGCAAGAGTCAGAAACCCAACAGACTGAGCCACCCAGGCACCCCAAGATAAACATAGTTTTTAAAGAATATTGTGGCTTATGATGACTACTTCTTATGAGGGAGCCATTGGATAGAGGCAAGCAACAGGAAGAAATGAGGATGTTACAAATATATAATATAAAAAAGGAGACTCATGTACATTCAATTAATCCAAAAGATTGCTCCTTTTATTGACTTTTCACCATAAGGATCATATTTTCTTTTGGGAGGTTTATTGCTCCTTGAGAGTTTTGGGGCACTCTAAAATTGTGTATAATAATAAATATGTTTCTTTTATTTTTTCATTTTCCAAATTTCCTGACTAATATGCATTATTTATAGAGATCAGAAGGGATATAAAAGGTAGTTAAAATCTTTGCAAATTGTAGCAAAAAGGATTTTTTTCTCATTAGTGGAAAAGAGAAAAGGCCTTAGCACTTATCTTGAAGTCAAGTAAAAATATTTGAAAACTTGATGTACCTTATCTAGCTCAAACATACTTCTAACTTTGGAACAATTCTGTGCCTTAAAGTGTACCTTGACTCATTATCTAATTTCTAGTCCTGTAACAAAATTCACCTGTTATACAAATACGTAAACACATGAAGTTAGTCTTTAATATTTAGAAAGAGAAGTACAGAAAGAAATTGTTTTCAGTTCATTAATACATTGATGACAGACCTCTCCCATTTCAATGTAACTGAATCATCATTAATAAAAAGTTAGATGGCATTGTCTCAGAAAAATAGATATATATCATGTTCTCTACTGTTATGTAGGCAAATGGAATATCAACCTAATGGAAAGGGTTTTTTTTTTTTTTTTTTTTTTTTGGATTTTGAGCAAATCTCTGCTTGGCTTGTAGCTTTTATTAAAGGGAGAGTCGAGTATTTGGGGAAAAAAATAAAAGAATAAGGTGGAAGAGTGAAATGTTCCTAAATAATTTGTAAGTCAGGTAAAAATCAGACAGTGAACACAGATTTGGCATAAAAAGAAGAGTCTATTCCTATATGTACTATTTGTGAATATTTTACAAGTCCGTTTGGGGGACTTACGACAAGCAAATGGATATTCATGAACTGATTTTTTCTCAACCAAGGAAGATCTACAATTATCTCTGATTTTTTAAAAAAGATTTTATTTATTTATTTATTCATTCATTCATTCATTCATTCATTCATTCATTCATTCGAGACACACACAGAGAGAGAGAGAGAGAGAGAGAGAGGAAGAGACAAAGGCAGAGGGAGAAGCAGGCTCCATTCCGGGATCGCGGGATCACGCCCTGAGATGAAGGCAGATGATGCTCAACCTCTGACCCCCCAGGCTTCCCTTATCTCCGATTTAAATAGAAATTTAATAGGCTAAATATATTGTTATCATACAATCCAGGAATTTTACTTCTGGGCATAAATCCAAAAGAAATGAAAATAGAGACTAGAACAAATATTTGTATATTAATGTTCATAGCAGCATTACTCACAGTATCAAAAGATAGAAACAACCAAATTCCACTCAGGATGAATGGATAAACAAAAATGAATATAATCTTAAGAAAGAATGAAATCTGACAGAAGCTTCAACATGGATGAACCTTGATGTCCATAAGAATTTTAATTTTGATATGCACCACAAAGAATTGTCTTAGCTATTTATTACTTTGAATATTTAATGACCATAATTTTGCCCTTTAAAAATAAAATATACCTTTAAATAAATAATCTTCCTAAGATAGAATGAGAAATAGCAAAAATATTCAATACACAATTTAAAGAAAATAATTTTTTTGAAGAAAATAAATTTTATATTCATCTCCAAATTTGGCATTTGAATTTTGCATAAAGATTGCTTTCCTAATTAAAAAAAAATTCCTGTACTCTTTCAATTTCAAATATTTTAAGAATCCTCTTGGGATGGCTTTATAATTCACCACTCATCTGTGATGCATCATTATGACAACTCATTAAAAATATGTTTCCCTTCCAATAAGAGAAATGCTCAGTTCTGGCTATTTTTTTCTTTCTTCCTTATGTTCTTTTTAGTCGCCTTCCTTCCTCCTTTTACTTCTTTCTGTAATTGTCTTTAAATTAAAGCATAGTTTGCATAGCCAAAAATCACATTTAACTAAACTGAATAATTGTTTTGGGGGACATTGTAATATTGGAATTTTGTAGTGGAGCGGATCACCATTTTTGAAAGTCAGATATTTTTAATATGGTTACCGTGCTGTGCATTTCCCTCATAAATGCTGTATCAAAACATTCAATGAACATTCAGAAATTATACTGTCATAATTCTGAACACATTTATTAAATCTAGCTGCTTTTAAAGAATATATTCTAATTTCAGTGTTAATACTGTACATGACCCCAAAGGTATATTTGTTACCATAAATATAATAGAAAATTACAATTAACTCTAAAATATATCAACCTCTCTGTAAAGGTTTATTGTTGTTGCTTCTTTGAAAAAATATGTTTGTTTTTGTTTTTCTCCCAAGGTTATTTGTTTACTTGACAATTGTTTTTGTCCATAAGAATTTTAATTTTGATGTGTACCACAAAGAACTGTCTTAGCTATTTATAACTTTGAATATTTAATGACCTTAATTTTACCCTTTAAAGAAAAATATAACTTTAAATAAATAATCTTCCTAGGATACAATAAGAAATAGCAAAAAAATATTCAATACACAATTTAAAGAAAATAAATTTTATTTTTTGAAGAGAAAATTTTATATTCATCCCCAAACCTCCATGTATCACCACTAAATTATTTAAATGACACATTTGATGGAATATTTGGCAATATTATCCTTTCTCTGTTTCCAATATTGGCTCTTATTTATAGAAATGCTACTCATTTTACTTTTCTGTCAATACAAAATTCCAGCATTAAAATGACATTGAATTCTTTTCAAAATGTTATTAAGTCCTTTGCAAGTTGAGAATCTTCTCTTCTGTTACTACCGTTCATTTTATTTTATTTTTTAAAGATTTTATTTCTTCATCAGAGACAGAGAGAGAGAGAAAGTACAGACATCGGCAGAGGTAGAGGCAGGCTGGGTCTCCAGGATCATGCCCTGGGCTGAAGGCAGATGCTAAACTGCTGAGCCACCCAGGCTGCTCTGTTACTGCTGCTTATAATGATAATGTGGTAGGAGCAAAGGCTGTGGTTACATCTTGCCTTTTCTCATTTTTCCTACCTGTTTGGTGAGGGCACGGTGGGGCATGAGTGAAGGGAGGGGACAGTGGTTGGAGGGAAAGATGCTTAATGGTTCTGAGTCCCTCTGGAGGTAGTAGAGAGTTATGCTCATCCTGGGATTGAGAAAGAGTTGATCTTTTTCTGATCTCTCCCAACTCAGATGATTTTTGTACTTTTAATCTTTGGCTATAAACATGATGGCAGATCGACTTGGTAGTGTTTAGTATTTCCAGGGACAGTCTTTAATAAATATTCTGGTAAAGCTAACCATTCTGTCCTTTGCTGGACCATTTAAAGGAAAAAAAAAGCTCAATTAAAATTCCCAAGCCCTACAAATATTAACTTTCCTCTTTTCTTTGCTGGAATCTGAGGATTGTGAGAGAATATGCTTTGTTATGGGGCTATTTAGCTCTGAATTTTAGAATATAAAGATGAAGCTAAATTCTACAAGTTCTGGTTACCTTTGACTTTTCCTGTGATGCAGGATGAATACTCAACCCCAGGTGTCTTATAAATGTGGGTCATTGCATTTATAGGGGAATGCTACTAGAAAAATGATTCGAAGATTATGTCTTATATAAGGTAGCTGACTATGAAATTTTTGCACACATATGCATAGAGAATTTAACTCCATGGGGAAAAGCAAATGTCTGTTCATTTTATTACTGATCCTTCTCACCATTCAGTGCAAGTCATTTCTCTAATTTGTGCCACAATTTTCCCTTCTGACAAATCATGCTAATTGCGTAAAGGGGAGAGATCTCTGGAATTAGGATTCTTTAAAAATATTAACTTTTGGAAAACTTGAACGAGTTAGATAATTTTCTGAGCTTCTAACTTATCATTGATAAATTGATACATTGTAAAGATAAAATAAAATAAAGGAGATCTATTTATAGTTATTGGTGCAAAATAGGTTGTCACTAGGCATTAGTTTTCATTATTACCTGTTCTACACATTTTTAGTGTCCTTGGGAAAACATATAAGAGACTGTTACTAAAATATAGTAATCTGCTTTGGAGATCCAGAATTAATATTGCATTGATCCATCAGTGGATAATGGAGACTGGGATCTATTTTTATTAATTCATTCATATATGGATGCTGTCACTATTTTGATTGGAAAAAAACCCAACTGAACCAAAAATTGGTCAGTGTAGCATTTTTCAGCTACATTCATCTTGAAACAAAAAAACAAACAAAAATCATGTAGAAGGGTGACTAAGTTGAACAATAATTTAGCTACTTACTGCTTATCATACGACTTCATTAAGTGGTATCAAAATATGAATCATTAGTTGTTTGCCACCATTCTGTGTGAGGATCTGTCCTTAGTATTAAATATACTCATCAAACTATATACACTCTGGTGGCTTTAGGATCTCTTGATTGAGAAGATCCATAATAAAAAAGCTAGTGAAGTTTCCATTCCACTTTTCTATGCATTTGTATTTTAATTATTTTATCATAGGAATATATGCACAAGTCCTATATTTCAGTTCATATTTACTAAAGTTAAGGCTTATTATTGAATTTATCTAAAGGCAATTTAAAGGCAAAATGAAGCAAGGACTGTTTTTGTTAGTTTTTGAGCAAATATAAACTTACTTCTTCCATAATCTTTAGAAAGTCATGGAGGGAAAAGATTTGAAGTTAAAATGCGATAAATTCATTCATTAATTCACTCATTTCATTCCCTTATTCATTCTTTCAAAAACTGCTCATAAGCCAAAGGGCTCAGGATACAATATGAAATAAGACAGAGATGCTCTCTTCATGATACTTTGGTGGGAAAGACAATTAACAAATAAAACATTTTATCATATTATGTTAGCAATAATAGTAATAGCAAGTAAGTGTGTGTGTGTGTGTGTGTTGGGAGGAAGGAGGGAGAAAGAGAGAAGAAAGAGAAAGAGAGAGAGAGAGGGATTGGTGGGGTTGGGAGGAGAGATAGGGAAAATCTGATGAGGCAACCAACATTTGAGCAAGTTTAAGTGTTCTACACCCAATTCAAATACGGTGGTCGGTTTTTCACACCAATAAGCAATTCTTGAATATCAATTGGGTATCCTACAACTCAATTCAGTTCTGCCACTATCTAGGGGAGATAGCACCAGATTCTCTTAATTCTACAGATTAAGGTCTCAGTGCCACTAGACTGACTCCCTTTCACTTTGAATGCTGATTGTGAGCCCAGGTTATCACCTGTTTCTAACCACCGGTTATAGATTGAAGGCTCCAAGGGCTCTCTCCTTGGAGGGACTTAACTTGCTAGAGCAACTCACAGAATTCAGAGAAACATTTTACTCACTTGATCACTGGTTTATTATAGAAGGATCTGTAAGTCAGGAATAGCCATATGGAAGAGCTGCATAGAGCAAAGTATGGGGAAAGGACAAAGAGATTCCATGCTCTGTGTGTGCCACATGCTCAACAATCTAGAAGCTCTCTGAACCCTGTCCTTTTGGGGTTTTATAAAGCCTTCATTACATAGGGATGAATGATTAAATCAATGGTCATTCACTAGTTCCTATTGCCTCCTGGAGGTTGGGAGTGCGATAGGAAATTTCAACCCTCTAATCGCAGTCCCTATTCTAAGGTGCGTCCAAAAGTCACCTTATTAACATAACAAGTTACGTTTATTTCTCTCATCACTTAGGAAATTTCAAGGGTTTTAGGAGGTCTCTGCCAGGAAGGGGTTGAATACCAAATACATATTTCTTACTATAAATCATAATATCACAGTCCATCCCATGGTCTTTGAGAAAAGATCCCTTATAGCAAAACAGTAATAGAAGTTAAAAGACACTGGCACATTACTAGAATCTCATTGAGTCATTAATAACTATTCCAGTTCACCATCATATCATATGAAAATGCCTCCTAGGGGAGGGCTACTCAGGTTTGCAGACTTCCATTTGATCTTGTCAGCTTCCAAAAGCAAAAGTGGCCTCAGTAATAATACGACTTACCCTTTTAGGCTACTAGTATAATAAATTAAGGGACAATATCATCTCCTGTTCTAAATGTCTTTTGAGGTGTTAATGTAATATTGAATTTCCCTCATGACATAACCCATATACTCATGTCTTCCTTATGAATCATTCCTATTACTAGCATTTGTGGTTGTAGCCGTGGTCCTGTGACCACTACATCAAGGCAGGGGTGGGGAGAAGGTTGAGATGATGTGGGGAAGATAATTTTAAAAGTAAAATTGTTATACCAGAGTCCTCCCTCTTTGGCAAGATTTGCATTGTCATACTAACATCCTTTTCCACTTCCTCTCCCCAGATCCACCAGAAAAAGGCAGAAATCTAACAGGGCAGTTTTGTAGAGAGTACATATTGTGAAGGTGTGTAAATCAGTCCTTTACTGGTATCTCTTGTTTTATATTATTTTATTTTTTAAAAAAGATTTTTTTTATTCACGAGAGACACACAGAGAGAGATAGAGACATAGGTAGAGGGAGAAGCAGGCTCCCCGTGGGGAACTTGATGCTGGACATGATCCCAGGACCCTGGAATCACACAGTGAGCCAAAGGCAGATGCTCCACCACTGAATTACCCAGGTGACCCTGTATCTCTTATTTTAGATGATCAATGATTTAGTTGCTCATTCCAATTCTCTAACTACTCCTCTGAGCGGAATATCTCTCTATCCATTGTTGGATTTTATGGACTGTAAATGAAATGGCAGTTGGCCATCAAAACTAGTGCAATATCTTTTGTTCAGTTCTTTTATAATACTCTGAGCACTTGCATCTATCCACTGGGTAAGCAAAGCCTAGCCGAGAGTCAGTCAGTGTCTATTCCTGTCAAGACCCATTTGTAGCCCAAAAGCTATCAATATCAGTCTGACTTGTCAGCTACAATCAGGACCTCCTCACAAGGGAATCTGCCACATAACCATCTGCAGTCTCTGTCTCTCTTGTTGGCAGACAGAAGAGTTCCTCTTGGCATTACGTGCCTCAGAGTGTGACTAGATTCAGCTCGTCTCTGTACTTACCCCCATATCCACTTATTTCATAGACCCACGTGGCCACCTTAGGGGAACATAGGGGATATCTGCTGTTAATTCTGGTCACCTTGGCTAAGCCATTGACTACTGCCCATGAGTCAGTAAAAAACCCAAACATAGGGGCTCTTCTCACTGTTCAGTTCTTCCATCACTGCTAGGAAAACCAAAGATTTCACTGCTGGGATCAACAAGCAGATCTTTCTTATCTTCTTCAATCACAGTGGTGAACTTACAAACAGGATCCTGTTGTTCATTCACTTTGGAACTGCCATCCATCCACAAACCAAGCGACTCTTTGTCAATTGGTCAAGAGCTCTTTATAGGCATTGGCTAAAGGACCATGGAATCTAGTAGCTCCTCACACAGTTCCAGAGTCCATCCCAGAGGACAAGAGGCTCCCTTCCTAGAGTATCTCTCTTGCATTCTCCGAATACCAAGATCCTGTATAAACTATTTCCACATTGTTATGACACTTTTCTGGACACCACTATCCCCATTAGAGCATTTCTCTGACATCATTGATCGATTTCAGGTTTCAAAATCACTCTATGTTCTTCAGTCATTGGGGATGACTTCAAAGCCCCTATGGCCATGGCTGCAACGTGCTCATGGGCTTTGTTCTAAACTGCATTCTAGACTCCACCTAAGCCATCACATAGAAAATTTGTCTTCACCTTTGCTCCAACTATTATTCCACACTGTGTGGGCTTGAATCATTTTACTAATTCTCATTTAGCATGTCCAGTAAACATTGCTTGAGGGCTGGTTTACATGCCTGCTGTTTTACAATACCAGATGGGGGGATCCCTGGGTGGCGCAGCGGTTTGGCGCCTGCCTTTGGCCCAGGGCGCGATCCTGGAGACCCGGGATCGAATCCCACGTCGGGCTCCCGGTGCATGGAGCCTGCTTCTCCCTCTGCCTGTGTCTCTGCCTCTCTCTCTCTCTCTCTCTCTCTCTCTGTGACTATCATAAATAAAAAAAAACAAAAAAACAAAAAAACAATACCAGATGGGGATGTATTCTCCAATCAGATACAGTGTTCATTCCCATAATATAATCAGGTAAAAAAGATACGATCACTTCACGTAAAGCCAGTTCAAACATGTCGATTCTCCTACAAATTTTTACCTGAATTCCATCGACCCTTATGTTCCTAGCTATGGCCTCTTCAGGACTTCAACAGGTTTTGGTTTTACAACACTAGTCAGGGAATTGTTGCCCAGTATGGTACGATATCCATTCCCATAAGACAGTCAGGTAGAGGAGACACAACTTTTTAATGAAAATCTTGCTGAAGTATTCCAATTTTCATAATCCTATCAATCATTACATTCTGATGTTCTATATAATTGTAGTTCTGGCCGGGGCCTCACCAATGGGCTTTTGGACTACACTTCATGGGACTCCTGTATCCAGGAGTCCTGGGAGCTCTTCTCCACTCCCTGACCATTTTACCTACTCTTGTGCAAAAGGCTCTGAATCCCCTGTGTGGGGTTGAGCCAAGTGACTCTGGCTTTTTTTAATCAATCCTTAATTTAATTAACCTATGTATTCACTGCCCCAAGCGATTACTGGTTGAGTTTCTTATAGTAATTTCCACCTTCAAACTTTTAAAATTTCTTCAAACAGGGATAAATAAAACTGACTTATTTGGTGCCCTTTCATGTTAGACCAATGGGGAGTCGCTTTGGCAGCACTGTATTAAAACCTTTGTTTTAACCCTGTCTATTTTATTTATCCCTGATTGGCAATGCTACCTCCACTCCCCAGAACACAATCTTTCTTTGCCTGGTTAACAACCTCTCTCACACCTTTCAGTATTAAATATGGTTTTCTTTGTGAAACCTCTCCAGAATTCCTTTTTTTAAAAAATAATAAGTTTATTTTTTATTAGTGTTCAATTTGTCAACATACAAAATAACTCTCCAGAATTCCTAGATAAAGTCAGTTACCCTTCTCTATATTTCTAAGCACACTCACTCCCACTCCCTACCACCCTTCTGTTTTTATTTCACAGTTTAACATCATTAACTGATAACAACCCTGGGTTCCTTATAGGACACGAACAATATGAGGGCAGGAATTATATTTCATTTATCCTGTGTCCACAGCATGTACCATACTATATGCCTTATAGCATCGGTTCAATTAACATTTAATGACATGAAGAGAGAAGGGAAGGACAAAATAAAATGCAAATAAATATAAAATGTAGGAAGAACACAGTACCAAAAATGTTAGTGTGAGTGAATATTATTGGATTCTTTATTGAGATGATTAGGTTAGACTGTAGAGAGGTTTTATGTTTTGTCTCCCAAATACAAAACCCCTAATAGAGATCAGAGGGATAGATTTATACATAGTTGAAAGGATACAGAGACTACAGGTGAAAACAAACAAAACAAAACAAAATTATATATAAGCAGTTCTCTTTTTATAATTTTGTCCAGGGTTGACTGCTGCTTTTAAGGTTGTTCTGGGCAATGTTGTTCAGAGTCAGTTTTCATCTTAGTAGATGATGAGAGCATAACATATGTCAAGACGAAGAGCAAGCAGCCTCAAAGTGTCCCACTTTGGCATATTGACTATTCTGAATTATAAGATACTTGAGAAACAGCCGGTGCAAGAAGAGCACTCTGACAGCCTCTTTGTCTTCCAAAAGCAGGCGATGTCTCCCATGTCAAAGGCACTATTCCTGTATCAGGAGATAAAAAGAAATCCTTATTACCACAAAATGGGGATTTAGAGTCACGAAAACTGTATTAACAAACCATGCACTTGTATTAATTTACTACCACCACTTAAATGCTGGTTAGATGTTTTTACTGATCAAAATTCCCAAACATAAGTTATCTTTGTTCCATTAATTTCTCACAGATGTATTGTTTCTTTGTCTAAAATGTATATAGATTGCTTGCCTTTGTAATTTCCTTAGGTCTCAGCCTCATTAATGGGCCTGTGTGTGCACATAATTAAATTTTGTTTTTAATTTCTGTTAATCTGTCTCATGTCAATTCTTAGTGTAGCCAGAAGAACTTGGAGTGTATAAGAATAGTTTTCTTCCCCAACATGTGATGATTATATTAATTTTGAAGTCCAAAGCCTTTTATTTAAGTATGGAAACACTGAGACACAACGAGTTAAGTGATATACCAATGTCCCTTATTCTTAAAATAATTTGATTCTGTGCAAAATTGGGAGACTCCTGACCTCTGTTTTCTTTGGTTCTTTCTAGGAAAAAAAATTATAAAGTCCTAACTCCCTAACATGATATACAGAGAAGTTTAAAGCATGATTGTTTCCTAGGGTTGAATTTACCTCAATCTGGATGCCAAATTGTACATCTGGAGTTGAGGCTTGCAATCTTTAAGCAATGTGTCCTATTTGTTTATTTTCACACTTGTGTAATGCTTTGGCAAGAAAGTTGCAGCCAGAGGGTTTGCATTATTGGAAGAAAAGAGAAGTTGAGAAATTGAAGCAAAAAGTCTAGGAGAAAGTAAAAAAAAAAAAAAATCTTGATTTTTTTTTTTTAAAGCTTGAATTAAGGCAACAGCGAATTTGGGAGAGTATGAATTTGCTATACTGTTTGTATAAGTCTTTATCGTCTTTTGTAAATTGCCTGCTAGTTAATTGCCTAAAGTTAAAAAGCAATTAAACAAAAAGAATAGTAAACAAGAAGATATCTGGATAAGTTGGTAATAATCCCAAGCTTTGCCTTGGACTGCTGGAGGGTAAAAATGAAAGCAATAGAATTACATAGACATAGAGATAAAGATAGATGAGGGACAAAAGGAGAAGACCAGGATGACTTAGATCAGACACTCGCTTGCCTCTCGTGTCAGCATCAACCCAACAATGGCAATGCCATCTGTTTTTCTGTGTACACTTACAGTGTCTCCTCTCGCAAGATTATAAGCCTCCTAGCTGGTGTGCCCCATTCCCTGTGATCATAAATTACTATTCCTTAGTCTCCTCTGAAGCTTCCAGTTCTGCAGCTCAACTAAATGCAGTAAGAGATGATGCTTGGTAATAACAACAAGATTTATTTATTTTTTTTTAAAGATTTTATTTATTTATTCATGACAGTCACACAGAGAGAGACAGAGAGGCAGAGACACAGGCAGAGGGAGAAGCAGGCTCCATGTAGGGAGCCCGACGTGGGATTCGATCCCGGGTCTCCAGGATCGCGCCCCGGGCCAGAGGCAGGCTCCAAACCGCTGCGCCACCCAGGGATCCCAACAACAAGATTTATTAAGGTACTTTCATGTGGACAGAAAGAGACTTCTATAATCAGCAGTTATTACTGATCAAATTAATCCACGAATGAATTGATGAATATGATGTCAGTATGTGCTTGACATTGTTCAAAAGATTACTTAGAAACCATGTGGGGGGATCCCTGGGTGGCGCAGCGGTTTGGCGCCTGCCTTTGGCCCAGGGCGCGATCCTAGAGACCCAGGATCGAATCCCACATCGGGCTCCTGGTGCATGGAGCCTGCTTCTCCCTCTGCCTCTCTCTCTCTCTGTGACTATCATAAAAAATTAAAAAAAAAAAAAATCTTAAAAAAAAAAAAAAAAAAAAAAGAAACCATGTGGGTCTTGTACCATTCTCAGCTCCTAGACTGGTGCTTGGCATGGAGTAAGGAAGCCATAAATATTGGTGGAATGACTAAATTTGGACACAAAAGTTTGAGACCCTATTGTTACAAAAGTGTCATTAAGGAACAAAGAAAAGGAAGAACACTTGAGGAAAATTAACTAAAGCAAAAAAGAAGAAAAGCCAAAAAGAAGGCAAATACATACCGAGAAAATGATATTTTTGGAAGAATGCATTGTCTACTCTTGAATACATATCACTTTCCTATTTCTGAGACTATCTGCCGTGATACACTCTATATCTTGTTAATAATTCAAATAATTGTTGAAACTACTAAAATAATTCCAACTTAATAATTCAACTACTTTAAAATATGATAATTCAGATATTTATTGACTAAACATTTTTAACAAGCTTTTTCAAATTTGCCTCTCATTCTTGACCTCATGAAGTTTTATTGTTTGGATATTTAGAATTCCAGAAGAAAATATTCTGCTATAATTTGAATAAAATACCTAACTGTTTTCAGTTGCAATAAAATTGTTTTACTGTGGGCTTTGATCACTATGCTCAGACCTAAGTTAGAGGAGGAAAGCATGGTAGATGAAGAAAAGAAGAAAGAGGGGTTTGATTTATTTTATAAAATATGAGAAACTGTTGAAAGTGGAATAATGTGATATTAACTAAGTTAAGGTATGACTCCATATGCAGAATGAATCAGGAGGTAGAGTACAAGAATGAAAGCAGAGAGACAGTTAGAGGTTTATTGCAGTGACAGGCCAAGAGATGATAGTGGTTTAGTGTAGGTTTATGGCAGCAAGGTTGGAAGAAAATGGATTAAACTGGGAATTATCTTGCAGGGAAAGTCAACATGATTTACTGATAGACTGGATGTAGCATGTGAGTAAAAGAAAGGAATTTTTAAAAAGCATCAGTGGCTTCTTCTTGGAGGAGGAGGCCAGAGATCAGATGTTGGCAGTGGTGACCAAGGCGGCTACCAGTGTAAAGAGAAAGCTGGAGTTCTGGCTTTTCCACGATGGGTGAGCCACAGCAAGTGAGCGGCCTTCTACCGTCTCTGATGCAGTACATCAAGGAATATACAGATGGAAACACTCAGCAAGGCCTGTCAAGCCTACACTTCCAATAAGAAAGAATTACATGATGTTTGGCATCAGTTCCAATGTGGTGATCTTATCTGCCCTGCAGACAGGACATCAAACAGCTTCATCCTATGCTGTTTGTCATGAGAATGAACTGAGAAAACTCAATATGTCTATCCTTGTTAACTTCCTAGACCTTTCAGATATTTTGATAAGGAGCCCCGGAAATATAAAATGAGAAGAGAAAGATAAAAGATCTTAAGCTGCTTTTTGTAGATGTGCACCACATGGAGAGATCTTGAATATGACAGCGAAGGTACAGACATGTTAACACCTTGAAATAGTTATGATGTGTCAAAAGCATGTGCAACAGGTCATTGAGATGATTCACAATCCTTTGGCTTCTTTTCCTGATGATTTGCCCCATTCAGAAGCAGGCAGGCATGAAGAGTAAAAACTGAAGCGATGGATGGCTGGTGATAGAACTGGTCAGAATCAACTACAGAGAGAAAATTCAGCTCACATGAATTTTGGAATGAATTTGTCATTCTGTTAAATATTCTGATGAATTTATCATCAGAAAGACCAGATGATAGAGAAAGATGCTGCCTTGTGTGTCCTGATTGATGCAATTAATGAAAGACAGTGAAGGATGTTTCTTTTTCTTGTTTTTCTTTCTCCCTTTGAGTAAGTAGCATTGTATATTAGTTAATTTGCTTTGGGACAGCTTAAAAGAGTTATCACTAGAAGTCAAGTAAATGGCTTGACTCTCCAACTTCATGAATTATGAGATATCACAGGCAGTAATTTCACTTCATGGCAAACAGGCAAATGAATGAGTACGTTTGCATTAAGTGTAATCACCTTAAAATTAAGGCAAGAAATTTGCAGCTATCATGTGGAACGTTTCTGTTTTTGAAGTTGCAGTAGAAGGGTGAAGATACCCTCAACAATAGCAAGCTTTCATCCTTGAAAAGTAGATTTGTCATCTGCTTTCAGAATGAGAGATAAAGAACATCAAGCTATACAAATGTGAAATTATGAAATCTTTATATTTATTTCACTTAAAAATTTGCTTCTTCTCTAAAAAAGCAGTATCGTATATTTAAAGAGAGAAACTCTGTGATCTTAAAACCGCAACTTTATTTTCTTTCATGAGTGCCCCTGCAAACACACTACTTCATCCTCTTGTCCCTATCCTGAATAGGTCTCATAATTTTTTTCTTGTCACTCAGGTAAACAGTCCTTTGGTTACTCTTAGTTACATTCACTTTAGTAATTAGCTATACATTCCCTTTAAAGCTGGACTCAGACTCCTTAAGGCTAGGAGCCTGCAATGGAAAGGGGGTTTGGTAGCAGAGACTGCTAAATGTCCACTGGAGATTCTTACTCTCCAGCATACATTGCTGAGGTGGGGCTGTCCTGTCAGGGACTACATGGCCCCACTCTCCTTGCATCTAGGTAAGGAGACCTTGCATGACTAAATTCTTAGCAATGGGTGTAGGAATCCAGGCTTGCCCCATAAAAATTTCTTGCATGATCCTCTGATCTGTTCTCTCATGTGCTGGTTGGATGTCCACATCCAGAATAAAGAAGCCACCTGAAGGTGGCAAAGTTTCCGTGTTTGGATGCTTGAATGACTGAAGACTAAGCCCTCTGTTCATTAACTTTATTTATCCCGTATCCAACCCCATCTGATTTGACTTTATGTGAGCAAGAAATCAACTTGTTTTGAGCACTGAGATTTTATCTCTGCACTTTCTTCTCTTCACTCTCACCCACTCCCAGGTCTTGGTGGGGAGCCTGCCTTTTGTTTGAGGATCTCTCCCGTCTTTCTTTTAAACTAGGTCAGTGATTCTCCAAGTATAGTCCTGAACTAGCAGCATTAGCATCTCCTGGAGATTCATTAGAAATACAAATTCTCAGATCTCACCTCAGACCTACTGAGTCAAACTTTAGGGGTGAAGCCCAGCAAGCTGTGGTTTTAACAAGTCCTTGCTCAGGTGATTCCCCTGCATTTTTAAGATTAAGACTTGCTGATAAAGATAATGCTTTCCCTCAGATGTCCAGTTTTGATTCTTCCCTCAGTCTCTGGTTTTCAGTATACCACTCTTTTGGGATTTACTCTGTTAAGGTCTCCAGCCCTAGAGCTGAACAAGTCAGCTTAAAAAGGCCACAGGACAGTTTCCTTAGAAACATTCATTTATCCTTTTCCTGTGCAAATCACAGAAGTTGCCCTCTTTATTAGCCAGGCCGCTAGCTAGCCAGTCATATCTTTTTCTTTTCTGTCTTTTTTTTTTTTTTTTCTGGCATGTAACTAGTATATACCTTTGAGCTCAAGAAACTCCAGAGGACAAGTCCAGTCTTTCTTAAGATTGAACCAACGGAGGAGGGAAGCCACCTCATCCTGTTGTGGGCATGGGTTGGGAGGGGGAGGGCATGGTGGATGTTATATAACACTTTAGCAACTATCCAGAGAAACATCTTTCCTTCTTTGGCCTCAACCTTTTTATAACTTTGAGGAAGGTATTGGGCTAAGAGGCAAAAAACCAACTTTTGGCTTCTTTGCAAATCCTTGTGCAGTAAAAAAATGCAGTGAGTCATATTATAACATTGTTATAGGAGTCAAAGTATCACCTGTATATGAATTTATGAGTTTGTGGTGGGGATGGATTCCTCATGGATTTTTATATTCTGAAAAAAAAAAAAGAAAAAAGAAAAATAAAAAGAATAAAGGATCACTCTGAGCTTTCTATGTGAGAAGTCGGGTGAAAAATGAAGCAGTTAATTATGGGGATAAATTGGGAATGAGATATCAGTAATTTTATCCTCCTATGTTTAATCACATTTACTATATGGTACTAGGATAGAATCTAGTTTTCTAGTCTCCAAAGATCTCACATCCCATGATTGAGAAAGACGAGTACCCTGGGGTCTCTACCCAACTGAAGACTGAACTTGTAGGCCATTGGAAAGAAAGGTAATAATTAACACAAAGTTGAGAAATATATAGTCCTAGTTCTACTATAAAAAGTATGAGTGCATTTTGTTCCCACTGCATAATATTTTCTCCATAGATTTTATTTTAGCGTATCGTCTTCACTCAGGTTCTTTGGCAAGCAGAGCCTGAGGCAAGAGCTTATGTGTTAAGTTTATTGCAGAGCACAATTTCATGGAAGCAGGAATGAGGGTGATAGGAGAGACAAGGAGAGAGGGAAGGCACATGTGAACAAGTGCCTCACTAAGCTGGCAAGAGTTCTGTTGCAAGTGCAGTTGGTTGGTCTTGAGTGATATCTGCAAAGAGATACTGTATGAATCACCCCATCAGAAGAGCACACCCAAGGGAAAGAAGATAGAATATTTATCCTCCAGCTTTCTTCTTCCTGTCACTTTCTCTCTTGGTTTAAATCTTCTTCAAATATCTTCTGTGTTTTAGCAGCAAGGCTTTCTTTTCTTTTTCTTTTAAATATTTATTTATTTAAAGATTTACTTTTAGAGGGAGAGAGAGAGAGAGCGAGCACAATGGGGAGGGGAAGAGGGAGAGGGAGAGGGAGAAGGAGAGAATCCCAAGGAGACTCCGGCTGAATGGAGAACCAACTCAGGATTCGATTTCATGACCCTGAGATCATGCCTGAGCTAAAAGCAAGAGTCAGACGCTTAACTGAATGAGCTACCCAGGGTCCCGAGAGGCCAGGCTTTCTATATTTGAAGACAAAGTACTATGTATTGGGAAAAATCAAGCTATGGTACAGTAATCTTTGAGTAGGAGCGAACTTTCCTTATGACAAATTATAACATATAGAAGATTTCTCTCCTTTTTCATACTTTTGCTTCAAGACAAATCCTTAAATGCCAGTAAGTATTTACAATTTGCAGACTATGATAATATAAATGGTAGAAGAGCTTTCCTTACTTATGCTATTGTTTTTTTTGCAACAGTCCCACAAGGGTAGGGTTATTATTGTTATCCATCTTTTTCCCTGAAGATGAAATTGAAGCTAATAGAAATTAGTCTGAAATCACATGATTTATAATTTAGAGTAAGATTTCTGACCCTATGTGTCTGATTTTATGGTCTATGCTATTTGTAACTCTTACTTTAGGTTCCCAGTATTATTTTATTTCATTTTTTAATTTGTTAAGTATAGACAATACTACTTATAATACTGAGACAATTTCTTGAAAAGCATCATGTGCAATAGATATGTTTTTATAAGTAGTATAGGGATACCATAGTGCTCCCATAAAAAATCTTGTGGTGAGTAGGTGACAGAGGAGACATGAGACTTTATGGTCCAGGTTAGGTGTGTTGAGAAACTTAAAAAATAGAAAAGGAAATCATATCGTGCAAGCAATCAACTGAAAACTAGGACTGAAATGGCATCAAAAACTATTCTTCACAAATGGCTGCTGGATGACCTATAAACCCAATGAGAATAAGAAGAAAAAAAGCAAAACTAAGGTTTGTTTTCCCCTAGAATAGAAAATAGGAAGGAATGGGGGAAATGAAACTAAGAGGTAAACTTTAGTATCTTAGACAACCAAACTGTTCTTAGGGTGCTTGGGATGTACCACTTAGCCCTGAGAGATAGGTGCAGACTGTTCAAAGCCACGTAACTAGTAAGTGGAAGAATTGAGATCCAAATCAAACACTTTTTACCCTAAGTCCAATACTTTCTCACCAATCATCCTCACATATTCTTCTTTCTTTCTTTCTTTCTTTCTTTCTTTCTTTCTTTCTTTCTTTCTTTCTTTCTTTCTTTCTTTCTTTCTTCTTTCCTTCTTTTTCTTTCTCTCTTTCTTTCTTCTTTTTTTTTTTTAGAGGGAGAGAAAGTAGGTGAGGGAGAGAAAGAATCCCAAGCAGGTTCCATGCCCAGTGCAGAACCTGACATGGGGCTTGATCCCACAACCCAGAGATCATGACCTGGGCAAAAAATCAAGAGTCAGATGCTTAACTGATTGAGCCACCCAGGTGCTCCACCATCCTCACATATTTCTGCGGAAATTTTCTTATGGACAATAACTTGTTTACATGAATTTTCATATTTTGTATTTTATTTCAACTATAATCTAAAAATGATGTATCTGTTAGATAACCTAATGTCTACTGTAAAAACTAGTATTATGGGTTTCTACTTTAGCACCTGAGAGGGCTAAAAGAAATTTGAAGTAACATAGAAATATCAGATTTAATGAAGGTAAGGTCTACCTTTTAGTCTGAGACAGAGCACCCAGGAAAGGAACAGAGATAAAGAGATAAAATAGTGCAACAGAGAGCAAACGATATGGATTTAGAGCTGAGAGTCAATAAATTGATAATAGCCACACATCTTACGAGAGAGGTCTACCCTGATTACACCATATAAGATAACAATCCTGCCCTCTTCAAATGTCAGTGCTTTGAACACCTCATTGTCACTTGGAATACTACAAAGATTTTTGTTGATCTGTTTAATACTAGTTTCTTGACACTGGAATACTGATGCAATATTTATCATTGCAGATATGGCACATGCAGGTCTTCAACAAATATCGATTAGACAAATGATTATTGAAGTTGAACTTTTCACATTTTATTGTTTTAAAATCTTTCTTTTGTGAATTGTCTATTCATATCTTTGGATACTCTTAATTGATCAGCTTTTATTATTTGTTTGAACGATTTACATATTAAAGATATCTAACCTTTTTAGTATTTGCAGGGAAAATATTTTTTGCAGTTTATATGTTTTTTTGTTTTTGTTTGTTTTGCTGTTTTAGTAATTACACCTTGAACTTTCACATGGTAAATATACTGTTCTTCTGTTTTGTTATGTTTTTGTTATTTTTTAAAATGATTATATTTATTTATTCATGAAAGACACAGAGACAGTGAGAGGCAGAGACACAGGCAGAGAGAGAAGCAGGAGCCATGCAGGAAGCCTGATGTGGGACTCGTACCTGGGTCTCCAGGATCACACCCTGGGCTGAAGGTGGCACTAAACCGCTGGGCCACTGGGGCTGTCCTGTTTTGTTATTTTTTCCATTAACTTTACACTTATTAACATATTCCTGATTTTATGGCACATATTCAAAATGTATATATTTGTTCTTTTTGGATTATGACATTTAAATTCTTTCTCTAGAATTTATTTTAGTATAAAATATGAAAAGTATGTGACAATCCTTTGTTAAAATTATATTTCTTCCTAATATATTGAATTCATAAATTCAATTAATATTTTGATAGGTATTTATTCATCTCCCAATTAATTAATTAATTAACACAACATGTTAGTTTCAGGTGCACAACATAATAATTTGATCATCGTATGTGGCAAAATGATTATCACAATAAGTTTGTCATCATAGATAGTTATAAATTTTTTTTCTTGTAATAAGAATTTTCAAGATCCACAGTCCTAGCTACTTTCAAATAAGCAATACGGTATTAATAGCTACGGTAACCATTCTGTGCATTGTATCCCTATTCATGACCTATTCATTTTACAATTAGAAATTTGTACCTTTGATCCCTTTCACCAATTTTGCCCACACCTACCTCTGCCTTGGGCAATCGCCAGTTTGCTCTCTATTTACATGAGCTCATGAAAAACAATTTTTTTAAAGATTCTACATAGAAGTGAGATAATATGGTATTTGTGTTTTTTGGTCTGACTTATTTCACTTTGTATAATACCCCTCAAAGTCCATTCATGAATGTTGAGAATGGCAAGATTTCTTTCTTTTTTAAGGCTAAATAGTAGTCCATTGTGTATATTTGCTATATTTTCCTTATCCATTCATTCATCATTGGACACTTCAGTTGTTTCCATACCTTGCTTGCTGTGAATAATGCTATAATAAACATAAAGGTGCATATATCTTTTCAAGTTAGTGTTTTAATTTTTTTAAATTAATACCCAGAAGTGGAATTGTTCGATCATAAGGTAGTTCTACTTAAAAATAGAGAAACCTCCCTACTGTTTTCCAGAGTGACCACACTGATCTACATTCTCAATGGTGCACAAGGTTCCCCTTTTTTTTCATATCTTCATCAACACTTATTTTTCTTTCTGATAATAAATTCTAAAGATGTGAGATTATATCTCATTGTGGTTTTGTGGTTTTGATTTGCACTCCCCTGATGATTAATGTTGTTGGGCATCTTTTCATGTATCTATTGGCCAACTCAGACATATTAAGTGCTTCTTATTTGCTGGAAAAAATCAGGGATAATGAGCAAGACATCCTTTTGTGTGCCCCCTTTTTTTTTTTTTAATTATTTATTTTAGGGGGGAGGGGCAGAAAGGAGGGAGAGAGAAACCCAAGCTGACTCTGTGTTGAGTGAGGAGCCTAATGTGGTGCCTGATCTCACAACCCTGAGATCATGACCTGAGCCAAAACCAAGAGTAGGTTGCTTAACCAACTACACCACTCACTTGCCCCTTGTGTGTCCCTTTTAAGGTTACAGATTAGTGGGTAAAATAGTGAAATTCACAGGTAACAGTAGAATTATTTGCTAATAAAGAATATTAAATACCATTAAATGTATTTTAGAATTATATCTGTATTTTCCTTTGACCCATTATGTGATGTTAATTTTTTTAAATAATAAACTATCTTTTTTTTCTTCTGGTGTAAATGCGTCCTTTTCAGTGTTGTAATTGTTTAATATATTCTTTGCTTTGACTTGGTAGTATTTTATTTAAGATTTAATATGTGTGAGTTTACGCTCCTGGAAAGAATTTTGTGTGATGGAAGGAGACAGGGAAAAAAGTAACAAAAGTCAGAGGGAATAAAATAAGGTGCTTGGGAACTGAACTAGTCAAGTGGTTTAACAAGCTGCAGCATGATGTACACATGTATGTGTATAATGATGATGGGACACAGAATGATGGGAGATACTGTTTCAGTAAGATGGTCAGGGGCTAGATCACAGACTTCTATGTCATTTTAAGGAGGTTTTAATGATTTTGTCAGAGAAGAAATATAATAAGTTGTATGTCTTGGGAAAATCACTTTAGCAGAATTGTGAGGGACAAATAAGATTCAAGTTATTTAATATTTCAATAGTCTAGATTAGAAAATATGAATTCTTGAACTGTCTGCTTTGGGGGATGAAAGTCAGGGGATGGAAAAAAGACAATAAGGACATTCAGCAGAACATGGGCATTGCTATATATGGAAGATGAATGACAATGAGAGGAAGGTAACCAGGGGAACCAGAAGGTTTTCATTTGCCTGCTCCTTGCCACTGAGATAAGCAATACAGATGAAAAGGAGTATTAACAAAGGAAGGGAGACAATGAGCTTGAGTCTGAGATACCTATGAAATATGCAGGTGGAACTGTCCAGTGGGCATTACAAGTTTGCATTTCAGGGAGGGATGCAAACTCGAAGTCATAAAGCAATCAGTTGAGGTTATACAGGTGGTGAAGGTAGCTCCAACACAATATATATTTTGAAAAGGGGCAGGGAACTGTTTTTACAGGATAAAGCAGAAGTAGAAAAATTAGATACACCTAAGAAAACAAGAGAGACTGATGTCCTGAAAGCCAAAGGTGTAGCAGAGGTTTAAGAAGAAAATAAGTGATCAGTAATCTTACAGAACTTTATGCATGTGAAGGAAATAAATGTCAAATTAAGGAAACTGAAATTCAACAATAAATTTAATTTGTACTGGTAGAATTTGTTAATTTCATTTATTTACCAATGTTTAATCAATTAAAAAATCACAATAAGCCTGACTCAAAATTTTTATGTTGGTTTTGGCAAATGTAGCTTAATAACCTTTAATGACAAAATGCCAGATTTCTCCTGGGTTCTTTCTTGATACTTTTAAAAAAAATTTTTTTTAAATTGGAGTTCAATTTGCCAACATATAGCATAACACCCAGTGCTCATTCCGCCAAGTGCCCCCCTCAGTGCCTGTCAGCCAGTCACTCCAACTGCCCACCCACCTCCCCTTCCACTACCCCTTGTTCATTTCCCAGTTAGGTGTCTCTCATGTTTTGTCACCCTCACTGATATTTTCACTCATTTTCTCTTCTTTCTCTTTATTCCCTTTCACTAATTTTTATATTCCCAAAATGAATGAGACCATACAATGTTTGCCCTTTTCCGATTGACTTATTTCACTCAGCATAATACCCTCCAGTTCCACTCATACTGAAGCAAATGGTGGGTATTCGTCATTTCTAATGGCTGAGTAATATTCCATTGTATACATAAACCACATCTTCTTTATCCATTCATCTTTCGATGGACACCGAGGCTCCTTCCACAGTTTGGCTATTATGGACATTGCTGCTATAAATATTGGGGTGCAGGTGTCCCTGCTTTTCACTGCATCTATATCTTTGGGGTAAATCCCCAGCAGTGCAATTGCTGGGTCGTAGGGCAGATCTATTTTTAACTCTTTGAGGAACCTCCACATAGTTTTCCAGAGTGGCTGTACCAGTTCACATTCCCACCAACAGTGCAAGAGGGTTCCCTTTTCTCCGCATCCTCTCCAACATTTGTGGTTTCCTGCCTTGTTAATTTGCCCCATTCTCACTGGTGTGAGGTGGTATCTCCTTGTGGTTTTGATTTGTATTTCCCTGATGGCCAGTGATGCAGAGCATTTTCTCATGTGCTTGTTGGCCATGTCGATGTCTTTGTCTGTGAAATTTCTGTTCATATCTTTTGCCCATTTCATGATTGGATTGTTTGTTTCTTTGGTGTTGAGTTTAATAAGTTCTTTATAGATCTTGGATACTAGCCCTTTATCTGATAGGTCATTTACAAATATCTTCTCCCATTCTGTAGGTTGTCTTTGAGCTTTGTTGACTGTTTCTTTTTGCTGTGCAGAAGCTTTTTATCTTGATGAAGTCCCAATAATTCATTTTTGCTTTTGTTTCTCTTGCCTTCGTGGATGTATCTTGCAAGAAGTTACTGTGGCCAAGTTCACAAGGGTGTTGCCTGTGTTCTCCTCTAGGATTTTGATGGAATCTTCTCTCACATTTAGATCTTTCATCCATTTTGAGTTTATCTTTGTGTATGGTGAAAGAGAGTGGTCTAGTTTCATTCTACTGCATGTGGATGTCCAATTTTCCCAGCACCATTTATTGAAGAGACTGTCTTTTTTCCAGTGGATAGTCTTTCCTCCTTTGTCGAATATTAGTTGACTATAGAGTTGGGGATCCTCTTCTGGATTCTCTATTCTGTTCCATTGGTCTATGTATCTGTTTTTGTGCCAGTACCACACTGTTTTGATGACCACAGCTTTGTAGTACAACCTGAAATCTGGCATTGTGATGCCCCCAGCTATGGTTTTCTTTTTTAATATTCCCCTGGCTATTTGGGGTCTTTTCTGATTCCACACAAATCTTAAGATGATTTATTCCAACTCTCTGAAGAAAATCCATGGTATTTTGATAGGGATTGCATTAAACGTGTAAATTGCCCTGGGTAACATTGACATTTTCACAATATTAATTCTGCCAATCCATGAGCATGGAATATTTTTCCATCTCTTTGTGTCTTCCTCAATTTCTTTCAGAAGGGTTCTGTAGTTTTTAGGGTATAGATCCTTTACCTCTTTGGTTAGGTTTATTCCTAGGTATCTTATGCTTTTGGGTGCAATTGTAAATGGGATTGACTCCTTAACTTCTCTTTCTTCAGTCTCATTGTTAGTGTAGAGAAATACCACTGATTTCTGGGCATTGATACTGTATCCTGCCACACTGCTGAATGCTGTATGAGTTCTAGCAATCTTGGGGTGGAGTCTTTTGGGTTTTCTATGTACGGTATCGTGTCATCTGCAAAGAGGGAGAGTTTGACTTCTTTGCCAGTTTGAATGTCTTTAATGTCTTTTTGTTGTCTGATTGCTAAGGTTAGGACTTCTAATAGTATGTTGAATAGCAGTGGTGAGAGTGGACATCCCTGTCGTGTTCCTGTTCTTAAGGGAAAGGCTCCCAGTGTTTCCCCATTGAGAATGATATTTGCTCTGGGCTTTGTGTAGATGGCTTTACAGATGCTGAGGAATGTTCCCTCTATCCCTACACTCTGAAGAGTTTTGATCAGGAATGGATGCTGTATTTTGTCCAATGCTTTCTCTGCATCTATTGAGAGGATCATATGGTTCTTGTTTTTTCTCTTGCTGATATGATCAATCACATTGATTGCTTTAGGAGTGTCGAACCAGCCTTGCATCCTGGGGATAAATCCCACTTGGTCATGGTGAATAATCTTCTTAATGTATTGTTGGATCCTATTGGCTTGTATCTTGTTGAGAATTTTTGCATCTGTGTTCATCAAGGATATTGGTCTATAGTTCTCCTTTTTGGTGGGGTCTTTGGTTTTGGAATTAAGGTGATGCTGGCCTCATGGAACGAGTTTGGAAGTACTCTGTCTCTTTTTATCTTTTGGAATAGCTTTAGTAGAATAGGTATGGTTTCTTCTTTAAACGTTTGATAGAATTCCCCTGGGAAGCCATTTGGCCCTGGACTCTGTGTTTTGGGAGGTTTTTGATGAGTGCTTCAATTTCCTCCCTGGTTATTGGCCTGTTCAGGTTTTCTATTTCTTCCTGTTCCAGTTTTGGTAGTTTGTGGGTTTCCAAATTGCGTCCATTTCTTCTAGTTTGCCTAATTTATTGGCATATAGCTGCTCATAATAAGTTTCATAATAAGTTTTAAAAATCGTTTGTATATTCTTGGTCTTGGTGGTGATCTCTCCTTTCTCATTCATGATTTTATTAATTTGAGTCTTTTCTCTCTTCTTTTTAATAAGGCTGGTTAATGTTTATCTATCTTATTAATTCTTTCAAAGAATTAATTCTTTCAAAGAACCAACTCCTGATTTTGTTGATCTGTTCCACAGTTCTTCTGGTCTCAATTTCATTGAGTTCTATTTGAATCTTCATTAACTGTCTTCTTCTGCTGGGTGAAGGTTTTATTTGCTGTTCCTTCTCCAGCTCCTTTAGGTGCAAGGTTAGCTTTTGTATTTGACTTCTTTTCAGTTTTTGGATGGATGCTTGTATTGTGACGTATTTCCCCCTCAGGACTGCTTTTGCTGTATCCCAAAGATTTTGAATAGTTGTATCTTCATTCTCATTAGTTTCCATGAATCTTTTTAATTATTCTCTAACTTCCTGGTTGACCCTTTCATCTTTTAGGAGAATGGTCTTCAACCTCCACGTGTTTGAAATTCTTCCAAACTTCTTCTTGTGGTTTAGTTCTAGTTTCAAAGCATTATGGTCTGAAAATATGCAGGGGATGACCCAATCTTTTGGTATCGGTTAAGACCTGTTTTGTGACCCAGTATGTGGTCTATTCTGGAGAAAGTTCCAAGTGCACTTGAGAAGAATGTGTATTCAGTTGTGTTCAGATGTAAAGTTCTGTAAATATCTGTGAAATCCATCTGGTCCAGTGTATCATTTAAAGCTCTTGTTTCTTTGGAGATGCTGTGCTTAGAAGATCTATCATTTTTAGAAAGTGCCATGTTCAATTCTCCAAGTATAAGTGTATTATTATCTAAGTATGTCTTAACTTCGGTTATTAATTGATTGATATACTTGTCAGCTCCCGCATTTGGGCCATAAATATTCATGATTGTTAGGTCCTCTGTTGGATAGATCCTTTAAGTATGATATAGTGTCCCTCTTCCTCTCTTACTATAGTCTTTGGGATAAACTTTAATTTATCTGATATGAGGATGGCTACCCCTGCTTTCTTTTGAGGACCATTTGAATGGTAAAATGTTCTCCAACCTTTTATTTTCAGGCTGTAGTCTTTTTTGATCCTAACATTTGTTCTATTACAAGGATTGCCCTCTGCTGGATAATAGCTGTAACATCAATCATATGTTGGCTTTTTAAGAATCAAATATGTGCATTTTAAAAATCATCAAATCAGGATCCCTGGGTGGCACAGCGGTTTGGCGCCTGCCTTTGGCCCAGGGAGCGATCGATCCTGGAGACCCGGGATCGAATCCCACATCGGGCTCCCGGTGCATGGAGCCTGCTTCTCCCTCTGCCTGTGTCTCTGCCTCTCTCTCTCTCTGTGACTATCATGAATAAATAAATAAAATCTTTTAAAAAAAAATAAAAAAAAATAAAAAATAAAAATAATCAAATCACTCTCCTCAAATTTGCATTTATTTATACTTCCACAAGAATTATTTTTTCATTGACCTTAAGGGCTATTAAACTTTAAATCCTCATGAATGTGACACATATAAATGATAACTTTTCATTCTGTACATTTACAATTAAGTACAAGGCTGAACTCTTTACATACTGTAACAGCAATTGTATTTATTTTGTTATTATCTGATAAAGACTTTTGCCCATCTTTCTATTGGATTTTTTTTGTTTGTATTGTTTTTTAATTTTTAAAAAAATTTTTTTTAAATTTATTTATTTATGATAGTCACACACAGAGAGAGAGAGAGGCAGAGACACAGGCAGAGGGAGAAGCAGGCTCCATGCACCGGGAGCCCGACGTGGGATTCGATCCCGGGTCTCCAGGATCGCGCCCTGGGCCAAAGGCAGGCGCTAAACCGCTGCGCCACCCAGGGATCCCTGTTTGTATTGTTTTTGTAGTAAGTCTTGGCATATAGTAGAAATTATCCCTTTGATGGTTATATAATTTTATTAGATATCCCTTATCTTTTTTACATCATTTTTTTTTATTACTGAGTTATGTGATTAATGTTTATGTTGCCAAGTGTGTCATTCCATTCCTTTATATTTCTGGGTTTTATTACATAATTTAAGGGTTTTCTCCATATTGATATTATTAAAATATTCTTTCATGTTTTCTTTTAATAAATTTATGATTTTGTTTTGGTTTAATTCTTTTAGCCATCTGGAAATTTTTTACATTGGGCTGGGATGAGGTAGGAATTTATATATATTTTCTTTTCAAATGTGTATTAAGTATTTCTATTTACTGAATAGTAGTAACATGTATATAGGCACACATATGCATATGTATGTTTGTATAAAGATTCTCATTACAAGAGAAAAGGCTGAGGGAAAAGGCTTTTACTATATAATAATTTTCAAAAATTTATATTGAATAAAAAATAAGTATTTCTTTTTTTATCACATATTATGCACAAATTTTTTTAAAACCAGTATCTCATCTAAACTTTATAGTAACCCAGAAAGCTGGAGCTTATAATACAGAAGAGAAAATTAAGCCTCATAGAATCTAAGTAATTTGCTTCTGGTCATAAAACTATTAGGGAAGAGGGAATTATTCCTTAATTGGATGCAATTAGAAGTTCAAAGAGGAATATTATCTTTTTTCATGTCTATGTTACCCTTGTCTACAAGGCTCCGGGCAGGCCCTCCTAAAATATGTCACATATTTGTGACACAATGACATATTGATTATATCTAATTAAAGTTACTTGAGAAACAGCCAGTGCAAGAAGACCTCATTCCTCTTTGTTTTCCTGAAAGCAGGAAATACATCTCCCAGGTAAAGGGTACCTGCTTTGTACTAGAAGGTAAGGAGACATCCTTTTCACCAAATAAAGGGAACTCGGGACCAAGAAGGCTAAATCTACAAATCTTTTTACTCTTGCTAACTTACTACTTCAGCCCAAATTCTGTTTAGAATTTTTTACTAATTAAAGCTCCCAAACATAAGTTACCTTTTTTTCTGTTAATTCCTCACAAATTTATGTTTCTTTGTCTAAAAAGGTACAAAAGCTGCATGACTTGGTCATTCCTATATGGCTCAATTGTAATATTGGCCCTTTGTGTGGACGTAATTAACTTTTTTTTAAAAAGTCCTGTTAATCTGTCATGGCATTTAATTTTTAGACCAGCTAAAAGAACTTTGAAGTATAAGGAAAAAATCTTCCTCCTCAACACTCTTAATTTAAATCTCTCTTCTTTCTATACACAAGGGTAACTAACCTTTTGATGTATCAGCTTTTGGTATTAGCAATGCTAAAACTGCTAATCTTGGAGATGGAGTCAGATCTTTGTAGTATTTAAAATCATGGGCTCTAGAGTTAAACAAACCTAGCCTGGGAATATTACTGGCCTCAGTTTCCTCATCTTTAAAATGGATTAATGGCAATACCTGCTTATAGGATTTTTTGGTTAAATAATTTGTAAAAAGACTTTGCCATAGTACCTCCATATAATAAGTGCTTAATAAGTGTTATTATAATTGTTATTACTTTTATAGTTTTTATTACTTAGCCTAATTCTATCCCTTGGGTGTTCTGGTCTAATTGTTCTGTGATTATGCCAATTATCAGTATTTTCAAAAAGGTCCCAGGTGATTTTAATGTGCAGTCAAGATTGAAGAACACTGATGAAAACAACTTTTTGATTCAAAACAGCTATCTAGTTAGTCTGGATAACTAGCTTATGTTATTATCCTAGGTTATGAGCAGCCAGATTACAACATTTAGATAATACTTGCTATTGCTCTTAACCAACTTCATCCAGCCTATGCATTTTTACTCTCTGCTTTCTAGAGAAAGTTATTTTTAGTTACCCTGGAAAGATCCAAGGTTCAACTGGTCAGGGCTTCTCAAAAATATATATCTGTAATGTCTTATAATACTGAAGTGGTTTGGTGGCATGGAGTTGGATGAACAAGATCTAAATACCATGTTTTCTATTTTTAATCAAGAAGCTATGTCCAGGACAATAGTTATCAATTAAAATCTACCACCCATGCTATATTTTAAAGGTCCATCTAATGGGCTGATTCACTAATTAATTTATAAAAGATAAGTGACAAACTATTACACAGAGCTTTGTTTTAATGTATGGTTCCCTTGGTACTACAGTGGAAAGCAAGTTTTTAAGTGTTAATAAAATTTATACCAATTGGTAAAACTGAGCAAGAAAGAACTTTTAGTATTCTCTTGTAAATATTGGCTGCCATGAAATACTTGTAATACTGACAAATTCCTACAATATATATGACTATATTGTAATTAGTAATACCATAGGTATATTAGTAAAAATGTTGTCTCGGTTGGTTATTTTTTTATTATTATTATTGTCATCCTTATTGTCTAATGATAAACTACTGATAATGTTGCTTTATTTTGCTTTTTTTACTGTACTCTGTTGGGGATACTTAGTTAATATAACAGAATATGTTGTTAGATTTTACATTTTTGGACTATAATTTTCTATTAGCTAGAATTAGACATAAATGTATTGTGGTTCAAATATTTCAAAGAAGATACAGAAATAATATGCACAATATTTATTTGAACTATGATTATCGCTACTGGTGATTTATTTTTTCATAGGTAAGTAGTGGAGAGTTAACATGGTGGATTGAACATCAGGTTTTTATTGCCACCCCATTCCCTAAACCCGTCAATATTTGGGTACAAATATAAAAAGGAGAGAACATCAAAACTTCAGAATCTGGAGACTCACTGGATAAGAAGTTGCTGAGTTAGCAGAACACAAACAAGTGGAACACTATAGTGAAGACGCTCAGAAGCATCTGATTCATGATATAGAACCGAAGGAAGTCTCAGGAAATGGTGACACCAGTACTTCTGAAATAGCAGTGTGGATTGGAATAAAAAAAAATGAGATTCTGTTGAAAGTCTACTATTTAGAGAAATCTATCTTCCATTATAATCACCCAGGTAACTACCTTTTTCTCCTCTTAATATCAGACTAAAACTTTAGTCTTTGGACTGGTTAATCCAAGGAGTATTCATGCTTCAGGGAAACCAAGCATAGCTGAAGGAGGGATGCCATACTAAATACACAAGGGCTACTTGAATGCCTGCACCTCTGTTTCCCTTCTGTGGTCAACCTCTGGAATTCTGGAAGGTGGTTTGTGTTTCACAGTCAGAGGTTTGAAATATTTCTTTCTGGATAAATTAGGCAGCCAAAAAGAGCATATCTATATAAATTAACAGATGACAATGTTCTAATTATATAGTTAAGTTCTCGCAAAATTACCCCAAAATGATACTTTCCAGTCATGCGTATGCACAGCAAACTTTTGGTCTACACTTTAGTGTCCTATTCTTAAATGTGAATATACAATCAGAATCACCAGGAATTGGATGAAATCTTCTAATACCATTTGAAGTCAAAGTGTCCATCAATTGATGAATGGATAAAGGAGATGTGGTATATCTATGCATTGTAATATTCTTCAGCCATAAAAAAGAATGAAATCTTACCATTTGAAAAGACATGGATGGACCTAGAGAGTATAATATGAACTGAAGTAAGTCTGTCAGAGAAAGACAAATACCATATGATTTTACTGATATGTCCAATTTAATAAACAAAACAAACAAGAAAAGGTAAAAAATAAGAGAGAGAGCAAGAAACAGACTCTTAATTATAGGGAACAAACTGGTTAGTAGAAGGGAGATGATGGGGGAATGGATTAAATAGGTGATGGGGATTAAGAGTGCACTTGTCATCATGACCACAGGGTGATGTATGGAAGTGTTGAATCACTATATTGTATACCTGAAACTAATAAAACACTGTATGTTAATTAATTGGAATTAAAATAAATCTTAAATAAACAACAAAATAATATATATAAAGGAAAGGAAATCAGAGGTAATAGGGACAATATAAGGATCAGAAGAAAAATTTAAAACTGTTATAATTACTATACTTTGAGAGATAGGAGATGATATAATGAAACAAGAACAGACTACTAAATATCCATCCAAAAAAAAAAAAATGTCCATCCACAGATAATGGATAAATCCACACACACACACACACACACACACTCAATGGAATATTATTCAGTTTTAAAAAAGAAAATTCTGACAACATGAACAAACCTCAAGGATGTCACTCTAAGTGGAATAAGCTAGATTTAGAAAGAAATACTGTATGATCTCACAGATATGTGATATCTAAAATAGTCAAACTCACAGAAACAGGGTAGAATGGTGGTTGCCAGAGGCTGAAGGGAAGGCAAAATGAGTAAGATGTTGGTCAAGGATTATAGTTTGTTATGCAAATCGAATAACATAATATATCTAATACATAGTTGTGAATACAGTTAACAAAACTATATACATATATATATACATAGATCTTAAGTGTTCTCACCACACACACATACACAGTAACTATGTGAAGTGATGAATATGTTAATTAGCTTGATTGTTGCGATTATTTTACAGGGTGTATGTGTATGAAAACATAACTGTACACCGTAAGTATACATAATTTTCATTTTTCAATTTTACCTCAAAGTTGGTGGGAAGAACAAGATATTAGCAAGAATATTGAGGGAACAAAAAAATAATTTTAGAAAATGAAAATAAGTGATAGTGGAATCTTCAAAAAAATAAGCAGAAGCTTCAGAAGATAAAGTTGAAGGAAGCTCTCTGGAAGTAGAACAGCATTGACAACAAAGGAAATGAAAATGAAAGAAAAAATAAAGGAAATAAGAGGAAATATCAAGGGGTTCAATGTTTAAATATCCCTCCCCCCCCAAAAAAAGAACAGAAATTTGAGAGGAAATTTTCAAAAATAATTTTAAAACTTCCAGAATTAAAGGGTTGAGTTTAAGACTAAGAAACTCTACCAGGAGGTGTGCCTGGGTGGCTCAGTCAGTTAAAGTTCTGCCTTTTGCTCAGGTTATTATCCCAGAGTCCTGGGATCAAGCGCCGCTTGGGTTACCTGCTCATGGGGTAGTCTGCTTCTCTTTTCCCCATGCCCTTCCTCTTGCTCCTGCTCTCTCAAATAAATAAATAAAATCTTAAAAAAAAAAAAAAAAAAAAAGAAACTCTACTGAATGGCTGCTCAGTGATTGAAGAAAACAGAACCTCCAGTGTACAACATCATCATGAAAAGTGAAAAAAGCTACCAATATCCATTTTTTTATGAAAAGTTAAACTTTTAATATTTTTGAAAAAATAGATGAGTATCTTACAAAATCGGTGTAAAAAACATTTCTTAGGTAACACAAAAAACAAAAAAACAACAAAAAAATCAACACATTAGAATGCATCAAAATTTAAATTATTTGTATAAAAATCCATCATTTGAATACTAAAAAACGTAAGCCATGAACAAGGAAAAAGTATTTTCAAAGCATATACCTTACAAAGAATTACTATATAGAATATATAAAGAACTTCTGTAAATGATTAAAAAAAATACATGCCCCCCCCCCACACACATTGCTACTGTAAGTAAACAATAAAGAAGGCAGTAATACTAAGGAGGAATTGCCAAATGGCCAAGTAACATGTGAAAATATTTGCCACTTACTAATAATTAAAGGAATAAACGTTTAAACATAATAGGGTATCATTTGCAAATTTTAAAAAATGCAAGTGTTTTAAGGATATGGAGAAACTGGGAGTGTGTAAACCAATCCTGCCAGTTTGAAGAGTAATTAGGCAATCCCCAGTAAAGATGAAAATACAAATTATCTTTGTCCCAGAAACATTAGTCCCAGAAAATGCTGGTGCATGCTTACAAGGACATGTGTAAAAATATTCACTATAACAATGTTTGTAATGGTGAAAAATTGGAAGCAGTCTAATAACAAAAATAAAGGGCCATGAATAAGAGAGTGAATATATAGTGTTGGGGAATGGATTAGTTCACAGTTATTGAATTTACTATTTTTATTGCCTGATTTTCTTTATTCAGATATCCAATTAATTTGGTGAAAGAATATATGCTCAATTGAAGATTTTTTCAAAACTTGTGCAATCATCTAAGAGAAGACAATGGCATTTTTATAGTCACTTAAGTGGAGTCACTTTGCTCCACTTTTAAGGGGAAATATCACCATTTTAAAGAGTGTTTTATTTATCTCTGAAGGGCATTTGCAGGAAGCCCTGCAGCCCTCTCTCCTGTCTTCTGTACCACACCCATGTTTTCTGACTAAATAGGCATAATTTGCATACTTATCCACATGCATGCAGGAATTGGCTAAGATGAAATAAAAGGCAAATAAAATGCTGCTTCTTGAGTTAAAGTATTAGTTATTCAAAACTATATTATTTAGGGAAAGCCTATTTATTTTTTATACATTCTATTATTCAAAGCTCACTATATACATACTACTATGTTTAAAACGTAATTATCTTAAACCACTTAATAAACATATTGATGTAACAGATAGAGAGTTTATACACCCACAGCTCATAAGAATCAAGTAAATCCCCCTATTCTATTCCAGGGCCCTGTAGACATCACCACATAAAGACTGCAGAACGGATATTAATTACTGCAAAGTCCATTATCACGATGATGAGGGCAAGGCTCCACATGGTTTTCCTCTTTCATATGGGGTCTTCATGATTTTCCCAATGCTTCCAGTGGCAATGGAATATTTGAAGGGCAGAATTAGTGATAACACTAAGGAACACAGGGTTGTTCCATGTGAATAGAACACATAACAAGAGTTACAGAAGGTCAGAAAAAGGAGGGAAAGATTTCTGAAGATTGGAACCACAAAGACCATTTCAAGATAAATCATCAGGATTTAAGTAAATAGAGAAAAAGGAGATGGTGTTTCACTGCTAGTAAGTTTCCTAAGAATTTAGGGGATTGGTAACTCACAGAATATTGCTTAATTCTTTATTGAATAGCTTTTCTTTCATTGAGAATCCATTATGTCCTATGAACTAGGCTAGCACTTATCATAGCTTATTATATTTACCCCTTAGAAAATCCCTGCAAGAAATGTATTGCTGCTACCTCTTTATAGATAAGGAAAAAGGAGTTCTATGTCGTTAAGTCATTGGTGAACTAAAGGCCACACAACTAGTAAGGGACACAGCTGATATTTGTACTTGTACCTCATGGACCACTACGCACATTCTCCATAGGAACAGTAAAACTTTAATCTGTAATAATTCGTATCGCTGATGAGCATCTTTCATTACAAGGAAGTTAGTTTAAAAAGTTTTTCACAACGGGAGGGTATTATGCTGAGTGAAGTAAGTCAGTTGGAGAAGGACAATCATCACATGGTAATATAAGAAATATTGGAAATATAAGAAATAGTGAAAGGGATTATAAAGGAAAGGAGGGGAACTGAGTGGAAAAAATTAGAGAGGGAGACAAACCATGAAAGACTCCTACTGGGAAACAAACAAAGGTTGTGGAAAGGAAGGTGGGAAGAGGGTTGGGGTAACTGGGTGACAGGCACTGAGGAGGGCACTTGATGGGATGAGCTCTAGGTATTGTACTATATGTTGGCAAATCGAACTTCAACAAAAAGAAATGAAAAAAAATTCACAAAAAGCTAGAACAAGACCTATAAACACAGGGAACAAACTGATAGTTGCCAGAGGGAAGGGTGGTGGTGGGGGATGGATAAACTGGGGGAAGGGGTATGGGAGATACAGGCTTCTGGTTATGGAATCAATAAGTCACAGAAATAAAGGGCACAGGATAGGGAGTATAATCAATGAAATTGTAATAGCTTTGTATAGTGAACAGATGCTACACTTCTGAGCATTGCATAATATACAGAGAAGTTGAATCACTATGTTGTATACCTAAAAATAATGTTAACATTGTGTCCATAATATTCAAGTCAGATGAAATTATAAAAAAAAATTTACATAGACAAAGAAAACCCCTTGTTTTTCCAAATTTGTCGGTCATGATAATCTTTAATATACTACTGCAAAAAGCAAGTTGCATATCTGCAATACTATATAGCAAAGTAGTAATAGTGAATACCTCTAAAGAATGATGGATTTATAATTTCATTATACTTGTAGTTCAGATAATTCTCTACTGTTATTATTATTATGTTATTAAACAATTGTCAAGTGAAACTTTAATAAAAATTCCTTCTTTTATTTTAAAAACTATTTCTTGAACATTTTTCTTTTCCCATTAAATTTTGTGCTAATTCTTTTTTGTGACCATTAACTATTAAAGTTGGCTATCATTGTCCTGTTAGAGAGGGCTGCTGTCTGAAAAGTTAGATAGCCAGCCTCCTTCAATTAATTACAATTAATGAACTACAATGTGCTTGTGGATATTATTACCCTAGTAGCTTTGTTTTGATGTGCTCTAGTTTATCTACAACACCTATTAAAAAAGTGTTATGCCAGATATAAACATACTATTCTATACATGATCTGTCTTTTGGGTTATTTAGCATATTGGACTATGGCAATTCTGAGAAAATTTAAAAAACCCTAATAATTAATATACTCCCATCGATTAGCAAATATGAGAATAAAATTAAAGGTTACAAAAGGTTTTCCTCCTATGATGGATAGGTCTTTTTATTCTGAGATAAGAAGATGGGAAAAATAAGATGCTTTATATCCAAAGGGATATACTTTTTTCCAAGATCCACTGAGGAATTTCACCTACCAGCGCAGCTGGTAAGATACAGGCAAACCTCCAGAAAAGCTGTGAACCCCTCTTGCTGATGCTGGGCAAAAAATCGGGGTGATTTTTATGCTGGGGCAGGCGCTGAGAGAACCTGAGGCCCAAGAGAGAACTTGCAGAAGTCCAGCCTTCCTCCAGGAAACTCCACCACACCAATGGAAGGGACGAAATAGAAATTTGGTCCCTCAAGGAAATACCATATGGGCCTGACCTATCTAGCAAAGACGATCTCTCCTGTAGGGGAAAAACAAAGTGATAAGTGACAATCTGCTACCCCAGCTGGGTAGAAGGAGGCTGGAGAAATCAATTTATCCCACCAACACCTGGAATACCAAGTTGGGAGCTCTAGCCTGGATGAGGGTGGCAGGGGTGGGATGAGAGTGGGGGTGGAGAGGGGCTAGTAGGGAAAAGGCAGATAAGAATTTAAAATTGTGTTAAAGGGATTGCATTCAGCAGAACCATAAACCTCTGGGAATGGTGATATCCCTGGCAGGTCCAAGTGCACCCTCAATGTACTGGGTGCTAAACCTATACTTAGCCTCCATTCTGCGCTGACTCCTTGTGAGTGCTCCTGAGTGAGCTTGTGAGAAGGAACACAAAAAGAAAACAGGCCCCAGTTGGTGGACAAAGGACAAAGGACAAACTTGAGCTATACTGCCACCTTCTGGGAAACAAAAGAGAGGCTTCTAACAGCCAGCTGGATGCATTCTATGAACAGGAGTAGATACAAAAGATTAGATTAGAAATTTCCCCACAAGAGGAAACAAAAGAGTGAAGCAGTGATACACTTTCATAGGGGAGCACAAACAGAAAATCCTGAGGTAATAACAGCTCTATAGAAATAACACTTCATTTGCTAAAGGCAAGGGACAAAGAGTTAAGATGTCAGCTACTTCAAATGCAAAAGCAGAAATGCATAACTATGCATAATATGAAAAATCAAGATATACAGTATCACGAAAAATGGTAATTCAGCAACAAAGCTCAAAGACATGGAATATTGTGATCTAACTGATAAAGAATTAGAACTGTTATGAAGAAGCTCAGCAAGTTACAAGAGAACTCAGGAAGACAATTAAATAAATCAGGGATAAAATACATGAACAGAATGAGCTCTTTACCAAAGAGATTAAAATCACAAAGAACGAACATAATAGAAATTCTGGAGTTGGAAAAATCGATGAATGAAATGAAGAATGCAACAGAGAACGTGTGCAGCAGGGCAGGCCAGATGGAAGAAAGAACACATGACTTGGAAGTTAGGAATTTTGAAATAACAGAGAAAAGAAAAGGAAACTTAGATTAAAACGAGTGAAGAAAGCCTACGGGAGCTAGTGGATTCCATCAGAGAGATAAATATCTGGGGTCCCTGGGTGTCTCAGTTGTTTGAGCATCTGACTCTTGATTTGGTTCAGGTCACAACCTCAGGTTCATTAGAATGAGCCCTGTGTCAGGCTCCATGCTCAGCTGGGAGTCTGCTTGTGATTGTCTCCCTCTCCCTCTGCCCCCCCCCCCCCCCGGTCCATCCCATCACCCCCTCTCTTAAATGAATAAATAAATATTAAAAAAAGAAAATTTAAATATCAGAATGATGACGATTCCAGAAGAAGAGAGGGAGAAGGAGGCAGAGTATATTTAAAGAAGTATTAGCTACAAACTTCCCCAGCCAGGGAAAGAATTGGATGTACAAGTCCACGAAGCTAATAGGACACCCTCAATGCAAAAAGACCTTCTCCAAGATACCATTTTATAATAAAATGGTAAAAAATTAATGATAACGAATCTTAAGGCAGCTGGCAGGGAAAAAGGGACCCCCCCCCACCATTAGACTGTTACCTGATTTCCCAGAAGAAACTCTACAGGCCAGGAGAGAATGAAGTGGCATGTTTAAAGTATTGAAAGATATAAATTCCAGACAATAATACTTTTTCTGGCAAAATTCTCCTGCACATATGAGGGAGAATTAAAGTCTTTCTCAGACAAAAGCTAAGAAAGTTCACCACCACTAGATCTGCACACAAGAAATGCTGGAAATTTTTCAAGTTGAAGTGAAAAGATGTTAATCAGTGACTTGAAACATAGGAAAGTGCACAATGCATTACAATCTACAGTCAGACTTAGAAGAATGTAACTTTGTATTAGGATAGTGTATTAACCACTCAACTATGATAAAATAAAGGAAATTGTCAACTTTTGATGTTTATGGGCTCTGCTCCTGGGAGCCCAAGGAAGCTATATTTCAGCATTTACCAAGGTCACAATGACTCAATAAAACCTTGAAGTACGGGCTCTTTTTCTGTCCTGAGCACATATTATACCCTATGTTTCACTTAAACATGAAAAAGAGCATTCCAAACATAAAGAGAAGAAAAAGAGGGGGAGGAACCTCCACAAGATTAGTTTTAGTCTTGCGAATACTAGCGGCTTAAGATAAAGTCTGCAACTTTCTGAAATGTCCTTTGTCTAAGGATTTGTAACTTCCTATATAAAAAGATGCGTATAACCCTTCCTCAAATCTTCCTTCCCTGGAGTACTGTTTTGTGAGGATTATGTGTCCTAGGTAGCTGTCCTAACTTCAGGTTGAATAAAACTTTTTTTTAGAAATTCTAAAACATTTAATTTGTGTCATTTCTTAGCATAGTTGGTGGGATATAAAAGCAAGTCCCTGAGAACACCTCAGGGTCACCTGGAGCTTAGCACTCAGTACCAGCTCCTCTGACTTTTCAGCACCTCACGATGTATCTGGTAGTTCTGCTATCTGGACCTCCGCCATCTGAGCTGATGGTCCTGACTTTTACTGGAGCAGTGAGGTTCCTGCTAATGTTCTCTAGGTGGAAATAGCCTAGAGGTTTGGAATTGATGAGTTGGTTGTTTTAATTTGGCATTACACTAATTGATGTTATTAATATAATAAGGCTTGAGTCAAATGTTGGGCTAGAAATATGAGAGATTAAATCACCCAGCTGCAAGAAAAGTGACACTTTCTCCTTCCAGCTGAACTGCACTTTCAGGTTACTAAAAGCTAGAGGATGTATCTGAGGGTATTCCTGAGACACATAGTGGTCTCATAAGAATTTTCCATCTCATGAGGTAATGAACGATTGGCTCATCTGAGGATGCACACATAAAGATGGATCTTCCAGTGCTCCGAGCCCCCTGGATGGCCTTAGACCTCACTGGGAGAAACTGAAGCACATAAGAGAGTGTACCACGGCCATTATTTGGAAGTGACACTCACAAACAACACCCTCTTGATCCACTAGATACCATCCATAAATTTTATTCAAACTTATAACTGAAATGAAAAACAAATAGGAGACCCCATTTTAAAACCTGAACAGGTCCAGGGAAACTAACAATCACCCCTAGCAAACTAGCAGACTTTCTGTACAATACATACGGAGTTTATACTGGCAAGTGCTTACTTAAGTGAGAAAATTAAGTATAACTCGAATCTCAGATGGACCAAATGGGGTTCTTTTGACATGCCTGAATTAGTTTTCTTGCACACACAATTAGAGGAAGTTGGCTATAAGTCTAAGCAACCAGAAACTAGGAATCTATTTAGTTCAGTCAATGGAGCTCCCAACTTTTGAGAAAAACCAGTTTTCATAGAAGCACTCTGGGCTTCATTTGGCTTATTTGTTGCTATAGCCTTTGGTATCTTTGCACGAAACTGGCCATGTTCTAATTGGAAAATAGAAAATAACTAATGGATCCATAAATTATGATGGTATCTTGCAATTAGGTTTAATGAAAGAGAGATTTTGGAAATTGGGTCACAAATATTAGTGAAACAAGGCTTCTATATTTATTTTTATTGGGTATTTACTTAGGAAAACTAAATATTAGTCCAGATAGCAGAACTATCAGATACATCGTGAAGTGCTGAAAAGTCAGAGTGAAAGATATAAGTGAAAGATTTAGCTTATATCTTGTTTGTGTTTATGCATCCATAATGTGAACTATTTTCTTCAGCTCCAGATACCATTGCTAAAATTAATTTGTGAAGGAGCTCTACTTAATTGGTTTAAAGACAAGCACTTGCAAAAAATTGGGCATTCTAAAACTCAGAAAGATAAGAACTAACCCAACTGTTTTTCAAGTTCATGTGCTCTGGGATAATCTTTGATAAACTGAAATTCAAGGTTATTGGTCTAATTAAACTAGCCATCTCTTTAGAGTTATCAACATTAAATATAAAACTTTTATTTTACCAAGGTTTACTAAAAGTCAAATAATCTCGTGTTATTTCTGTTGCAATTTATCAACAACAATGACTTAAAATAATGGTTGATTTTGTCTATCTCATGCAGTATTCACAAGTAATTGTTAAGAGCAAATAGTTTGAATTAAAAAAAAAAGGATTATAAGTAAACCTTTAAATAGCTTCCAAAATCTTTGGTAACCTGGATCTTTGAAGTTTTCCTAAGTGTAATAAATTGGGTTAAATTCATTGGATATCTAAGTCTTTCCAAATAAGATAAAGTATTGAAACATTAATTACTAAACATGTTTGTCTGCTTTTGCATTATTACAGAGTAACTAAAGATAAATTTGGTTCTTTTTTTTATTTAATGATTTTATTTATGTATTCATGAGAGATACAGAGAGAGAGGCAGAGACACAGGCAGAGGGAGAAGGAGGCTCCATGCAGGGAGCCCAACAGGGGATTTGACATCAACAGGGAGACCAGGGAACACATCCTGGGCTGAAGGCAGCTCTAAACTGCTAAGCCACTGGGGCTGCCTGATACATTTGGTTCTGCTAGCAAACATGTTTCATGCTTTATTGAAAGTTGTACTATGAAAAAAACACATGTTTCTAGAGATATATTCATAAATTTGCCCATCTAAAGAAGTCTGGTATAATAGATAGTTCACAGTTGTTACTAGTTAGTTTTCTTTGGAGATTAAGTTTTTGAATTATTAAAATTTTGATAAATGTGATTGAGAATACTGGAAATGATAATAAAAGCAAATTTGTATAGGAAAGTAGATATGTGAGAAAGGTACAGGGAATGAGAATAGATTGTTGTTGATTTAAAAAATAATTTTGTTTGGAAATGAGACATTGTTTAGAGAGGGAAAATTTAGTACAAAAATCTAAATGAAAAGGAAAAGTGGTAAAAGATTTGTGAAAGAGAATTTTTGGGAAATAATTTTATGCATGGTCATAAAGACTAAGCTAAGCTAAGTCTTAGCTAAGACAGCTAAGACTGGGATAAATAAATTTTAAAAGTACACAAATATAAGATTGGAAATTGCTTTTTCTCTTTGTTAAAAAAAGACAAGTTTCTTGGATTGTTGGCCTACCCTTAATAAGAAATTATAAACAAAGTTTTTTTCTTTATTTGTCCAGAAAAACAAGGCTTCTATATTTATTTTTATTGGGTATTTACTTAGGAAAACTAAATCTTCTCAAAATTAAAGGAGATAAGTTTTGCTAAGAACTAGATAACCTTCTGTATAATTTCTTATGGCCATGTTGGTTAAATGGATAACGAAGCTCTAAGTTTTGTAATGATCTGGTAACCCTATTTAGGCATGTGCTTTAGAACTGTCTGAAGTTCTTAAAAACTTCCCAAATATTCAAATTTAAATGAAGTCTTTTTGACTAATTAGGCTTATTTATTTAGTATGTTAAACTGCATGAGAAGTGTTGTCAGGTAAGGGATGATAAACGTTCTTAGGTTATATTGTATGAGTGAATGCTGTAACTGTTCTAGAAATCATGTAAAATTTCCAAGGTCTTAATGTGTTCTGGTATAGTGTCATCAGTTGAAATTCTAATCATTAAAATGTGTGTCACAAAAATACCCAAATGGCCTTGCATGTAATGACTTCTCATCAGATTTTTAGGCATGGCCATTTCTGAGTTTTTGCCATTTACAGTTATTATTCTGAGGCTCTTGCAAATGTATTTCAACTTCAAAGATATTCATGAAAAGACCTTTTAATGAATACAGACTTCTGATACCTTTTAGTTTATAAAACTAAACTAGGTAAGACCTTCCAGAACTAATGGAAACCCTGCATTCAAACAGAACAAGAATTAATAACACAGGACTGAGTGAATTTGAAAAAGATGATTAGAGTTTTAATGACTCTTGTTTTAAACATTGCTGTTTCATTCATGTTTGATCTTCCATATTTAATGAAATGTTTTTTCTTAAGCTATCTACGACTTATAGAAATTTGATAAAATATTCCTTTGTAAACAAATTGAAGCATTTATCTTTCTCCCTAACTTTTCCCTCAGGAATTTCAAAGCTTTCAGTGAGTATGTTCATGGCAATTAGTTATTCGCATAAGTTCAGTAAGAATCTCTTCTCCTTGTAACAGGACACAATTGGAAATACTGGTTATATTTACCAAGGCTTTGACTGGAATGTCATATTTGAGAGAGACATGCATAGACTTGGACACGACCAGACAGTTTTAAGGAATGAAGACTGACTTTATGGAATCAGTAGAGCCTGTTGGAAATGTTTGTCCTCATAACTTGCCTACAGAGCTCCCAGCAGCCTCACCAGGTGGGTTAGAGAATGTTGTTACTTCCTGACAGATGCAAGAACTTTAGGATATTTTCGGGACCTTAGGAAGAGAGGAGTTCACCCAAATTTACAAGAATTACAGGCAAGTCTGATGACAAGGTTTGGCTTCTGATTTTCAGAGGCTATTACACATTAAATATAAAAATCCTTATAACAAGTTCCAGCAAAGCAATTTTAAAAGAACCTATATGGTCAATTGCTGCCCCTGCTGTGCTTATGTAAATAATTATGCTAAGTTTGTTTAAGCTGGTTTTGTTTTATAAGTTAGTCTTGATTTGGCTATCCTTGACAGAAATGAGGGTGATTTTAGAGAAATACTGGGTTCCAATAATACACCTTTGTAGATATTGGATTCTGGTTCTGATTGTCTTTGAATGTTTGTTGTTTGCCTATAAAACTGGACTGAACCTTGAATTCTGGCTTCCTCCAAACTAAGACTTCCAATTCTCTTGAGAACTAAACTGAGAACCAAAACTGCCCTTTTCCCCAAAGCTCTGCAGACTGAAGCTAGACATTTGAGGTAAACTTCAGAGAAATTCCCACAATAGTTTATGTATAGACAGTCCTCATGCCTGTAGCCTTATGGGCCACTCAAAAGGATCAACAGAGACATTTGAATGACAAACTAGAAATATCCATCAGATTTCCACTGCCTGCTCCCACTCTATCTGAGGGTGCTTCAAACCTGACATCTATAAATCTTCTCATTGGCTGCTGTTGGGACTCGGACACTTGATTTACCATTGGCTCCAACCATTAACCTGTGTTTTCTTTTGTTTCTGTGGAGATGATTTTATTAATTACCTGATTGCTTACATAACATTGGCCTAACTTTGAGAACAACCTCCTAAAATGGGATAACTGTTTAACTGAACTAGACTAAGACTGGTTTGTAAGATATGAAACAAACCTCTTACCTAAGGTTCAGAACAGAACACTCAAACTCTAAAACTTCACCCTATTTCAGCAGGAAGTAGCCTGAGAGGTCATCATCCCAATTCCTCAAGACTGAGAAATGATCATAACTCAAGGGGAAATTGAAACTGTGCCCACAGGATTAATGAGGGTGAAACTAGTAGAAAGCTTAAAGTTTGTTTTTCAATGAACTGTTTCTCCCCAATCAGCTATTGTGTCTTTTCAGATTCCACTAACAAACACTAGCTGTCTCTGCAGAAGCCTGGACTTAACCTCAACCGATATGGTTCCAACCAATAAACAAGCAAGGCCCTGCCCTCCTTACCCAAGATAACGAATCCAAGACTCCATCTAATTTATGCCAGCTGCCAGAGCATACTTATAGCCCCTTCTTGTCCCAAGATAATCTCCTGACATCAGGGGCTAAATTTTGTCTCATTCTGATGTTAATTCTCCATCCCAGATTGAACATGGGATATATGCTCCATCTTTCCTCATGTGTGGTCATGTTTCCAGGACTTTTTGTTAGGATGTATATAAAAGATTCTTTGGATTTTTCTTCTAAATCTATTCCAACACCGACTTGCTTCCTTTAAACTGTACTTATTGAAATTCTTTTAGTGTCCATGTATCTTTGTTATAAATGTTACAGCAAACATAAATCTAGACCCAAGCATACTACCCGCTGTGGTTGCCTGTCAATTGGACTTAATAGAGAGCATGCATCATTTTTAAGCTTCCCAGCATCTATTAACAAGAAGTTCCCCTCCAATGAGGAACCCCTAGATTAAATAAATAAATAAATAAATAAATAAATAAATATTCCTAGATATGTTTATCTAGCAATGAAGGACTTGACCGATCCAAGGCAGACAAGCTAGTCACCCTGGCATCGAGGTTCATAATATTGATCCTTAATGCTTTCTGACGAAAATTTATTGATCAAACGGGGGAAATGATAAAGGAAATGTTCAGCTTTTAGTATTTGTGTTCCCTGTTCCAGGACTCCCAGAAAAGCTATACTCTAACTAATTTACCAAGGCCCAAATGACTCAGCAAAACCTCTAATTATGAGCTCTATTTCTGTACATCTAATTATAGGCTCACACTGTACATATGTGTCATTTAAAAACTAACCAAAAAGAAGTATTTTAAACATACAGATTAAAAAAGAAAAAGAAAAAAAGCCTCCCTGGTTCCATAAGATAAAATCATATAGCCCTACATATACTAACAGCTTAAGATAAAGTCTACAACTTTCTAAAATATCCTTTGTCTAATGATTTATAACTTTTGGTATAAAAGGAGTGTATATAATCCTTCTGCAAATGTTTCTTTTCTGGAGCACTCTCTTCTTTGTGAAGATTATGTATTCCAGGAAACTGTCCTAACTTGGACTCAAACAAAACACTCTTTCTTTTAGAAATTCCAAAATGTTAGTTCAATTTGCATTGATAATTATGGTATAATGGTTAAAGTAAAATAATAGTAAAAAAAAAAAACAAACTATAGCCACTGTACATTGTTAATGAATTCACAACATAAAAGGAAGTATATTGTGGCATCAATAATATGAAAAGGAGGAGTACATGGCTGAAGCCTTTATAGAAGATCAAAGATAAATTGCTATCAGGCTAACATGGACTGTCTTATTTAGAAGATGTTTTATATTAACCCTATGGTGACCACAAAACAAAAACCTAGAGTAGATCCACAAAAGATAAAGAAGGAAACAGAATATACTACAAGAGAAAATAACCGATCTACAAAAATAGGCAGACACAGAGGGAACAAGAAACATCAGAAATAGAATACAACCAGAAAGAAATTAAAAAGATGGCATTAGTAAATCCTTACATATCAAATAATTACTCTAAATCTAAATGGATTGAAATTACCAATCAAGAGGCACAGAGGGGCTGGATGTATAAAAATATGACCCAACTATGTGCTCTGTAAGATACCCACTCTGGAATTAAGGACAGACATAGACTCAAAGTGAAGGGATGGAAAAAATCTATTCTATGCAAATGGAGATTAAAAAAAAAATCTTTCTCTATTCCAACTGTATGCCCCGGTCCCCAACCACTAACCTTTTTTTTTTTTTTTTTGCAGATTATATTATATTTCCCTCTCTGACTTTATTATATAGGAGAGCAGGAAGGGAAAAGTAATATATTCTGTAAAAAAGCATTTGGAAACAGCAAGTAATGATCAGTGAATATTAAGCAATAATGAGTCAGTGACTTAGTGACAGATTATGCTGAAAAGTATATTAGAACTAGATTATTATAACACCAACAATAGCAACAGCTAACATTTACTGAACACTTATTATGTGCCAGGCATGCTTCTAAATGGTTTTTAGACATTATATACCATAGTTGTTAAGACAACCCTTTTAGGTAGATATAATTTATAGCTTATTGCTTCTGATGTACCCTGGCCTCAGAGACAGACCCTTGGACTGGGAGTTTTCATAAGATTCCTCAAGCCTCGAGGTGTCTGGCTCGCTCAGTTGGAGGAGCACGTGACTCTTGATCTCGGGGGTTATGAGTTTGAGCCCCAGTTGGGTGGGTTGGGTTTTAATACTAAAAAAAAGATTTTATTTACTTATTCATGAGAGACACACACAGAGAGAGAGGCAGAGACATAGGCAGAGGGAGAAGCAGGCTCCACGCAGGGAGCCTGGTGTGGGACTCGATCCCGGGACTCCGGATCACGCCCTAATCAAAGGCAGATGCTCAACTGCTGAGCCACCCAGGCGTCCCTAAAAATAAAATCTTAAAAAATATATATCTCAAGCCGAAACTGTCTCTCCTGAATCCAATTGATCCCCAAAGAAACTCATGCATCACTGCAATGCCAAATGGTTCCAATGTTGGCCAACTTTTTAAAAAAATTCTTTCTTCCTGCTCAGATAAGCTTACAGAAGGATCAGCACATCCATTAGCTTGGTAATGTCTAACCAGGGAATCTGTAATGTCATCAGTATCTTTACAGTTATTTCCAATCTCTATAAGTTAATTCTCCAGGAATTTTTCTGCTTATCATGGCTTAAGGGGTATGACCACCGGTGGCAGTGGAAGGTTGGTGATTGGGTTGTTGGAGGAAGCTTCTCCCCACAAGCACTACTCTCCTAGGAATTGGTTGTCTTCTCTCTTTAGTGTCTTGTTCCTTCTCAGACCCCCAAGTAAGCAAGTCCAGAATTTGATGTGATAGTTAACAGCATGGAGATAAGTTTTGCCCCTTTCAATAAGGTTCCTTCAATAAACTGTTGGTAAATCTCTTTAGAAAAAGGAATCCTCAATCCCACTTGTTTTTGCTTAAGGACTTGGTCACCTATTTATAGCAAAATGAAGTCTCATTCAACATATTGATATCCTAACATTTATCACAATTATAGTCTCCACTTGCGTGTCTGTCTGACTTATGGTTTTCTGTTCCATGCAACAGTAATTAAATGAGAGAAAAATCACGTTTATATTTGTTCACTATTTTATTTGAAGTAGTGAGTACAGTACTTGATGAATAATAAATATCTATTCAAAAAGAAGCTCAAATGTCTAGTTCAATAATGCCATTAAAAAACAATATTAAAGGAAATTTAGTTGTAATTTAGTCATAGATATTAAAAATTTGTGAGTATTGAGATAGACAGGAATGTAGAGGTCCCAAATATACAATTAAAAATCATTAAATATAAATAAAGCCATAGAGAAATTCATGACACAGTGTAGATAGAGAATATAAGAGTTTGTTTCTGTATGAAAAGATTATAGATGCAATTAATTTTTTTTTCTTTTTGAATTTTCTATACATGTGAAGACTTAATTGGTTTTTATTTTTTTATTCTTATTTTTTAAGTTTGGTAATTTGTTTATTAGTAAGGAATAGGGATAGAAATATCTCAAAAGATAAAAGGAACCCCATTCTAGTTCACATTCACTTTTCTTCTGTATTTAACAAATACTTATCAAACTTTTGGGAGGCCTTACACTGAACTAGGCACTGTGACCATAATAACTCTGATGACAGTACACAGACTCTTCTCAGGAGCTTAGGAATGAATGAGAGGCACAGAGCAATAAAAGGAATGCTATCCTGCCATATGGATAGCTAGTGTGCTGGAGAATATCTAGGAGTGAGGATTTATCCAGGTTTGGGAAATGGGGAAATTTCTGGAAGATAAAATGCTTAATTTAGGGAGAAAGGTGCTGGCCAACATGAGATCAAAAGTGTCTTCCATTTTCTTTTTTTTCTGACGAAAATACATTTTGAGTTTGCTGAAACCTTAAGACTGTTGGTAGAGAGGAGTAGAGGGGGAGGGTTTTGAGTAAATCACAATATGCTTTTGGGAAACTGACTTATACATTATGTTTCTAAGATGTGATGCTTAGAATTCCTTTGGAGCCATGACTTTTTATTTTCTACACTTCTGTCTCTCAGACACAGAGTGGTTTATTCTTCCCCTTCTTTAATTGGTTTTTAAAATGAACATTTACTATGTTAAAAGAAAAAAAATATAACAGGGGAAATAGACTTTCTTGAATTGAATTTTTAGCTGTTTGAAAAGATTTGCAGTGTTATTTATCATTGTTTACTCGAACTTCATTTTTGCTAAATTGATATGAAAATATTTGGTTACAAAAGTAAATTTATCAGCTGACAAGAGATTTTTGCTTCAGGTGCTCTAATTTGATTGGTTTAATTAGTACAAATTTATTGCTAATAGCCATGTAAAGCAGAGGAATTAACTATAAATACTAGCTGTGGCATCTTCTCTAAGCTCCCTGAGCAGAGTTAGAATTTCCTTCTGTGGGCAATCTTTACTTTACTCTTCCATTATAGCACTTAAAACATTAAAATCCTTGTTTGATTTTTTTGTACAATATCTGGTCAGTACAAAGCCAAAAGCAAGACCACTGATTTCCAACAGCCTGAGTTTGAATTCCAGCTTTGCTATTGATAAGTTGCACGACCTTGAGCAAGTTAATTAACTACTCTCACTTTCCTTATATGTAAACTGAGGGGTAAAAACATATTTAACTCATAGATTTTTTTTTTTGAGAAAAGAAAATGAGATAATTTAAAATGCCTAGTATTATGCCTAGAAGGTTTATAATTATAACTATACAAGTTACTATTATAATTTATTATGGATTCTGTCCATATTATGGATTCAAGACCTTTGTTGCTCTTATTTTCTATGCCACCATAGAATTTGTATTCCTATTTTTCCCATAAATTATCTTCCCACTGGAATTAATTAATGAATTATTATTTAGCATATAAATATTTCCAACAGTATTAATTAACATATAAATATTCCCAACAGTATTTGTTGAAGGCCTTTTATAAACTCCCTCTGAGGGATTTGCTACCCCAGAACAAGAGGAAGTGAAATTCCATTTTGCTTTATGTAGTTTTGAAGTACCTGCAATGCCAACCCAAGATATTCTCTTGGCCGGCTTCCCTACTCCCTCTTTCCTTGAGACAAAGGGTCTTGCATCCATGAATTGAGAATGCCACTCATGTCATTTTATACTGGCTTCAGGTAATCTATGTGTGTAATTCCTGTGGTATAAATTTCCCCATCCCACTAAAAATAAGCAATTAGAGAAATAATGAACATATCATTGTTGCTGTGTTCTCAGTTGCCAACATTAATAAAATGGTGCAGAAATGATGGGGTTTTCCATATTTCCTTTTGTGCCAGGAATGATCGAAAAGTGCCTGTTTTGTGAAGGTACCATTTGAGTAGTGGACACAGTTTGTGCCAGATTCTCTTCACCAGCTGGTGCACCCATCCCACAGTTGTTGTGAATATTATTGACTTATGTATGCATGGCTAGTGATTCAGCTCCTCTCTTTTCCATACAACTGCCCCTGAGCTGGGATGATATGCACCTTCCAACACGCAGGAATCAATGATACTGCCATAAAAAGGCAAGTTCCCTTGTTTCAAAGTGATATTCATTTTGACATACAGCCTATGACCTAGAATATATCAGAATGAAACTAGTCTCCAGTAGAGAACAAATTCTTGCTTATCCTTCCTCCATCCTGTTTTCCTTACTTTCCTTCTGAGAGCATTCCCCAATAAACCACCTGAATCAGAATTCCCCTCCGAGGTTCCCCTTCTGGGAAACTTAAGAGACTTGTTTCCTCCCTCTAGGTTAACATTAACCATTGGATGGATTTTTTTTTAAGCTATAGTCTCATTGAGTATTAGAACTCATTCTAAAATTTAAAAGAGAGAAAAAAAGAGAAATTTGATAATTTAAAAAATTCTCTTTGAGACCATGAAATTCAGATTTAAGCAGCTTTATACAGTATCTGATTTATTAATATTATACATTTGAATTATCAATTATCGTTACATTTGAATTTCAAATTACATTTGAAAATGAAAACAAGCTGCTTTAGAGTTCCTATCTCAGTTGCCTTTTTTGCAAAACAATTTGAGAATTAGGAACCCAAGTTATGTCAGATTGCATCACTGTACAAAACAAATTTGTAATAAGAACAGGATTCATGCTTTTATAAATAAACACAGATATTGTAACTACTTGTCATAATCAGACATGGAGTAGAGAAAAAAAAATTGCCAGCCCGAATGGTTTCCTTCTGATTTGAGAAGCAGCATAATAAAATAATTAAAAGAACTAAATAATCAAAGAAATTGGAATCCAATTCTAGTTCCGACTTAAATAGCACACAAAACCAGGCATTGCAATGTAGAAATCTTGGGGTTTGGAGCTGATGGCCAAGAAAGAATTCTAGAGATATCTTTGGTGTAAATGGTGGTTTTATTAAATCATGAGGACATGACCTGTGGACAGAAAGAGGTGCACTGGGGTTGAGATGGGTCACTGGTTATATATTTTCATGTTGGGAGAGGGTTAGGGATAGTGTAAGTCTCTGAGAAATTTTGGAAGTAAGGTTTCTAGGATCTTGGGGGGCTAGCTAGTTAGGGAAAAATCATTTATTACTGTCTAAGAAAACCTTAGTCATGAGATCTTTCAGGTGTATATCAGTGGGCTGTATCCTTGGAGGACAGATTGCTAAAATGTATTTTGAGGATTAGAGATAAAGGAAATTCCAAAGGAATTTTTATATGTTAAATTAGATTTACAGGACCCTGGGGAGGTCAGGATATTGTTAAACTAAGATTGCCTTTGCCTTTAGCAAAGTGTCAACATTGAGGCAGCTGAGCTATAGAGGAAGATTACCAGTTTCAAGGACTTGTCAGTGGGCTGTAGGCAGTAAGGAGATTTAATTCTATTTTTCTCTTGCCTTTATTTCCCACATCAATGTTGCTAAAAATGTCTGTTTCTAATTTTCTGATTGCCAAAAGATGGCCTATTTCCCAATTTGATCTTAAGGCTAAAATAAGAAAATAAGAAAAATAAGATAGTGCCTGATAAAAAGTAGTTTTTCAATGGTTTGCTCCCCTTTTGAGGACTCTGGTCAAGCATTTACTGTCCATTATTAACTACCTCATTTATTCAGATAAAAAATAATAAATTCTGACTGTATGCTTTTTCTTGTTCTCTACTTTGTCCTCTTCTCTTTCCTCCTTTTTCTCTTCCTTGTCTGTTCCATCTTTTTGTCTTCCTTTTTCTCATTTGTAGCCAGGAATGTCCTGGATGATAGCATAGAGAAGATTAAGAAAAATAGATTTCATTTGTTTTGCAAAATAAGCCAACAGAAGTATTCATGTTTCCTTTGTGACTTGCAAAAAATTTGTGCTTATGCTGGCAAAGAGATAGAAGGGAATAAATTCAGAAACTAGTTAGTATTCTTTTTTTTTAATTTAAAAGGTTAAGGGCTTAAGGATATTCCAATATCCTTAATATTGCTTAATAAAACAATATACTTAATAAAATTACCTGCTCTCTATGATTAGAAATCAGCCCATTGATGAGGCATGTTAAATTAAACATTAATAGGAAATATTAGTAGGAAACATTTAATAAGATATGGGTAATGGAACAAAAGTATCTTTTCTTGTTCCAGGTTATGAATTATTTAACAGGCAGTCTGTAGTTTTTAGTAAGAGATGAGTGTTAATAAGAGTTATTCTACAGGTGTGATATTTATATCCAGAAACAATTAAGCAATTTTAGTGTGTTGATAACCATCTGTGTGGTTATCATTTAAAGATTTTGCTTATTTTTTTGAAGGAGACCGAGAGTACAAGCAGGAGACGGGGCAGAGGGAAAGGGGGAAGTAGACTGCCCGCTGAACAGGGAGCCCAATGGGGCTTGATCCCAGGACTCTAGAATCTTAACCTGAACTGAAGGCAGACACTTAACCGACTGAGCCATCTAGGCACCCCCAAATATTTTGTCTCCAAAATATTTCACATTGAAAATATAATTGTTCATGTATTTCATTTGATTGAACTAAAGGAAACATTCTCTTTTATGTGTGCTTAAAGCAAGCATCAGGAAACATTTTGGTGTAGGTTTTCCTGACCAGCTTTGTGTTTTATTATAGTAAGATTTTACAAAGCCCATCAGTTTAGTGAACAGTTTTTGATGACCTTTTAACATCATGTTTACTTTCCTTCTTCCCACCAGTACTCATTTCTCTTTGTGGACTTTTGTGGTTCTGAGAAGTGGACTCCACACCTGGCTTCTGACATGGGAGGGGAGAACATGCGACTTGTGCTAAACTAATTCAGAACATGATTCAGGTCACTTTATTCCATAGTGACTGAAAAAAGCATGTGACCTAAGCTGGCCCAGTTCAAATGAACCTCAGATAGATACTTACCTGCCACTATAAAGCTTCTACTTACTTTTCCCGCCTTTGGATGCTGTGTTATCTGGTTCTGTGTCTTATTTTCAGAGTGAGAAGGAAGCTGTTGGAGGAGCTACTGGAGAAGCTGCTAGAGGGTTCAAACATAAAAATGACATAATTCAATTGATGTCTTAACAAGATCATTCTACTAATGTGGAGTTGGACTAGATGTGGACAGTTAGGAAGCTGTGGCAAATATTAAGGACAAGGATAGGAAGATAGACAAAAAATGGTTGCTGCGCAATAGTGAGGAAGTATAAGATTCTGGGTATATTGCCTCTAATAAAAATTTTGCCTCCATGACTCCATGAAAACTGCCTTTCTCAAGGGCATCAATGACTCGATTCTTATCCCTCGTCCTTAAAACATTCTTTCTTTCACATGGCTTCTAGTGAAGTGAAGTAAATTTGTTTTTGTTTTTGTTTTTGTTTTCCCAGAACTGTTAATGTATTAGTACTCCAGGGCTATCTTTAGATATTTTCCGTTTCCTATTTATACTCACTCCATGATCTCAACAAATCTAATATCTTTAAATATCTATTTTTATATGTTGAGGATTCCCAACTTTATATCTCACTCTGGAGCTCTCCTCTGAACTTCAGATTCAAATATACAACTATGTACTCAACATCCCTATATAAAAGGCATGCACAACTTATCCAACACTGAACTTCTGATCTTTCCACTGAAACATGATCATCCTGAATTTTCTCCATCTCATGAAATAGCAATACCCAAATTCTAGTTGTTCAGTTCCCAATCTCATACTCTTGATTCCAATCTCTCTCTTACTCCCACCTCAGTTCCATCAGATCTTGATAAACCTTCCATTCAAAATACACCCCTCAATTATTTAAAATTGCTAAGTCTTAAATTGAATAGAGGCCAACATACTCATTATAACTTGGCAATTTTAATTGAGCATCAAATACCCTTGGACCCCATGGCTCCATGACTATCATTCTGGGAAGTCTGAGGCGGCAGAAAGAACACCCAGTCCCATGCCTGTGCTGTTATATTTGCTAAAATCCACTGGTAAAATTTCTTTTTGTTCCTTGATTTGACACATAAGCACCAGTTTCTCAAAACCAGTACAAATACTCACCAACTTACCTGGTTGTCTGCCATCAGACCTGTACCCTGCCTGGAGGGGTGAGAAGTTGTATCCCATTACTCCTCCTTGAGTTAAATATGTTCTCATTCCTTGAAATTTTGCCTAAGAAAGCTGAGAGGTGACATTAAATCTCATTTAAATTCATTCCATGTTATTGTGTAAAAATCCATTCACTGAGGAGATAAATACCTTGCTTTTAGTTCCATGTTTAAACTACAGCTTGATTTTTAATAGGATTGTGAGATAACCTTCAGGAAAAACCAATACATGGAGAACAGAATTGAGAGGACTGCAGAAAAATGAATCTCATGATTTAAAGACATTGGAAACCTTTGACTTCAGCAGTGTGCCCACTTTTGGTTTTCTTAGTCATACAATTAAGAAAAACCTATATTGTTTATGTCATTTTGGATTGCGTTTTCTTATTTCTGCAACAAGAGAGTACTAACACATCTATATGCTAATTAGTGATATACATAATAGTAGATATGTTGAAACTCTATACTCTGATGAATAAGAATCAAGATTCATAGACTATCAGCTACATATTTTGGATTTAGCACATATGCATTAAATGCAAGTTATGTTCCATATGCTGGTGATATTGGTGCCATAAAGAGGAAAATACCACATCCTTCCTTTCACAAACGGGGAAAAGAGCCTTAAGAAGCAACTCTAGTTATTCTTACGGTGTTATCTTCTAGGGATTTACAAATAGATACATTATCCTACTAAGGGAAAGGAATGGAGTTGGGAATTGAGTTTATAGCCAATTTATAAAAGGTCATAACATTTCAAGTAAATTATTTAATTTATAGGAAAGAGCATCTGTTGGAAGATTTTTAAGCAGAAAGGAAATACATGATGAGTATGCTCTGGGATGTATCGTTTGGTAGTAGTGTACATGGTGAATTGGTTTTGATAGGTTAACACACTCAAAATTGATAGCCCAGTGAAAGGGCTTTTGTGATATTTAAGTATGGTATCATAACCTCACAGCCTTGATATTTTTTCTTGTTTCAAGAGTTTATAATAAGTTATTATTTTTCAGAGTTTTTTTTTTTCCTTTAAGTTGTCCTTTACTGAAGGTTCCTATACAGAATCATACATTAGACAGGACGCCTGGATGGCTCAGTGGTTGAGCGTCTGCCTTCAGCTCAGGGCATGGTCCTGGGTCCTGGGATGGGGTCCTGCAATGGGATCCTGCATTAGGATCCCCTTAGGAAGCCTGCTTCTCCCTCTGCCTATGTCTCTGCCTCTATGTGTCTCTCATGAATAAATAAATAAAATCTTAAAAAATACATTAGAAAATGATGGTCCTCATGTAGTCTGAGCAGAATGATAATATCTAATATTTGTACACTTTTTTTTACTGTCATGAAATATTCAGGAATGTTATGTTGTGATATCACAACAAAACTGTGAGGTAATTGGGCAAGATTTGATACTTAGAAAAATTGCAGCTGAGTTACATAATTGCATGATGGGTGAGTTACGGGAATGGGAGCAGGAGCAGATCATCATTCTCTAGAGATTCTTAGCTTCTCATTTCTCCATTCAGGTTCATAGCAGGCAGAATGGGTCAACACTGACTTTATTCCACCAAAGGAGATTGAATTTAATTTAATTTCTCAGCTACCTCTTGATCACCTTGATTCAGTGATTAAAGAGTATATCAGTCTTTTTGCTTGCTCTTCTTTCCTCCCATTTTTCTTCATGAAATAGCAATACCCAAATTGTTATTGAGGGTCTACTATGTCCCATATGTGCTGATTAGTTGCACTGGGGAATCCTGACTTCATGGAAGGTATGGATTTCCTTCATCTTATTGTGGGATGTAGGAAACCAATTCACCATGTACACTGCTACCAAACGATACATCCCAGAGCATACTCATCATGTATTTCCTTTCTGCTTAAAAATCTTCCAACATCTGCTCTTTCCTATAAATTAAATAATTTAGTTGAAATGTTATGACCTTTCATAAATTGGCTATAAACTCAATTCCCAACTCCATTCCTTTCTTTCTTTTCCTTTCTTTTTCTTTCTTTCATAGAGAGGGTTGGCTTGATCTCATTAATCACTTTCTTCTCGACTTATTTGTTGTCCTTGCAAGCAGTAAGTAGTTCAACCTAAAATTTGTCAAGTCATTACCCTCATACTCCAAATTGCCAATAATAAAGTTGAATAAAATTTGCATCCCTGATAATAATGATGACCTACAGTAATGGAGTTCTTCATATTTAGTAAATAATATAAAATCTGCTCACAGTAAGATGAAGGAAATCCATACCTTCCATGAAAGTCAAGATTTCCCACTGCAACTGATTAGCACATATGGGACATGGTAGGTCCTCAATATAAATTCAATATAAATATTTGAATGAAAGGCTAGCTTTTGCTTGCCAGACATATACAAATGGCGCTAGATATCCAGTGGATATTTCATAACAAATATAACTTGATATATATTAATACCCTTAATTACCTTTTAATTTCAGTGTTCTTTTTTTTATTTCAGTGTTCTTGTTCCATCAAATATATTGTGGTATGTTCCTCTACACTAAATTTTTAGCTATTTTTCCTTTTACCTCCAATTTTACATGCACCAAACAATCAATATATCAACTAATCATTTAAAAATAATAAACATGGCATTAAAGAGAGAACGAACTTCAGAATCAACTAAACTTACACGATTCCTTTAAAAGTATTCCTTCCTTGTATGTATTTATTATGTGTCAAAGGGAAGTTGGCTCTTATTCCTTCCTCTTCATAGAAATAGAAGGGATGTTCCATGTTTACCAAAGAGGTGGATATGACAACTATCCTTTTATTTTCAAAAAACGTAGTGTTCTTTTGCATATAACAGGAAATACCTTAAGGATTTTTTGGCAACACATCCTTTTTTAAAATATCTGTGTCAGTCTCACAAAATATAGTCCACAACTTCCAGGTGAAGTTGATTGGTGGGGGGTGAGGGAGGTGGAGGTGGGAGGGAGGGTAACTCATTAAGGGCTTACAGTGACCTACCCTATGTAATTATATAGTCCTTCTTTATTACGTTGCAGTTTAACAAATTACAATTACATTCTAATCTTATCTTCAGGAGAGTAAATCCATGTTATCTTGCCTGGAGTTTTGGGACTTCCCATACATTTTTTTTTTTAATTTTTAAAATTTTTATTATTTTTTAAAGATTTTATTTATTCATGAGGGACACAGAGAGATAGAGTGAGAGAGAGACAGAGAGGCAGAGACACAGGCAGAGGGAGAAGCAGGCTCCATGAGGCAGGGAGGCTGAGAGACAGACTCCTGGGAAAGGCGCATAAACAGCTCGAACCACGGGCCATGGATCACACCTGGCCATTAGGCAGCACTTTTCGGATGTTCCTGTCTGATCTTCTTCTTCTTCTGCTTCTCTTCTTCTTCTTCTTCCTTCTCCTCCTCCTCCTCCATCTCCATCCTATCCTCCTCCTCTCTCTTCTTCTTTTTTTTTTTAAGATTTTATTTATTTATTCATGAAAGACACAGAAAGAGAGAGGCAGAGACATAGGCAGAGGGAGAAGCAGGCTCCATGCAGGGAGCCGGATGTGAGACTTGATCCTGGAACTTCAGGAACACACTCTGAGCCTAAGGCAGACACTCAACCACTGAGCCGCCCAGGCGTCCCACTTCCCAAACATTTCAATTCAAATTGGCAAAACTTGGTTTAACTGAGTTCACTTAGTTTGAATAAAAAATAAAACTGTTATAAATTCCTGAGATTGGTCATTTCTGACCCAATGCACTCCTAATTGCTTTCCTGCATAGAAATTACTTGAAGCATTGATTAGTAGCATACAGTCAAGGTAAAGATCTTGTGTTAAACAAATACAGAGAACTAGACATTGATATTTTCCCTCAATTAGCACTTTTTCAACCATTTCCAAATATCCATAATAGTATTTGCAAATAGTCCCCATGTATTAATAAGAATTTAATGAAATTCTGTTGAACATTTAGATGAACTTGGGCACACACACAGTTTTATAAAATGGGATCAATCTTGATTTATATGCACAAACTATCAAAAAGAGAATCGCATTTAGTTTAGCAAATTTTTAAAAAATGTGTATTTATTTATTATCCTACTTTACATGTGAACCCATAGTTCAAGATGTTAAGATATAAAAGAAAAATATTTTAAATAATAAGAATTTCCCATAGGTTGGTCTCAAGCATTCAAGATTATTTTTGCCCTTTCCATTTACCATATGTCAGTCACCTAATATTGTTCTCCTTTATCATTTTTCAAGGTTAATTTATAGTAATACTATAATCACTTGGAAAAGCTTTTCAATATCTCCCAAGCATTAGATGATTCATTATTCTCTCCTCAGAGATTACGTAATTCTCTTCCTCCTTCAGATAATTGCACAGAGCTATAGAATATATAGATTCATCTCTTGATAGAAAAAATAAAAATAAAATGGGAGTTAAACAGTAATCTGTATCTGTGGCATTCATTTACACTATACTCTTTGTTATGTTCTTTAATACTTTCTAATTCTTCTGTTTTTGACACTTCTGGTGGACTTTTACATCTTATTTTCAGAAGCTTCAGCATATTCTGGGATTTAGCACATTACTTCACCCACTTCCTAGGAATCTAATGTAGTATTATGACTTTCACAACTTTAAATATCATCTATGCAGTGACGATGGTCCTCAAATTTTTATTTCCATTTTAGACTGAGTCCTAGACTCAACTGCCACTCCATAGCTCTGCCTGTAATCTGCCTGAAACTCAAAATCTGACTCTGCCCAAACCTGTGCCTCTGTGTCATGTCATGATAATCTGTTCTCTTTCCTTTCCTTTCTTGACTTTCCTTTTTCCTCCTTTCTTTATTCTTCCCTTCTTTCCTCACTTTCTTCCTTTTTTCCTACATCTGTTTGAGGCATAACTTACCTAAATTATGGTGCACATAATTTCAAGGGTATCTAGTAATTTTAGCTTTTACATATGTTTAAAGCTCTGTAACCAGGACTCCAGAGGACTAGCTCTGTAACCAGGACTCCAGAGGACTCCCTTATGCCCTTACCCATCAACACGCTACATTTTGTCTATTTCTGGTCACCTTTTTTGTAATTACAGAACAGGTCTTTAAGATAAAGCAGTGCAAGTCAGTAGGATTGAGTCACTATGCAATTTTATGAAGTTATGAAAGGTATTCTATGCCTGATTATCATGGAACCATAAGTCTTAAATGTCACATTGTCAGAAAACATCTTCATGAGTATAGAACAAATGATCCCATAACTTTATAGAAAGGAAAGTTTTCTTTTCAAATAAATACTCTGCATGAATACGTTTTTATTCTGAACTGTCAGTTAATTTTAATAGATCAGGAAACAGCATTGTGTAGTGCTTAAGAGCATCAGGCTTTTGTCAGGCTGTATCTGGGTTGAGTCCATGCTCTGACCTTTGCTGGCTTATTATATCTGGAAAAGGCACTTACCCTCTTATCCCTATTTCCTCTTCTGCAAAATGCAGACAAAGGACTTTTGTGAGGATAAAATGCAAAAATGCATATAAAAAATTCAGCATAGCATTTGGAATGTAGTATGTTTGCTAATTAACTTTGGTAGCTCTAAGGGGGAAACCAAGAAGAAATTTAGAACTTATTAAGCATCACTAGTATCTCTTACTTCTAAATACCTTGCATGCATTATTTCACTTAAAAACAAAAGAAAAAACATCTCTATTTAAAATAATCAATATCTGATGATATTTTAAAATGCTATACGCAAAGCAAGAGTGCATTTTATAATCGTATTTCCCTACTCTAATGGTTTTGGTTTCCAGACAGTTTCCCATTGTTTTGTTTGATTTTAAGATTTTTATTTATTTATTTATGAGAAACACACAGAGAGAGGCAGAGAAATAGGCAGAGGGAGAAGCAGGCTCCCTATGGGGAGCCTGATGTGGGACTCGATCCCAGTACCCTGGGATCACAACCTAAGCCAAAGGCAGAGCCAAAGGCTGAGCTGCTCAGGTGCCTCTCATTAATCATTTTCATGTATGCATATGCATGTATGTGTGTGACTGGTAGAGGTAGTGTTCCCTTCCACTTGCTATTGAAAGAACCATAAAGCCTAAACTTTATACCCAATTACTCTTGGGCAGCCCTAGACCCCTAGGGATTTTTCTCATATACTAACAGCTCATGTCACATCCCCTAAAGTACTGCTTTTTTCCTACTCTTCTTCAGCCTCTCACAGATCTGGAGTCCTAAGGGACTCCCTATATACAGACATCTATTTTTATATTGTTGGAAGAACAACACGAAATTCCTAGAAGTGATTTAAAGATGAGTCCTAGAAGGATTGCTGGATGAAAGGGGAAATGCACATGTACCTTCAGTATTTTGAGTTGGGGAATTAAATAACTTATTTTTATTTTTTGTAAAAATGTTTCAGACAATGAATTTTCTTATCTCTGCTTTATCTATATCCCACAAATGCAGATAGATAATATTTTTATTCTCTTTTTTATAGAAATTACATAATTTATATTTATATTTCCCCCGTCACCCAAGATGTTTTTAATAGAGGGTTTTTAAATTTTCAGGTAGAAAGGCTTTTCTTAGTTTCATTACATAATGAAAAAAATATGTTTTATATTGGTTTTATAGAACTTAGAGATTTTTGTTGTTTTTGTCTAATATCCTAACTTTTTTCTTTATTTTTATTTTAGAGAGATAGTGGGGGGAGAGACAGAGGGAGAGAATCTCAAGTAGACTCCCTGTGGAGTCCGAGGCAGCAATCTCCCCACACAGAGATCATGACCTGAGCCAAAATCAAGAATCAGATGTTTAACCCACTGAGCCATCTGGGTGCTCTATATCCTTTTTTCTTTCTCCATTCTAGATCTAAATAACTTCAAAAATTTTAAAAGATTTTATTTATTTATTCATGAGAGACAGAGAGAGAGAGAGAGAGAGAGAGAGAGAGAAGCAGAGACACAGGCAGAGGGAGAAGCAAGGCTCCACACAGGGAGCCCAACATGGGACTCAATCCCGGGTCTCCAGGATCATGTCCCAGGGGAGGGCGGTGTTGAACCACTGAGCCACCCGGGCTGCCCTAGCTCTAAATAACTTCAGAAGAAATAATTTTAATTTGCCAATCTCTCCCTGCTTTCAAAGTGAAAATATCAATAAAGGTCTTTATTTCATTTACAAATGCAATTATCAGCACCAGCTATAAGTCTAAAACTTATATTTAATAAAAATAGAAGGCATAAAATATTGACCTTGTTCAATAAATGTATTGAATAGTGTATATGCAATAAAAGTTTTGAAAACCATGACTCTTTGGGTGCTGCTTATATTTTCTTTTTCTTATGTAGTTTTCTGCCGAGATAATATTGTCTTAATACTTCTGACTGTTTTTAAATTACGAAGGCATCAACATTATGCATTTTTCAACAACTGCATATTTTGTGGATCTTTGTGTGTACTTTGCTTATCTCAGCATATGACGTGTAGATTTGCTTTTGAATTTTTCAGGCACTGGGTTTATTTCTGTTTTTACTCTTCTCTAAATAATATTTAATACTACAGATAAAATTAAAGTTAGCTTTGACCTGGGAATTTCCAGCAAAAGATACAATGGTTTGACTGTCCTTTTCCATTGTCTTTGAAACCACAAGATCTAATTTAGTTGAAAATGATATAATTTGCTTTCACAAACCCAAAATATTGCCATTTTAAATGTTGATTGTATGGTCTAGTATTTATAGTCTCATATATTTTTAAAGATTTTATTTATTTATTTGAGGAAGAATGAAAGCATGAGCAGGTGGGAAGGGGCAGAGAGAGGGAGAGGAACAAGCAGGATTACTACTTAGCAGGGAGCCTTATATGGGGCTTGATCCCAGGATCCTGAGCTGAAGGCAGATACTTAAAGGAATGAGCCACCCAGATGACCCTAGAGTCTAGTATTTATTAGTTATGTATTTCCAGTCTAGTTTCTATATAGTTAGGTAATTTATCTCTTTTAAAAAGTTTATTTTTTATTTTAAAAAAATTTTTAAATTTCAATCTTAGTTAACATACAGTGTTATATTAGTTTCAGGTGTACAATATAGTAATTCAAGACTTCATACATCACTCAGTGCTCATCAGGATAAGTGCACTCCTTCAACCCCATCACCTATTTCACCTGTCTCTCCCTCTTTCCCATAACCATCAGGTTAACAGTTTTTATTTTTTTAAATTAAACTCAGTGGGTTCAGTATTATGTTTCTAGGAAATTTTTCATTTAAATAATCTTACAAGGGATGCTTGGCTGCCTCTGTGGTTGAGCATCTGCCTTCAGTTCAGTTCATGATCCCAGGGTCCTGGGATCGAGTCCCACATCCGGCTACCTGCAGAGAGCCTGCTTCTCCCTCTGCCTATGTCTCTGCCTCTCTGTGTGTCTCTCATGAATAAATAAATAATATGTTTAAAATAAATAAAGCAGGTAAAAATGTAAAAATATTTTACATATTTAATTCATTTTTGTACTTCCAATATTTTCATTATATACCTACATAGTCCATTAATTTCCACAAAAATTCACAAGTAAACTTAAAATTTAACAGACATCTTTTTACCTCATTCTCAGCTGTTTTAGCATGTAGTAGGATGGCAATCTACATAGCTGGAGTCTGTGTGGAGTAGATGCATCCCACATATGAACTTATGAAGCTTAGTGCTTCTTAAGCCTGCAAAGACAGAATGATATTTAAATAACTCATCTTTTCTCTTTTTTTCCATTACATGTTCCTGCTTGTTTTCTTTTTGACATTTATAGTGTGTAATATATAGTTTACTTGTTGGCCTATTCATCGACATAATTTATGGCACAAATATTTGTTGAAGGTCTCCTATATGTGAAACACTGCCGAGTGCTGGGAATACAGCTGTGAAGTGAACAAGAGAGGTAAGATCCTACTAGAATATGACCTTTCTGAAGATAAGGCCTGGAGCTGAGGTTGGTCAGCTTGGCAGGGAGCCTGGTATCAAAGGTTCCCAGACCTAGGGAGAAGCTGCTGCGGGGATGAGCTGGGAACCAAAATTCATGGGAGCTTGATGGAAGCCTGGTGCCATTGGAGATGCCTAGGGTTGAAGGAGCCTGCCAGGATTCTGGAGCCATAGGAGCCCCCTGGAGCTGTGGAAGCCTGCAGAATCCAGGATAGATCAGCAGACGAGGTTCATGGGGGTTGGCTGGGAATTTGGAGTCAAGGATGCTGCCTCAAGCTCTGGGATCTAGTTGGGGCCTCTGGATCCAGCAACACTGGTGTGAGCTGGAGGCAGCATTTGCCAGAGTCCACAGGGAGCCCCCTCGTGCTTCAAGAGGTGACCTGGTGCTGAGGTGGGCCAACTCTGAGATCTGTGGTCAAGTCAAGTGCTCACTTCACTCTATTTCCCCTATGGTCCATGCTGAGCTGTCTAGGCCTATGTTGTTCAAGGGTCAGTTGTATATGGACAGTTGATTTTTGACAGTGGTGGAGAGACAACTCAATGGAGAAAGAATAGTCTTATCAACAAATTGCAGTAGAATAATTGATGTCCATATTTTTTTAAAAATGAAGTTTCATCCAGACTTTTGCAGTATATACAAAAGGTAACTCTTCAATTTATCATGGACCCAAATAAAGAAATTAGAAAATGTTGAGAAGATGTACAAGAATCTGAAGACATATTTAAAAGTTATCCACCTATCTCATGATCCAGCCTTTCCATTTCTATATGCCCACAAGAAAAGAAAGCAAGTCTCTTCAAGACTTGCACATGAGCATCCATAGTCAATTTATGTGTAATGGCTAAAGCCTAACTGGCTAAACCAACAGTATTGATGAATCTCAAAGTAATTAGGCTAAGTGAAAGAAGACAGAAGTGTACACACTGTGATTCTGCTTATATAAATCTAGAAAATGCAAACTGATCTATAGTGACAGCAGATCAAACTTCAACTTCCTCTGTTATAAAATGACTGTAATCATTATACTTTATCCCATTAGGATATTTGGTAAAACTTCAATGATATAGGTAAGGATTTAAAATGTCAGTGTTGGTTACAGGGTGATGTCAACAAAATGGCAACATAGAAATTTCTAGCACTCATCTCCCACCCAAAGACTTTACAAAAATACCTTCACAAGAGCCAGGATTCTAGATGAGGGATACAGCAATTGAGTGAAGCACAGAAATAAGAAAAGACACAGTAAATATTCACACTCTACCGCCTTCACATCCTCCAGGCCTAGGCAGCTCAGCATGTGAGCAGCAGCAGCTCCTCCCTAGGTCTGGGAACCTCCTTTGATACCAGGCTCCCTGCCAAGCTGACCAACCTCAGCTCCAGGCCTTATCTTCAGAAAGGTCATATTCTAGTAGGATCTTACCTCTCTTGTTCACTTCACAGCTATATTCCCAGCACTCGGCAGTGTTTCAAACATAGGAGACCTTAACAAATATTTGTGCCATAAATTATGTCAATGAATAGGCCAACAAGTAAACTATATATTACACACTATAAATGTCAAAAAGAAAACAAGCAGGAACATGTAACGGAAAAAAAGAGAAAAGATGAGTTGTTTAAATATCATTCTGTCTTTGCAGGCTTAAGAAGCAGTACTAGGCTCACAAGTTTCTATTCTAAAAGATAATTTTGTTTAAAGAGGAGATCATAAGACAAAGGTAGATTTCAATTTTTGAATTTTATTTTTTATCCAAGTAAAAATTCATGTAGTAGGAATGACAATGATGTTACAGTGTCTTTCTCTCTCTTTTTTTCTTTCTCTTTTTTTTTTTTTGCATGTTGTTTGAGGAAACATGTACTTCTCCATTTTAATTCAAAGTTCTAGTGACCAAAGGTCTATGGTTCTACAACCTTTAAAATTCTCAACTTGATTCTATTCATTAAGTTTAAAGTACAAAATTTTTATCAAAGTCCAAAGCTGTAGTCATTGACTATGCTGTTCGTGTAAATTGCTGTATGAAAGAGATTTCTATAGATCCAATAGAATAAGATGCCTTACAGTGTGGAACTGTATTTGTAACTAACATGCCTACAATTTTCCCTGTGGTATGTGTCAATTCAATGATGTAACCTTCTTCACTTAGTCCTGTGCAATGCGCCCTAGGCATCTCAGTAAATTTTGTTTTCACATAGGCAAGTAGCCTTGCACTTTTCCTTAAGCAATTCATGCTCACATCCAGCTGTCTTCTTCAAAGAATCACAGTTACTAAGCAGATCTTCATACTCGCAACTATTGGCTGTGAGGAAAAAAAAATGAGTTCCTCATTATCATTTTCCTCACTAAGAGCAAAACAATCTATACATTCAAAGTACACGAGACAGGTAGAACTGGACAAAACAAATCAACATCACTTACACAATGATGGGCTTACCCTTTCTTGAGGGACATATCAGGTGCCTTAGTTGAAGACACTGATTAAACCATTTTAAAAAATTTTGAACTTGGTAGTATGTTTCTAAAATAAATTTCCCCATTTTTCTCCCTTAGCCAAGAAAGCTAGATAAATATAAATAAATCTCTCCACATGCAGTCTAATATGAGAACCACTAGTCAAATACAGATATTTAAATTTAAATTATTCTAAATTAGACAAAGTAAACAATTTCGTTCCTTTTTTTAAAAACAATTTAGTTCCTTAATCTTACAACCATATTTTAAGTGTTTAAAGGGCCACAGGTGACTACTGACTACTTGTAAGACACATGCTGATTGAGAACATTTCCTTCATTTCATACTATTGAACAGCACTGCTTCAGACTCCAGTGCTTTCTTTCTGAAGAAAGAAATTTATATGGGAAGATAAAGATGCAAAACCATGATAATATGTCTTCTTTTCTTCTTGTATTTCTTCTTAGATCCTCCCTAGGGGCTACAATCTCAACAAATCTCAAGCTAAACGCATCATACCACCTACAATGCTGACAATTTTTGGGTGTGGTCTCCTTCTACCCTTCCCACAATCTCAGAGAAAAGGCTCTCTGACAACTCAGTAATTTAGGCCAATAACTGGACCAGTTTGAATTCTTCCTTCCCTACTTCTGACTAGCACTCAGTCAGTACAGGTAACAAATACTGGCTATTCTATTCCTTGTTTTCCAATCTCATCCAGTTTTCTTCATTTATTTTGTCAGTAATGCATTAAAGAGACCTTTTTTTCCCCCCATGGATTTCAGTGGTTTTCTAGCTGGCTTCCATCCAATTGTTTTTTTTATACTATTGCTAGAAAGCTCTTTATAAAACATAGTTCTGTCCCTGTCACTCTTATTTAAAATCTTTCAATTGAGTGCTTATTGATAATAGATAAATTCCAAGTTTCTTACCAAATAGCATTCAGAAGAGCTATAAATATGTAACTTTTTTCCTTCTTTAGTTGATTTTATAGCTTTAATCAATATTCTGAATTATAGCTATATAGTTCAGTCAGTAAGAATGTTGACCAATGATGAATGCAGTTGAAGGGTAAAAATATCAAGGAATGAGATTCATCCCCTCTATTATTCATAATAATTTTTATACAAGTATTCCAACCATAAAAAGCTAACAGCTATTTTTATTTCTTTTCACTACAACTTTGGAAATTACATGTATGACATTTATTTTAGTCTCTTCATTTGCAACAATATTTTTGTGGGTTCTGTGAGCCAACATTATATATAGATTTGATTTTGTCATTAAAAATGTGCAGTAAACTACTATCAAATTATAGGGAAAAAGATTATTAAGTTAAATATTATGATTCTAATTATACTATAGAAAAAAAGTAGTTGGCATAATGAATTCTTAGCACAAAAATAACATAATATTTGGTTTGCCTGTCTAGATTGAGCTATATTGTGATCTTACACCTACAGACTTGCATTTCAAAATAGGACTTTTGACATAATGTCACTAACTTTGATGAAATGAACTATTTACCAGAAACATGTATAATTAATATTAATGGGCCATGCATAGTCACAAAAATATGTTGACAGTAGATCTTTCATTATCTTACATATGGTAATATTCTTTTTGTTACAAATAATATGTAGGTTACTAAAGTGTGTAAAATGTTTACATAAACACACACTGTTCTGTAACATAATTGTCTTCTCCATAAAGATATTATTTATGTTGGTTACTTTAGCAGATTTCTTAGCCATGAAAAGAAAATGAAATATCAAACTTTTATTATAATAGCAGGGCAATCACTTCAAACTTACTGCATAGTCCATTGTCACAGTTACCAGGGCAACTAGCACAAGGTGTTCCTTGTTGGTAAGGGTTATTCTTTTTACTCACATTATTGCCACTGAAATTTAAAATACATAATGTCAAATATTTGTCACTTTATAGTTTAGCTTATACTCCCCAAGAGCAGTACAAATTACTAAATATTTTCAGTTACGTTAAAAAAAACTGAAAAATTACAACTCCCAGTGAGCAATTCAGGTAACATTCAAATTAAGAAAATACTTCACATATTGACCCATCTTCTTGACTATAATTCTTCAGGCTGAGCAACTAAATCAGATTAATTGGAGTCTCAAGTACCTAGAGTATCTTTTCATGTGGCAACATTCTCTTCATCTGCCAACAGATTCAGTCAAATTGGTAAGGCAGTACAGCCCTATGTGCTAGCTAGAGGTAGAACATATCCATCAGAGAGCCAAAGGAACTCCTGGGAAGCAGGAGGTTGCTGTTTGGAAAAACTGTTTAATGTTACAATATCATTTTATATCTAAAAGATAATAAAATACAAAATTTCTCTAGTAGAAACCAGAAACAGTAAAGCCCCAGTATATAAATACATATAATTTTACCTTCCAGATAGAGGTATTGATATTTAAGTAGTGGTATGTGTTACTGGGACAAGGAAAGAAAGAAATTTGTGAGTTTCTAGAGTTGGTATGTGAGAAATTTTTATGTTTCCCAAAAAGGGAATGTTCATTGAAAAGTTTTGACAAGCATGAATGCAATCACATACAGTTACTTACAACTCACTGGTAATCATTACTACTGGACATTTAGTTCATCTGAAATACAAGAGAGTCCAATCTCAGTATGTCAAGTGAGCCAAGAACACAAGGCCATGCATCTGAAACTCCGTTCCTTCACAGAATATAGGTGAACATGTGTAAGAAATGTGGGTAAGACAAAAACATATTATGGCAGTTCTGGAAAAATGTGAAAGACACAAACATGTTCTGGAAACTCTCTCACCACTGCTTTCCATCATTATTCACTCCAACTCTCACCTCAGATGCCTGGCTTCAGATCCTCCTGTCTTAGAGCCAGCCAGTGGATGCACTATTATAGGATTTCAATTCTTTCTACTAAACCCTAGTAAGTGCCTGAAGGAAAATGACGTTGGAGGTCTACTCACCCTGGAGATGCATATGCTCAAGTTACCTACAGTCTAAAAATAAATCCTGTAGGAGCCTGGTTTTAGGGGCCTCCTTGACTCCAGTGGCAAGGAATTTCAGACATTGAAAGAGATTAAGGTTAACAGATATATTGAGATTAGATTTTCATTATAGCCACATAATTTATTATGGGTAAGTTCAAACATGATCCCTGATGAAAAAACATATTTCCTGCTGCAAGCCAGGACCTTAAAGCATGGTTCATTGTGGAGAATTGGTGAAAACTGCTGAAAACCAAACACTGAAGATGTTCTTTTCTGGACTCTGAAGCACATTAAAGATCTCTTGAAAAACCTTTGAGACCCAAAAGAAGGAATCATCTGTATGGTAATAATGTAGGTGGTTTTTTTTAGATAAGCAGGGCAAGGAATATTTTAACAGGAAGAGCCGAAATCTGTCATCCCCTACTTGTCATTCCACTACCTGCCCTTGCTTATCTATTAAGCAGCCATTCTCTAGAGTATGAAGTTAGTGAGAACTGATGCTATCAAATCTAGGGAAATGTGCACTACCCATGCTCATGGATAGCCATGAGCCCAAGGGAAAAGTGACTGAGAGAAAAGACGTCACTTTGTAACTGAGGACACAGAGCTTCAGATTTTGTACTTGGACTGGAGAACGTAGTCTCTTCCATGATAATTTGAATGTATCTTAACTTAAAGCATTTCCAAAGATTTATTCCTTCTGGATGGACCTAGAGGGTATTATGCTAAGTGAAATAAGTTGGACAGAGAAATACAGATACCATATATTTTACTTACATGAGTATTCTAAAAAAAATAAAATAAAAAGCAGAAACAGATAATAAGTACAAGAACAAACTGATATTTGCCAGAGGGGCAGGAATGGGAAGATGGGCTAAAAGAGTTGAAGGGGAGTGGGAGATACAGGCTTCCAGTTATGGAATAAATGAGTCAAGGGGATAAAAAAGTACAGCACAGGGACTATAGTCAATGGTCTAAAAGCATTGGATGGCGACTGGTGATAGCTACCCTTGTGGTGAGCATAGCATAAAGTAGAGACCTGTCACTATGTTAAACACCTAAAACTAATGTGACATTGCATATGAACTACGCAATGATTTTTAAAAATGAAAAAAGGATTTATTCCTTCCCTTCACTGAATTATGTTTTATATTCTAGTTTGTTTACTATACAAGAATTTTCAAATATTAAATTGCATTTAGTGGTATTGCACTACCCTCTAAGGTATATACTTACGCAGGACAATATTGGCAGACATAGTAGTATTTTAGACTCTCTTGATTGGGACAATAGGCAATTCCACATCCAACACGATAAGAAGAGTACCAAACAAGCTACAAATCCAGAAAGGAATATATGAAAGTACATTAAAGAGGGAAAATATTGAAAAAAATAGTGGCAAATGTAAAACCAAAAAAATGGTACAATTATAGTCTGTAGCCAGGTACCCTTCAAAAATAATTAGTTCAATTATTGTAACAAATCACAAATTTTAAAATATTGTATTTTAATGTCCACTAACTATTTTATCCATTTCTAATTCTGAAAAAGTATAGAACATACTTCCTTCCCAAGAGTTATGCCAGCAATGGAAAAAAATGACAGCTCTAGATGAAGTACCAGCCAAGACTATTATATCTATTCAGGCTCTTACCCAAATTGAACATTGGACCTGGTCATAATTCAGAGATGCTTTCATATTAAAGCATTTGTGATGGAAGTATTTTCATTCTTACCTGGGTGTAATGTCCAATAACTGCATCAGAACTCTTAGGTCCTACACCATAGACAAAATTATGGCGCTCCTCATACCAGTTTTGGATCGCATCTGACCAGGGGGTAGGGTCACTTGACATATAGAGATTCTCACCACATTTTGTACCTAAAGAGGAATGGATTGTTCTTGAAGAAGCAATAAACATGCAATGGCAAAAGAAATCAACTATATGAACACAAGGATGTTGCCCTTCAAACACAGTGCCTATACTCATAACTGTTAATACATAATAAAAAGGCTTCTGTATTTCTCAGCCCTAAAGCTGAAGAGAAGACAGATCTGTCTTGGTACACCTGGATGGCTTAGTGGTTAAAGAAACTGACTCTTGATTTCAGCTCAGGTCATAATCTCAGGGTCCTGAGATTGAGCCTTACACATCAGGCTCTCCAACTCAACAGGGAGTCTGCTTGAGGATTCTCTCTCCCTCTCCTTCTCTCCCTGATCCTGCCCTCTACTCACACACATTCTCTCTCTAAAATAAATAAATAAATATTTTAAGAGAGATCTGTCTAGCATGCTGAGGTTGTCATCAACATGCAAAACTTGGAATAGGTTAAGAAGACCTTATGCTTTAATAATCCTCTGGAATATCAGAGATACATTATTTTTTATGCTAAATTCCTCACATATGTAATGTCTCCTGTGCTCTCGGCTTTGTACTGTAAATTTGCAAAGACACTGACCAACTTTTTCTTCTTTTTCTCTTCCTATTGTCTGTATTCACCGGAGATTTTGCACATATCGGACCCTTTCTAAGTGTTTATGATTATGATTTTGTGTGCACTTGGAAAAAAGTTCTACAAGCAGTCTCTAAGGGCTCCAATTAAGAGGCAACTGACATCAGGATAGATGGCAGATTTCAAAGCTTTTGGGTCCTCTCTTAATCACTAAATCAGAATGCCCTAAGGCCAAATCTTATTAGGCAAAGAAGAGCCTTGCAGATAGTGACATCAGCAAGATGGTGAAGTAGGAAGCCCTGGACTCTCCTTCCTCTAACAAACACCCTGATCCAGCAACAATTCCTGAACAATTTGCCCTTGAGGGAAATCCAAAAGTACCCTGGGAGAATATGAACCCAGACTCACTGTCCCTGCAGGGAAACGGGGACACCCTCTTGCTAGAATGCCTACGTTCAGCCCAGTGCCTGTCATCTGATCAGGAAGGTGTCCCCTAGCTCCCAGCTTCTCCCAGGGGAAGCAAAGAATTGGTTCATGTGTCCAGTGTTCCAACCTTCTGCAAGGAAGCTTGCCAGTTGTCTGGCTTCTTGCAACTTTGACAGTCAGGCAGAGGCTAGTCCCCTGAACCAGAATGGAGATGGTGTCATTGGCAGTAAGTACCATATTTCTTCCCCTTGGCTCAACACAGAGCAAGTAATTGAAAAATCTTAGTTCTCAGCTTCCTCCTGGAGAAGCAAAGAGTTGATTGATGTGTCCAATGCTCCAATTTCTCCAAGGCTGCCTAAAGACCTGACATCTGTCTTGCCAGTCTTGGAGCTCTGATGGGTTTGGTATAGTTACAGTGCTGCACCCTGGGTGAGAGCAGAGATGGTGGTTTGGATTGGTAGATGCCAATGATCCTCTCCCCAGCTCAGCACAGAGCAAGTAGACAACACCACTGCTGCCTGTTTCCCCCTTGGGTGGGAAAAAGTTGGCCTGTGCATCCAATGCCACAGGTTTTCCAGATACTGCTTGAAGAATTGACTTCCGACTTGCCTCTCTAAGAATGTTAACAGGTCTAGCATAACCAAGATTTGGAGCCATGAGAACAGAGATTTGGGTTCATAGTTGCCATAGCTTCCCTTCCTAGTTCAGCACTGAGTGAGCAAATAAAAATCTCAAGCTTCTAGCCTCTTCTTAGATAAGGAAAGAGTTGGATGGAATGCCCAAAGATCTGTCTTTTTTCAGAAGGTTGCTTGAGGAATTTACAATAGATCTTTTCTGACCACAGTTTTAATAGACATTCTCTAAAGTGTACAAATGGCCAACAGGTATGTAAAAAGGTACTCAATATTTCTCATCACAGGGAAATGCAATTCAAAACCACAATGAGATATCATCTTATATCTTTTATGATGTCTATAATGGGGAAAGAAAAGGACAACAAGTGACGAAAAGGATGTGAAGAAATTGGAATCCTGTATACCTTTGGTGCACAAAAAAATGGGGTAGCTGCTGTGGAGAAAAGCATAGAAGTTCCTCCAAAAATTAAAGTAGAACTACCAAATGGTCCTGTAATGCCACCTCTGAGTATTTATTCAAAAGAACTGAAATCAGGATTTTGAAGAGATATTAGCATTCTTCATATTCATTGTGGCACTATTCACAGTAGCCGGTATATGGAAACTAAAATCCATGGACAGATGAATGGAGGAACAAAATGACACACACATATACACCATGGATGTCATTCTTCCTTAAAAAAGAAGGAGATTCTGCAATAATTGAGTAAGACAATGTGGATGAATCTTGAAAACATGATGTTAAGTGAATTAAGCCAGTCATGGAAAGACAACAATTGCATGATCCCATTTCTATGAAGTACCTTAAATAGCCAAATTCATAGAATTAGAGTAGAACAGTGATGTCCAAGGATGGGGGGAAGGAGAAATGGGGACTTACCAGTCAATGGGCATAAAGTTTCAGGTAAGCAAGATGAATACTTTCTAGATGAATAAATTCTGCTATACAACATTGTACCTAAGTTGATAATATTGTTTAGTAGACCTAATTATTTGTTAAGGGTGTAGGTCTCATGTTAAGTGTTCTTACCACAATAAAATTAATAAAAAGAAAGAAGTGACTTGATGCCCAGAAACTTCTATCTTTTCAAGCTCTCAATTACTATTTATATCTTGTAGCTTGAAAAATAATGTCTATATGCTGCTTAAAGAGAGTACAAGATATTCTTGGCTATCTCTTTTAATATGGATAAAAGAAACTAAGAATCTAATAGTAAACTTGCATCTTTAAAACCATTTGTTTTAATCTTCTACTGAATGCAGTCATTCTCTTCATAATTCCATTAACAGAACAACATTAACAATATAAATAATAATTGTAATGACATTACAGGTAAAAATTCATTGCTTTCAAATTGAGCTTGCCTATATATAGGTTATAGTTGCTAATATAAATATTTTATTTATATTTTCTAAAGATTTTATTTATTTATTCATGAGACACACAGAGAGAGAGGCAGAGACATAGGCAGAGGGAGAAGCAGGCTTCCTGTGAGGAACCCGATGTGGGACTCGATCCCAGGATCCCAGGATCATGACCTGAGCTGAAGGCAGACACTCAACCACTGAGCCACTCAGGTGCCTAATAATATCAATATTTTATGTAAGGCTTATGCACAAAACTTTTTTTTTCTTTCATAGTATTGATAATATTTGATAAGGATTCAAAAATTCAAAAATGAATCAACAAACCCAAATTATTTATCATGATTTTAAAAATTTAAGTATTTTTAGAGAAAAAATTCAGGAATAAATCACCATAATTTATTTAGTATATCTTATGAATACAAAAGAAGAGATATAAAAACACCAAAGCTATACAATATCACAAAAAAGAGCAGTGGATTAGAAATCAATAAGCCTGATTAACTTTCCAGTATATGACACACTTCAGATTGTGTCTTGAGGAAGTCATTCCTCCCCTGGCCTCTTCTCATCTTTAAATTTGGAGAAATGATAGTACATGACCTGTTGACTCATGAGCTGGTTGGGAGGAACAAATGAAGTACTGTTTCAGCTGTTATTTGCATAATGTAAATGATTAACAAGCACAAAATAGTACCTATAATTCTCTCTCCCTCTACAGATACTTTAATTTTAAAAGCACTACAGGGGCACCTGGGTGGCTCAGTCTGTTAAGATCTGACTCTTGATTTCAGCTCAGGTCATGATCAGGTCGTGAGATCAAGCCCTGCATTGGGCTCTGTGTTCAGTGTGGAGCCTGCTTGAGATTCTTTCTCTCCCTCTCCCTCTACTCCTTTTCCCTCTGCTTGCACTCTCTCTTTCTAAAAATAAATTATAACAATAAGAAATTTAAAGGAGCAGTATAAGCAACACTTATATTCTAAGTCTTTTTAGAACATCCCAGAAGTTCTATTCTATTTGATGTTTCCAATATTATTATATTTGTTCATTTATTAAACAAATATTTACTCATTTACATACTGGTTTTTCGGTCCTCTGGCACGCTGTGTTCTAAAGTGCACTTGTTTGCCCACTTTTGGGCATTTGCTGCCGCATCTCTGTTCCATTCCTAAATGTCATAAGAAAAAAAGAAAAGACTTTAAAGAATCAACTTTAATGAAGCATATAGTTCCATGATCTGATTGGTAGATTGATTTGTACTACTTTAAACTTCTTTGATATATTACATAATCATCAGTGGTGTGAAACCTTTTTGTTAGCGAGGTACGTGCGTGTGTTTTTCTGCTCCAGCACCAATTTCCAAATGAGGAGAAGTTCATAAATGATGTGTCTACTAAGAGAAATATCTAATATCTAATAACATGATAGTATAGGAACCACATGTGGGATTTTTAGTGATGGGGCTACTCTAAATATTCAACATGTAAAGACTTCGAATTATAGTTCCTTAGTAATAAGCAGGTCTAGATTATACCCTATTTCATTTGCAGCTCATTGCATTCAGATGGGAAATATGTAGTTTTATGGACTATATCCTGGAAAGTGGGCTGTTATGTATTCTAAATGGCACTGATTTTGACAGAAAAGGGACTTTAGTGGGTGTCTGGCTGGCTCAGTTGGTAGAGAACGGGATTTTTGATGTTGGGGTTCGAGCCCCACATTGGGCATAGAGATTACTTAAAAAGAATAAAATACATAAAGGAAAGGGGTCTCCTTTATTTTAGACTAGGGTAGATAGTGAACAAAATTGCAATGACTTCATATTTGATGTCCGAAGATTTGGCTTCTAATTTTGCCTTCCCAACTTAATAGCCCTGTAACCTTGACAAATTATTTAACCATTATAAGGAAAATTAGTTTCTGCTCTGCCCACATTACACAGCTCAAATGAAATAGTAAAACAGAAACAAAAGTTGTAAGCAAAGTTCTTCAGAGATGCCAGTTACCAGCTCCCTGCTCTAATCACTGCTGATTCACACACTAGCCTTTATCACTGCCTCTTACCATCTTTAGCATGTTGCTGGCAGGTGGAGAGACTGATTTCCTTAGTTCATTGTGTTTATTTACAATCTCCTTTTGGACTTGTGTTTGAGTGGTTAACAAAGCAGTAAAGGATGGATCCTAAAGGGAAATAACATTAAAGTTACCCTTCTAACATTTGTTAAAATTGCATTTAAGAATGAATAAGTGAATTCAAGGGAGCAAAGATCATTTTAAAAAGCATTCAGTTCAAGTCAATATTAGTTGTTAAGCATTGCTAATGAACCTGAGCCAAAGCTATGACAAATACGAAAGAAGTAATTTGAAGCTTTGAGAATGAGGATGAAATTCATGGCATGACAAATTAAAATCTCCTTTGAGGCCACAGATGCCAATTTCTAGTTTCAAGGGAACTCATTGTGCTTTTTCTCTTTTCATGGCCCTTCCAATCCTGTTATCTCTCTAGCTCCATCCATGTTATTGCAAATGGCAAGATTTTATTCCTTTGTATGGCTGAATAATGTTTCATTATGTGTATATACACAATAATATAGCATATATAATATATATCAGGTATGCATGATATATAATATATGTATCTACATATATGTGTGTGTGTGTATATATATATATATATACATATATATATATATATATACTCCTTTATCCATTCATCTATCAGTGGACACTTGGGCTGCTTCCATAATTTGGTTAATGTAAATAATTCTGTAATAAACATAGGGATTCATATATCTTTTCTAATTAGTGTTTTCATATATTTTGGGTAAATACCTTGTAGTCAAATTACTGGATCATATAGTAATTCTATTTTTAATTTTTTTGGAAAACCTCTGCACTATTTTCCACAGTGGCTGCACCAGTTTGCATTCCCATCAACAGTCCATGAGGGTTCCTTTTTCTCTACATCCTTGCCAACAATTTGTTTTTTTGTGTTGATTTTATCCACTCTGACAGGGGTGAGTTGACATCTCATGGTTTTGATTTGTATTTCCCTGATGATGAGTGACATTGAATATCTTTTCGTGTGTCCATTGGCCATCCATAGGTCTTCTTTAGAGGATGTTTGTTCATGTCTTCTGTCCATTTTTAATTGAATTATTTGTGCTTGTGTGTTGAGTTGTTTTGGTTCTTTATACTTTTCAGGCACTAACTCTTTATCAGATATATCATTTGCAAATATATTTGTCCATTCAGGAGGCTACCTATTAGTTTTTTTTTTATTGTTCCCTTTGCTGTGCAGAACCTTTTTATTTTGTTGTAGGCCCAATATTTATTTTTGCTTTTGTTTCCCTTGCCTCAGGAGACAGATCTAGAAAAATATTCCCTCAGCCAATGTAAGAGACATTACCTTCTGTGCAATCTTCTAGGATTTTCATGGTTTCAGGTCTTCAATCCATTTTGAGTTTTCTTTTGTGTATGGGAGTGAGAGTTTTGCTTCTTACCAATTTTGATGCCTTTTATTTCTTTATGTTGTTTAATTGCTGTGGCTAGAACTTCCAGTACTATGTTGAATGAAAGTGGTGAAAGTAGACATCCTTGACTTGTTCCTGACTTAAGGGGGAAAGCCCTCAGTTTTTCACCATTGAGTATGATTTTGGCCGTGAATTTTTTATATTAGGCCTTTATTATACTGAGGTATGTTCCCTCTAGACCTACTTTGCAGAGACTTTTTATCATGAATGGATGTTGTACTTTCTCAAATGCTTTTTCTGAATCTGTTGAAATGATCATATGGTTTTTATCCTTTTTCTTATTCATGTGACATATTGCATTGATAGTTTTGCAAGTATTAAATAAATCCTACTTGATCATGATGTATGATTTTTCAATTGTATTGACATTGTTTTAAACAATAAATTTTATTTTTAATGAGTGGGCTAATAGTCTATAAAAATAATATATCTACATCCTAATCCCCAGAATCTGTCAATATCAACTTAACTGGATAAGAGTCTTTCCAGATATAGTTAAGGATCTCAAGATTGAATCACCCTGAATTATCCAAGTAGGACCTAAATCCAATGGTAAGTATTCTTATAAGAGATACAGGAGAGATCATGTGAAAAGGGAAGCAGAGAATAAGTGATATAGCCACAAGCTTAATTATCACAGTGATTGGTCAAAGCCACCAAAGCTAAAAGACATGGAACAGATTTCCTCCTAGTTCCGCCAGCAGAAGTGTGGCCTTACTGATGTCTAGATTTTAGGCTTCTGGCCTCCAGAACTGTGAGAGAATAAATTTCTATTGTTCCAGTCCACCCAACTTGCATTCATTTCTTACAACGGCCCTGAGAACTTAATACATTATTTAATTATTTATCTGAAATATGGTTTCATCATATATTGAATATCTAAGTTATTAGTGAGATATTTTCTTTCTTTTTTTGGAGGGGGGGTACTAAGTCTTTGAAATCTAGTGTATATTTTACAGTTACAGTATGTAAGCCACATTGTAAGTATTCACTAGCCACATATGACTGGTGGCTCTAAGCTAGCAATGAGTACTTTATGATATACCAAACACTCTTGCCCCTTCTAGTCTCAAAGGACCTAGCCATCCCATAAACTTTTGTGGATAGCTTTAGAAAGATTTCCCAATTTAACTTTACCTTTCCTTCTGTGGGTAAAGATGGAACAAGAACAGCAGCCAGAAACACCACGACTGGGAATAAAGCCATTTCTGGGAAATAAGTCAAAGAGAACAATGATCTGCATTAAAACATGTAGTACACAGCTCCCTGACTATGAGGAAAAACCAATGTAGTGACCTTGGTTAGTTTAAAGGAAATGTAATTCCGAAATTCATAAAAAATGTAGCAAGAGAAGATTGTTATTTGGTGCCAGTAAAACCATAATCGAACAAACTTTATCACTGATAGGGACAATAAAAAATAAACTGAAACACTTGACTAATGCTCTTGAAGTATACCTATATAGGTTAGGGACATGTCATCATATTTCTACCTAGTTCTATTGCTCTTAAATACATTAAAAATGTGGAAAAAACAAACTTCTTCAGGGTTAATTAATGTACCTCATTAATTATTCATTGATTTGGGGGGAGAATTTATTTTCAGTGTACACTATCTCTTGGTTTGCTCTGATCTATAAAAAGTAAAATTGCTTGTTCTTTTATTTACACATGATTCTAATCAAGATTCTAAGGTTATGATTACACAAAAATAAATGTACAAGGGAGCTTGGGTGGCTCAGTCGGTTAAATATCCAACTCTTGATTTCAGCTCAGGTCATGATCTCAGGGTTGTGGGATCGAACCCCATGTTGGTGACCTGCACTCAGTGTTGTGCCTACTCTTTCTCTCTTACCCTCTACCCTTCTCCCACAGGCTCATGTGCAGGTGTGTTCTGTCTCTCAAATAAATAAACCTAAAACAATAAATATACAAACATTTTATTGGTGGTTATTTTACTGGCAGAAGGATTAGAAGTTATTTTGATTTTATTACTCTATCTCAAATTTCCCAGTATAAAAAAAAATTACAAGTAATATGTTGAAAATCTAGCCTGTTCAAATTTTCTGAATCCATGATTTGATACAAAATTTGTTTAATATCTTCATTAACTTTATAAGAGACACCCAGCATTGGGTTGTCTGTGTTGTCCTTTCTCAGTGTGTCAAAAAAAATTCGTTTCTTGATCCTTTAGATGAAATGAAGCAATGAGTCCACTCAGTTAAAAAAAAACAACACTCATCTTCTGGCCATTAGTCATAGAAATTATTCTATAGACTAAAGGAATGATGCATTGGTTTGTATTCTTTGAGACTGGCACTCCCAAATTCCTGAAGAGAAAGAATATTCTAAATAATTTATCTGTGATACTTCTTAGGCCTTATTGATTTGTAAACAGTAGACAATTGATACCTGTTCCATATATTCCCTTATTCCTCAATAAAATGCTCAAAAAAGGGAAAAGATTATTTGTTGACCATGTAATGCAAAATTTGCTTTCTAATTTCATCATCATTTCTTGGTGGGTGTGACTATATTTTACAGATGAAGAAATTGAGGGTTAGAACAATTAATTTACCTATGCCAATGGTAAGTTCTTAAGTAACTTCAGAAATTAGCCTTCAAGTATAACATCAAAATCAATGCACATTGAAAGGAACATAGTTTCACCTGAGAAAAGCAATGTTTTTGTAGTACACTGGAGGCACTCTTTCCTTATTTTAACAATCCCTGAATTAATACATAGCCATTCATGTTCACAGTAAAAATCATCAATGTGGAAGTATGTATAATATATACAATTTGTCATCCTTTTACATGTCTTCTAGTGAAGGTAGTTTTAAAATAATTGTTTCAAAGTTGTAAACCTGAGAATTATTTATATTACTTATTTTAATATGAACTATAAAGAATTAAAGTTTCAACTTGATAAAGTGAGTAAAGAGTAAAAACTGATTCTCTTAATAAAGATTTACCCATAAAGTTTTGAAAATCATGGATAAATGTGTTAAATATATAATTTGAGCATTGGCAAAACATAAATGACTAGCAAATAAAATATTCACATTAGAATAAATGAGTTACTTACTCATTATCACTTATCACTTACTGTTTGTTATCAGAGCAAGATGAAGTGTTTGCTTTATCTGAAGAAAGAAGGAAGGTGGAAAGGAGGTTAGAGCACAATATATGATACATCTTTTCTGTTTTAGAAAATTCAGGTTGTGCAAGTAAATCTAAGTCAATAAATTTTTGAAACAGAATTTTTTATACTAGTATCTTCAAATTTCATTGCTAGTTGGCTATCATGGCTTTTGACATTATTTAGTTTTCATATAGCTTGTTTTTAAAGTTTTAAAAAGACAAACCTTACTGAGATATAATTTACATACCATACAATTCATTCATTTAAAGTGTGAAATTCAATAGTTTTTGCATTCCATTAATTGTTACCTATTGCTTTTTTTCTGAAAGTAGATTATGTTTATTCAGTCACTGTACTAAAACATAAGCAAATTTTAGAATACACTATGAAAAGAGTTTGAAACTGATTTCAAGGTGGTGATAGATTTCATCACTCAGCTTCAGTCTTATTCTTCAAATTTATTTTTATATTTAACTTAGTCTCAATTCTACCATTTACTTTTTTCACAATACTGGCAGGATTTTATTTCTTATCCTTTAGAAAAGCATTTCCAAAGACTGATACACATATCACTTTACTTTTTTAAACTTTAACTCTAAATTTAATTTAATTAACACATACTGTATTATTAGTTTCAGAGGTAGAGTCTACTGATTCATCAGTTGTATACAACACCCAGTGCTCATTACATCAAGTGCCCTCCTTAATGTCCATCATCCAATTATCCTTTCCCCCATCTACCTCCTGTCCAGCAGCCCTCAGGTTTTTTTTCCCCCTAGAGTTCCTCATCTCTTATGGTATGCCTCCCTCTCTGTTTTCATCTTATTTTATTTTTCCTTCCTTTCCTCTATGTTTATCCATTTTGTTTCTTAAATTCCACATATGAGTGAAATCAAATGGTATTTGTCTTTCTCTGGCTGACTTATTTCACTTAGCATAATACCGTCTAGTTCCATTCACATCGTTGCAAATGGTAAGATTTCATTCTTTTGGATGGCTGAGTAATATTCATATATATGTAAGTCTAGCATCTCTTCTTTATCCATTAGTCTGTTGATGGACATCTGGGCTCTTTCCATAGTTTGGCTATTGTAGACATTGCTGCTATATACATTGCAGTGCATGTGCCCCTTCGAATCACTATGTCTAGATAAATACTTTTAGATAAACACCTAGTAGTGCAATTGTTGGGTCATAGAGTAGCTCTATTTTTAACTTTTTGAGGAACCTCCATACTGCTCTCCAGAGTGGCTGCACCATTTTGTATTCCTACCAACACTGTAAGAGGGTATCCCTTTCTCCACGTCCTTACCAACATCTGTTGTTTCCTGAGTTGTTGATTCTAACCATTCTGACTGATGAGAGGTGGTATTCTAATTAACATGAGTTAATACAGCATGCCTTCCCTCCCTAACCAGTCCTCCTCTCTTCCCAGACACACTAAAATCTGGATACTGCTTTTTTGGCTTAGTATTTTTATAATAACCACTTAAGACTTGTTAATCATTGTGAAGGTAACCAGGATCCTACCTCACAGCTCAATTCCTGTGGGTCAGCATTCCTTTACTTCTCAGTTACCAACTTTCTATGACTTATTGGTTAAGAGCATAATCTTTGGAAGCCATCAGTTTTGGGAAATCCTGTTTCCATTTTCTCTTTTGTAAAATGTGGATTAGCATATCAATAGCTTTGCTTTGAAAAGTGAATGGCATGATATACATAAAGCCCCTAATACAGGGATCCCTGGGTGGCGCTGCGGTTTGGCGCCTGCCTTTGGCCCAGGGCGTGGTCCTGGAGACCCAGGATCGAATCCCACATCGGGCTCCCGGTGCATGGAGCCTGCTTCTCCCTCTGCCTGTGTCTCTGTCTCTCTCTCTCTCTCTGTCTATCATGAATAAATAAACAAAATCTTTAAAAAAAAAAAAGCCCCTAATACAATGCCTGGCATATAATAATAAATGGAGATTATTAATATTTTTATTATGATCCTTTACAATGTGTAGTGGTTTGCTGGTTTCATAAGATCTTTTTATGAATGCATGTTGTTTGATTAAATTGGTAATTTTATATATATATATATTTAATTTTTTATTTATTTATTTATGATAGTCACAGAGAGAGAGAGAGATAGAGGCAGAGACATAGGCAGAGGGAGAAGCAGGCTCCATGCACCGGGAGCCCAACGTGGGATTCAATCCCGGGTCTCCAGGATCGCGCCCTGGGCCAAAGGCAGGCGCCAAACCGCTGCGCCACCCAGGGATCCCAAATTGGTTATTTTAGAAGTGTCTATAAGATCTGTTTTTACTTCCAGGTTTCATAGGGAAAAAAATCAGCATAATCTAAGTGGAGATTCAAATATTCAAGGCCCAGTTCTACTGGAAATCCTCTGGATAACTTTAAGAAAATGATCTAACATTTGGGCTGTCATAGTCTCACCAGTTTATTGACAGACATACCTATTAGCCTGATAATTTTGTAGAGCTCATTCAATGAGATTGCAATCATTCATTGGGATTCCACAATTCAATAGACCAAGATGTCATATATTCCTCCCTACCAGTCTCCTTTTTCCCTATCCCCATTCACTCAACCTATACTCACGTTTGTTGCATCAGTGAAAACAATGACAAAACCCACATTCATACGTAGTTGAAAAGTTGGCTGCCATTTTTCCCCCTTGCTACTTACTAATGGAAAAGTACCGTGTCCTTTCTTACAGGTGTTTTAAGACTGAGATGACATGGTTCTAAGGTGTCTGTAGGAAAATCATGGTGTTCAGTTTCATAATCCTAGAACAAAGAAAAAGACAATATTTAAAATAAAGATGGGAAGAATAAATAGGTAGTATCAATAATCTCTGTCCCAAACTTCAAACTTTATTGTGTTCTAGTATTACTCTAATATTTTCCTGTAATTTTTTGATCTCACCATTAAGACCATAATATCTTTCTGAGATCAGATTATGTTTTGATGTCTTGGTGTTTCCTTTAAATAACAAAGAAGTGGGCTTCTTAAAGAAGTTCATTTGAAAAATAAAAAAATTAAAAAAAAAAAAGAAGTTCATTTGATTTTCTTAGAATATCACTGCATATTTTCCAGACTTCCAAATCCTTATACACTTAATTTTTTTAAAAAACTACTTATTTATTTAAAAAGGAGGGTGGGAGACAGACAGACAAAGATTAGGTAGAGGGAGGAGCAGAGGGAGAGAGACAAGCAGACTCCCAGCACTAAGCACAAAGCCCACATTGGCTCCATCCCACAACTCTGAGATCGTGACTGGAGTGAAATCAAGAAACCTCACTTAAGGGTCTGAGTCACCGAGGCATCTCCCCTTAGATTTGCACTCTTTTTTCTTTTTTAAGATTTTATTTATTTATTCATGAGAGGCACAGAGAGAGACAGAGGCAGAGACACAGGCAGAGGGAAAAGCAGGCTCCATGCAGGTAGCCTGAGGTGGGACTCGATCCCAGGTCTCCAGGATCAGTCTCTCCTAGACCGCTGAGCCACCAGGGCTGCCCAGATTTGCACTCTTTAGAAGATAATTTTATAAGTGGTCACCCACATAGTATTTACTACATGGACTTGGGGTCACACTTTTATGTCTTCATGTCTTTTCCTGGAAGCCAGTAGATGACAAATAGTCCAGAAGTGTCAACAGCCATAAGTCTAATTGCTTGTAATACACAGTTTCTAATGACTGTGCATTTAAAACACAAATAAGAAACTAAGGTTCTTAATTTGACCTCATGAAGCCCTGTTTTACAAATGACTTCAGGCTTCTGCTATGAATCAGAGCATTTCCTGTAAATGGAATGACTCCTTTAAGACAGGTAGAGTTTCCATAGTATAAACATCGAAAGGCACCTTGAAAGTCTTTGGTGAATCGAAGATAAGCAACAAAAGTGAAAGTTATCTATCTGCACTGCAGCAGCCCATGTGCCCACCAGAGTGCCAGAAGAGGCATGGAGGCCCAGAAGACCTCTCATCTCACAGAACTTTCTCTGTCATGTTTACCCCACCTCCCCAGCCCTGGCCATTTCCTTTCCCAGACTGCTCCAATTCTTACCCTGGCTCCAGAGCCCAGATCTTCCTACAGTGGGGACGCAGCCAGACTGGCTGCTTGCCTGCTGCTTGGACAGAGAGAGTGAAATACCCATCCAAGCAGGTGTGTGTGAGCCACGAGTGACGTCACGGTGCTTTGTGCCTTCAGCGCAGTCATCAGCTCACCGAATTCCCACAACTGCCCCATCTCCCGGTAGTGTCGCGCTGACAAAATCCTACGAAATCCTGCTTTCCCTTGAGGAAAAGAAGTGTCTGCTCACATGCTTGAAGAGTAGAAAGAAGATGGAGAGAGTACTAGGATATGTATATATTTTTTTAATTTTTTAAGTTTATTTATGATAGAGAGAGAGAGAGAGAGAGGCAGAGACACAGGCAGAGGGAGAAGCAGGCTCCATGCACTGGGACCCCGACGTGGGATTCGATCCCGGGTCTCCAGGATCGCGCCCTGGGCCAAAGGCAGGCGCCAAACCGCTGCGCCACCCAGGGATCCCAAGTACTAGGATATGAAAAGCATAGCAGGTGGTTGAAAAATGAGGCCTTCCTTTTCAGACAAGAATTCCTGAATTAACACAGGTCAGATTTTAAAGAGCAGATTGGTCAAGTCCACAGATATTTAAATCCGCAATGCAAGACCCGTGTAGTGCCAAAAGTGCATTCAGGGTTACGTAAAGTTGGCATTTTGCACGTTTGCTCATAAACACTTGCGTTCTTGCCCCTCTTCCCTTCCAAACAGTTTTGTGGGTAAGAAAGTCAATAATAGTAGCAGGGGCAGGTCTTAGGAAAACGCCTAGAATTCTTGACCCCAGGCTGGGGGCTTCAAGTTTAGCGAGTATATTCCGCTAAATATAGCCACTTGAAGCTAAACATCCTCTTGGTTTAAGATGTATTGCCTGTCTTCACAGAGGGCAGATGAGTAATAGATGCAGTTTCTCCTATGCTTAGTTGTTTTCAAGATTTATTTATTTATTATTTATTTATTTATTTATTTATTTATTTATTTAATTTTCAAGATTTAAAGGAATGAATTAACTCATCATATAAAAGACAGGTTTGGACAAAAGATGACAGACCAAGGATTAATATCCATCACACATTAGCTCTCTCTACTCCCGACAAAGAGACTTGAAATTTCTTATTCTAACCTTCGAGATTCACCTGCGCACTTCTGTAACTGTAAGAAACTACTATGTCTTGTAGTGCTGAGTGTCATTTTCCTCTGGCAATGTTAAAATTCCAAATGACCAAAGCACAGATATTATTTTAGTTCTCTTTTACTGCTATTTCAGTTCAAGTACCACTAAGTAAAAAAAAAAAAAATGAAATTTTGAAATCCTCTTAGCCTGCTATATTCTTATGGTTGCATTCAATCAAAGTTAATTTCTGTCAGTTTGCCTTTCTCAATGTTTACAAAATCCATCACTGGATCTTTCTCACTGGTATATTCATGTTTTCACAATATCTTGCTTAGATTATTAATTTAACATTTCAAATACTTATATCCACAAAATTGCTAATTTATTTATAAATAGAATTGCTTAGTACATTTCTTTTATTAGTGCAACATAATTCATTGCTATCCTATAACAGTCTATAACTTACTATGAATATCCTAGTCCTTATTCATGGAGACACCATACCTATGATTATTATTTGTTTCCTTAGATGATGTCAGAACGAGAGAAACTTGAGTGTTGTAGTGATAGACATTATGAATACATATATATTTGAGAAATGGACTATATCTCTTTTAATTATTCCTCCATTTCAAAAGCCTAGCATAATCCAAATTACGTAGGTAATAGTTTGTAAGTATTTGTTGAGAGAATAAATATTGACTTGACCTACATTCTTAGGGAATGTAGAGGAAAACACACATCAACTCTTTCCTCTAAAATTTATAGTACTGTAGGAAAAATACATACATTTGAGCATTATTACCAGATAGTGCAGTTTAGTGCTAAGTAATTAGAACCAGAAAAAGCTACAATAATTGTGAATTTTGAGTTGATATTATCTAGGTAAAAATTAGATGGTAGAGTGACATTTGAAATCCTTTTGAAAAATGTATATGACTTGATCAGAAAAAAAAGTTTTGAACACTTGTTTAGAAGGGCAGAAACAGACCAATAAATGTATTACAAGGTATATGTAAGTCAGAATGATAGGCTGTTGAAAATGTTGGGATAACTTTGCATAGAAGTCTAAGGAGATGGGGCACTTGGGTGGCTCAGTGGTTGAGCACCTGCCTTTGGCTCAGGTCATGATTCTGGGGTCCTGGGATCGAGTCCCACATCAGGCTCCCCACAGGGAGCCTGCTTCTCCCTCTACCTATGTCTCTGCCTCTCTGTGTCTCTCATGTTAAATAGATAAAACCTTAAAAAAAAGAAGTCTAAGGACATATGTTTTTTGAATAACACGGGAAAGGAATTTCATTGATGTTTAGATAATTAGAAAATTTTGTGATCAAATATTATTTTATAAAAGCTATCAAATGGAATATTACTTAGCCTTAACAAGAAGTACAAAGGGGAAAAAAGAGGCAAACAAGAAATGGACTCTTAACTATGGAGAACAAACTGATGGTTACCAGAGGGGAGGTGGGTGGAGGGATGGGGATGAAGGAGGACACTTACTGTAATGAGCACAAGGTGTTGTATGTAAGTGTTGAATTATTATATTGTACACCTGAAGCTAATATTACACCATATGTTAACTAATTGCAACTTAAATAAAAACTTAAAAAGAAAGCTACCCAATAACACTGTGCAGGGTGATTTGCAGGGTGGAGAAATTGGTGACAAAAAATAAGAATGTGATGACAATTTCCCATATTAGTTTTAGAACAGTAGAAATATAACAAAAGATTGGGGTGTGGAGATATTAGAAAGCAGTGTTGTTGATGAATTTGGTATGGAGGGCAAATCCAGAAGAGAAGACAGCTTGTCGGTTTTGAATTACTTGAAAGCACATCTCCACTATTGAAAGGTAGTACAGGTCGTTCTAAATATTAATGTAAAATCAAAAGTTAGCAGTGTGCTGAGCTCCAAGGAGCAGCATTGAAAATTCCTGAGAGCTGGGGGCTAGCGCCTTGCAAGGATTTTGCAGAGAAATCCACTGTAATTCTTACCCTGTTTCTTTATATGTAGGATGTTCCCGTCCCCCTCCACTCATAAACAAATGGCCTTACTAAACTTGCTCTTAGTTATTATGGCTTTTATTTTATTTTATTTTATTTTATTTTTTAAAAAATTTTTTCTTTTTTAAAAAAATTTTTATTTATGATAGTCACACACACACACACACACAGAGAGAGAGAGAGAGAGAGGCAGAGACAGAAGCAGGCTCCATGCACCGGGAGCCCGACGTGGGATTCGATCCCGGGTCTCCAGGATCACGCCCTGGGTCGAAGGCAGGCTCCAAACCGCTGCGCCACCCAGGGATCCCTATTATGGCTTTTAAAAATAGATTCCTTTGGCTTTTCTAGAAAAAAAATATTTTTGTAAAGACAGTTACTACCTTTCTTTTCTTTAAAAAAAAAAAAACTCATTTAATTTATTTTTTTCATCTTGATCAGTGTACTCTTTAATCCCCATCACCTATTTCACCCATTCTCCACACCCACTTTTCCTCAGGTAACCATCAGTTTATTCTATATATTTAAGAGTGCGTTTCTTGGTTTCTCTCTTTTTTCCCCTTTGCTCGTTTTATTTCTTAAATTCCACATATGAGTGAAATCATATAGTATTTGTCTTTGACCTATTTCGCCTAGCGTTATACTCTTTAACTCTATGTTGTTGCATTTTGTTGGTTTTTTAAAGTAAGACTTTGGGATCCCTGGGTGGCGCAGCGGTTTGGCGCCTGCCTTTGGCCCAGGGCGCGATCCTGGAGACCCGGAATCGAATCCCACGTCGGGCTCCAGGTGCATGGAGCCTGCCTCTCTCTCTGCCTGTGTCTCTGCCTCTCTCTCTCTCTCACTGCGTGCCTATCATAAATAAATAAAAAAAATTAAAAATAAAATAAGATTTTATTTATTCATTTGATAGAAAAAGAGAGCACAAAGCAGGAGGAGCAGCAGAGGGAGAGGGAGAAGCGGGTTGCCCACTGAGCAGGGAGCCTGATGAGGGGCTCAATTCCAGAACTGTGGGATTGTGACGGAGCCAAAGGCAGACACTTAGCCAATTGAGCCACCCAGGCACTCCAATGCTGTTACATTTTGATTTCATTCTTTTTATGGCTGAATTATATATATAACTTCTTTTTTTATCTATTCCTCTATCAGTGATCATTTGGGCTGCTTCCATAGTTTGGCTATTATAAATAATGTTGCTAGAAACATAGGAATACATACATCCCTTCAAATTAGTGTTTTTGTAGTTTGTGGGTAAATACCCAAGAGTGCAATTACTGAATCCTAGGGTAGCTCCATTTTTAACTTTTTGAGGAATATCCATACTGTTTTCCACAGTGGCTGCACCAGTTTGCATTCCCACCAACAGTGCACAAGGATTCCTTTTGCTCCATATTCTTGCCAACAAGTTGTTTCTTGTGTTTTGATTAAAGCCATTCTGACAGGTGTGATGTGATATCTCTTTGTAGTTTTGATTTGCATTTGCCTGATGAAGGATGTTGGGCATCTTTCAATGTGTGCATTCACCACCCATATGTCTTCTTGGAAGAAATGTCTGGTAATGTCTTCTGTCCATTTTTAATTGGATTATTTGTTTTTTTGAGTATTGAGTTGTATTGGTTCTTTATATATTTGGGATACTAACTCTTTATCAGATATGTCATTTGCATATATCTTTGTCCATTTAGGACAAAGTTTTGTTGGTTGTTTCCTTTGTTGTATGGAAACTTTTTATTTTGCTGTTGTCCCAATAGTTTATTTTTGCCTTTGTTTCCCTTGCCTCAAGGAGACAGATTCAGAAAAATGTTTCTACAGCCGATGTCAGAGACATTACCTCCTATGCTGTCTTCTAGAATTTTTACAGTTTCAGGTCTCACATTTAGGTCTTTAATCCATTTGGAGTTTTCTTTTGTGTATGGTAAGAGAAAGTGATCCACTTTCATTCCTTTGCATGTGGCCGCAATGTATTTTCCCAACACCATTTGTTAAAGAGACTTTTTGCTATTGTATATTCATTCTTCCTTTGTTGAAGATTAATTGACCATATAATTATGGGTTTATTTCTGGGTTTTCTGTTCTATCCTACTGATCTATATGTCTTTTTTAAAAGATTTTACTTATTTATTCAGAGAGAGAGAGGCAGAGACACAGGCAGAGAGAGAAGCAGGCTCCATGCAGGGAACCGGACATGGGACTCGATCCCGGTCTCCAGGATCACACACTGGCTGCAGGCGGCGCTAAAGCGCTGTGCCACCCGGACTGCCCTATATGTCCGTTTTTAAGCCAGTACCATACTGCTTTCATTACTACAGCTTTCTAATGTAACTTGTAATGAATTGTGATATTTCCAGTTTTGTTTTTCTTTTTCAAGCCTGCTTCGGCTATTTGAGATCTTTTGTGGTTCCATACAAATTTTAGGATTCTTTGTTCTAGCTCTGTGAAAAATGCTATTTTAATAAGGATTGCATGAAATCTGTGGATTGTTTAGGGTGGTATAGCCATTTGTTCTTCCAACCCATGAGCATGGAATGTCTTTCTATTTCTTGGTGTTGTCTTGAATTTTTTCACGTGTGTTTTATGTTTTCCAGAGTACAGGCCTTTCACTTCTTTGGTTCAGTTTATTCTTAGATATTTTCCTGTTTTGGGTGTAATTATAAATGGAATTGCTTTCTTATTTTCACTTCTTGCTACTTCATTATTAGTGCATAGGAATGCAACATATTTCTTTTTTTTTTTAAGATTTTATTTATCTATTAATGATTGAGAGAGAGAGAGAGAGAGAGAGAGAGGCAGAGACACAGGCAGAGGGAGAAGCTGGCTCCATGCAGGGACCCCGGCCTGGGACTTCATCTGGGGTCCCCAGGATCAGGCCCTGGGCTGAAGGCGGCACTAAACCGTGGAGCCACCCGGGCTGCCAGAAACATATTTCTATACACTGATTTTGTATCCTACAACTTTACTGAATTCATGCATCAGTTATAGGATTTTTTTTGGTGGAGTCTAGGGTTTTCTACATAGAATATCATGTCATATGCAAATAGTAAGAGTTTTACTTCTTCCGTACCAGTTTGGATGCCTTTTATTCCTTTATATTGTCTAATTGCTATGGCTAGGACTTCCAGTACTATGTTGAATGAAAGTGGTGAGAATGGACATCCTTGACTTGTTTCTGATCTAAGGGGGAAAACTGTTTTTCACCACTGAGTATGACGTTGGCTATGGATTTTTCACGTACGGCTTTTATTATGTTGAGGTATATTCCCTCTAGACCTACTTTGCAGAGACTTTTTTTTTTTTTATCATGAATGGATGCTGCAATTTGTCAAATGATTTTACTGCATCTATTGAAATGATTGTATGGTTTTCTCCTTCTCTTATTCATGTGATGATTCATGTTGATTGTTTTGTCTATATTGAACTACCCTTGCATCTTGGGATTAAATCCTACTTGATCATGGTGTATGATTTTTTAAATGTGTTTCTGGATATTGTCTGCTAATATTTTGTTGAGGATTTCTGCATGCATATTCATAAGAGATTTGGCCTGCAGGTTTTTTTTTTTTTTTTTTTTGTGGTATCTATCTAGTTTTGGTATCAGGATGATACTAGTTTCATAGAATAAGTTTGGAGGTTTTATTTCCTCTTTTTTTTTTTTTTTTCGGAATAGTTTACAAAGAATCGGCATTAGCTTTTCTCTAAATTTTTGGTAGAATTCTCCTGTGAAGCTATCTGGTCCTGGAGTTTTGGGGGAGTTTCTTGATCACTGATTCAATTTCATTGCTGGTTATTGGTCTGTTCAAATTTTCTATTTCTTTCTACTTTAATTTTGGTAAGTTATGTTTCTAGAAACTTAACCATTCCTCATAGGTTGTACAACTTGTTGGCATGTAGGTTTTCATAATATTCTGTTAACAATTGTTTGTATATCTGTGGTGTTGGTTGTTATTTCTCCTCTTTCATTAGTGGTTTTATTTATTTGAGTCCTCTCTGTGTTTTTGATAAGTCTGGCTAGAGATTTATCAATTTTGTTCATCTTTTCAAAGAACCACCTCCTGGTTTCATTGATCTGTTCTATTGTTTTTCTCATTTCTATATTTTTTTATTTCTGCTCTTATCTTTATTATTTTATTCCTTCTTTTGGTTTTGGGTTTTTTGTTCTTCTTGACCTAGCTCCTTTAGGCATAAGTTTAGGTTGTTTCTCTAAAATTTCTCTTGTTTCTTGAGATGTGATGTATTCTGTAAAATGTTCCAACTACACTTAAAAGGAATGTGTATTCTGGTGTTTTAGGATGGAATGTTCTGAATATATCTGTTAAATTCTTCTGGTCCAGTTTGTCATTCAAAGTGACTGTTTCCTGGTTGATTGTCTGTTTGGATGATCTGTCTCTTAATGTAAGTGAGGTGTTATAGTCCTCTACTATTATTGTACTACTATCAACTGGTTCTTTATATTTGTTATTAACTATTTTATGCAATTGGGTGCTTCCATATTTGGTGCATAAATATTTACAATTGTTATATCCTCTTGCTGGATTGTCCCCTTTGTTTTATATAGTGTCTTTGTCTTTTGTTACACTCTTTGTTTAAAAGTCTATTTTGCCAGGGCACCTGGATGGCTCTGTTAGTGAAGCACCTGCCTTCAGCTCAAGTCATGATTCTAGGGTTCTGGGATCCAACCCCACATTGGGCTCCCTACTCAATGGTCAGCCTGCTTCTCCCTCTCCCTTTGATGCTCTGGCTGTTTGTGCTTTCTCACTCTCTCTCTATGTAAAGTAAATAAAATAATTTTTAGAAAAGTTTACTTTGTTTAATATAAGTATTGCTATTCTGGCTTTCTTTTGACATCCATTTGCATGATAAATGTTTCTCTATCTCCCTATTTTCAATCTGCATGTGTCTTTAGGTCTGAAATCAGTCAGTTGTAGGCAGAATATAGATGGGTCTTGTTTTTTTGTCCACTTTGTCACCCTGTGTCTTTTGGTTGGAGGATTTTGTCCATTTACATTCAAAGTAATTATTGATAGTTATGTGTTGATTGTGACTTTGATAGTTGTTTTGTGTTTTTTTCGTTTAGATTTTCTCTGATCCTTTCTTCTCTTGCTCTCTTTCATGGTTTGTTGGCTTTGTTTAGTGATATACTTGGATTTCTTTCTCTTTATTTGTTGCATAACCATTATTGGTTTTTGACTTTTGGTTACCATTAGATTTGTATGTAACATCTTCTAAATATAACAGTCTATATTAAGTTGATGGTTGCTTAAGTTTAAATCCATTTTTACTACTCTTCTACCCATGTTTTAGGTATATGGCATCATATATTATACCCTTTTATTTTATGAACTTGACTGATTTTTACTGAAAATCTTATTTTTACTTCTTTTGTAGTTTTTACTTTACATACTCTCATTTTGGTCTTTATTTTCCACTCAGTCTCCTTTAATATTTCTTGTAGAACTGGTTTAGTGGTCATGAACTCCTTTAGCTTTTGCTCATCTGAGAAACTCTTTATCACTTCTATTCTGAATGAATGACAGCCTTCCTGGATAGAATATTATTGGCTGCAGAATTTTTCCTTTCAGCACATGAATATATCATGCCAATCCCTTCTTGCCTACAAAGTTTTTGCTGAAAATCCCCTGAGAGTCTTATGGGGTTTCCCCTGTATGTAACTGTCTTTTTTTTTATTCTCTTGCTGTTTTTTTTTTTTTAAAGATTGTATTTATTTATTCATGAGAGACATAGGTAGAGAGGTAGACACATAGGCAGAGGGAGAAACATGCTCGCTGTAGGGAGCCGGATGTGGGACTCGATCCCAGAATTCCGGGATCCTGCCCTGAACTGGAGGCAGACACTCAATTGCTGAGCCACCCAGTCGTCCCTCTCTTGCTGTTTTTAAATTTTTTTTCTTTATCATTGCTTTTGCCATTTTAATTACTATGAGTCTTGGTGTGGACCTCCTTGGGTTGAATTTTGGGGAGAATCTCTTTGCCTCCTGGATCTGGATATCTACTCCTTCCCCAGATTAGGAAAGTTTTGAGCTATTATTTCTTCACATAAATTTCCTACCACCTTTTCTTTCTCTTCATCTTCTGAGATCTCTATAATGCATATGTTATCATGCTTGATGGAATCACAGAATTCCCTAAGACTATTCTCAATTTACATATTTTTTTTCCTTTCTATTACCCATCTGGGTTACTTTCTACTCTCTGTTTTTCGGATATCAAATTGATCATCTGCTTCATCTAGCTTACTGTATTTCCATCAAGTATACATTTGATTTCATTTATTGTATTCTTGATCTCTGACTGGTTCTTTTTTATCTGTGTTAAGGGTTTCACTTATGTCTTCCACTCTTTTCTCAAACCTAGTGAGCATTTTTATGATTATTACTTTAAATTCTCTATCAGGCATATTTATATCTGTTTTGTGTAGATCTCTTGCTGTGATTTGGTTCTGTTCCTTCATTTGGGACTTATTTCTGTATGTTCTCATGTTGTCTAACTCTCTGTATCTGTTTCTTTGTTTTAGGAAAGTCAGCTACTTCTCTTGCTCTTAACAGTAATAGCCTTATAAAGAAGAGATCCTGTAGTTGCATTGCAGTTTCCCTTGTTCCCCAGGGGCTGGTGCTTCAGGGAGCATTCCCTATGTGTGTCTCATGTGTTCTACTGTTGAGTCTTGGCATCTTTTTTCTTCAGTCCAGTTGTCTGCAGAAATCCTCTTTGGCTGTTATGGGCAGTGTTTGGTCCCCAGAAGGGATGGGTTGTGTTTTAACATGGTGCATAGTGGTTTGCTCATAAAAGGAGACCTGCTCCCATTGTAGCGGGAACTGAAGTCAAGCAAAACTGCTAGTCCTATGCTGTATCTGCATTTTTTAAAAAGATTTCATTTGTTTATTCATGAGAGACACACACACACAGAGGCAGAGACATAGGCAGAGTGCAAAGCACGTCCCTAGCAGGGAGACTGATAGGAGACTCAATCACCAGATGTGGCATCACGCCCTGAGCCAAAGGCAGACGCTCAACTGCTGAGCCACCCAGGCGTCCTAAATGCGCCTGCATTTTAAGATTGTATCTGCTGTTTGTTGTGCTGTCTCTTTAAGGTAAAAGACTCAGCTTCCTACCTCTGGGCTCTACCGGAGCCAGAGCCCACTGATTTTTTAAAAATGCCACACTGTAAGTGCTGCTGGTTGTAAGAATTCATGAAATTAAGCCCCTTTCACTTTCAAAGGCAAATGTTATGGGGATTTGTACTCCCCATTCAGGACCTCTCCAGTGTGAAATCTGTCTTTTGCATTTTTTGTGCCACAGGCTCCCTCCCCACTGTGGATGGCCATGGCCCATTTTATTCTGAAACCAAGTCTTCACACTTCCAACCTTCTTGGATGTGGCTTATTCTCTGCCTTTAGTTGTGGAGTTTGTTCTGTCAGTCTTAGGGTCATTTTCTGGGTTATTTATGTTGATGTCAGTGTTATCTAAGTTGTATCTGTGGGTGAGATGAGCTCAGTCTCCTCCTCCTCTGCTATCTTCCCTCAAGGTTGCATGCAGGCAGTGCAATGGGAGCAAGATTAGAATCTAAGTCTCTGAACACCTACCTAGTGCCCTTTTCCACTCTATATGATTTTATTTTCTTCTCCTTTTACTGTCTTGGCAATATGCTTAAAATGTAAACAAAGTGGTGGAAACTGATATTTTAGCTTTATTCCTGATAGAGAATTCCAGATTGAAAAATGCTATAACACTATTTTCACCTATAACATAAAGTGAAAGCATTTAGTCATTCGCTACTAAGTATAAGATTAGCTAGAAGATTTTGTAAAATATTTCATATTAAGATGAAGAAATTACCTTCTAGTCCTAGTTTTTTGGAAATTGTTTCCATTAAAGGTGTTGAATTGGGCAGCCTGGGTGGCTCAGCGGTTTAGCCCGCATTTAGCCCAGAATGTGATCCTGGAGACCCGGGATGGAGTCCCATGTCAGGCTCCCTGTATGGAGCCTGCTTCTCACTCTGCCTGTGTCTCTGCCTCTCTCTCTCTCTGTGTCTCTCATGAATAACTAAATGAAATCTTTAAAAAATAAATAAATAAAATCTTTTTTTCCCTAGGTATTTTTAACTTTTATTTTTAATTATTTATTTTTTATTGGAGTTCAATTAAAAAAATAAAATCTTAAAAAAATAAAGGTGTTGAATTTTGTCAAGTGCATTATTTTTGCATGTTTTGTGATCATATGATATCTTTATTTGAATATGGTGTATGACATTAACTGATATTTGAATATTGAAACATTTCATTCCTGCAATAACCTCACTTTGTCAGATGTATGATCTTTTTAAAAAATTTAATTAATTAATTGATTAAATATTGTATTTATTTATTCATGGGAGACACACAGAGAGAGGCAGAGACATAGGCAGAGGGAGAAGCAGGCTCCCTATGGAGAAGCCCGATGCGGAACTCGATCCTAGGACCCTGGAATCATGGCCTGAGCCAAAGGCAGATGTTCAAAGATTTTATTTATTTATTCATGAGAGACAGAGAGAGAGAGAGGCAGAGACACAGGCAGAGTGAGGAGCAGGCTCCATGCAGGGAGCCCGACGTGGGACTCGATCCCGGGTCTACCAGGATCATGCCCTGGACCAAAGGCGGCGCTAAACCGCTGAGCCACCCAGGCTGCCCCGAAGGCAGAAGTTCAACCACTGAGCCACCCAGGCGTCCCTGTATAATCTTTTTTTATGTTGCACCTATGTTCATTAGAAATAATAGTCTGCAGTTTTCTTTTCTTGTGATTTCTTTGTCTAGCTTTGGCATAAGGTGATGCTAGCCTGAGTTGGGAAATAGTTCTGTTTTCTGTCATGACATAAACAAAAATTTTCCTAAAATTGTACAACATGCATTATATATAATATATATATATATAGTACATCTATAATCTAGTATTTAACTCAATCTCTCTTCTAGTCAATACTCTCCTTAACTGATTTCTTGCCTGCACTCTTGTTCTCTTACAATTTATATTTTATTGAATCACTGTCTTCTTCAATATATTCTCATGCTTTGCTATTCAACTTATAATGATATCCCAATCCTTTATGTACCCTAGGGCACACCATGTGACTAAGTTTCTGTCTAACTCTTTGGCCTGCTTTCAAAATGATTTTTACCTTGCTCATTCTGCTCCCGTCATCCTATGCTTCTTGCCTTTCCTCAAATATGCCAACTTTATTTCTACTTCAATAACGTTGCACTCATTATTCTGTTTTCTCCATTAAATCATCTTATTCATCCTTCTCTTAACTTCTATTGTGATTCTAATCCAACCTTAGAGAGGAAGTTCCTGATTCTCCTATTAAAATTTTCCTGGTCTATCCTCATTATTCTCTATTCTGTTGCCTATTTTAGTTCATAACATTTACCATTTCCAATATTATCTTAAGTATTTATTTGAAAAACAATTTCTTTCCTATTTCCCCTATGAAAATGTGAAGTCCATGAAGTTTAGAACCTGGTCTCTCTTGTTAATCATTCTATTTCAATGTACCGAATTAAATCCCTGAGAAATTTTCAATAAATATTTGTTGAATGCAATAATAAATTACATTACATTGTGAAGGTTATTATGAAAGAAAATACAAGGATCTGTGAGAGAGAATGGGATGAGTTCTTCAGATTAAATGCTCAAAGGAATCTCTTGGATAAAACTGCGTTTACTTTGAAGGAGTTATTCTAGTAAATAATAGAAGAATGACTTCCAGACAGAGCTAATAGCAAACAAAAATGCCCTTAGGTAAAGAAAATCTTGAGGAACTTGAGAGAATTTAATAAGATCATTGATCATTATTGGAGCATAGAAATAAAGGGGAATGGAATGAAGTAAGATTAGCAAGGAGAGTATAAATAAGATCATTCAACTTCTTGCAGGTCAGTTTAAGAGTAAGAGTAAGACTCCTCAAGGCTCATGCTCAAGAAGTCTATGAATGGCTTGAAAGTAGACAAATTAAGAAGTCTTTCACTTTAGAGATTAAGAAACGTGCTGCAAAAATAGCATCCAGGAGCTGCATTGATGGAAAGCACAGCTTTCCCTATGACTATTTCTGTCCTTGAAATAATTTGTGAATTTTAACACTTGGATAAGGATGTGAGTCTAGTGTGACAGTTCAATCATTGGTATTATCTGAAAGCTCCATGAAAAATAAAATCAAACATTTAGCAATGGAATAGAGGAATTGACGACACTGGGTGGGGAAGTGGTATCTAAAAAAGATAAGATAATCAAGAGAAAAATTTTCCAAGCATTATAGATTCAAAAAAAAAAAAGGTGTTGTTGTTTTTAATGCATCTTTTATTTTGGAATATTTTTAGATTTATGGAAATTTTGCTAATATAGTACAGAGAATTCCCATATACCTTCACCCAGCTTTAATTTCCCCTATTGTCATCATCTTGCATTACCTTAGTACATTTGTCAAGACTAAGAAATGGATTTTACTATCAAAAACAATTCAGGCTCTATTCAGACTTCACTATTTTTTCTACTAATGAGCTTTTTGTGTTTGAGGATCTGATCCAGGAGACCACATTTCATTTAGTTCTCATGTTTTCTTAGTCCCTTCTAGTCTGTAATGCTTTCTCAGAATTTCCTTATTGCACATGACTTTTATATGAGAAACAGATAATTCCAGATTATGCTATTTTTAAATGCTTTGTATGAAAGAGATTTCTGTAAAATAAAAAGTAGACCCAAGAGAAAAATACTCATTCTTTGGAATCAAATTTGTAGCTAACATGCTTACAACATCTGTGATAATGCATAGAAATGACGTGGTCCTCCTACACTTAGCCCTCCTTGTCTGTATTGGGCATTTAATAAATTTTGTTTTCACATTTGCAGGCAGCCTTGCAATTATCACTGACAAAATAATGGTTACAGGTAAGAGTAGTCTTCAAATCCTTACAGTTAGAATAATTATCTTCATACTCACAACTATTGGCTGTAATAAAAACAAAAAAATTAGTCAGTTCATTATCGTTTTCCTCCATAGCAGCAACACAAACAATAAATTCAATGTAAGTGGGGAGAAAACTATTGAGCAAACATGTTGGTATCATTACATTATGGTTGATGCAAAGGGACACATTAATCCATTACTTCTTCTAAAATTTGAGCTTTTTGGGATGTTTCTAAAATGAATTGACCTATTTTCCTCCCTCAGAAAAGGAAATACATTTCAATGAATCTCTCTACAATTACACTGTCCAAAATTATAGCCTTTAACCATATGGTTGTTTAAATTTAAACTTAAATTAATTAAAATTACATAACATTAAAAAATAAATTTTCAGCTCATTGGTGGTACATTCCAAGTGCTCAATAACCAATATGGGGGCTATTTTATCAGGACAGAGCAAATCTTGAACATTCCCATCATTGCAAAAAGTTATATTAGACACTGTTGCTCTATCTAGACTTTAGTGTCACTAACCTTTCTTTCAAGAGTAAGAAATCATTATGAGAATATGTGGATGTAAAAACAGGAGAGAATTTCACAATTATTATCAGACATTTCTACTTTGAAGTCCCTCAGTGGACACAAACACAATAACTCTCAAACTAAATTCATTATTCTACCTACAGGCTTGGCATTTCTTTGGAGTTTCTCCCCAACTCCCAACTCAATTCCCCTAATATCAGACAAATGAAAGTCCTAACTAAATAATTCAAACCAGGAACTGGGAATCAACATGAACTCACTGCTCTCTACTTTTTATTAGCACTCAACAAGTGCAAGTAAAAAACACTGTTTTTTCTACTACGTTCCTATCCCTATCACTCATTACTATTTCTTTTCATTTATTTTGTCCTAATGTAGTAAAAACTCCATTTCCATTTATTTTTTGAACCCATGTTTTCAACAGTCTCTGAGCCAGCTTCCATCTACTTGTTGCTCCATACTACTGCCAGATCTTTATAAAACACAATTCTAATCTCATCATTCTTCTACTTAAAAATCTTTCAATTGATTGATTATTACTAACAGGGTAAATTCCAAACCCCTTAACAAATAGTATTCAGCAGAGGAGTAAATATTTTCTTCTTTAATTAATGTATAGCTTTGATATCATCAATACACTGAATTAGAGCTATACAATACCTCAGAAAGAATGCTACAGTTCAATCTAGTGAATGCATTTGAAATGTAAAAATCTCAGTCAACTGTGTTGTTCATAATTTTAATAACATATCTCAACTAAACAAAAATACTAACTCTTTGTATTTATATCCATAACAAGATTAAACATGAGATATTATATGACACTGAATTTAATCCTTTTGCTAAAATAATTTTGAAACTTCTGTGAGCTAATAATGCTACATACATATTTGATTGACATTTTAAAAGTATGTAAAAATTACTAGCAAACACAAGTGCTAGTGGTTATTAAATTAAACTTGATTATTCTAACTATACTATGGGGAAAATGAAGAATTTAGAACGATGAACTCATTGGTGTATAAAGAATGTTTGGTGTCTGAACTGAAGTGTGTCTGTGGTCTAACACCTTTATATTTTGTACATATTTTCTCTTTATAAAATGTCACTTTGATATAATTGCATTAACTTTGGTAGAAAAAATATTTAATTACAATAAATTATTTCCACAGAAACAGTTTTAGATATGCCAATATATAACAAGTCCAACATAATCACCAATATACATTGATGGTAGATGTTTCTTTAGGTTACATGTGGTAACAGGATTTTCATTGCAAATAATATATCGATAATGCATAAAAGTTTTGATTAAAAACCCTCTCTTGAATACTTTTACTCTTGTCTTTTGTATGAAGGCATTACTTAAGTTAGTTAACAATCAGAAGATTTCCTAATTCTTAAAAAAAAGAGGGGCCTATGGCTCTTATGATACTAAGGTATGTTTCTTCTATTCTTACACTGCAGAAGAGTTTTTAATCAAGAAAAAAAAGGTATTTTGTCAAATGCTTTTTCTGCATCTATTGAGAAGATCATATAGTTTTTGTCCTTTCTTTTATTAATATGGTGTACCACATTGATTGATTTGCAGATATTGAACCACCCTTACAGCCCACACAGTTGTGATGTATAATCCTTTTAATGTACTATGTAATATACTATCTACTAGCTAGTATCTTGGTGAGAATTTTTGCATCCTCTGTTCATCGGACGATACTCTATGTAGAAAACCAAAAAGACTCCACCAAAAAATTGTTAGAATGGATATAGGATTTCAGCAAAGTGGCAGGATATAAAAATGCACGGAAGCCAGATGAATTTCTATATACTAACAATGAGGTAGAAGAAAGAGAAATCAAAGAATTGATCCCAATTTACAATTGGGCCAAAAGCCATAAAATACCTAAGAATAAACTTAAAGAGATTAAAGATCTATACTTTGAAAACTATAGAACATTTATGAAGGAAATTGAAGAAGACACAAGGAAATGGAAAAACATTCCATGTTCATGGATTGGAAGAATAAATATTGTTAAAATGTCTACACTACCCAAAGCAATCTATACTTTCAATAAAATCCCTATCAAATTACCATCAATATTGTTCACAGAGCTGGAACCAATAATCCTAAAATTTGTATGAAACCAGAAAAGATCCCGATAGCTAAAGGAATGTTGAAAAATAAAAACAAAGCTGGAAGCATCAGAATCCCAGACTTCAAGCTCTATTACAAATCTGTGATCATCAAGACATTATGGGTACAGACACAAAACAGACATATTGATCAATGGAACAGAATAGAGAACCCAGAAATGGACCCTCAAATCTATGCTCAACTAATCTCCAACAAAGCTGGAAAGAATATCCAAAGAAAAAAAGGCAGTCTCTTCAACAAATAGTGTTGGGAAAATTGGGGAGCCAACATGTGGAAAAATGAAGCTGGACCACTTTCTTATACCAGACACAAACATAAACTCAAAATGGATGAAAGAACTAAATGTGAGACAGGAATCCATCAATGTCCTAGAAAAGAACATAGGCAGCAATTTCTTTGATCTAGGCTGCCACAACTACTTGCTAAATACATCTCCAAAATCAAGAGAAATAAAAGCAAAAAGGAACTATTGGAACTTCATCAAGATAAAAAGCTTTTGCATAGCAAAGGAAACAGTCAACAAAACTAAAAGGCAACCCACAGAATGGGAAAAGATATTTGCAAATGTCTTATCATATAAAAGGCTAGTATCCAAAATCTATAAAGAACTTATCAAACTCAACACCAAAAAAAAAAAAAAACAAAAAACAAAATATTTAGTTAAGAAATGAGCAGAAAATGTGAACTGACATTTCTCTTGAAGAAGACATACAAATAGCCAAAAGACACATGAAAAGAAGTGCCCTAATCACTCAGTATCAGGGAAATACAATAAAAACTGCAATGATATGCCACCTAGTACAGGTCAGAATGGCTAAAATTAACAACTCAAGAAACAACAGATATTGGATATTGAGTATGTAGAGAAAGAGGAACCCTCCTACATTGTTGGTAAGATGCAATAGTATGGAGGTTCCTCAAAAAGTTAAAAATAGAGCTACTTTATGACCCAGCAATTGCACTACTAGGTATTTATCCAAAGGACACAAACATAGTGATTTGATTGATGGGGCACATGCACCACACTGTTTATAGCAGCAATGCCCACAATAGCCAAACAATGGAAAGATCCCAGATGTCCATCAACAAATGGATAGATAAAGATGAACATAGAGGAAAGGAAGGAAAAATAAAATAAGATGAAAACAGAGAGGAAGGCAAACCATAAGAGATGCTGAATTCTAGGAAACAAACTGAGGGTTGCTGGAGGGGAGGTGGATGGGGGAAGGGATAATTGGGTGATGGGCATTAAAGAGGGCACTTGATATAAAGAGCACTAGTTATTATATGTAAGTGATGAATCACTAAATTCTACCCCTGAAACTAATAATAAAGTATATGTTAATTAAATTGAACTTAAATAAAGAATTAAAAAAATAAAAGGTTCCCAGAAGGGACAAAAGAAGTCAGGTCATTTTATCATATATACACAAATTAATGACTTCAAACTTACTGCAGAGTCCTTTGTCACAGTGATATTTGCAGCTGGCACAAGATTTTCCTTTTAGGTAAGGAGTATGCATCTTGTTAACAAGATTACCACTGAAATTTGAAATACAGAATGTCAAACCTTTTTCATTTTTAAGTTTAGCTTATGCTCCCAGGATAGCATCTATCACCACATATAACTGAATATCAATGTTTTCCATCAAGTCAAATAGCTGAAAAACTAAAGTTCCCAAAATGTACCAGATAACAATGTAAAGAAAATAGTTCACATTCACTAACTTCTTTGACCATAATTTCACAACCTGACCAATTGAATGGAATGAATGGGGTCTAAAATTTTCATAGTGTATTTCATTCAATATGAAAACATTCTTTCTCCCCCAGAAGACTTGGTCAAATTGCTGAAGCAGTGTACCCCAAGGTGCTGGCTAGTGATAAAACATATCCCTTAGAAAGACAGCACAAGTTCCTTAGAAAAGGTTGCAGTATGGAAATGCTTAGTTACATATAATTTTATATTTAAGAAATATAACAATTTCTGTAATATGAACTAAGGAAGGTAAAGTCCCTGGATAATTTTGGCTTCAGATGGGGGGGTTGATTTTAATATAGTTTTTGGTGTGTGTTTTGGGGAGATAGGATAGCTTAGGAAGGTTTTTGAATCTCTAGAGGTTTAGTGTATGGTTTTTAATGTTTACAAAAAAGGAGAAGGTAAGAAAAAATGGTTTTATTAACACTAATCGCTAAGGTGTATTAGTCTTCTAGTAAGTAGCCTACATCTCATTGATGGATATTTATTATTCAAGACAGTCTCAATTGTACGAGGTGGACCAACAACGCAAAGCAATGTATCTGAATCTCATTCCCTGCATGGGATATAACAAACCATGTGTGAGCCCCTGGAGTGGAATACATACAAACATATTCTGGAAACTCCCTCACCACTGCTTTTCCTCATTCACTCCAACTTTCACTTCAGATGCCTGGCTCCAGATCCTCCTCTCTTACAGTCAACCAGTAAGTTTGGATGCACTATTCTAGGAAATTTCCATTCTTTCTACTAAACCCTAGTAAGTGCCTGCAGGAAAATGACGTTGGAGGTCTACTTCTCTCTCACCCTGGAGATCCATATGCTCAGGTTACCTACAGTCTACCATCATCTGTTATGGTAATAATGTAGGTGGTTTTTTAGATAAGCAGGGCAAGGAATATCTTAACAGGAAGAACCGAAATCACAATCTTCCATCCCCTACTGGCCACTCCACTACCATCCCTTGCTTATCCATCAAGCAGTCACATCCTAAAGTGTGAAGTTAGTGAGAACTGATGTTATCAAATCTAGGGAAATGTGCACCCATGCTCATGGATACCCATGCTCATGGATAGCCATGAGCCCAAGGGAAAGGTGACTGAGAGAAAAGATGTCATTTTGTAACTGAGGATAGAGAGCTTCAGATTTTGTACTTGGAATGGAGAATGCAGTCTCTTCCACGATAATTTGAATGTATCTCAACTTAAAAGCATTTCCAAAGATTTATTCCTTCTGGATGGACCTAGAGGGTATTATGCTAAGTGAAATAAGTTGGACAGAGAAATACAGATACCATATGATTTTACTTACATGAGGATTCTAAAAAATAAAATAAAAAGCAGAAACAGATAAGTACCAGAACAAACTGATGTTTTCTAGAGGGGCAGGGATGGGAAGATGGGCAAAAGAGTTGAAAGGGAGTGGGAGATACAGGCTTCCAGTTATGGAATAAATGAGTCAAGGGGATAAAAAAGTACAGCACAGGGACTATAGTCAATGGTCTAAAAGCATTGGATGGCGACTGGTGATAGCTACCCTTGTGGTGAGCATAGCATAAAGTAGAGACCTGTCACTATGTTAAACACCTAAAACTAATGTGACATTGCATATGAACTACGCAATGATTTTTAAAAATGAAAAAAGGATTTATTCCTTCCCTTCACTGAATTATGTTTTATATTCTAGTTTGTTTACTATACAAGAATTTTCAAATATTAAATTACATTTAGGGATATTGCACTACCTTCTAAGGTATATACTTACGCAGGACAATATTGGCAAACATAGTAGTATTTTAGACTCTCTTGATTGGGACAATAGGCAATTCCACACCCAACATGATAAGAAGAGTACCAAACAACCTACAAATCCAGAAAGGAATATATGAGAATATATTAAATAAGAGGGAAAATATTTAAAAAATAGTGGCAAATGTAAAACCAAAAAAAAATGTTACTATTATAGTCTGTAGCCAGGTACCCTTCAAAAATAATTAGCTCAATTATTGAAACAAATCACAAATTTTAAAATATTAAATTTTAATGTCCACTAACTATTTTATCCATTTCTAATTCTGAAAAAGTACAGAACATGCTTCCTTACCAAGTGTTACATCAGCTATGGAAAAAAAAATTGACAGCTCTAGATGAAGTACCAGCCAGGACTATTTTATCTATTCAAGCTCTTACCCAAATTGAACATTGGACTTTGTCATAATTCAGAGATGCTTTCATATTAAAGCATTTGTGATAGAAGTATTTTCATTTGTTTCTCTTACCTGGGTGTAATGTCCAATAACTGCATCAGAACTCTTAGGTCCTACACCATAGACAAAATCATGGTGCTCCTCATACCAGTTTTGGATTGCATCTGACCAGGAAGCAGGGTAACTTGACATAAAGAGATTCTCACCACATTTTGTATCTAAAGAGAATCAGATCATCCTTGAGGAAAGAAATAATGCGTGGAATGGCAAAAGAAATAAACTATATGAACACAAAGATGTTGCCCTTCAAACACAGTGCCTATACTCATAACTGTTAATACATAATAAAAGGGCTTCTGTATTTCTCAGCCCTAAAGCTGAATAGAAGACATACCTGTCTTGGTACACCTGGATGGCTTAGTGGGTTAAGAGGCTGACTCTTGATTTCAGCTCAGTTCATAATCTCAGGGTGCTGATTGAGCCCTGCATCAGGCTGCCCACTCAGTCCAGAGTCGGCTTGAGGATTCTCTCTCTCTCCCTCCCCGTCTGCCCCTTCCCCTACTCACACACATTCTCTCTCTAAAATAAATAAATTAATCTTTTCAAAAAAGAAAATGACAGATCTTGGGATCCCTGGGTGGCTCAGTGGTTTAGTGCCTGCCTTTGGCCCAGGGCATGATCCTGGTGTCCCAGGACCGAATCCCATATCGGGCTCCCTGCATGGAGCCTGCTTCTCCCTCTGCCTGTGTCTCTGCCTCTCTCTCTATGTCTCTCATGAATAAATAAATAAAATCTTAAAAAAAAAAAAGACAGATCTATATAGCATGCTGAGGCTGTCATCAACATGCAAAACTTGGAATAAGTTAAGAGGACCTTATGCTTTAAAAATCCTCTGGAGTATCAGAGATACATTCTTTTTTATTTTTAATTTTTTTAATTTTTTAACTGAAGTTCAATTTGCCAACATGTAGTATAACATCCAGTGCTCATCCCATCAAGTGCCCTCCTCAGTGCCCATCCCCCTGTTACCCCATGTCCCTGCCTGCCTCCCTTGACACTACCCTTCATTCGTTTCCCAGAGTTAGGAATCTCTCATGTTTTGTCACCCTCTCTAATTTTTCCCACTCATTTTCCTTCCTTTCCCTTATAATCCCTTTCACTATTTCTTATATTCCACATGTGAGTGAAACCATATGATGATTGTCCTTCTCCAATTGACTTAATTCACTCAGCATATTACCCTCCATTCTTTTTTATGCTAAATTCTTCACATATGTAATGTCTCCTGTGCTCTCAGCTTTGTACTGTAAATTTGCAAAAGACACTGACCAACTTTTTCTTCTTTTTCTCTTCCTATTGACTGCCTTCACCAGAGATTTTGCACATATCGTATCCTTTCTAAGTGTTTATGATTATGATTTTGTGTGCACTTGGAAAAAAGTTCTACAAGCAGTCTCTAAGGGCTCCAATTAAGAGGCAACTGACATCAGGATAGATGGCAGATTTCAAAGCTTTTGGGTCCTCTCTTAATCACTAAATCAGAATGTCCTAAGGCCAAATCTTATTAGGCAAAGAAGAGCCTTGCAGATAGTGACATCAGCAAGATGGTGAAGTAGGAAGCCCTGGACTCTCCTTCCTCTAACAAACACCCTGATCCAGCAACAATTCCTGAACAATTTGCCCTTGAGGGAAATCCAAAAGTACCCTGGGAGAATATGAACCCAGACTCACTGTCCCTGCAGGGAAACGGGGACACCCTCTTGCTAGAATGCCTACGTTCAGCCCAGTGCCTGTCATCTGATCAGGAAGGTGTCCCCTAGCTCCCAGCTTCTCCCAGGGGAAGCAAAGAATTGGTTCATGTGTCCAGTGTTCCAACCTTCTGTAAGGAAGCTTGCCAGTTCTCTGGCTTCTTGCAACTCTGACAGTCAGGCAGAGGCTAGCCCCCTGGACCAGAATGGAGATGGTGGCATTGGCGGTAAGTACCATATTTCTTCCCCTTGGCTCAACACAGAGCAAGTAATTGAAAAATCTTAGTTCTCAGCTTCCTCCTGGGGAAGCAGAGAGTTGATTGATGTGCCCAATGCTCCAATTTCTCCAAGGCTGCCTAAAGACCTGACATCTGTCTTGCCAATCTTGGAGCTCTGATGGGCTTTGCACAGGCTCCTTGGGTGAAAGCAGAGATGGTGGTTTGGATTGGTAGATGCCAATGCTCCTCTCCCCAGCTCAGCACAGAGCAATCGGACTAACGCCACTGCTGCCTATTTCTCCCTGGGGCAGGAAAAATTTGGTCTGGGTATCGAGTGCCACAAAATTTCCAGGAGCTTCCCTGAAGACTGATTTCTGATATGCCTCTCTGAGAATGTCAAAATTTCCTTTTTTACGGCTGAATAATATTGCATTATGTATGTGTTCATGTGGGTATGCATATATTTATCCATTATCTATCAATGGACACTTGAGTTGCTTCCATAACTTGGCTATTATAATTAATGCTGCTATAAACATAGAGGCATATGTATCCCTTTGAATTAGTGTTTTTGTGATTTTTGGGTAAATACCCAGTAGCATAATTACTGGATTGCAAGATAGTTCTATTTTTAAGTTTTGAAGGAACCTCCATACTCTCTTCCACAGTGGTGGCAACAGTTTGCATTCCCATGAACAGTGCATGAGGGTTGTTTTTCTCCACAGCCTCTCCAACAGTTGTTTCTTTTATTTTTTATTTTAGTCATCCTGACAGGTGTGTGGTGATATCTCATTGTAGTTTTGATTAGTATTTACCTGAGTGATGAGTGATGTTGAGCATCTTTTCATGTCACTGCTGGCCACCTGTATATCTTCTTTAGATAAATGCTTCAAGTCTTCTGCTCAAAAATTTGGCAGAAGATTTGAACAGGTGTTTTTCCAAAGAAGATATACAGATGACCAACAGGTATGTTAAAACTAATCATCAGAGCAATGTACATCATTACATTTCTAATCAAATCAGAAAAATGTACATCAAAATCATGATGAGATATCACCTTATACCTGTTGCAATGTCTATTACCAAAAAAACAAAAGACAACAAGTGATGGTGAGGATGTAGAGAAATTGGAATCATGTACACTGTTGATGAGAATGAAAAAAATAGTATGGCTGTTGTGGAAGACAGTATAGAGGTTCCTTAAAAAGGAAAGTAGAACTACAAAATGATCCAGCAATACCACTTCTAAGCATTTATCCAAAAGAATTGAAAGGATCTTCAAGGATCTGGAAGAGATATTAGCACCCTCATGTTCATTGCAGCTCTAGTCCCAATAGGCAACATTTGGAAACAACTTAAATGCCCATGGACAGATGAATGGATGACAAGATGAGATATATATCTATATATCTATATATATAGTAATATAATTCATATTATAAAAAAAAGAAAAGTTTTGCAATGTGTGATAACATACATAAGCCTTGAGGACACGATGCTAAGGGAAATATGCCAGTCACAGAGAGATTACTGCATGAGTCCATTTACATGAAATACTTAAAATAGCCAAATTCACAGAATCAAAGAGTGCAATGTAATGGCTGGGGATGAGGGGAAGGAGAAATGAGGACCTACTAATCAATAAATTTCTGGTAAGCGAGGTGAATCAATTCTAGACATCTGCTGTACAACACTGCACCATAGTCAACAATATTGTATATTTACAATACATTTAAAAATTGGTCAAGAGTGTAGGTCTCGTGTTAAGTATTCTTATTACAACAGAATTTTTAAAAAGCATTGTTGCTACAATAAAATTAATTAAAAAAAATAAGAAGAACAGAATGCCTTGCAGCCCAGAAATATTTGCTATCTTTTAAGCTTTCAATATTTACATTTTGGTAGTTTGAAATATAACGTCTACATATTGCTTAAAGGGAGTATAAAATATTCTTGGATATTTTCTTTAATATGGAAAGAAGGAAACTAAGAATCTAACATAATTTGATCTCAAGACTATTTGTTTTAATCTTCTCCTCCTGAATGCTGTTATGGCTCTTCATAATTTCATTATAATGTTAACATCAACAATATAAATAACAATAGTTAGTTCTACTGAAATTACAGGTAATAATTCACTACTGTCAAAGTGAGTATGCCTATCATGTCTGATAAAGTAAATAAATATCTTATGTAAAGTTTATGCATAGAAGTTTTCTCTCATAGGCTTTTATAATTCTTGAGAATTTTGCAGCTTTTTGCATGTAATATATTATTCTATGCATTATAGGTACACAGACTATACAAACTACTTGACTATTATCAAAAAGTAAAAACTGAATGAACATACACAAAATACGCATCATGATTTTAAAAGTTTAAGTATTTTTAGAGCAAAATTCAGGAACAATTCACATGATTCAGTATATATGTGAATACAAAATAAGGAGATATCCAAACATCAAACAGCTACACAGTACTGCAAAAAGGACAGTGGATTAGAAATCAATAAACCTATCTATCTCTAACTGACATTTCACTTAGCATAATATCCTCTAGTCCCATCTATGTCATTGCAATCATATGTGGAATTTAAGAAACAAAACAGATAAACATAGGAGAAGGACAAGAAAAATAAGAGGAAAACAGACAGGGAGGCAAGAGATTGCATAAGAGACTCTTAACTATAGGAAACAAACTGACGGTTGCTGGAAAGAAGGTAGTGGGGGATGGGGTAACTCGGTGATGGGCATTAAGGAGGGCACTTGATGTAGTGAGCACTTAGTGTAGTATGCAACTGATGAATCACCGAATACTGCCTCTGAAACTAATAATACAGTATATGTTAATCAAATTGAATTTAAATAAAAGAATAAAAAATAGAAATCAATAAGCTTGGTTAACTTTACAGTATATGATGCAACTTTGGGATGTGCTCCTAGGATATTTCTCCTATGTCCTTAATCTTTGAAGCTGGAGAAATGATGATAAATGACCTGTTGACTCATGAGCTGGTTGAGAGGAACGAATGAAGTATTGCTTTAGAAATTATTTGTATAATGTAAACAATCAAGGACAAAATGATACTTATAATTCTCTCTCCTTCTACAGATAGTTTGATTTTTTAAGAGAGCAATATAAGCAACATTTATTCACTAAGTCTTCTTACAACATACCACAATGTTCCACAATTCTATTTGATCTTTCCAATATTATTTTACTTGTTCATTTATTAACAAATATTTACTCATTTACATACGGGTTTCTCGGTCCTTTGCTGGGCTATGTTCTAAGGTGCACTTGTTTGCCCACTTTTGGGCATTTGCTGCTGCTTCTTTGTTCCATTCCTAAATGTCACAAGAAAAAAAATACACTTGAAGATTCAACTCCAGTGAAACTTATGTTTTATAATCTTAATCTTTATAATCTTTAATTTACATCACTTTAAAACTTCCCTGGATATATTAATTATCATTAGTATGATAAGATCTTTTTGTTAGTTGTGTGTGTTTATCTGCTCCAGTGCCACTTTCCACATGAGAAGTTCATAAATGATGTGTCTATTGAGAGAAATATCGAATACAATATCTGACAATTTATAATAACACAGGAGCCACACCTAGGATTTTTAGTAAATAGTGCTAGACTAAATATTTATCAATATGTGAACTCTTTAAATTATACTTCAATAGTAATAAACTGACCTAGATCATTCCCAATTCCACTTGCAAACCATTTCATTCAAATGGGAAATATCTAGCTTTTATGGATCGTGTCTTGGAAAGTGGACTATTACTTACCCTACATGGCTCTGATTTGAGGGAGAGGGACCTCCTTTTTTATTTTATTTATTTTATTATTTTATTTTATTTTTCAGATGTGCATCAGTGAGTTTAGTAAAGAAAAATGTGGTTCTGAGAGGAAATAGCTCGCTAGTGTGTGTCGTTTAAAAAAAGCAATGTGAGGTTTAGTTGAGGGTAAGGATTGCAACTGTTGAGAGCACCTTGTCTTCGGTACAGTTAAGGTCTCTCCGTTCTTAGGCACAGGTAAGCCTTGTTCTTGCTTCTTTTTAGGAGGGATATAGCTACTGAGACGAGAGGCCAAACTCTGTTTTTCACGAGATCGTTTTACTTTGAGCTTCATTTTCTTCTTGTCAGGGTCATGCACAACAGCCTGCCTAGTGAGACTTTGTTTCATTGCAAACGTTTTGCCACAGCCTTCCTGTTCACAGGTGAATGGGCGCCTCTCCTCGTGGAAAGAGAGGATGTGGCTCTGGAGATTGAACACAGTTGTGGAGGTTCTGCCTCAGCCTTCTCTTGGACACAAGAGAAGGGACACGTCCCTTTCTGGGGCATGGGTTTTCATGTGCTGCTTAAGGTAATCCTTGCACTTAAGTGTCTTCTGGCATACTTTACATTTTATGTCCTTTATGGGTTTCTCTCACATGTTTTAGGAGCTCTGTCCATGTTTTGGCCACAAAGGGGCATTTGTCTTTTTGACACATATAGCCCTGGTGGACCTTCCCGAGTCGCTTCGGCCTGCTGGGTGAGGTGAGGCGTGTCCCACGCCTTCATGGGCACACCTGAACAGCGGCTGGCTGGTGTGCTGGCACTGATGGATTCTCAGCTGCTGGTGTTTCTCGAAGGCCTCCTTACAACCTTCAAAAGTGCATACATATTGTTTTCGTTGATTTTCGTATTTGCGTTCCAAAATGTTTGTCCATGTTTGATTTTGTGTTGAATTTCTGATCGCAGCCACTAGCTGTAGGAACAAATGGCTTTTCCCCAGTGTGAATCAGAATGTGGCGGCTCAGATGGCAGTCCCTGACAGAGGCCTTGCCACAGCCTTCATGGTCACAAACAAATGGTCTGTTACTGGTTTGTCTTCTTTAGGGGTCTATTTGGCCGTGTGCTTTCTCCGTGCCTCCTAAACGTAGCCGCACCTCGGAATCACGAGGCGATCTTTTACAAACTCCAAGCCCAGAGCCGGGGCCTCCTTTATTTTAGACTAGGGTAGATTGTGAACAAAATTGCAATGACTTCATATTTGATGTCCGAAGATTTGGCTTCTAATTTTGCCTTCCCAACTTAATAGCCCTGTAACCTTGACAAATTATTTAACCATTATAAGGAAAATTAGTTTCTGCTCTGCCCACATTACACAGCTCAAATGAAATAGTAAAACAGAAACAAAACTTGTAAGCACAAGTTCTTCAGAGATGCCAGTTACCAGCTCCCTGCTCTAATCACTGCTGATTCACACACTAGCCTTTATCACTGCCTCTTACCATCTTTAGCATGTTGCTGGCAGGTGGAGAGACTGATTTCCTTAGTTCATTGTGTTTATTTACAATCTCCTTTTGGACTTGCGTTTGAGTGGTTAACAAAGCAGTAAAGGATGGACCCTAAAGGGAAATAACATTAAAGTTACCCTTCTACATTTGTTAAAATTGCATTTAAGAATGAATAAGTGAATTCAAGAGAGCAAAGATCATTTTGAAAAGCATTCAGTTCAAGTCAATATTAGTTGTTAAGCATTGCCAATGAACCTGAGCCAAAGCTATGACAAATACGAAAGAAGTCATTTGAAGCTTGGAGAATGAGGATGAAATTCATGGCATGACAAATTAAAATCTCCTCTGAGGCCACAGATACCAATTTCTAGTTTCAAGAGAACTCTAATTGTGCTTTTTCTAGCCATATGAGTGATATTATTTTATAATCTTAATAGTACGCAGTAGAAACATTAAAACATATTCATTCACTTTTGAACAGGCTGCAGCAGGTGGAATGAGAGTGGGCCTCAAATTCATCTTAGGTTTTAAGGAAACCTTGACCTGATATGGTCTGTATTTAGAGAAATAATGTATTTAAAATGTAGTTAGGGAAGGAATGTTCAGGTTCAAAGTGCATTCAATGCTCCAGTAAAATTATTCTTCCTATTATGGTAGATATTGTAATCTATTTTATCATGATCTAATTTCATGGAGTCACTCAGAAGATAATTTTGCAATATTAAAAAATTTCCAAGGCCATTTAGAGGGAACAAAGTCATCCAATTAATGGGCCATTGCCGAGTCTGTTTCTTTTTAGTATTAAATCAGCTGCTGAAATTTTTGGTATATTTTATCATTCTCTGTGTGTGTGTGTGCGGGGCCAGGGTGTCTAGCGTGGAGATAGAGAACAGTATGTAATTGTTCCCACAAGGTCTAAGATATTTGATGACTTAAAATTACAAATTGCTGTTATGTTGTATGAGCAAGAGTTTCAAGTCTAACTCTGAACAGATAGGGCCCTTTGGTGATTTTCCCTGATACATTGGAGTAAGTTATTCTGTTTTTCCTCCAATACTGAATTTCCTCAAAGCTCTCCAAATAGTGCAAACTTAGGTTTAACCATGTTTGTTGTTGTCACTATTTATTTTTGTGCCTATTTCTCCCACTTGCTTGTATGTTCCTAAGGACAGAGACCAATAGTGAATTTCATTGTATTCATAGGTTTAGCACATTCCCAGCTACTAAATCCTAAGCTAGAAAGGATGTGCCTGTGAAATATTAGCCGTGGCCCACCTCTGCTTTATAATAAAGCATAAAATAACATCCTTGGATGTTTCCTATTGACTTTCAAAAATCTGCTTAATAGAATTTCATTTCCAAACACTTCAAAAATTTGGTCCCTGAGAAAAAAGTCATTATTTCCTCCTTCTTACACTATCTTGCTTTGTGGATACAAATCCTACTGAAGACATGTCTTTGTTGTTGTTTTTAAATGAGTTTCCAGAAAGCTTTTATTAGGTTACAGGGAATATGAAGAGTGTTGAGCATAAAATGGATATAATAAGGTATCTATCTACCCTTAAAGAATTTATTTCAATTCTTTCTCCCTCTCCCTTTGCCCTTTCCTGCATGTGCCCTGTCGCTCTAAAATTATTAAATAAAGTCTTGGTACTCGCTCTGTCTCTCGCCCTCTCTCAAATAAATAAAATCTTTAAAAAAAATCTTTAGAAAAGAGATTCAGAAGGTAGCAAACTTTTTGAATGAAGACCTAGGTGATGAAAAAATTATCTGCAGATTGAAAATTAATTATGGTAACATAATGACTATATTTCTGAATGCCACATGAGTTTTGAACTAGTGTCTGATCCCTGGCTGAGGAGTGCTAGTTATCTTGTTTTCTCAGTTAAAGAAGAATGTAGAAACAGACTGCATTGACCAAACTTCACATTCAGAGTTTTTCTGATCAGAAGATAGACACCTTATATAGGCACCTACCCACCAAACTTTTAAGGGATTAATTGATTCTGTTCTTTTTTTTTTTAAAGATTTATTTATTTATTTATCATAGACAGAGAGAGAGAGAGGCAGAGACACAGGAGGAGGGAGAAGCAGGCTCCATGCCAGGAGCCTGACGTGGGACTCGATCCCTGGACTCCAGGATTGCGCCCTGGGCCAAAGGCAGGCGCCAAACCGCTGAGCCACCCAGGGATCCCTGATTCTGTTCTTAAGATTATTAAAGTGAAACAGCATAACAGCATATTAGAAATAATTAGAACATTTTATCCTTTATATAATAATTGTAAAACATGAAAAATCCAAATATTTAAGATCTTTACTAAAGTTTCTTTTTTTTAATTTAAAAAATAGGTATAATTATTCTTACATAATGACTATGAAAATAAATGTGGTGATGTATGTGAAGCATTTGAGGTAATATAAATTTGAGATTATATAAATAAATTGTTAATTTTCTGTGAGGATTATATTGATTTAAATAAAAGGAAATCACGAAAGATCTTTAAACAGGAAGAGTTTCATTAGCTTTTAAACGTGTAAAGCATTGCTGTCAAAAGAAATATAATTATAGCATCAAATGTAATTTTAATTTCTGGGTGGCCACTTCAAAAAAAGAAAGAAACAGATTAAATTGATATTTATAATATACTTATCTGACAGATTAAAAATATGTTTTCATCATGCAATCAATACTAAAATTAATGAAATATTTTACCTTCTTTCTTCACCAACTCTTGAATTCTGCTATGTATTTATGCAGATCTCAGTTCCAACCATCTATATTTCCAGTATTCAACACCCTCATGTGGCCAGAGGCTATAATATTGGTCACCATGCCTTAGACTTGTTTTAAGTACTTCAGCAACCAAAGAGTACTTTGTGATGTACCTGTGTCTTCCTTTTCACTTTTGAAAATTGATCTAATATCTTTCTATTCCCCAAGGTTGCTCCACATGTTCTAAAAATATTTTCAGCTTCTACCATACCTGTCCATTTGCAGGAAAGAATGGAAGCAACACAACAGCCAGGAACAGCAACTCCAAGAATAAGGCCATTGCTGGGAAAACAAAATGAAGGGAACAAAGATCTGCATTGGACTGTTTAGTGTATGAACTTCTGAGGAATACAGAGAGAAAAACCAAAACATAACAATGTAATGATCTCAGTTATTCCAAATTTATTAGTTATATAACAAAAGGTTTGTTACACGATGCCAGTAGAATGATAATGGATTTACCCAGAAGCAACCTTCCAATGGAGATCCACAGAACAAAAGGAAGTACTTGATTGAAGCCTTTGAAATACACCTATAAATGTTAAGTATATACTACCCAATTTTACCCTAGTTCTACACTCTTGTCTATGTAGCTAGTTTCTGGTTCTGGAAATGGCTTCTCCACATTGCCCATTCAGGAGAAGTAATAGCTCCCAAATGCTAATAATACTTGGGTATTACCATATTAGTTCTTGCTGGTTTCCCTAAACCCTTCTTAATCCTTTTAAATATACTGTCATTAAGATCTTTTCAAATTATTAGTTATCATTTGTCATTTCTTTCCTGCTATGAGTCTGTCTCATATAAGATACTTGTCATTCTTAGAACTCTAGATAAATCCATTGGGAAGTTAGTACTTTTCTTTAATACTTTCAACTACTCTTTCAACTATACCTATGCAGCCAATGTCCTCATTCATTTCCATTCAAACCTTTTCTTTTATTACAATGCCTCAAATCCCCCTTAAAAAGGCAATATTCTCCTTCTGGATCTAAAAACAGGAGGTAGATTTCTCACTTTCAAGATTAGATTAACCCACCCAATCCATATTAATACTTTTAATAAATTCTCATCGTTGCCTCACTAATTTAACTCCTTGAAATCCTGAGGAAATAAAAACTGGAAAAGATTTAGACATACAATTTTATTACATTAATATTTATAAGGGGAAATCATTATAATTTATTATATGCTCAATCATAGGGAGATAAAATGTCCAGATAAATTAGAATATATCCTCTTGTTAGAGTGTATTAGACATAACAATTATGTCTCCAATGTGTTATAACAAAAAAATGCTTATGCTTCAAAGTTAACAAAATAGTATATGGGAAATCCTTGGCTTCCATTATGGATGAATGTTTGTGCCCTCCCAGAATTCATATGTTGGAGCCCTAGTTGCCAGTGTGGCTGTATTTGTATTTGGGTTTCTAAGGAAGTAATTAAGATTAAATGAGGTCATAAGAATGAACCCTTTTCCAATAGGATTAGCATACATATAAAGAGAGACACCAGAGAGTCCTCTCTCTCTCTCTCTTTCCCTCTCTCATCTCCATACAGGTAAGAAGATGCCATGTGAGAATACAGTGAGAAGGTGGCTGTCTGCAAGCCAAAAAGAGAAGTCTCACCAGAAACTGACTATCCTGTACCTTGGCCTCAGACTTTGAACCCTCAGAACAGTGAGAAAAATAAATTTCTGTTGTTCACACCACCCAGTCTGTGGTATTTTGTTACGGTAGCCCAAGCAGTGCCACACACATTCCAATAGTTGATATTTGAAGGTTAGGTTATTTTTTAGAAAATTTTTTTTAAAAGATTTTATTTATTTATTCATGAGAGACGCAGAGGTAGAGAGAGAAGCAGAGACACAGGCAGAGGGAGAAGCAGGCCTCATGCAGGGAGCCTGACGTGGAACTCGATTCTTGGTATCTATGATCAAGCCCTGGGCTGAAAGCGGCACTAAACCACTGAGCCACCCAGGCTGCCCTGAAGGTTAGGTTATTTTTTAATGAGTCTGAAGGTTCATAAAATGTAGTAATTTGAAATCTTCTAGAGCTACCTATAGATGACAAAAACTATGTCATATATTTGCGGTCATATTTAAGATAAGGTAACAGAAGAAATTTTATTGCATTGTGATATTGACAACCTTGATGTGTAGGGAGATCTGAGATACTATGTTATTGTTCTCCTGGAGGACAGTAACAGAAAAAGGACCTCATCCCCTTCTCCCACAAAGTTAACCATCAGACAAAAAGACAGGGAAAGAACAAACGAGATTAAATGGAAATGCAAGAGATGAGTTTATCTTCATCTGGTGAGACATCCTTTTCTGCATTTTCTATAATGACGCTGTATTACTGTAATTACAGTACTTAGAAAAAAGAAAAAGCCTTTTTTTGCAGAAAGATTATTAAGTCTTGGGAAAGTGCCTCTGACTTTGTCAAACCTATTAGTTGCCTTTTGCAACCTGGTGTAGCTAATAGTTTAAACATTATGTTGATCACATAAAAGAAGAACAGATGCACAGAGGTATTAAATTGACTTCCTGATGGTATCATTTCTAGGTAGTGTATGGCTAGGCCAGAACCCAAGATTTCTCTTAACATCAATATCCATTTCCCACTAAACTGTATATTCTTCTTGGGGCATGGAGTTCCAGGTAAGAATGAAAGCATCTAATGAATTTTCTGCCTTGACAAAAAAAGGCATGCATTACTATAAATCTTTTTGTGACTGTTAAACAGCTGGTGGATTACTAAGCACATTTTAGAAAATTAGGGAAAAAATTAACGCAATCTGAACAATAAAGTCAATCTTTTTCTGTTGTTCCTCAAATATAAAATAAAACTCATCAAACTTAGAAAGCTCAAATATTTTATGGTATTGAAAATATTGATATGATACCCTGTGTATATGTAAGTTTGGTGAAATAATGGAGAACTTTTTTGGCATTTAAATGAGATATTTTTGTCCATTTAGTAAATAGAATAGGAAGGGAAATAATTGGGATGAAAATCACAAAATTGGAAACATTTCCTATAAGGGTTCTACAAAAGATACAAATTATGCAGATGTTTCTACACTATTTTGGAAATTTAAACTTGTTTAGAGCATTATAATATTACTTATAACACTAATAAGAGGTTTTGTTTATACTGTAATGTTTAGGTAGAACAGCAGAAGAGATGGGATAATAAAATGAAAAATTGAAGACAGAAAAGAAAAAATATGGAAAGAAAAATTAACTTAATTCTGTATAAAGCAAACATATAAAGTTAGGGTCCAAAAAAGCTATTTTTGTTTCTTAGAGATGCCTGGCCCTGTATTGGGCAAATCTGAACACTGAAAATTGACACCTGGTACTGTGAGAACAGGAAGAGTGCACTATAGGCTGTTAAGAAGCCTGGGTGTTGTCCTTAATTCTGTTTTCCGCAGCTCATCTTTAACTAGCTATATGAAATTGGAAATCTTTATCAGGTTACACTAGTGACATAGGATCACGTCATACAGTTCTTGTGAATGAGGTAAGTGCTGTTAGAGCAATTTGAAAATAGAAAAAAAAACATACATTAAGACATCCTGTCTTAGCATTAACATGACTATTTGTATTATCAAGTGGGATGCCTGTGCCCTTAGCAGGGAGTGTTGCCCGCAGAAATCTCTCAGCTTGCAGGCACTTCAGTTGATTGGCTGAAGCCTCCCATAAGACTACATTACAACTTCACTTCTACCTTGGAGTAATTTTGCTTCTCTCCCCTTCCTTCCTACAGAATTGATCCCAAATGTTTTCTTTAACTTCTGTGTCTCAGATTTTGTGACCTGAAGAACCCAACCTGGTACAGAATTCATTAGGGTAATCTTTTCTCCCATAACTCTAGTCAGGATGGGCTTCTCATTAATAACTTCATTATTCTTTGATCATATGCCCCTTATGCCTCTGATGATGTTAGTCCTTAACCTGGATTTTAGATACATCACTTAAGAATATGAAGCTTTCTAAGTCCCTTTCCCCAAAGAAACTCAGAGGCTTGTCTCTGGGTAGGAACATTCAAAGCCCACCGAATAAAATCTGATTTTATTAAATTTTTCTGATTCATGTTCATGGTTTTATTTCCCTTAATTTCTTTGCATTTGACTTTTTTCTGTAACTGCATTGCGTGTAAAGATGGCTCACTCTATATTTGCTCAGTGACAGAAAGACAGGAGCTTACAAAGTCTCCAGGGGACTCTGATACACTAGTGTCCTTGAGCATGCACATCCTTCTGTTGTGGCCTCAAGTGGGCCTCCTAGAAAATGTAAGAGCAAAAGAGAAAAAAACGATCCTCCCTTTTTTGCAAGTCAGCAGCAATCAATTTCCTTTAATAGATAGACATCCATCAGGTTTTACATACTTTACCCATGATAGTATGCTAGATATTTTTGAGAATGGTCAAGTTAACGAGACAGGATTCCTGCCCGCCCTCAATCTTAGCATTTTGTTAGGGGAGCCCATCATTCTAGTGCCCACAGTGTGAACTGGCTGTACTTTCCCATGTGTGCAAAATGTAAACTTTTATTTTCTTTTGCTTTGGCATATTCTTGGACTTTTGTAGAAGGACAGGGAAGAATCTGGCATAAAACAGAGCTCTGGAAGTTAAGTATTTCAGATACAGTAAATATGATAAAAACCTATTATCAACTGGAAGACCAATACATTCATTTCCACCTCAGGTCTCACCCCCAGGGCCTCCCTAAATAGCAGGTGCAGATAGGATATATTTTATTTGCACTTCCATTTGGTAGAGTCACACAGAAAACATCAGGAAGAATTAGGAAAGTAACTGCCTCTTCCTGTCACTTACTTGCATGTAGATAATTTCTAAACGTGTGTCGTTATACATCTCCTCTGCGATTTCCTTAGGAACAAACCTTAGATTCCTTCTAAATCATTTCCCTTAAGAGAGTTATTTTGCCACATGCTGTCACCAAGTCTCTCCTTTGATAAGATTTTCTCCTCTGTCATTCATAACTTTCCCTTTTTCAAGAGATCAGTAATTTCTCATAAGTATGACTAGAGAAAAGTCAAAGGGATTTCAAAGATTTACGATTCTAAGTGTTGATAATTTACTACTGATTATAGATAGCAGCGCAGATTGTGCCTTTCTGAAGCATAAATTTACATATATACAATTAAGTTATAGCATCTTATTGCTTCTTTACATTTATTTTAGGACCACCACTAAGTTTGAAACACTCACTTAAAAAGATAAATGAGTTGTTTTCTCTAAAGACAGGATACCACTTCTTCTTAATTAATGAAAAACATATATTTACAAAAATTATACAGGCATACCTTGCCTGAAAATCCATTCTATGGAAGTAAGGATTTTCAAATTCTAAACTAAGGAGAATTTATTTAGTTCCTAAGAGGGGAATTCATAAAAGTGTCCATTTAAAAGGTAAGCTTGTAGGCTTCTGTTCCAGTCATGCTGTCAAAATAGGCAGGTTTTTTATTAGCACCTTGATATAAACTCTGGAAAAATGATAGAAGCGAAAAGATAGTGAGAAAATCTGAGGAGAATTAATTCTCTTAGAACCTCTAGTATGTATGCATGTGTGTGTGTGTGCAATGGTATGTGTTAATATAATAAAGATATCAATCCTAAATAAATTAATGTGAAAATTATAACTCTAATAAAAATTCTGATTGGCCCATGAATAACTGAATATACCTTTTATAAGAATGATTAATTGGGGTATATTTTCATATTAGTTAATAAAATAGACTTCAAACTTGTGTTGACAAAAATGTGGATGTTATATTAGGAATGAAAAAAATGGGTCAATGAAAGTGAATAGAAAATTTAAGAGACAGACCAAACAAGGTAGCATAAAAGAGCATTATAGGAAGAGCAGATTGTCTAGCATTTGATTTGGGGGAAATTCCTTTGCTATATGGAGAAAATAAACACCAGATCCTTCTTAAGCATTACCCATAAAGATGAATAGAGATTAAATTTATAAATAGATGAAATGCTTTACATGCAAGTTTTCAGAGCCATATCCCTGTGCCTCTAAGTGAGCTATATAATAATGCTATCCTATGGTGATCTTGTGTTTTGTGTAAAGGACTGTGTCGCTCTTTATGGGCTCATTAAAACTCCCAACATTCTAAAGAGTACATATTATTCAATACCCCAGTTTACAGATTTCCAGTCTCAGGATCAGATATTTAATAATAAAATGCCATATGTTTGCATGCAGAAGGAGAACCTGCGGATAAGTCCAGACAGTTTGGCCTCAAAGCCTTAACTCCTGGAAGAAGGGGATGGAAATGTTTCAAAGAATTAGACCAGAAAAAATACCATTAAAAGAATCAATACAGGGGCTTTTGGGTGGCTCAGTCAATTAAATGTTCTACTTTTTAAATTGGCTGGGGTCATGATCTCAGGGTGGTGGATCCAGCCCCAAATTGGGCTCTGTACTCAGCTCAGAGTCTGCTTTAGAGTCTGTCCCTCTCATTCTGCCCCTCCTTCTGCTCTCCCTCCCTCCAAATAAACACATGATAGATAGATGATAGATAGATAGATAGATAGATAGATAGATAGATGATAGATAGATAGATGATAGATAGATAAAATCTATCTAAAAATAAAATCTAAAAATAAAAAATAAAAGCATCAACACAAATGTGTATCATGTGTGCGTTATGGGTATGGACACGTCTACATACCAATCAGCACAGAAAAGTATTTGATACAATCTTTTCAAACTTTTGACGTCATATTTAATCTTCCTTCTGGTCAGTTTCTTTCATCTCATCCATTTGTCTGTACTATAGAAAGCAGCCCATGACTCTGAACAAAGTTTGCCAAACTTCTAGACTTCTCATCTAGGGAATCTGTAAAGATACCTAAATAATAGGAGCCACCTTGACAGTTCTCAAAAGCAAGGTTTTTTGTTTTTTGTTTTCCCATTTCCACGTATGATTTACTGCCCTTACTTGAATTTATTAAAAGAAATTACTGGAATTATTAACAGTATCTGATTTAGACATTACTTTAGAGGTCTGACACTCTTCCTCCTAATTTACCTCTTTCTCTTACAAATCTGAACTCAGTTCAGGGGCACCAGCTGATCTTACCACTCAACATTATGGAGTGGTTCCTGGATTTGCAAATCTTCATTGGTTTAATTTCCCTTGATGCTCCTCCTAGAGGGTGAGTCATATAGGCAGATGTAGGTTTTGGTTTAACTGGCAAAAGACAAAAATCCAGATCTTCTCTGGCAGCAGTGTAAATCCTCCCTAAGCTCCCTGGATAGCAACTAGCTGTAGAGGAGAACACTAACAAAATATTTTGAAAGTAAAATCTTCCCTCTGCAGGGTAAATAACTCCTTACATATTGTCATTAGGTATCATTTCTTATTTGCAAAAAAAAAAAAGTTCTTTTTGGCAATTGCTTCCTTATATAAAATACAGCAGATATTATATTCAAATCTTCATGTAAATATAGGCTTAAAAAATGTAGCTGCCTTGTGTAAATTAACTTATGATCAGAAAACTTCTGAGTCTTTTGCTTTCTTTTTGATTTGAGTGAATTTCATGAGGGAAATTGTATGTTATGCTGATAATTGCTAATGAAGTTTTTTTACCTGTAGGTCAGTGCTATAGTTTTGTTTCAATAGATTTAAAATTATTAGAAATAGCTTCTGATCCTTATTTTAATAATGCCTGTATCAACACATATCCACAAATGTGAATATTAGTAAAATTATTAATATGGAATACATGACACATATGCTTAGTTTTTCATTTTTCTATTAAAGGAAGATCTTGTGTAATTGTTTCCAAAATCATAGATATGGAAATTATATTACTTATTTTAGAATGAAAAGTAAAATTTAATTTGAATATTAAATTTGCTGTGTTTGGAATAGTAGAGCTACATGTTACTTTCTTAGTTTAAAAAGAGTACGAAAGTTAAGCTCATTACTCTCAATAAAAGTTATTAACAACGTTTTGAAAATCATACTCTTTTACAACATACCGTTTACTACTGAAAAACACAAATATATTTGCATAATAAATAGTTCATCTTAAAACAAACACATTACTTACTGTTGATTCTCAGAGACAGGTGAAGCATCTGCTTTATCTGTGGGAAGGATGGTGGAGAGAAAGAAGGTTAGAGCAATATATGTACATTACACTTATTTCCTGTTTTTGGCCAGTATGGTTGTGCAAGTAAATCTAAGTCAACAGGTCTGAAACAGGATTTGTCACTCCAATAGTCTCATTGCTTGTTGTATAACTGCAGTTTTGGCAATATCTTGTGATTCTCCACATGGCTTTAAAAAAAAATTTTTTTTTGGATGGCTTTTCTTCAGCTCAAGTGATTTCCTTAGATGTCACCTTTGCTGTGTATTTATTCTCAAGTGCCCCTTTGGCATCTAGAATTGAATTCTCTATAGACCTTGGGTAGAGGGTATTTAATATTTCCTATGTCAAGAATAAGCAGGTTGCAGACCTTGTGCAGAGCTTTTTCTCCTATGGAGTTTAGGAAAGATGTTTCCTCATTTAAAGCAAATGCCTTTCTTCTGGATATTTCCCAGGATGCAAGATGAGTCCACAAGTTGACACATTTACTTACTGGGAGCTCTGATGTGTCCGGTACTGTGGGAAACCACATATAAACTAAATGTAGATACTTGTACTTATGTGTGCATTTCTGCAAGTAAAACTAATTTTGGTTCAATGTGAGGGCTGTGGGGATAATTCTTTAGTGTATTATAGCAGGACTCAATTTGTACAGGATGTCTGAAATTAATGTTGAATTTACTGTAATTGTTTTTAGACTTTTAAATTTATTTGTATATGTTGGAACTTGGTCCATTCTCTAATGGAAAGAATGACCTAGAAACCTTGATCTAAGGAATGCTGGCAGAGGTGGAGGGTGCATCTCACTCACCCTGTGTGACGGTGCACCTCACACCCTCCATCTCACACCCTCACCCTGTGTGAGATGCACCCTCCACCCTCCACTCTTTACTGTGTTCTAAAGCAAATCATACCTACTTTGGTCTCCCTTCAGGTTTGGTCCTGCAACATGAAGCTGTGTACCTCAAACTGACTTTTCACATCTAGTTTGTAGTTTTCTGATTTGAAAAATTGTAAGGCAGAGAGATTGTATCTCCTTTGTGTGAAAATATTTAGGCCTTTAGAATGGATAATGCGGGATGTCTGGGTGGCTCAATGGTTGAATGTCTGCCTTCAACTCAGGGCATGAACCTGGAATCCTGGGATTGAGTCCCACATAGGACTCCCCTATGTCTCTGCCTCTCTCTGTGTGTCTCTCATAAATAAATAAATAAATAAATAAATAAATAAATAAATAATAAATAAATCTTTAAAAAAAGTCTTTCTAAAAAAATAAAATGGATAATGCAATGCATTCGGATTCTAATTGGATAAACTTGCTGCTTCTAAACAATGAATTTTGTTTTAAGTATGTGTGTTACATGTAGATGCGATGTGGGTGTTCCCACTTCTTTGCATATCCTTAGGAGAATTTGACCCCAAACTCAATTTTATTTTATTTTATTTTATTTTATTTTATTTTCCCCAAACTCAATTTTAAAACCTCGTTCTTGATTTCCTGATTTTCCAGTTCTGGATTTCTTCTTAGCAAATAATATTGAGTCCTGACAAAGTGTGTGATGATGTGAGGGGCCTACCAGAAGGATTATCAGCCAGCATGTCTTGAGCAATGGCTCAGGTCCTGTATTCTAGTTCAGACGATCAATGGTAAGGCAGGGCTTCTGGACCAGATGTGTACACCAGTGTTCCTCAGTGCCTGGACCACATCTGCCCAGTGGTGCAGCACCATTCAGCAATATGGCTTTTGAAAAAATCCTCCTTTTTCTGCTGTATTCCTGAAGGGAGCTGGTAGCTTCACTATTATGTGCAGTTAGTGGGACCAAAGAACAAGTTTGCTGTTTGGGTCTAAAGTTTGTTCACTCTCAAGACTCACAGAGTAATTTGAGATAAACCATCACCATGGATGTTTGCTACACCTTGTTGCTTGTTATATAACCTCTGTACTATAAGTAAGTTGTATGTTTTAGATTCGGGTAAAACGAGGTCGAGAGTTACTGGAATGTTAAAAACATGGGATTGATTCAAGGTGGCACATGGTCGAAGCATGTCACTGACTGTGTTTCCTTCTCTTCCAGGGTTGGCATGTCATGACCTGTGCCTTGAGAATCTATCATCTATATTTTTTCATAGGTTTCTTTTCTCCATAATTGGTCCTTCTTTAATGAAAGATTCAAGTAGAGTAAATACTTTCTGTCTGCTTGGCTCTGGGGAGAGTTGTGTTTTTGTATACTTCGCAGGATTGACCCCTTTTCTATAGAAAAATTTGAAATCTGGGGCACCTGGGTAGCACAGTGGTTGAGCATCATGCCTGGTGGAGCATCCTAGGGTCCTGGGATGGAGTCCCGCATCAGGCTCCCTGCAGGGAGCCTGCTTCTCCTTCTGCCTATGTCTCTGCCTCTCTCTGTGTGTCTCTCATGAGTAAACAAATAAAATCTTAAAAAAGGAGAAACATCTGAAATCTAAACTTTTGAAACCGTTCTCCTTGTGTTTTAGAAGGTACCTAGAACTTGGGCAAGAGTAATAAATAAGTGTGTTAGGTCCCCTTTCACAGAAACCAGACATTTCAAGAGGCAACTCAATGTGATTAAGCCAGGCCACTGGGATCCTGAGTGTTGGCAGCAGGGCCCTTTTGAGGGTGGCACTCTCTACTTTCCCAGGATGATGGATTGAAAAATGCTTTGCTAACGCTGCTCCTGGCCACACCTGGCCCAGGTCCACATGTGATCAACAAGCCTGGGAGGGGAAAGAGGAAGCTCACAAACAAATAAAGAGTCAATTATTTCTGCCAGCACATCTGTGCTACTGTTAAGCCCAGAGTCGTCCCTTTCCCATGGAATCCTCCTCATGATGGGAAAGATGCACTTGCTGTGTACAAAATGTTTTCTCAAGACTGTTCAAATTGTGCGTGTGGCTTTAAAACATAGAATTGCTATTCCTGATTTAGCTATTGATTATTCCTGTAAGAGTAAAGGTGAGCTTGTGAACTACAGAGATCTAAAAGATTTGACAGTAATCTGTTGGACTTTATTATTTTGGAGAATATTTTAGTCTTTTATCCTTGTAAATGGAAGTATATAGTACCTTAATAACATAATGAAAAAAGACCCCATAACTGATTAGTATTTTTAAGTTCCAAGTTCTTATGATATTAACTTTTATTTTCTGGTTGTATAAAATTCAGTATATAACAGTCATCTACATTACATACTAAATTATCATCATTTGGTTCGGTTAATCTATGGAGGGATCTATTTAATTGTTCTGGGCTTTTTTCCATATCTCAAAAATGAAGAGAGTTGGACTAATAAAATTTCTGTTTTTTTCTACTTTCAAACTGTAATGATTCCAAATACTGAGGAGTATTTATACTAATTTTATAAATGAGGGAGTATAAATTAATAAATCATATAACACATACCTAGCACTGGCAGACCTTTCTGGGTGCTCATGTTAACATGTAGATGGCACAATGGGGTGAGGAATTCAGTAATTTCTATTCATTTTCATGTGTGTGCTAGCTTTATGAGTTTCAGGGTAAAGTACTAGAACTGACGAGTGCCTGCTCAGCAGATGTATAATTTAATTACAGTTTATTAATAAGTTAAGTAATTAGATATTACTCTAACTGCTATCGAGATAGAGGGGGTGCCTGGGTGGCTCAGTGGTTGAGCATCTGCCTTTGGCTCAGGTCATGATCCCTGGGTCCTGGGATCAAGTCCCACGTCAGGCTCCCTGCAGGGAGCCTGCTCCTCCCTCTGCTTGTGTCTCTGCCTCTCTCTATGTCTCTCATGAATAAATAAATAAAATCTTAAAAACAAAAGAACTCGAGATAGATTGTACCATAAAAAACAATAAAAAAAACCCTGCTAACCATTAGGCTGCCATGTGTCCAGTTAGTTCCTAAAATATATTTTATTTTACATAAATGTGAAGTGAGGTGAGAGTTCTCAATAAGCTAAAGCAGCCACTTGGATAAAATCACCTTGGAAACATCTGTGCAGCCATTTTTTTTATGAGACAATGTGTTTCCTGGGCAAGACCAGATCTAGAAGCACTCAGAGCCCATTCTCCTCTGTACTTAATTCATGGTGTAAATATTGTTAAGAGCTTGGGATTTGTGATCTGATGGACAGGAATTACATTTCTATACCAATGTATACTGAGAAGTTATTTTTCACATCCCAAAATGGAAATAGTATTATTATTTTATTTAATTGTGAGAAAATGTGATACTGTATGTAAGTTGCCTGCCATGTAGTAAGAATTTCTAGTGTTAGTTCCCTCCCATTATCTGCTTTTTTCTTTCTGTGTTTGGAGAAACTTGTCCCTAACTTGTAAGCCATGGAATTGTACTTGAAGTTTCTGAGAGATGGTTTGATTTACGAAGGTATAGGTAGTTATGTGGGAAATTACCATAAGAATTGGATAGAAAATGGCATAAGAATGGAAAATATAGGGACATCTGGGTGGCTTAGTTGGTTAAATGGCTGCCTTTGGCTCAGGTCATGATCCCAGGATCTTGGGATGGAGGCTGGCATCAGGCTCCCTGCTCCACGGGGACCCTGCTTCTCCCTGTCTCTGCCTCCTTCTCTCTCTCTCTCTTCTCTCTCATGAATAAATAAATACGATCTTTTAAAAAAAGGGAAAATATTTTTGGTTCATAATTAATACTTAATAGATTTCCTCTAACTTTATATTCATTGTAATGGTTATATGATCATAGGTGCACCATGATATATAAGGCTTATTGCTTATTAAATATTAGCACCCCTATTATTAAGTTAAACAAACGTTTTTTTAAATGTGGCTATCTTGGTCACAAAATACCGTACACATACTGGATTTACAGTTTGACCTCAATCTTCCAAAATGGTTGTTTGCAATCACCTCTTTTCCTTCACCTGCCATAATTAGTTTGTCTTTTTCTGTACTAATATCCACCATTGTCATTGTTGGTCCTTTATGACCCATCCCTCCCAACTATATCAGTGAGATCCTTTCATTTTATTCTTATTTGCATATCAAACTTTATGTTAAAAGAGCAAGTCACTTGCTCTTGTGTCTATATTTTAAATCCATTCCAACAATTTTAATGGAACTTTTGATTGAGCATCTCAGTGATCATTGCTATTAAACACTACATCCTGCTTAGAGAATGTTACATTTCTTATTCCTTAAAATTAATCGTCTGTTCTTGGGTTTTAACCAGTATACTTTAACCAGATTGTCTATAACATAAAATAAATAAAGCACAGGGGCTCCTAGGTGACTCAGTGGGTTAAACGTCTGCCTTAGGCTCAGGTCATGATTCCTGGAGTCCCAGGATTGAGCCCTGCCTGTCGCCTGTCCAGCTCCCTGCTCAGCAGGGAGCCTACTTCTCCCTCTGTGCCCCTCCTCCCATGTGCACAGGCATGCACTCTCTGTCTCAAATAAATAATAAAATATTTTTAAAATACTCAGATAAATAAATAAAGCACAGCTTCCCTCCTTCCTGACCAGCCCTCCTCTCATCTTAGACATAGTAACTACTGTATGCTGCCTTGTTGTCACTTCTGTGCTGACCACTCGAAAGGAACTAGTTACTGCAAAAGGTGAACAAGATCTCTGTCTGAAAGTCGACCTCTCCTGGCCCAACTTTCTATCACTTTCACTTCCCAGTTACCAACTACCCATAGCTTACTGGCTAATAGCATAATTTGGAAACCATCAACTTTAGGAAATAACTTTCCAAGCCTTAGTTTGTCTCTTCTGTAAAATGTAGACTTTTGTAGGCTAGGTTTGCTTTGATGATTAAAAAGTTTATTCTACATAAAACTTTTAAGATGATACGTGGCATACTAATACTTTAAAATGAACATTTTTATTATCTTCTCCCAAGCCTGCTCTTTGCTAAACACATAAAATATTTCCATTAAATGCATTTTGTTTGATTGAATGGTTAATTCAAGGGTATTTATAAGATCAATTTCTTCTTGTAGATGTCATAGGAAAGAATCATCAGTATCATTTAATCAGAAGTTCGAGTATTTAAGGCCCAATTATGTTGGGGAACATCAGGATGACATTAGGAAAACAAATGATCATCTCTGTGTCCTTGCTAAGAAATTGAGAGCCACCAACCCTCAAGTTTAAAGTTGAAGTTCATTTTAAAATTAGCATTATCTCATCAATAAAGACACATTGCAAATAATCATCATAGTGACTCTTTCCTTTGTCTTAGGAGATGTTGAGGAAGATAAAAAAACTCAATACCAGGGAAGGTTTTGCTAGTATATAGGAAGATAGTGAGAAGAGAAAGGAAAATAGTTTGTTCATCCTCTACCCTCTTCACTAACATCTGTGGGCTCCCCTTTGCTGACTGCATACCTCTCTTCATAAAAATTCAGAGGTCATAGCAATCAAACAACTTACAAAGACTTTCATGATTATACATTCCTAGTTCCATGATAAACTCTTTGTATTTTGAGGTTTCAGAAGTGCTCAGAAAAGCCAAGCGGGCCTCTGTACATTAACCTATTGATGCTTGACATCCCTTATGTTTGAAATTCCCTTAAGAGAGAGCACAACTGTCCATCATCCTTTTGAGGGCAGACTAGTGGAGCATGGATGGCAAAGATGCATTGAGGGGTTATCAGGTCATAATTTTTGGATTTAAAACCATGATTCTTTTTTGTATTTAAATTTTGACTAGTTAAGTCACTTACTTAGGAATAGTATTCCCAATTTCACAGGTTATCACACTAAGAAAAAAGATATGTCAGAGGAGATATTTCATAAAATTATAATTTCAAATCAGAAAAGCTAGGTGCCACTGGGCAGTGTTATACAATAAGAAACTATTCCATCAGAGTAAAAATTACAGATAATTAATTTGTCCCTAAAAGGAGAAAGGCAAACCCTACAGAGAGTAATCTTATGTCTGCAAGGTGATTCTTTTATATATATTTAAATGCATGCAATCCTAACATGACAGCGTTTGCTTTTTCAGCTACTTCTGCCTGAAAGGCCCCACATTATTTTCATCTTATCTTTCTTAGATGCAGTTAAATCCAAGTCACTCTATGTGGAATGCTAGGTTAGGATAGAGAACATTAGACTTCATTTAGTAATAGTTCTCAGGGGCCTCTGGGACATTACTGAAAACTCCAAGACTGTCTCAGTGCCATAAGAACCTCCTCCATGATTTCAGTCAAGGAGTCCGTGTTCTGCTTTTTCCCTGTCTGGTCCTTTGGCTCTGATGTGTGTCACTTCATCATGTTTCCTGAAGAAGAGTAGTCATGTTCAGAATGGGTGTATGTGACCTGACATCTTGTGTTCTGTCCAATGATCCCAGGCCCTTTAGTAAGCACAGGTGGTGGTGTAAAATAATGAACAATCATAACCATGTGGATTTCTATGACAATTACATGAAAATAATTTCAAAATCATTTCCCACAGGGAGTTTGTTTTCTGGCCAGTTTCTCTAAGTCAACTGAAAAAAAAAATGTGCATGTGGAATTGTCTGCAATTCACATGTTGTCTCTTCAACTCCTAGAATTTCTCCTACTCCATCTTGTTGTTATTCTTTCTGTTGGCCTCACTATCTTCCCAAGCTGCAAGAAGAGAATGATTAGAACGTCCTTGAGATTTTCTATGTGGCATGATACAATTGGTCAGATTATAGTCATTTCCCCAGGGACACTCCTTATTCAATCCTAGGTTATTTTGCTCAATATACACACTTATACTTAGGCAATAAAGGCAACATATAACTTAGTGAGCACTTATTGTATGTATAATTTATTGTCTTCTGTGAGGTGAAAGAGAAGAGATAGTAGATGATTCATTTGGACATATTCATATAGTATTCCTAATGATATAATCAAAACTAACAAAGGCATTTGAGTTTTTTAAAGCTTATGAATTTATGTATTGTTTTATGTTTTGCTTTGCTTGATTTCATCCTTAATATACAGAATCAGAATCTCTGAAAGTGGAGCTCAGATTTCAGCATTTTTGATAGGCTTCCTAAGTGACTCATATTTTGGGAACTATTTTATTTTATTTTATTTTATTTTATTTTATTTTATTTTATTATTTTATTTTATTTTATTTTATTATTATTTTTTTAATAAAATAATTTTTTATTGGTGTTCAGTTTACCAACATACAGAATAACACCCAGTGCTCATCCCGTCAAGTGTCCCCCTCAGTGCCCGTCACCCAGTCACCCCCACCCCCCGCCCTCCTCCCCTTCCACCCCCCCTAGTTCGTTTCCTAGAGTTAGGAGTCTTTATGTTCTGTCTCCCTTTCTGATATTTCCCACACATTTCTTCTTCCTTCCCTTATATTTTGGGAACTCTTTTAAAAGCCATACATATGATCAGGGCACCTGGGTGCCTCAGTTGCTTAAGCCTCTGCCTTAGGCTCAGGTCATGATGCCAGGATCCTGTGATCGAGCCCCACATCAGCTCCTTGCTCAGGGAGCCTGCTGAGCAGGGAGCCTGCTTCTCTCTCTGCCCCTCCTTCCAGCTCTGCTTCTCCCTCGCTATCTGTCTCTCTCTCAAATAAATAAACAAGATCTTTTTAAAAAGCCATACATATGGGGAGTCACTTAAAAAGTTTTCTAAAGCTGGTTAGAATGACCATCTAGTTCGTGATACTTTGAAGGTGACAGAGGACACTATTAAAGTCATTGTTAAGGTTAACCTATGTTTATCAGGGACTTCCTAGACCAAGAAGCATTACTGTTCTAGTAACAGTTGAGTACAAAAGCACATGTTTTGAATATAAAATCCAGGCCAGACTGAAAGTTTTGAAATGTATCCTAGACTGTTGGCTCCATATTATCCCAGTTCATATTCAATTAGAATAGCAGATTATCCCTCCAAGTTATTGCTACTCCCAGCTCATCTACTATATTCCAGCATCTCTGTCCTAGATTAAGCCTTCATCATTTAGCTTCTAGATCATGGTAGTGGCCTTGTAATGGCTCTTGCTCTCCATGTTTGTCTTCTTCCATTCTTTCTTCCCATCTGATGCCACAGTAATGATGCATAAATTGTCATTTTGTTATCATGCTTGAAATTTGTTGATGTTTCTATATGATTTAAACTATAATAATAAACAGAATAAGCAGTAAAATACATGCCATAATAATATTGATATGAACAAGAAATAACATAGGCATAAAAAGAACACTTGTTTAGCCATTGTAAAACAGTACTTAAACATACCAGTTGGTGAATTGCCACTGCTGTTACCCTTTTAAGTGCTCCTTGCCCTACTGCAGAACTTCCTTAGCCTCTGCCTTCAGAGCCCACATGGACATTCACACAATCTGGTGATAGACAAGGTTAAGCCTGGCATAGAAATGCCCTCTTGGACCTAGCTCTCCTCTTATGCCTTCAGAGAGCTCTAATAGGTCAGTGCCTGTGTGGTACACTTAAAATAACTTCCTTTTCATGGTATACAATTCTTCATGATTTGGCCTCTTCATACTTCATGTGCATGGCCCAGCTTCTCCCACTCTGTTTCACTGCTCTGAAAAACGACATCTTCTCCCATCTACTTGGGCACCTGCCTTCTGGACCACTCTCTTTCCTTACTTTCCTTCCTTCCAAATTCTTACTTATTGTTTGTATCCCAGCTTAATTGTTTTTTTTTTTCCCTTAGGTCCTATAGGCATATTTGAATATGTTCCTTAAGCTCACATCTTATTATCTTTAACCAATAATTTTTAAATGTGGCTTTATATACATGTTCATTTCCCTTCTAAACAGTAATATTCTTGATCCTTGGATTTTCAAATATATTTATACCCAATTCTTAGCACTTTTCCTGTACATAGTATATGTCAAAATATATTGACATATAACAAATAAAGAATTAATAAATAAAGAATGCTTATTGGAAAGAATACATAAATTTTAAAAGTTGTTTAAAATTAGTGAGGTTGACATGAATGTGATGCATTTTGAGCTGAACTTTGCAGGAGTAAGGGACATGCTGGATAGGAGATAAGAGTGATTCACATTCCCAAAAAAGCCAACAACAAAAACAATGCACAGGAAGAGAAATGAGGACTTAGGTGAGTGGAGAATGGCAACACTGGGTTAGTAAGCAAATGACAGAGAAAGAAGAGAATTACCCCGAAACATTGTACGTCAGTTTGAGATGTTTAGAGCCACACTCCTGGAACCAGTAAATCCAAAGCTTTATCTTCTCACAATAGACTTGGGTTTGTAACAATTGGAAGTTTGTTCTTCCCTGCGGCTTGGTTCCAGCTCCATACAAAGTCATCATCTGTGTCCCAGAAGGAAGTAAATCCGTGTTAAGCATTAACTAATCTTTCTTTGCATGTACTTTCCCTGAGCTTATTATGTTCACTCAAAGGTCAACTGATGGTGCTTAGGCCTGCTGGTTCATTGTTCCTTAAGCAAATGGTTCTTTGTCAAATGTTAATCCCCCTAAATTAAGGCTCAAGGAATAAAGAAATCCATTTAGTAATTTATGTGGATTTGCTACACCTGGCACAGTTCCTTGCTTTTTGTCATGTGACCTTTTAATGGTAGTTTTAATAATTCACTGGTGTTTAAAGATCATCTATGACTAAATAGAATCCAATTCTTACGACTGTGAAACCATAGTTCTTGCCTCTCATTCAGGAAAACATCTTATCTGCCTTTAATATGAAGCTTACAGAGTAATTGCAGTTGTCTGTGTTATTATTTCTACCTTTCTAAGGTTAATAGTTGTCTCTAGAATACTCAGAGTGATAGCAATCCAGCCTTGATCTGGTTAAATAAATTCTAGCTTAAGATTTTATGATTTCTTCCAAGTTATACAAAATTGTAATGACTTATGTTTATTTCATTTTAATCTTTTTTTATTTCATTTTAATCTTAAGCAAAAGTTTTTAGGACAGTGGGATCCTCGAGTGAGAATAGAAAACATTATAATTACAGGCTTATTCATATGAAGAATTAATGCTAATCCCTTTGCATGGTGTTAGATTATGTTATTTACTCAAGTGATACTGTCCTTGGCAAATTTCCTTCTTACCTGGGGTAAAGATACTTCTCTTCTGTCTGCTGGACAAATTTTTAGATATAATTACCACATGCTATTCTCCAGTTTTCTAAATTTCACTCTGTCTTGAGTTACATAAAATCTCAAGAACATATAGTAATAAATAGGAGAAGTTGAAAGTTAAACTATACTCTTATCACCAAATTTAATGCTTTGTCTTCTGTGATTATGTTGGAGTCCCCTGACTTAAATTATGAGATTTCTAGGTGAGATATCAGCATTAGGTGAACGGGCAATCATCACAAATTGCACACTTTCATGGATATTCAAGTATCTTTCCTGCTGCAGAACACGTGCTGTTCAGCCCTCTGACTGTAGCCTCTTCTCAGTTCAATCACCAACTGGTAACTATATGTGTTAGTTTTCTTTCTACAACTGGGGTTAATTATGTATATATTTCATGGGGGTAATTGTGAGAATTAAACTAGTCTATACCCGTAAAGCTTTTTCAGAACATTGCTTAAGACATGAAAACTTCTATTATGATTATTGTCACCATTGTTATGAATATAATTCTATATGTTTAATAAAGACTCCTTTTGAGAAAACACTGAAGGTACAAAATATGTGACTGTTTTATCTGAGAGTAATTTTTCAGGACTTCCATCATTAATTGCATGAAAAGAGAATTCTTTATTTTTAATCTTCAGACCTTTGGTTAAATGTGGCTTAATCCTTGGCACTTTTCTTCTGAGGTTCCAGCTAGCACAGGAAGTGCTAGAATGGATGTAACTGGATTTGTTTTGCAACAATAAATTACAAAAAAATAAGGACTCACTGTGAAATACTAGAACTTAAGTAAAGTCAAATATTTCAATGATTGAAAGGACACTAAAAAAAAAGGATGTTAATTATCGAATGATTTCTAACCCAAGCCCTTAGCATTAGCAAACACACGATCTTTCATATCCCTTTGCAGTAAACACAGAGACAAGAAATTTTCTGCACTTGGAACTATTCATACAGTGTGGGTTTTGTAGCTCTTCATAATTTGTTTTACTAGCATTTTGTTAGCTTTTCTCTCTTCACACTGCTCCAAAGCAGATCTTGCTCATGGATTTCACTTATATGTAATTGCATTTTGAATATTGAGGTCCCCAACCAGGAGAATAGAGTCTACTGGCAGTTGCCAGTGCTGTACTTAATAGAGAGAACTCTTGGCCCATTTCCAGGACTTGGCTATATTTGCAAGGGAATTGTGCAGATTCCTGGTATGGAAGGAAGAGCAGTGGTTATGTTCTCAGTGACTTTATACTCAGAAACTTCTCTCTCATACTCTGACTTCCCTGAAATCAGAAGCAAAAATAAGAAGCAAAGCCTTCCTACAGAAATTTCAGTAATGCACAGTCTGATACAATGGTTCTCAACTCTATTGAATGCAATGCTTCCATTTTGTTTGTTTGGTTGGGTTTTGTACATTACATCTCCATTACTTATTTATTTTTTAACTAGAAGTTTATACTTTATTCCCAATGCTTCCCTTTTATAACAAAATCTTTTTTAACATCTCCTTTACTATTCTAAAAGAAATTCAGGGAATAACATATCCAGGGTTTCCCTAGAGTATGTGAAGCCCTGAGAAAATACTTCTTGTGGGATCCCTTTCTATAACCATTTATCTCACCTAAAATCAGCATGTAAACACCATTCTATTAGCTCAATATCATTTGATCCTATATAAAAAATACTACTCTGACCAGTGAGAGCTATCTATTCACCAGGCAGCCCATCTGTAAGTAAAGTCTTGCCACAGAGCTTGAGGTATCCTCTGGGTTCAATTGTGTTGCTTTAGTGGGTACCTAGACCCCATATATAGTGCTGAAGGTTGGAGAGCAGCCCATAGGGGAGTAACAAGTCCTGGGGCCCACACTTCCATGAGACTTGGGTATTTTTGAGGATGTTACTCCAAAGCACAGGAGCCCTTTTGAGATCCAATTAAATACATCCATGGGGCAGGAACCCAAACATTTGTCTAGGCACAATTTTTTAAAAGCTTGTCATTCATAATTCCCATGTGTAATGTAATAGGCAAACAAAATCATTCATAATAAATTATACATATTTCAAGACAAAAATGTTGATACATGACTATGCCAGAAGACTTAATGAAATTGTCAGATGATCTCAGCCTCTTTTGATGAATATATCTGTAGTTAAAAGAACAAGAATGTCATGAGCTATTTTGTACAAGAAGTATAAGAAATGAAAGAACAGATATATAGATGGACATCAGAAAAAATAAAGTTAGGATAGTTAATGAGGAATCTGATATATCATTATATGATCAAAGAAAGAGGTGAATAACCTTAATGAATTTGAGATTTTATGGAAAGAGAAAGACTGGCAAACTGAAGAAGTAAAAAAGACTTTCTTATAAGTAAACTCAGCATTATTTATAAACACATTACTAAAATAACTCTGTGCTATGATGTGAGTTTCAGGGGACTACTGAGCTTTGCAGTGAAAACCTTTATTTCAGTTGAGCCATATAAATAAAAATTATCAGCTATTGAGGTTGCTGCCTGTGTTCTTCTCCAGGATTTTGATGGATTCCTGTCTCACATTTAGGTCTTTCATCCATTTTGAGTCTATTTTTGTGTAGGGTGTGAGGAAATGGTCAGTTTCATTCTTCTGGATTTGGCTGTCCAATTTTTCCAACATTATTTTGTTAAAGAGACTGTCTTTTTTCCATGGGATATTCTTTTCTGCTTTGTCAAAGGTCTGTTGACCATAGAGTTGAGGATCCATTTCTGCATTCTCTACTCTGTTCCATTGATCAATTTGTCTGTTTTTGGGCCAGTACCATACTGCCTTGATGATTATAGCTTTGTAATATAGCTTGAAGTCTGGAATTATGATGCCACCAGCTTTGGTCTTCTTTTTAAATATTCCTTCAGCTATTTAGGTTATTTTCTGGTTCTATACAGGTTTTAGGATTATTTGTTCCTGTTCTGTGAAAAAAGTTGGTGATATTTTGATAGTGATTGCATTGAATATATAGATTGCTCTAGCATAGACATTTTAACACAGGCAGCAACCTCTGTGACCTTGGTCATAGCAACTTCTTGCTAGACATGTCTCCAAAGGCAAGGGAAACAAAGGCAAAAATGAAATATTGGGGTTTCATCAAGATAAAAAGCTTTGCACAGCAAAGGAAATAGGAAAACCAAAAGATAACTGACAGAATGGGAGAAGATATTTGCAAATGTCTAATCAGGTAAAGGGCTAGAAAATCTATAAAGAACTTATCGAACTCAACACCCTAGGAACAAATAATCCAATCAAGAAATGGGTAGAACAGATATTTCTCCACAGAAGACATACAAATGGCCAACAGACACATGAAAAAATGTTCAGCATCACCCAGCACCAGAGAAACACAAATCAAAACCACAATGAGATACCACCCCATACCAGTCAGAATGGCTAAAATTAACAAATCAGGAAATGACGGATGTTGGTGAGGATATGGAAAAAGAGCAACCCTCTTACGTGGTTGGTGGGAATGCAACCTGGTGCAGCCACTGTGGAAAACAGTATGGGGGTCCTCAAAAAGTTGAAAATAGAGCTACCCTATGACCCAGCAATTGCGCTAACGGGTATTTATTCCAAAGATACAAATGTAGTGATCCCAAGGGGCACCTGCACCCCAATGTTTATAGCAGCAATGCCTACCATAACCAAACTATGGAAAGAGCCCAGATGTCCACTGAGATGAATGGATCAAGAATAGGTGGTATGTATATACAGTAGAACACTATTCAACCATTAGAAAAATGGAATCTTGCCATTTGTAACAATGTGGATGGAACTAGAGGGTATTATGCTAAGTGAACTAAGTCAGTTGAAGAAAATTATCATATGATCTCACTCATATGTGGAATTTAAGAAATAAAACAGGATCAGAGAGAAAAGGAGGAAAAATAAAACAAGATGATATCAGAAAGGAAAACAAACTACAAGAGACTTTTAACCTAGGAAACAAACAGGGTTGCTAGAGGGGAGGAGGGTGAGGAGACGGGGTATCTGGGTGACAGGCCTTAAAGACAATACATGATGTAATGAGCACTGGGTATTACATAAGACTGATGAATCACTGAACTCTACCTCTGAAACTAATAATACACTATATGTTAATTAATTAAATTTAAATAATAAAAAAGAAAAAATGACCACTTATTATTAAAGCTAATAGCAAAATATCAGTAAACTATATATATACATATATATGCATATATATCTATATATATCTAAGAACATGGCTTCTTTATTATGTTTTTTTATTGAAGTGTAATTGACACACAGTGTTACATTTCAAGAAGTTTTGAGAATATAGATTCTTAATTTTTTCTCTCGTGATTTCTCTGAAGTGCTTTCTGGATCATGGTTTCAGCCTGTCTGAATTTAAAAAAAAATTCCATGAGGGGCTCCTGGGGGACTCAGATGGTTGAGCATCTCTTGATTTCAGGTTACATCATGATCTCAATGTTCTGAGACCGAGCCAAAGGGCAGGCTTCATGCTGAATGGGGAGTCTGCTTCAGGATTCTTTCTCACCCTCTGTCCCTCCCCCCTCAAATAAATAAATAAATAAATAAACATATATATATTTAAATTAGATAAATACATTAAAAAAAGAGCCTATGGGATGGTGTTCCCCAGTGGTTAGAGAACAGACTATAAAGAGTCTCCAGTACTCAACTCTAGACAAGATGCTCATTCTTCCTCTACTTAACATTTTCTTTCTCTACTTTACATTTTTTAATTTGTAAAATGGGATAATTTACTTTGTAGTATAGTTCTGAGTATTAAATGATTTACCATTGGCAAAGTGCTTAGTCCAGGGGTTAGAGTAAGTTCTCAGTAAATTGAATCTATTACTAACCCATGTGAAAAGGAAAGGCAGTTATAATTTGTCACTTAATTAGTTGATTCATTTAATAAAAACTTGTTGAGCTCCTACAGTGGGTCAGATAAGGTTTTATGTGTTGCAGATGCCCAAATGCATAAGATATAGTCTCCTCTTCAAATAATTATTTGGAATACATACAAAGCCAGATAAAAAGAGAATAATGTACTGCAAGATATTACTTAAGCAGCTCTCTACTAAACCATAGTAGTCCTCACTCTTCCCTTGGCTACAGCTTAATGGAAGTTGTACTATATACATTCAAGGTATCATGTAAAAGACAAAGTCAAAAGAAAAAAGACTGTGTATGTCAAAACTTCAGTAGTGGTCTGTTTCATCACTAGGGAACAGAATTAAGTTCTCAGACATCGTAGTTTTGGAGAAATCTCCTTTCATATATAGGAAGTAAGAGTCAAATTGCAAAAGGAATGTATAGTCAAAGAGCCAAAGTTCTGGTGTTCTTGTTTTTTGGTTTTGTTTTGTTTTTCTTTCAGTTTAGACCTCTGTGTTATATGTCTTATTAGCTCTGTGGGCCATTTTTCCCTTCTTGGCAGGGTCTTAGATAAAAACTGTAGCCAATAATCTCAAGTATACCAATCACGGTTTCAGAGACATGTAACTTGGGAACTAGAAATTATCTCAGATTATATACAGATAATATATCATTTTTCAAATAAAAAGTCCAGAGAAGTGAAATGATTTGCCACAGTTAAAAGCTAGATAGTGACATGGTTATTGATAGAACAATTCCTGTTTCTTTTTACAGTGATCTTTGTTCTATACCAGTGGTTCTCACATTTTTACTGCACGAGAAATATTGAAGAACTTGTTAAAACAGATTGCTGGATTCCACCTCCAGGGCTTGTGATGCAGTAGGTCTTGTAGATGCACCAGTAATGTGCATTTCTAACAAGTTTCTGGATGTTGCTGTCGCTGGCTGGGAGGCACACATTGAGAACTTTGTTCTAACAGCATGCATCTGAAGCCTCGAGTCTGTTTGATATAAATATTTTTAACCCCAAGCTTCTGAGAACTTACTACTGTGCATTTCTCACTATAAATCTATATTGTCTTTTTCCTCCTCATGACACATACCATCTTTCTGTAGTGTACCTAAAGGCTCTGTTTGCTAATGGCTTGCTCTGACAACTGAAGATTTCCTGAGAAGCTCATTTTTTATTTAATTATAGATTGATTAATGTATGCATGCTTCTTAAAATACAGAGTTCTTCTTAAAATTTAGAATATATTTTTTAAATCACACCACCCTCATTTTCTTTATTGATCAAAATTATTCTCCATTACTGTTCTTCCCCATAACTATCCAACTGGTTAATGGAGTCTGTAGTTAATTCTGGTCACAATTTCCAAAGTCCTGATCAGTCCTATTATCTCCAGCTTCCTTTCCTATACTCTTTTACTACCTGAATTCAGGTGGCCAGACCAGAAATATTCAATTAACCTGCAAGGATTATACTTTTTTCTTTTCTCTTGTTACAAACTGATAAAAGTCATCCTTCTAAAGACTTCAGTATTTAAATAATTTCAGGGCTTTGAGAATATAATAAGAAAAAAATTAATGCTTTTGGCAAATGTAACTGCCTTACTTTAGTTTTTATGTCATGAGGTAATTTTTACATTTCTAAAAATGCAATTTTGTAACCCACAGCTATAAATAACACATCTAACTTAGGCCAGTTACTCTCCTATGGTATGTTTTCAGAGGAAAAAATACCCTTAACATTTGGACAAAATTTAACTAGCATTTACGGTCAGAAGTATTCTGAATCAACTACCATTTCTGCTCACTTCAGGACTGACATGTAAAAAACATGAAAAATGAAGAATTACCATAAGACAGCATAGTAACCTACCTTGGGGACTTTGAAGGGCATCATGTTCTCATTAATCTCTTTTTTCTTCTTTTTTTGGGTAAAGATAACAAAGAACCACCTGAACACAGTTTTTAAAAAATTTATTTATTTTTGCATGGGCACACATGCACGCACGAGAGAGCAGGAGTAGGGGGAGGGGTAGAGGAAGCAGCAGATCTCCCTCTAAGCAGGGAGCTTCAGCAGGACTCCATCCCAAGACCCTGGGATCATAACCTGAATTGAAGGCAGACACTTAACCAACTGAGCCACATGGGTGCCCCTACATGAACACATTTTAGAGCTAGAGCAGAGCCATTATGAAAGTTAAAACTGATCCCCCCCACCCCCGGCAGCATTTAAACACACTCGTATTCAGAAGCCATACTTGAGTAGAGATTTATTTTGAAACAAGGTTTTTTTTGGCAGGGTGGGAGGTTGCATCTTCTGAAGCATTTTATGAGGTTTAAATCATCAATCAGTCTTCAAGACGACTTCTGTATGATTCTGAAGAGTTAGAGGAATCTGAGGGCATCCAAGGAAAGAAAGTGAAGATTCAGCTTATTGGTCTCAACTCTGGGCTCAGAGAGGTATTCAGCATGCCTGTCTACCTAATTTGGGGGGGGGGGCGGGGCGGAAGTTCAGTGCAAAATGAAAATGGTAGGCCCCATGTCCAAAAGGATGAAGAATTACAAGATGGTAATGGTAGAGCATTAAAGCAATCATGGGGCTCTTCTGAGAAGGGGGTTCTGTGTGGCTCACTGCAGAGGTCACATGTCTGTGTCACCGAGTCTCCTTTCAGGTTTCCTTCAGGGTTGCAAAGCTCAGTTTATCTGCATAGGAAAAGACTGGTGATTCAGAACAGAAACTGTGAAAGCAAAAGATTTTTATATGGAGCCTGTGTTTACACTTTTTGGCAAATCAAGAATGTTGAGTGATATATATGGTATATGCGGTATAAATGAGAAGCACCACAGCAATAGAAGTTTTTCTCTATTAGAAAATTCACATAAATGCTTGGAGAATATTAAAATAAAATTTTTTTTTAATATTTTTTTTTATTTATTTATGACAGTCACAGAGGGAGAGAGAGAGAGGCAGAGACACAGGCAGAGGGAGAAGCAGGCTCCATGCACCGGGAGCCTGACGTGGGATTCGATCCCGGGTCTCCAGGATCGCGCCCTGGGCCAAAGGCAGGCGCCAAACCGCTGCGCCACCCAGGGATCCCTAAAATAAAATTTAATAAGGTCTTTTGGAAACCATATTACCCACATAATTCCATAAAGGGGGTCACGCCTCATCAGCACATTATTTGGTAACTCAAATAATACACTTTATCCATGTTATGTAGTATTTATTCTAATGCAATTAAAGCTTTTGCTTATTTTTTTTCTCTTACTCATAGGTCTGTGAACTCTTGGAAGAATTGACTATCTTGTTATAACATCAAGAACTAGTACTCAGTTTGGTACAGAGTGGTTGCTCAAGAAATATTTGAAGAATGAATACTTGAATGAGTGAGCGAGTAAATGAACCCACTCTCAGAACAAGGTTATTATTTATAGGACACATTTAATATGCATAAATAGTTTTAATCTTTGGGACGAAAACTGTCTTTCTTTTGTTATTATACACATAATACATCCATATGATGACATCAGTGATGTCATACTCCTAATAGACAATGCTTTTGTTTATGTCCCTTGAATTCAAACTTGGGTCTTTCTTTCATGATAGGCTGCATCCATACTGTGACTCTGCTCCTCATTCCCTCTGAGTCACCTCAGCTCAGGTACTGTCTAAGTACTCCTGAAGCTGCCTGCGGCCCCACAGCCTGGCACAACTCATCAGAACTTTGTGTGTGGTTGAAGGAAACAGTGGAAATTAAAATTAAAAAATCATTTGCAAATTGTATTCGTGTAGTGATTGCAAATTATGCTACAGCCTTTGGGAAATCTGTAATGTAAGAGACCAAGGAAAGTATTTAGATTGCTATTCTAACTGGCTTTGCAAACATAACTGGTTTTTATGCAACTGATTTTGCAGGCAATGCTCAAATCCACTGTTTCTGTTTGCTTGTCTGTGTCTCAATCTGGTTTCATAGAAACCCAGGAAAACACTTGAAAGCTGTTGTCACAAATTCAAACTGCTTCAGAAAAACCTGGTGAAAATCCATCACTGATGTTTGCCGGTACTCTATGAACCCTGGGATAGATTTTGTTATTCTAAGACAAAATAATGAATTGGTTTATCAAAACTAAAACCAAACAACCAATAAACAGACAAAAAACAACAACCAAGAAGCAAAACAAGAAATGAAAACAAGCTCAGTGGTTTCAATTCCTACTGAAAAAAAAAAAAAAAAGGCCTATGGTTGTAGTAAAGGAAGATTCAATATGAACATATATAGTGATGTATTTCCATATGAGAAAGCTCATCTATTCCATGCCATCAGAGAAAATATCCTGAGAAAATCATGGGATTCCAATTCAAATTTAAGGTGCAAGTTCAGCCTGGCATCGTAGAAATAAGAAGTTTCTACAGCTGCGTTATGTATTGGACAGAGGGGTTAGCTGTCTCCTGAGTGAAAGAATCCCATATATGAAATTTACAGTGGATGGGTTTTATTTAAAGAATAGATAGTTTTAGCAGAGTTCACACCTATTTTTCCATTTCCCTAATTGTAATGGATTCAATATCTACAAAAATATGTTGAGATGTAATGGATTCCATAATATAATATCTACAAAAATATGTTGAGAAATTGAAAATATGTTTGAATCTGCAAACAAAAATAAAAACAGAACCAAATTTTCAGTTTCCTGTCCAGCATGGAGGGAACTTACAAGTTGTCAATCTGTGCTAACACAAGTAAAAAGCTGAACAAACTGGAAAATAAACTCTTTTTAGATCTGTCAGAGATGTTAAGCCACAGGACAAACTGCTATCTCTAAAACTGGGCAGAGAAGACAGACAGATAAATACAGATAATCTCACAGTTTACCAGAGTGGAAATCCACTACAAAAGAACCTCACAGAAACCAGTACCACAATAGCAAAACTGGGACTGAACCTGAATTCCAGAGGCTCAGTGTAGACAAGCATGAAAGATGAAGACTCCAGGGGAACCCAGTGGCTAGGGGCTCCCACACGCACTTTTGTGTTTTAACTACAGAAGCTCTATCAAGTCCTCATAGTAAAGATCTGAGAAAAATCCCCTCAGACTTTCTGGCTGGAGGTAGGAGGAAAGTAGCTATTTCAAAATAGGTCTGATGTTCTGATCTACTTGATAAAGCCTGTCTTCAAGAGAAATAATTTTACCAGAGCCTAACTTACTGGGGATTTATCAGAATTTAACTGACTTGAAGGAAGGGAAAAATTCAACTTAGCTTGTTCTAGTCTTCCACATAAGTAAGTTTTATACTATCTCCTGCCTCCTGTGGCCATCCTGTACCACCAAAGGGGTTGAAAACAAAACAAGCTCAGAGCCATATACTCACTAAAAGACTAACACTCAATTATAGGACTATAGAATAATTCCCACACCTTACCAGGATATTACTGAAGGCCTATTCATCACAGTTCCTTTTACTTAGTACATGTCTTTTTCCACCGAAAAATTTGCACACAGATGTTTATAGCAGTTTTGTTCATAATTGCCCAAGCTCAGACACAACCAAGATGTTCTTCAGTAGGTGAATGGTTAAACAAATTGTAATACATCCAAACAATGGATTATTTAAAGCTAAAGAGAAAGGAGATAGTAAGCCATCAAAAGATATGGAGGAAACTTAAATGCATATCATTAAGAGAAAGAAGCCAATATATCAAGTTGCTACCTATCTGACCTTCTGGAAAAGACAAAACTATGGAGACAGTAAAAAAAAAAAAAAAAAAAAAAAAAAAAAATTTCAATGTTTGCCAGAACTTAGAGGGCAGGAAGGGTTAAATAGAGCACAGAGAATTTTTAGGTCTGTGAAACTATTCAATATGGTATATTATAATGATGGATACATATGATAACACATTTTTCAAAACTCTTAGAACATACACCACCAAGAATAATAAACCCTAATGTAATAAAACTTTGGAAATAAGAATGAGTAGGTTCATTGATGATAAGTTCATTGGAGGTTTATTGATTATAACAAATGTACCAATTGGTTGCTGGATATTGACAAGTGGGGGAGTTTGTGTGTGTGTGGAGACAGGGGTACATGGAAACTCTGTATTTCCTGTTCCATTTTGTTATGAACCTAAAACTGCTCTAATATATATATATATATATAATATAATAATTTATAATATATATATTTTTAAGACCCACTCCCCCAAAAAAAAAAACACCAAATGACTCTGACCAAGAAGATAAATATTTTCTCACCAATATTAGACAAGAAAGGATGAGGACATCTGGGTGGCTCAGCGGTTTAGTGCCTGCCTTCAGCCCAGGGTGTGATCCTGGAGACCTGGGATTGAGTCCCACATCCGGATCCCTGCAAGGAGCCTGCTTCTCCCTCTGCCTGTGTCTCTGCCTCTCTGTTTCTCTGTGTGTGTGTGTTTCTCTTATGAATAGATAAATGAATAATCTTTATAAAAAAAGACTTTTAGAAAAGAAAGGATGACAAATTTAAAAACAAGTTAACATATCTACAACTCAGCTGGATCTTAAAAAGATTATTAGTGTAAAACTTGGAAAATAAATGATTCAGACTTCTGATAAAGACGGAATAGCAGCAGTAGATAAACTGTCCTGTCTGAACAGCTAAAAACAGGCAGAATCTGTGAAACAACACGAAGGAAGAACAAAGAAGATGACCCCACAGTTGCCCTATTTATTGTCTGGAGAAAGTTTCCAAACTATAAGGTAGGGAAAGGAATCTTGGGATCTACAAAGTAAGGAGATAACAGCTAAACTATCTTCTTTTGTATATAAACTCATATGCTTTTCTGATTAGTTATTCCCCAATTATTTCACTCCTTTTTGTTTTTTTAATCAGGCATTCCCATCTTTCTTGGTTTATTATCAACACATTGAGTTAGGAAACATAAGCTTTGCTAAAATCACTAGGAGACTCCTAATAACTAATTAAAATATGAAATTACCTAAAAGCAAAGTTAATGGAATGATAAAGCCATGAAATCTAGCACATTTTTTAAAAAATAATTTCTTCACAGCTTTATTAACTAATGTTGCTTTTTTTTAACTAACTAATGTTGCTTGAAATCAGATATTTATATACAAGTTTTTTTAAATAAAAAGCTCGCAGAAAATAAGTGAATAGTAATCTCCAAGTATATGAATTAAGTAAGTCAAGTCGCAACCTTGGAGGAAACAAGTAAGTCTCACACTTTCAGTTTGAACCCAAAACCCAAGGCAATCCCACTATCTTATGGTAACACCTTCATTTTAAATTTCTTTTCTAAATTGGTTTACCAAGTAGAAAACTAAGTATTTTTAGTGTATATAATTTTAGTGTATATAATTACAAAATGTGACTATAGGTTATATAGGTAATATAGGTTATATAGGTTATATAGGTAATGGGGGCTAAGGAATGCACTTGCTCTGATAAGCACCAGGTGCTGCATGGAAATGTTGAGTCACTATATTCTATACCTAAAACTATGTTAACTTTCTGGAATTTGAATAAAAAAAATAAAAAATTAAAATAAGTTAAAAAAATAAAAAAATAAAATTTCAATTACATTTATTCTACATATGTATATTATATATATTATATGTGTGTATATATAATACATAATATATAATATACATATATTACATGTATATAATACATGTATTATGTGTATATATATAATATACATATATATCATGTGTATATATAATATACATATATAGAATAAATGTGAAAGTTTCACATATATATAAATATATATACACACACACACAAATATTTTTTTTTTTTTTTGAGAGAAAGAGAAAGAAAGTGTGAGCAGCGAGTAGGGGCAGAGGGAGAGGGAGAGAGAGAAATCCAAGCAGGCTCCACATTTAATGAAGCCCAATGTGGAGCTTGATCTCAGAATCCTAAGATCATGAAGATCATGACTTAAGCTGAAATCAAGAGTCAGACACTTCACTACCTGAGCCACCTGGGCACCTCTAAAATGTTTTTTGTAAATATATATATATTTTGTGCATGTATGTATGTGATTTGTAAGTATGTGTGTGTGTGTATGTGTATACACATTTCATACTTTCTAGGTTTGCAGTGAATTCAGTTTTTCTCCCCAATCTTCTAATTCAAGGCACTGATTCTTTTCCCTACAGTTTTATTTATTTATTTATTTATTTATTTATTTATTTATTTATTTATCTGCTCTAACACCATTTGATATTTTGTACTGGCAGTACTTAAATTTCTCACCTCTGGGTATTTTTGTTTTTGTTTTTGTTTTCCCCTCATTTCAACTTATTTTCAATCTCATTGTCTTCTTAAGTCATTTTAACTTCATAATTTTTTTCTCCATGAAATGTTCTTGTTCTCTAAACATTCTTCTTTGTCTTAGGCTAAATCCTATACAAAAGCATAATAAGTGGGAAATATCAGAAAGGGAGACAGAACATGGAAGACTCCTAACTCTGGGAAACGAACTAGGGGTGTGGAAGGGGAGGTGGGCGGGGGGTGGGGGTGATTGGTGGCGGGCACTGAGGTGGGCATTTGACGGGATGAGCACTGGGTGTTATTCTGTATGTTGGCAAATTGAACACCAATAAAAAAATTATTATTAAAAAAAAAGCATGATCTCCAAGATATTCTAGTGTCTTGTAAAGTTTTTAATAGGTCTTTCTGTTTGACGTCTTAAATTCACCTTTTATTTACTTTCTAGTAATAGTTTAACTGAGCCCATTTTCACCCAAAGAATGCATTGCCTTTGTCCCTGTGAGCTAGATAGGATCACATTGCAAAGTTCAAAGGAACTTCTAGTTCTTTTTCTCAAAGACATGAGGCTTGCTCTGGATTCCTCTTCTCTATCTAGTTGGCTGGAAAATGTCAACAATTGATCTTCCTGCTGGTAGAGATGAAAGCCAGGTGCCAGTGCTAACAGAGACATCTGGCTAGCTTGAGTCCTTGGAAAAGCTCAAGAAATGTCTACTTACTCATAAGGACTCTAGAATGTCACATCAGAAAGAAAGAAATTTCTATGTTGACATTTTGGGCTAGATCGTGCTTTGTTGTGAAGGTTGTGCTGTGTGGTATAGGTTGTTTAGTAGCATGCTTAGCCACAGCTACAAGATGCCTATACTACCTCTTCTCATCGCAGTTGTGACTAACAAAAATATTTCCATTTTTTGGCAAATGTCCTCTATAAGAAGAAATTGTCTCTGGTGAAAAGCACTAGTCTAAAGACTAACTAATGTAGAAATTACTACCTGTAAATAGGTTGATGCCTTTAAAAAACTCTTAAAACATGGCATTCGCTTAGGTGTTGGGTGGAAGGAAGTGAGTGAAGCGGCATGAAGACTGGAAGGTGCTGATCATTTTTCTGCAGTGGCATTTGGTAAAAACGACTGCCTATGGGATTGTGGTAGGGAGAACACATTTCTATAGAGCCTAAAGCTACAGAGAAAGTGTTTAGAAAGAGGCAGAATGGGCAGCCCGGGTGGCTCAGCGGTTTAGCGCCACCTGCAGCCCAGGGCGTGATTCTGGAGACCCAAGATCCAGTCCCACGTCAGGCTCCCTGTATGCTTCTCCTCCTGCCTGTGTCTCTGCCTCTCTCTCTATGTGTGTCTCTCATGAATAAATAAAAAAAAAAAAGAGGCAGAATATCAGTTGTCACAAGCTGTTTTAAGCAAAATGCTACAACAAAATAATGTGCATATCCAGGAACAATCTCCCTTGTTGCCTGAAACATCAATTGGCTAATACACCAGGCAAGTGAGCTCTCTCATGGTTGGAAAAGCTAACTGTCCTAGTCCCACAGACCACAAGAGAAAGACTATCACAGTTTTACTCAAAGGGCTCCTATTTGGACTTCTCAGCCAAAAATATGAGGCATCATGGGCAAATATCAGGTTATAGGTGTTGCCTTCCCACTCCTGCCTGCTTTTTTTAGAGGCCCACAGGTCTTAAAATGAAGAAAAAGAAGTGAGCCCAGAGGAGGAAGAAACAAAATTAGAAGACATTTTTGGGTGAGCTTCTTTCACACAGAGATCTGGATTTTTCACAAAGTTGAAAAGTCAGTAGCCTGGCCTTTAAAGGTTTTCAACTGTGTAATATATGAAGAAATCCTTGATTTCTCATAACTGCACCAGCAGAGAGGAAGCCAAAAGAGCTGTGCAGTGTCATAATGTGGCCCAACTCCCCAACATCTGCTTCTGAGATGGCATGGAAGATTAGGAAACAAGGAAAATTTCCCAGGTGACCAAATGTGGGGTGAAGAAAGGACAATGAATAATAAACTTCCTCCCAGAGAATGAAACCAGTCTAACTACGGAAGTTCTTGCCAGATCGGAGAGCTTTTGAAATTCTGAGCCAGCACCATTTATTTCACAATTGTGGTTAACAAATGACTTTTTCAGGTGAGGGTTTTTAATTGCAGCTTTCCTATTTCTCTTCCACCCTTTTATGTTGAGTGCGTACAGGTGTCAGAGGAAGGAGAAAAATAAATGACTCCCCTTTTCTGTTCACCAGACTGTTGGGCTCCCCACTGGATCACATGGAAAAGATTGTGCATCACCCAGAGATACTCAGCTTTGAGGAGGATGCAGTAACTGGACAAGACCTTTGATTATACTTCTTGGAGAAAGTATGTTTTCTTTATGCAGGAAAGACACACAGATTCTTGTACATGGGTATGGGGTGGCCAGAGTGATAGTCTATCAGAAGACATTACTGTCCTCTCAGTATTTATCACCCCTCCACCTCCTTTTAGCAATAGAATCTATTGTTTTTTTAGTTGAGTACAAGGCACCCAGCTACAGAGAATACATTCCCAAGTCTCTCTTGGAAAATCGGCCTCATCACACAACTAATTGACAACAGAATGCATAATAGCCAACAGAAGAACAATTCCTGAAACTTTTGGGTCATGTATGCAAAAGAAACATTGCCTTTCACTAAGTTCTCCCTTGGACTGGATATCAAATATAGAAGTGCAGACAGACACCTCACATACAGAGATGTATTTATTGACAGTAAAAGATTTGTGTCACTAGTTTGCTTTTCTAGATGATTTCATGGAGAAGAGTCCACCTATTTGCCCTGGACTTTTGTGCAAGAGAATAATATGCTATAATCTTGTTTCAATTACAATAATTTTGGTTTTCTTTTTGACTTAAGTCAGTACCAAATACCATATATTATATCTTCTATGGGATTACAATGGAATTATTAATATTTTCCTTTGAAGTTTCACATGTATTAAGATTATATTTAAGTTTAATCATTCAAGATGTTGAATTTATAGAATTGATCTGGTGCTATGGGACATAGGTCATTATAACTGGGATAAATTACTCTGCATTTTTACTCTTAATTGTTAACAGCATTGCCCGATGCCAGCTCTTTGTCTACAGAACTAGGCAAAATGTTTTCCGATAACTGTTTTCGTTTCTTTTGCATTTCTGAGTATTTTCTTATTCTACTTCCTAATATGGAAGAGTTTTTATATCTCTTTCTTTTTCATGACTATACACATATTTTTAAAGATTTTTTTAGTTACAATAATAATATATTAATAAATAATAAATAAAAATCTATTAAACAGTATCTGCTTTAAAAATAAAACAGTTACTTATTATTTAAAATCTGGATTTAATTTGTAGCTCCCATATATATATATATATATATTTACTCTTGTGCATCCCCACACAGACATAATTCCTTTCTTGGGTTTAATTTCTTTCCTTTTTTTAACTTCTTGAGTTTGATAAATACCTGTCATTTCTCTCCCTTCTTATTTAGTAAGAAACTTCCTTTTAGCAGAGCTTTGTTATCCATGAGTTCTTAAATGCAATTATTTTTCTTGATTTATTTGGGCACTTTTATTGTTTAAAAGTTTGTTAGCTTCTACTCCACCCTTCTGCAACAACTTGAGTTTTATCTTGTTTCAAGTAGCAAAAGAATGCTAAAGCTGGAGTGAAATTAAAAATAAAAGAGAGCTTAAGCTTATTCAACTCACTTTAATATGCAATGTAAGAGTATATCCTTCCTACAAATCACAACAGTGAAGTTCAAATGAGATCTTGAAGAGAGCAGGCAAATGTGTGACAGAACCAAATGAGTTGTGTTGTTGTATTGATGTTGAGAGTTCCTGATAGTTGATCACTTGGTCATTGTCTAGGCCTTGGTATAGAGGTAAATTATAAATAAATTCAAGTTAAAATGTAAAGCACTAAGTTGAATTAAAGCCCATGCATGGATAGGAAATAATGGAAAGGAATATTGTCAATTACAAGTTGCTGAGGGCTTCCACTCCAGGAAGGACTTTACCTTCCAGGAGTTCCAGACTAGCTCCTCCTCCAGTGCTCACATGGCTGACCTTATCTTCAGTGCCCCATTTGGCACAGCAAGTAGCAGTGTCTCCACCTCCTATAATGGTGATACAGCCCCTGGAAGTGGCTTTCACAATTTCATCCATGAGGGCTTTTGTTCCCTTAGCAAAGGCATCCCATTCAAATACCCCCACGGGTCCATTCCACACAATTAACTTGGCTTGGGCCACAACTTGAGCATATCTCTTGTTGGTCTCAGGACCACAGTCCAAAGCCACCCAGCCAGCAGGTATGCCTGATGCTACGGTAGCTTGGCCAACCTTTGCATCCTCCTGAAACTTGTCAGCGGTGACAAAGTCAACAGGAAAGGTAATGTTCACACCATTTGATTTGGCTTTAGCCATGATGTCTTTGACAATCTTGGCCCCCTCTTCATCAAAGAGCGATGCACCAATATCCATGTTGTTGAGTACCTTAAGGAAGGTAAAAGCCATTCCACCACCAATTATCATCTCATTGACCTTGTCCAGCATATTTTTGATGAGTTGGATTTTGTCTGCCACTTTAGCTCCACCAAGTATAGCCAGAAAGGGTCTCTCTGGGTTTTCTAAGGCTCTGGCAAAGTAATCCAGCTCCTTTTTCATCAGGAATCCAGATGCCTTCTGAGGCAGGTTCACTCCCACCATAGAACTGTGGGCCCGATGAGCAGTGCCAAAAGCATCATTGACATAGACATCCCCTAGTTTGGATAGTGATGCTCGGAAGCCTTCTATTTTATCTGGCTCAGCTTTAAGCTTATTTCCAGAGGAATCTTGGCCTTTTCCTTCTTCCTCTACATGAAAACGCAGGTTCTCCAGTAGGATAACTGAACCGGTAGCTGGGTTGGCACAGGCTTTCTCCACTTCTGGGCCCACACAGTCATTTAGAAACAAAACATCCTTGCTCAGCAAAGATTTGAGCTCAGCAGCAACAGGCTCTAAAGAATATTTATCTGGCATGGGAACACCATCAGGTCGACCTAGATGACTCATAAGAACTACTGACCTGGCTCCATTATCTAGACAGTACGTGATGCTTGGGATGGAAGCTTTGATTCTCTGGTTATTTGTAATCTGGTTCTTCTTCATGGGAACATTAAAATCTACTCTCATGATGACTCGCTTCCCTTTAACGTCCAGCTTGTCCAAAGTTAACTTCTTAGAAAGAGACATTCTGACTACAAAGACAGAAGCTGAAAGCTAGATCTCAAAGCTGAAGAACCGCTTTACTGCTGCTGAGAGGCTGGATAGATGGTGCTTTCCAACGCCTTTCCCTTGGCCCGCCCCTTTCTTCTCATCACTGTTTAACATAGGGCAGACATTGATTGAACTGGGGAAAAGGAAACTTGGCTCTGTGATTGGCTAATGGTCTTGTCAATCTGGATTTGGAATGTGTGGTCCGTGCAGATTCAAACTGCCAGTGCAGAGCCCTAATCCGGAGTAGTGATATCTGGGTTGGAGGGAGAGGTGGGTAAATAAAGAAACCCTGGATTAAGCGGTTTAGCGCCGCCTGCAGCCCAGGGCATGATCCTGGAGACCCTGAGTCGAGTCCCACATCAGGATCTCTGGGTGGAGCCTGCTTCTCCCTCTGCCTGTGTCTCTGCCTCTCTCTCTCTGTGTCTCTCTCATGAATAAATAAATAAAATCTTAAAAGAAAAAAAAAGAAAAAAAAAGAAGGGTTCTGAGGTCTAAGAATATTGGTGGTTCTCTTTTTCCACATCCCTCTAGACACTTGATCTTATTCTTAAAGCGAAATGAAGTGAAACAAAACAAAAGAGCCTCATCCACATCAAATCTTAATTATATTGAGATAAAAAACTCCAGTGCTAAATAAATAGGTGATTTGAAAAATACAGGTTCTATGACTCCTTGTTTATTAAAGGCAACATAGTATGCTCTGTTAGCGGTATAGCTTGATACCTACCTTTGGCTTTAGATATAGTCTATGGTGAGTGGGAATGATTTGTTTTTATTACCTTGTTTATTCTAAGACTACTGCGAGAATGCGTGGTGGCTTCTTTAGGAGAACCCCATAAGATAAAAAGGATAACAATAAAATACTGAAGGTGATGGTGACTTTTCTTTCCGACTACAAAGTTATAAGACCTTTCACTTTTCTTTTTAGCTCTCTCTTTGATTCATTCACTTGTATAACTAAGAAACTGAGCTGAAAAGAGGAATGATTTCCATGCGGATAAAAATGTTTATTTGAATTGAAAATGAGTGAGAGATTTTATTTTGGAGAAAGAAAACATAACAAATTGGCTTAATAATAAAAACTGGCTTTGTGATTAGTTGATATGGCAGTTTCCCTAAGCTGAATGAACTAAGTATATAGCATGGAGGCTTCAACAAAAATATATTTGAGGCATGACCCAATAAGATGGCTATAATAACGAAAAAGACAGTAAGTGTTGACAGGGATGTGGAGATACTGGAATCCTCACATATTGGTGGTAGAAATGCAAGATGGTGCAGGCACTTTGGGAAACAGTTTGATACTTCCTTAAAATATTAAACATGGAGTTATCATAGGACTCAGCAATTCCACTCTTAGATATGTACTACAATGGTAAAATTATACTCTATACTCTTGTAATAACTAAAGTCCCAAACTCTGACAATAATAAGTGCTGTCAGAGATATATAGTAATAGAAACTCATTTATTGCCGATAAGAATGAGGTATGCCACAGCCACTTGGAAAACAGTTTGGGAATTTCTTGTAAATATAAGCATAGACTTATAATATAATCCATCGATTCTACTCCTAGGTATTTGTTCAAGTACACAGAAAACTTATATTCTCTCAAACTTCTATGTATGAATGCTTAGATCAGTTTTATTCACAATTGCTAAAAAAGAATGCTTTTCAACTGATGACATCTATACAGCTGTAGTTATATCCATACCTACAGTTTTTTTGTGTTACTGAAGTTAAGCTGGAATAAGTTTAACTTTGACAGTTATAAGTTCAGGATATTAAGGGTATTTCCCTTCATAATCACCAACAAAAATAGGTACAGAATATACATATTTTAGAATATTCCTAAAATAAAAGGAAAATGCTATTTTCCTGCATAGATGACACAAAATCATGAGTACAACTTACATGCATTTTACTGACTAAATAAGCCGGACATGAAAGTATGTAGACCTTGTATAATTCCATTCACATGACGTTTGAGAAAAGATGAAACAAAGGGATAGAAAGCATATCAGTGTTTGTCAAGCATTAGAGGAAGATGGAGGTGGCCAACTATTATGGGGATGTAAGGGGAGGTTTTTAGTATGATAAAACTTTTCTATACAGTAATATAGTATTGAGTACAAGTCTAAATCCATAAAATTATACATTATAGAGACTGAACTTTAATGAATGCAAGTAATATAAAATGGACCAGGATGTTCAGAATTCTCAGAGTGGAATGCAGACTCTGACAAACAAGACAAATTGTATTTCAAAATATGGCAAATACCACTAAAGGTGTTGGGATTAAAAAGATCACAAGTAACTTTAGAAAAAAGGTTTCTAAATGATAAAGTTGAAGACAAAAAGAACCATACACAAATGTAATCTTCTTATTGAAAAATTTGTTTATCTTTTTTACTCTTGGAATCTCTGATTTTTACTTCTGCCACATGTTTCTTCGACTTTTAGCCAGAAAAAATTTTCAGTGGTTTAGAAGTTACGGATAAGGTTGGACCTACCTACCTGGATATTTCAAGACAAATTCTCTATCTCAAATTCCATAACTGAATTAATAGCTACTATTACTGTAACTTTGGTTTATAACTAACTCTACACTTTGTTTTCTACATGATTTAGGATATTAGCGCATTTAAAAAAATTAATAGTTTATGTCAGGGAGTATAAAATGTATTTAGATGTAATTTTGTGAAACAACTGAAAGTAGTAGGGACAGATATAAAAGGACAGAGTTTTTGTGTTACTGAAGTTAAGCTAGAATAAATTTAACTTAGACTTTTATAACTTCAGGATATTAAGGGTATTTCCCTTCATAATCACCAACAAAAATAGCTACAGAATATACATAAAAGTAACTGAAAAACAAATTTCACTACAAAAATTAAAGAAGGACCAAAAAATCCTAGTAATGCAGGAAATAAAGGGCAAACAAAATATAAGGCATATAAAAAACAAATAGCCAAATGACAGAAGTAGTCCCTCCTTATCAGTACTTAATTTAAATGTAAATGGGTTGAACTTTAATTAAAAGACAGAGGTTTGCAGACAAAAAAGAACAAGAATAGCTATACTAATACTAGACAACTGACTCTAAATGGAAAAGGATCATAAGAAGCAAAGATCTTATATTTTAATAAAAGACAATATAGCAAGAGGATATAAAATTATACACATTTGCACATCTACTAGACCATCAAAATATATGAAGCTAAAACTGGCAGCATTAAAGGGAAATATAGGTAGTTCTCCAACAACAGCTTACATCTATCCTGTGACCCATCAGTTCTAATCTTAGATGTCTATCTGAGATAGTTGAAAATATATGATGACAAAGTTTTTACAGGAATGTTCATAGTAGCCAAAAATTTTGAAATATTCCAGGAATAGTCATAAATTGAAATCCTACTTAGAAATGAAATTTACAAACTCTTTTACATACAATAACATTATCATGGTATTTATTAACTCAAAAAGCATCATGGTGTTAAAAGAATTCTTTCATAAATGAGTGCATAACGTGATTCTATCTATATGAAATAACACAAACAAGTTAATCTATAGTGAACAAAAATTATAAGAGTGCATGCATCTGAAGTAGAAGTACGGGAACTTTGAGGGGACATGTGGGAAACTTCTGGGATGACGATACATTTCTGAATGTTAATAGTTTGTGTTACACTTACGTGTTTGTAAAAATCCTCAACAATCTGCAAAATACTTTGAAATGCATCAAATATAATGCATGGATAGAAGGATAGCTATGTGGACGGATACATGGTAAAACATATGTGGCAAAATGTTACTGATAAAATCTGGGTGTTGCATATATGAGTATTTTCTGTGAAGTTCTTTGATTTTATTGTTTATTTGAAAAATTACATGATTAGAAAAATAAAATAACTTCTTGATGTTGTTTATTTTGTTGATTAGTAACTTCTCCTGAAGTCATTAAATATTTCTACTTACATGGTGAAGAACAGGACTACAAAAAAGAGCAACTTTTTTTTTAAAGTTGAGGTTGCTTATAATACATTTTTAGAATTTATAGTAGTACTTGTGTGTGCAGTTATGTAATTTTCTGGAGTTACACTTAAATCCCAAGTGCAAACATGGAAGATTTGCACAGTTGAATATATTGTGTTTGTAGTTTCATGAGAAAGATACACAGTTGGTGTTCTTTAAAAATAAGTTTCAGAAGCTAGAGGTAGATTCAGTATGTTTACTAAGGCCTTATACATTTTCAGCTAGAACTAAAAAAAAAAATTGCCCTGGAAATGTATGGAACAGAAGGCTTGAGTCCTATTTCTGGAGTGATTCAAAGAAGGTAGCAGTGCAGAATGAAGCCTGAACTACCATTTTCTTTTTCTTTTTTTTTTTTTAATATTTTATTTATTTGTTCATGAAAGACAGAGAGAAAGAGGGAGGCAGAGAAGGAGGGAGAAGCAGGCTCCCCACAGAGCAGGGAGTTCGATGTGGAACTTGATCCCAGCACCCTGAGATCACGATCTGAGCCGAAGGCAGATGCTTAATCAACTGAGCCACGCAGGTACTCTGAATCATTATTTTCTCAGCCTGATTTGCTTTTAAGGAAAGTCAACTTTTGCTAAATATTAGGAGCTACTATGAATAATAGAAATGTTGAATCAGAAAGTGCAGAGTTCATTTAATACTTAAACACATTTAATTTTTGTCATCATTTAACTTCTAAATATGTATGGTTCTGGCATTGATAGCATTTCATTGATTTGTTTATAAGTCACTAATAGTGACTTACATTATACCTTAGATGAAATTAATGAACCATTGATACCATTCCAAGGTTACCATGCTTCACTAGCTTATACTTTGAAACACTTGAATTGTGTTTTATTGTGTCCATGTTTTATTTGTGGAAGATGTTAACAGTGCATAGCAAGGAGTTTCTATTTTTAGAAAAAAAGTTTAATAGTTGCTTGTAGGAGTGAAAAGTCTAGCCAGTGTGTGTAGGAGACCCTCAAGGGAGGCCTCCTTGCCACTTTCACTCCTTCTGTCTCACACATTGCTTCTTTTCTCCCAACCCCACGTTTACTTTCTAAACTTCCCTCCACAATGAAACATGATCTTTTCTGTCAATACTACTTCACTGGTGCAGGATTTATTTTTGGAATTTTTTTGCAACCTGAATTCTTTGGTCTGCATTTATTTGTGAGGGAGATGGGGTACTGGTGATGGGCATTAAAGAGGGCACATGATGTTATAAGCATGAGGTGTTATACACAAGTGATAAGTTATTGAACACTACATCTGAAACCAAGTATGTACTATACATTGGCTTGTTGAATTTAAATTAAAAAAATTACATGAAAATGTCCAGTCTTGCATGAGTCATCCATGTCAAAGAGATAATTTCTGCCACAAAAAGCTGCATGGGTCAATAAATCAGTCATTATAGTGATAAATACGATCTGGTTGTTCAGAGTATTAATAGACAATAATTGTAATTCTTAGGTATTGAAGACCAAACCATGAAACATGCTGCCCTGCGTTGACATCTTTTTATAAGGACAATTCACAGTGTGCCCTCCACTGAGCTTCCTTTTCTGTCATGTAACAACATCAAACACTGAAGATATTTTCTCCCCAAATTAAAAATTCTGATGGCATGACCCCACTTACAGGTCAATTTGAAATGTCTTCTTAAAATCTAGTCTTCATCTATTTTTACAAACCTTTACATCATTCTGCCTTTCTTGGGGAAGTTTTCTTGGTTTTGCTTATGAAAATATCCTCTATTTTTTTAGCAAGTCCTTAGATGGCTACTAGCCTGAGGGCTTTTGCCCTTAATGGTGACTGAACTCTATCATGTGAAGATTTCATTACAGATTATTAAATGTTGGAGATATTTTAAAAATCCTATGAAAATTGATACATGTTATGGGTAGAATCCATTAATATTTCTAGTAGGATGCCTTTGAAAATTTTGGAGCGGTTTATCTTGACTTCACCTGTCGACTTTACAATATACATTCCATTATGTTATACACAGAGTTTTTGGTGCTGACCTGACCAATAACCTACAGTCATTCAAATCATTTTAGTTACTAATTGTTATGAATTAAAAATAAAGCAATCTCCCTTTTAAAGAATGTTTTTAAATAATAAATGAAGTAGTAAATTTCCTTTTGATACTAGCAGCAAACTACTATTTTTGCATTCTAAAAAATGTCCCAGAGCACTTAGGATCATTCTAAAAGATTAAATAGGGGCAGTGCAATGCAATGTAACTTTTTACAGAGTACAGGATTAGTTTAAAAATAATTCACACAGTAACATCATGCACAGATTAGAAATGCATACATTTTAAAGTATATTTTTTTGTTTTGTATATCATTCTATTGTCTCTCCATCTAGTCATCTCTACTTCTAAAATAATTCTGTTATGTAAAACTTATTATTTCACATTTTGTTTTTATAATATGATTTTTTTTATAGAACATGCAAAGGACACACAAATATGGCCAAGATTAAATGGCTAAATTATCTAAATAACAAATAGATAATTTTTAAAGAATTTTCACATTCTGAATTCTTACACATCTCTGTTTTTAATCATTAATTGTGGAAAGCACTTAATAAGACAACTCTTGATGAGAGGGCTGCTATAGGAACTTCAATTACAATGAGATTAATAAGACATTATTAAAAAGACATTATAAGTACTAAATAAATAAGACAAAGCATCACCAGTTCAAAGTAATCCAAAAAAAAAAAAAAGAAAGATTGATGTGTTTCTAAGATTAGGTTTTGTTTCATTTTCCCTGAAAAGTCCAAATTATAGATACTGTCATCCTAAGTAACAAGAAAATTGTATTCTGAAAGTTATATTTTTAAAAGATGTTCCAAAAGGAATACATCAATTGAAATTTTATTAAGAGACATTAGAAGCCAGAGAGTTTAAAATCATAATGTTATTTTTAACTTATTAGTAACTTTGGAGTGGTTTTCTAAAGCTATTTCAATTTTTTAAAAAATTTACCTTTAAGCATATTTTGTTATTCTAAAATAAAATAGAGTTATTTCATCAAAACCAAAAAAATTGTAAGTAGCTGCTTATTTGTCTTCTAATACACAAACTCAGGAGATTCAATTTACTATATAAATTTGTACTAATGCATAGCTCAAAAATTTTAATAGAAAACAAAAATATGTGATATCTCTGAGCCTTTTATTTTTATATATGTATTTATTTATTTAGAGAGCAAAGCATGCACAAGCAGGGGGTGGAGCAGAAGGAGCGGGAGAGAGAGAATCTCAAGCAGACTCCACACTGAGCATGGAAGCTGTCATGGGACTGGATCCCACCACTCTAAGATCATGACTTGAGCCAAAACCAAGTATCCAACACTTAACCTGTTGAGCCACCCAGGTGCCCCAAAAGCTTTCTGTTTCTTAAGGCTACTACGTTATCATAGTTGTGGTGAATCTGATAGAGTTGCATAATACAAACATATTTAACAATTTAAAAACTATATCTGGGATCCCTGGGTGGCTCAGCGGTTTGGCGCCTGCATTTGGCCCAGGGCATGATCCTGGAGTCCCGGGATCAAGTCCCACATCAGGTTTCCTGCATGGAGCCTGCTCCTCCCTCTGCGCATGTCTCTGCCTCTCATGAATAAATAAATAAAATCTTAAAAAAAAATAACTATATCTGGTTGATTGATTTTTGATGTAGTCAATATGTTTGCCTTGAAATATTTCTTGGTGCTTCATCCATTATAACATGCTGTAAAAATTTAAAAAAAAAATAAAATAAAATATAAAAATGGGATCCCTGGGTGGCGCAGCGGTTTGGCACCTGCCTTTGGCCCAGGGCGCGATCCTGGAGACCCGGGATCGAATCCCACGTCGGGCTCCCGGTGCATGGAGCCTGCTTCTCCCTCTGCCTGTGTCTCTGCCTCTCTCTCTCTCTCTCTCTATCATAAATAAATAAAAATAAAAAAAATAAATAAAAAACATGCTGAAGATTTAGCCATAGAGAAGGGGTACAGGTGAGGAAGGAGATTATTGTAGTTTGCATAAGCTCCAGCTGAAGGAAAGACAAATAAGAATGTATCTTTTTTTTGTTCGTCTTTTTGTGTTTTTTTAAGAATGTATCTTTGTATCTCCAGCATAAACTAGGAAAATTGGGAGTTATTAAATCACTCCAGGAGACAAGGACAATTGGTTTTAAGATCCAAGCTCAAAAGAAATAGTTTTGAAGAATATGTACATTCAAGTGAGCAGACAGACATCAGTAATTTCTGTACAAGATGGAAATGTGTAATTGACTTCAGTTTTAGGTCAGAAGAGGGTTATAATATCCTAGGGTAGTACAAGAATATTATAGTGAGTGATAAATTCATCCATTGAAGGACACTTGGGTTGCTTCCACCTTTTTGCTATCATAAATAATGCTGCTATGAGCCTGATGGTAAGAATATCTGGTCTACTCCTTGCTTTCAATTCTTTTGCATATAATACCTGGCAGTAGAATTGTTGGATCATACAGTAATTTTATGCTTAATTTTTTGAGGAATTGGCATATTGTCTACCACAGTGATTATATAATTTTACGTTCCCAACAGCAGGGCTCAATGGTTCCAACTTCAACAAATCCTAGCCAACAATTGTTGATAAAATTTGTATATGCACATGCATATCTGGAAGTGATGGAAACCAGGCAGAGAAAATAAAATTGACAGAGGAAGGTGACTTGATGATTGCCATTTTTCCTATTTACTGTTAGTTTGTTTTTCTTTGGAGATAGTTGAATTTTAGATCTACTTTCTATTTTAGAAATTCCAACATTCATTTTTTATGGGATATAGGTGATGAGTAGAGGGAAAGTATAGGTAAAAAAGAAGAGGCATTGATTACTTTGTAATGAATAGGACAATGTTCAAAAGGAACTTGAATATTGATATTCTGTACATAAGCTGTGGGCTGTGCATAAGACTCATTTCTCGATCATGTTACCTAGTATATCCAGGGATGATCAAAATCATGTGTTAACCTTCCCTGACTCATTCTTACTGAAACAAGAAAGCCTAGTTATGAATTTTCCCTAAGAACCACAAATGGCTATCATTGACCCCGACTCATTCTCTTTTTCCTTCAAACTCAAGTGGAAAATCAATAACATAATGATGTTTGCTTGGTTATATTTATATTTTATATAAATATCAAAGGATGTAGGGTAATAAACACCATGTAGTGTTAGCATAAAGACATACATATAGACTATTGGGAAGGATAGAAAACCCAGAAATAAACTGTTATATATATTGTCAAATGATATTCAAAAAGAGTCCCAAGCCTTTTAATGGGGGAAAAACAGTGTTTCCAAGAAACAATATTGGGGAAACTATATGTCCCTATGCCAAAGAATGAAGTCCTCCCTGACCTTATACCATTTAAAAATTAACTCAAAATGTATCAACAACCTAAATATAAGAGCAAAACTGAATAAGAAAAGGGTTAAGGTATAGGCAGGGAGAGATAAGGGGCCCTTGACTAGGCTCTAAAAGAGTGAACTAGAGATAAGATCTATTTCCTACCACATGGCCCCAGATGTTAGGGATTATTTTCCTTTAGCAGGTACAGTGTGATCACAGAAAATGACCAAACCTCAAAGAAGTAAGTCATGAAGGGTGTTATCAATTGTCCTTGCTCAAACAAAGACAGCAAAAGAATCTCAAAACCACAAGCTCTCTGATCAAGTTTTCAATAAAATATCAGCCTAAAAACCTTCAGTGGCAACCCTGCCAGGACTCCTCTCACTTCTGAGAGGTTTTTCTGTATTCTTGCTTAGTAAAAACTCTATTGTTGTATTCTCTTCTTCTTTCACAAGATTCATTCTTTGACTCTGTGAGACAGGAACCTAGCTTTCTTGCTTCAAAACTGTAAAACTTTAGAAGAAAATGGGGGAGAAAATTTATGGCATTGACTTGGTAATGATTTATCAGATATGAGGCTGAAAGCACAGGCAACAAAATAAAAATAGATAAATTGGGATGATATCAAATTACAAATTTCTGTGTAGTAAAGGACACAATAAACAGAGTGAAAATGCTACCGATGGAATGGGAAAAATTATATGCACAAAAAAAAATAGATCTGATAAGGAGTTAGTATCCAGAACATATAGAGAACTCCTGCAACACAACTACAATTAAAATTTTTTAAAAATCTTGGGGCACCTGGGTGACTCAGGCAATTAAGCATCAAACTTCTGCTCAAGTCATGACCTCAGAGTCCTGAAATCAAGCCCTGGGTCAGGCTACCCTGCTTAGCAGGGAGTCTGCTTCATCCTCTCCCTCCACCCCTTCCTCTGCTTATGCATACACACACATGCTCGTGCTCTCTGTCTCTCAAATAAATAAAATCTTTTAAAATCTGAGTAACATGTAGAATTGTTGAATCAGTATTATACACATGAAACTAATAGAACACTGTACATTAATTATACTAGAATTAAAAATAAATTTTAAAAAATGGGCCAATGACTTGAATAAACATTATCCAGGGAATACATACAAAATGGCTGATAAGCCCATGAAAGATGTGCAATATCACAAATCATTAGGGAAATGCAAATCAAAACCCCAATATGGTGCCAGCTTATACCCATTAAATTGTTACTATCAAAAAGCCCAAAATATACCAGGTCTTGGTGAGGATGTGTTGAAATTGGAACTCTTGAAAACTTTTGGTAGGAATATAAAAATGTATAATGCTATGAAAAACAGTATGGTGGTTTCTCCAAAAATTAAAAATAGAACTACCCATAATCCAGCACTTTTATTTTTGTGTATAAAAGTATTGGAAGCAGAAACTCAGAGATATTTGCTCACATGTTTAGAGTAACATAATTTGGAATAGCTGAAAGGGGAAAATAAGCCAAATGGCTATTCACAGAATAGTGGATCAACAAAATGTGGTCTATACACAATGGAATATAATTCTGCTTTAAAAAAGAATGATATTTTGACACATAATACAACACGCATGAACACAGATTTCAGGATATTTACTCTGTGAAATAAGCCAATCACAAACGGGCAAATACTGTGTGTTTCCATTTATGAGGTACCTAGCACAGTCAAACTGATAAATAGAGAAAACAGAATGTGGTTCCTAGGAGCTGAGGACCCAGGGAAATAAAGAGTTACAGTTTCATGAGTACAGTTTGAGTTTGGAAGGCTAAACATTTCTGCAGGTGAATGGTGGTGATGAGTGCATTATGATGTGAACATATGTTATGCCACTGAGCATAAATGCCACATAATTTTAAAGTGGTAAATATGATGTACTTTATGGGAATCTCTGTACTATAAAAAAGTAAAGGCTATTATTTTTATTATTTATAAATATGACAACTGTAATTTACAAATGAGACTGACATTTTACAATTTTGTGAATTCCTATAAAATCAAATGTGTAAGGAGAGAAACGCAGTGGGCCAGGTGGACATATGCAATGAGTTGGTAGAATGACTTTTAGTTGTTCCCACCTTTTTGTCATACATGCTTATATCACTTAAACAATGTGTGTATTTTCCAACATACAGGTTGCCTGTATAGAATAGTTAGTTGCTGTGTTCTGATCTAATGATGTCTATTTCTCTTTCTGGAAATATTTAGACTCATAATAATACCTGCCTTCAATTATATCTGACCATGAAACTGGATAATATGCCAAATTCATATTTCTTCCACAAGTAATCTCCAGACTGATTGTGCTCTCCAGACTGGTAAATATTGTTCCAGGATGTTTTCTTATTTTTAGTTTTTGAAGTCCATCACTGATCATATATGCAACATCCTATATAAAAGGAGGCAAATTCAGTAGCATCTCTGCTGGCAATGCCCTCTCTTACAGGTAAGTGAATTTGTGGTGCTCAGATTTGGTGAGAAATTGAGTAGGAGATGATGTGCAAAGTCTGAAATCAAATGAACTAAATTTTAGTCTCTGTCGCTGCAAGCTGATGGAGAAAGGTAAAAGCAAATGAGAGAAGTCTTTGGGTTGTAACAGGACCCATGACTTGAAAGCAACCACACAAAGGTGTTCATCATGCAAGGACCTTGAGGTAAACATTTGTTCATTTAGCCATTCATTCATGGTGTGGGTTCCTGGTAAAGCATGATATTCAGGAGGGATCTGCCTTCACCTCGGACAAAGACCACATTGCTAATGCACTGCTCCAAGTCTCCACATTGTCTATCACGTTTAGAGTGTTGTAGCCCCTTACTCACCCTTCTACTCCAAACCCAGCGTCCTCCAGCACTGCAGATCCTTCCAGCAGAGTGGCCACAAGTTCCAGTTCAGAAGGCCCAAAATATGTGGAAATCAAATCCAGGGGGTCCACCTGACAGTCATGCCTGCCTTCCTCTGCGTTGTTTTGTGTCTCTCTCCTCAAAAATACCTCAACTTTTATCTGAACTTTCCACACCAAGGAAACCAAAGCAGCTTAAAAATCTGGGAAAGTATATTTATCTCTTGTTCTTACCACATTAAACATCAGTAGTGGTTGGCTCAGGTATTGAACTGCTTCTGTAGGGCAGGCAATACAATTCTTGAGCAATTTATGCCACCTGAATTTCTGCCTCAGGTCAGGAAATATGAATTTGAATAACTGAAAAGCATGAGATGAGCACATTCTGTTCAGAGGGATTATAGAGAAAAGATAAGACAGAGCACAGAAGTTAAGCAAGAAATGAGTACAAAGAGATTGACAAAGAAGGAAAACACATTCCATTAATTCATGCAGGACTTTTCATAGATTTGTAGAGATTTTACAATAAATAAGTTGATACTCAGAGTTCTATCAGTTCATTTTGTGACTATGTAATGTATGGGAATATCTGCAGTTACATTTCCTGACAACTTTTAATTTTGCTATTTTTAAATATTGATCTCATTAATTACAAATAAAGATTTTGCTAGAGCTAAAACTTCAAGGAGTAGGTCCAAAGGAAAACAATGTTGCTTTAAACAGAAATTATTCTCAAATTTAATTTCTTTGAGTATATAGGGAAAGGAAGAATTATTTTATAGAGATGATCATAAATTTTTGTGTGTGTCTCCTTTCAAATTCTGTATAGGATATCAATCTGGAAACACATTCCCAAATTGGAAATCTGCAGACAAGTTAATATAGAATTTTATGGAATATAGATGGATTCAATGTCCAAGGACTAGGAAAGCCATTAACTATTGGCATTATTTTTTAGAAAGTTTGATCTGCTTAATAAATTTAAGAATCCACAGGTAATTTAAAGTATATCTTATAAATGAGCTCTAATTATTTCAAAAGGAATTCCTTTGAGAACATAATAGTATTTTCTCTATTATTGGGAAGAATCTAGAGATCTGCATGTTTACATATACATATAATTTTTTTGCAGTTGTTTGAAAAACTATTGTTTTAAGATAAGAGTGTGCATAGGGAATTAGATAATATTACTACACATTGCTGTGCAGGTTCAACTCCAGCTTCTGCTAACATTCTAATAACAATTATAACAATTTATTTAAGTCACTCTACTTTGGTGGGGTGTGTTACAACTTTGCAGCAGTGGGTAACTTAATTTTTATTCTAATCATTTTTCTAAATATAGACTGTCACGCTTACTTTTTTGTTACTCACTTTCTACATCTTCAACTAGGAGACAAAGATTTCCTGGCTTTGGCAACACTTCTATTGTATATCTCTAATTATAATCACAAAAAGGGGCTCCAGGCTGTTTTGACAGGCTGATGTATTCATGCCCATGTGTACCTAGTAGTTTTTCAAATCCTTGTTCAACTGAACAAAGGGGAAACTTATTTCTAATTATTTATAGTACCTAGAAAATCAGATGGCTCTTATTCACTGGTTCTTGTATTTAGTTTCTGGCTTTTTATAATCAAAGAAAAAGTTGTAATGAACGTTCATGTGCAAATGTTTGTAAGGATATATGATCTCATTTTTCTTGGTTAATTCGTTAGGAGTGGAATGGAAAAGTCTGATGGTTACTTTTTTACTTCTAAGAACCTACCGTTTTCTTTCTTTCTTTTTTTTTTTAAGATTTATTTATTTATTCATGAGAGAGAGAGAGAGAGAGAGAGAGAGGCAGAGGGAGAAGCAGGCTCCATGCCGAGAGCCCGACGTGGGACTCGATCCCTCGACTCCAGGATCACGCCCTAGGGCCAAAGGCAGGCGCTAAACCCCCGAGCCACCCAGGGATCCCCGAACCTACCATTTTCAAATATGGTTGCAGCATTTAACATTTCCACCAGCAGGACATTTGAGTTCCAATTTCTATTCTTTCTTGTGGACACTTAGTCTTCTTAATTTTTGTTTCAATGGGTTATAGTTCTATCTCATCATTTAATTTGGAATTCTTGAATAATAAATGATGCTGAATATCTTTTCATGTGTTTATTTCCTGTCTGTGTCTTCTGTGGTGAAGCATTTGTTCAAAACTTTGCAATTTATATATATTTTTTGGTCTTTTTGTTGTTAGACTTTTTATGTAAATCTGAATACAACTCCAGTATCATGTATGCAATATTGAAGTAATTTCTACAAGTTTTGCAGTTGTGTTTTTGTTGCTCAAAAGTATCCTTTCAATATCAATTACATAGTCCTAGTTTTGAAAAAAAATCCAAATTATCAATTTTTTCATTATGAACTTTATTTTTCATTGATTCTAAGAAAATTTTGCCTACCATCTGTCACAAATACTTTTTCTTGTTTCTTCCAGATGTTGTAGATGTTACATTTATGTTAAGGAAGGGGCACCTGGGTGGCTCAGCGGTTGAGCATTTGTCTTTGGCTCAGGTCTTGATCCTGGGCTCCCCGGATGGAGTCCCACATCGGGCTCCTGAGCCTGCTTCTCCCTCTGCCTATGTCTCTGCCTCTCTCTCTGTGTCTTTCATGAATAAATAAATAAAATCTTAAAAAGAAAGAAAGCCTACATTTATGTCAAGGATCCATTTTGAGTTAACTTTTAAGTTTCAGTGTATGAATTAAAGTTCAGTTTTTATGCATCCTTTTTCAATGGTATGTTTTGCAATTTTGTTGAAAATAAATTGATCACTTAGGTCTAGATGAAAATAGTATATTATCTTCATAACCTAGAATTATAAAATAATCCTTCTTTCTAACATAGGCATTTAGTAACATAAATTTTCCAGTAAGCACTGCTTTAATTTTATCCAAAATTATTGAATACTTGTTTTCATTTTCCTTTAGTTCAAGTAGTTTCTCAATTTTCCATTGTTGTCTCGGGCTTCATGAGTTATTTAGTTGTGAGTTATTTAGTTTCCAAAACTTATGAAGAATGTTCCAGATAGGGATGTCTGGGTGGCTCAGTGAGATCTGTCTTCGGCTCCGGGAGTGATCCTAGGGTCCTGGGATTGAATCCCGCATCAGACTCTGTAGGGGGCCTGCTTCTCCCTCTGCCTATATCTCTGCCTCTCTGTGTGTGTCTCTTGTAAGTAAATAAATAAATTTAAAAAAAGACTGTTCCAGATATGTTTCTATAATTGATTTCTAATTTATTTTCACTATAGTCAGAGATCATATGAGCTGTGAATAAATTTTAAAACATTGAGATATATTATAAGGACCAGAATATATTCTATCTTAATAAATATCTGTGTGTACTGAAAAATAGCATGTATTTTTATAGAGAGGGTGAATTTTTAAAAAATAGCATAAAAATCTACTTTAAAAAATGACATAAGAAATGGAAATAATCTATTATCTGTCCTATTAGTAAGTGGCTGAAAATTTAGTGCAATTTAACTTCAATTCACATTTCTGTTAAAAATTTATATGGAATGTGCATTCCACTATGCTTTGTACAGGGTCTGGGCAATAATGATGACCAATAATCTGTATGCATATAGGGAAATTTAATAATTTGTTTTATGAAAAAAAGAATAAATTTATTATTAAATATTAACATTTCCTTTTATGAAGCAGTAATCTCTATTAGGAAACTAGCCACGAGCTACTAACTTGCATTGGAAAAAAATTTCTATGAGCTCTTATCATTATTATTAAAGGTAAAAAAGTAGTGGTGTAATCCTCTTTCCTGATTAATCAAACAGAATTAGTATTAACAAATTGAAAGAATCATACAGTAATACTGTGGATAGATGAACAACGCAAATATTTTGAAGTATTTGTTTTATCTGCCTAATATTTTATTGATTTATCTATTTATGCTTCTCGCTAACATACTACTATTGCATAAATATTAGGACAAATTATTAAATATTAAGGCAATTTAGTATTGTTTAAGTTTTGTTTGTCAAATAGAGACTATTTTCTTTTTTTAAATAATGCTTATGCCAACTACCATAATTTATTGAGCATTTTTGATATTCTAGGCACCATGACAGCAGCTTGACATGTGAGATCTCATTTAATCCTCTTTGAAACTGCTGCAATCTGTCCACTGTTCCCTTTTACAGATGAAAGAGCTGAGATTTACAGAGGATAAGCAATTTTCTCAAGGGTACGTGTTAGAAGTGGTAAGATTGGAATTTGAGCTATGAGAGATGAATTGATCATGACCTCCCAAAAGCAAAGAGGAGACCAGGAATAGGTCAAACATGATTTGTGGCATTGCACTGATGATTTCTATTATTTTCAGGTTTGAAATTTGGTACCTGAGCTGTCTTTGTTTTCTTAATGAATGCAAAGGGCCTCAGATAAATATAGGGACAGAATGAAATGACTGAATCACCCAGATCACAAATATATATATTTTATAGGATCTCCGCACACTAAATTCTTACTGAACTCTGTTACTACTTACTAACTCAGGTAAGCTTGGAATGGGACAAACTCATGATATGAGGACTAAGATGGAATTTTAATTTTATTAAATTGATGTAAACTAGAATCATTTAAAAATAAATAAAGCAAATCATCTCCAACTTAAATTAATCCTTAAGAAAGGATTGGTATATTGCTGAGATTAGGTTGAGTTTCATATTCACATAAGAGTTCAACATGTAGTTTTGTCCCCAGAAATAGAGAAAATTGTAATCTAAAACTTTTGATTTGTGTTTCAAAGTGATTCTTTCAATTAAAATCTTTAAAAAATAATTAGAAACTAGAGTTCAGATTCATACTAATAGTTATTTTTCTCATGATACTTCAATTATTAAGATTTTTAAAAATTTAGCTTTAAAATTGTTTTTGTCATAAGATAAAGTAATATATTGGTTATCTAAAACTTGAAAACACCTTCTAAATGCCTGCACAATTGTCTTCTAATATACACACTCAGGGATCTCATTTTCTTACCTTAATTTTATTAACTGCAGAATTTACAACTTCCTATAGGAAATAGAAGACTGTGCCTATAGCAATTAGCCACTGACATCTCATAAAACAAACCTTTTCATCCTTCAACACAGTGATGTTATATCCTCTAGAGGTCTGCAAAATGTAACATTTAGCTAATCGAAAGAAAGAATGAGAATGCTGGTCTGTGTTTCCAGCATTAAGTAGAGGAACTGAAGAAAATTGTTCCCTAGACCATGAAGGAGACAAGAATAATTAATCCTGACAGCCTTAACAGGAATATCCTTTAAGAATATATATACTCCAAAACACAGTCAGACAATATCAAATTCCTATAAGGTGGAGACACAAGCAACAGATGCTTACTCTCTGTTCTTCATCTAACTCTGGAGATGACAGAAATGAGACAGGAATTTTAAGAGAGCCTCTTTTTTAGTTGTAAAACAGATGTAATGTAGATGGATCCTAAGATGGTGGGATCACTTTTTTTGCAGAGGGGCGGGGTGGGGGTTACAAAAACATGGCCTCAGCAGGAGATTTTGAAAGTCCAAGGAGAGGAGATGAGCTGTTGTATAGGATTGTTGTTACATGGTTTCTCTCTCCCTCATGCCCCATGGAGGTCAAGCCAGTGACTGAGAAAAGATGGGCTTAACTGGGGTAACAGTTGGAAGAGATGTGAAGTTTCATGAAATTCATGCTGATTAGGTTTGGAATTTAGGTCAAAGCAGTCATCAAAGTAAGACATCAAATGAAAAGAAATTTTCATTTAAAATGAAAGCTTTCTCCTTTAAAAACTTAAAGGAGAAAGAATAAACTTGTACCCTAATCTTAAGAACAGTGGTGTCCTAGAGATAGAGTCTAAATATGTGTTGCTCTTCCTTTGCCAGTTATGAGTAATGTTGAGATGATGCTGGAGGCAGATAGAGTGAGGAGCCAAGAACCCAGAACAACAAATATACTTAGTTCTAGCAGCCTCTAGCCTTGGCAATTAAAAGACATGCGGCCAGCCAGGAAGAGAAGTTGAGACAGAGATTCAGAAATGTAATCTTGAGGACAAGAAATTTCCATTTGTGGGGACAGACGGTAGGGAGCAGATGACTATCAACTGTAACATAAAACCTTTCAGAACGAATGTCCTTTTCCAACTCCACCAAGCAAACCACAAAACATAAAGTCAACATGAAATCCTTCTGATTCCTGGAGATATAAGTAACTAAACTAACAATAATATGCCTAGGGAAAAATTCAATATATCTGAATATCCCCAGGATTATGAGAGAAAGACAACAAATAGACAAAATATTCCAAAAGAAACCTAAGTATTAAAAAGTCAATATAAAAGGGAAAGGAGAAAAAATGAGTGGGAAGTATCAGAAAGGGAGACAGAACATGAAAGACTCCTAACTCTGGGAAACAAACTAGGGGTGGTGGAAGGAGGTGGGCGGGGGGGGGGGGGGACTGGATGATGGGCACTGAGGTGGGTACTTGATGGGATGAGCAATGGGTGTTATTTTGTATGTTGGCAAATTGAACACCAATAATAAATTTATAAAAAAATAAATAAAAATAAAAAGCCAATACAAATTTAAAATGAACTCAACAAAAATCTTTAAGGGAAATAAGTATAATGCAAACCTGAATGACAATCAAGTGATTATAAAACATAACTAGCTGGTATTGGGAATAAAAAACACCAGTTGAAATGAGAAACTCGAAAGAAGCAGATTATATAATACATGAGACATAAAAATCAGTCAAGAATGAATTAGTGAGCAGATAAATATTAGTGTGCAGAAACCCAGAATGAAAGGGACCAAATGTCAGAGAGATGAGAATAAACTTAAGATATATGAAACTAAAGAAAACTTTAATATTCATTTAGAAGGTCATAGAAATAGAGAAATTATAAATAAATATAAAATATTGGAGAAAATAATATACAATAAAATAATGACACATGATCTCAAATTAAAAGAGGTTATAATATACTATGTGAAATAACTATGTTTTAAAACAAACATATTTAGCACAGTAAATTTAAACAAAATCAAATCCAGGAAGAAAATATTTAAAATTTCCGTAAAGGAAAAATAAACTCCATGATAGGATAGATTGAAATCAACATCTAACTTTTCAAAGTAAAAATAGGAAAATGAGGAGATACCTTTTAATTTTTTAAGGAAATGTACATTTTATTTTGAAGGTTTTAAAAAAATATTTCATGTATTTATTTATTTAGAATGAGTGTGAATGGGAAGAGGAACAGAGGAAGAGGGAAACAGGGATCTCAAGCGACTCTGCACTGAGCACCGAGTGTGGAGCCCCACAACAGGGCTAGATGTCATGACCCTGAGATCATGACCCTGAGATTATGACCTGAACCAAAACCAAGAGTCTGACACTTAACTGACTAGCCACCCAGGTGCTCCTTGGAAAAGAATATTTTAAACAAAAACTTTAAGTCTTGTATTTGCATTTTAAATAAGATAATAAAATAAAGATACTTTAAGTAATGAAAAAGTTAAAATATTTGTTTCTTTTGAGGCTGTTTTAGAAAACAAACAAACAGAAAAAGACACAACAAAACAAAACAAAACAAACAAGCTCTGGATAGATTCTTTCACCAGGAAAAAAAATTATACTTTCAGAACAAATCAATGAGCCATATGAAATAAGAAGGACACAAAATGTTAGAAAGATCACAGCCTAAGTAACAATCACAATTTTTAGAGTTTTCTGTAGTAAATAATATATGACTAAATTTAAAAAACATTTCCTTGTAGCTTTTGTCTATTTATTGGAATACTGCCCTGGTTTGTTAGGATTGCTATAACAAAATACCCTAGAGTGATGGCTTTTAAATAACGGAAAACTATTTCTCATAGTTCTTGATGAAAGTCCAAGATTACAGTGTGCTTTATTGGGTCCTGGTGAAAGGACATCTAGTTCACAGACTGCTGACTTCTTGCTACATCCCCACATGATTGCAGGTGCAAGGTAACTTTCTATCAGAGCATTAATTCCATTTCTTGAACATTCTGCTCTCATAACATAATCACCTCTCCAAATCCAGCCTCCAAATACCATTGTGTGGGTCATTAAGATGTCAAAATAGAATATTTTTGGGAAACCAACATTAGAGCCTTAGCCAAAACCATTTTTTTGATCATCTAAATTTTTATATGGTTTCCTTGATGAACTACTAATAAATTTAAATATAAAATTCACTTGAAAGACATACGAATAATTTTTGCTGAACATTTGCAGTAGGAGAATGTATGTTTGTATGTATATTTATATACTGTTTATATATTTTATATATAGTACCATTTTTTATATTTTTATCACTTTGTCAGATCTTATGAGCTTTAATAACTGCCCTTCCACTTTAATAAATGAAATAAAGAAAATTTAGTCAAAGTGAAACTCATTGGCAATTTCATTTTATTTTTTTAAAAGGTTTTACTTATTTATTGGAGAGAAGAGACACAGAGAGCAGCAAAGATAGTGAGAGAGCACAGGTGGGGAGGAGAGAGAGAAGCAGGCTTCCCACTGAACAGGGAGCCTTATGTGGGGCTCAATTCCAGCACCGAGAGCATGACCTGTGCCAAAGGCAGATGCTTAATGACTGAGCCACCCAGGTGCCGCATCATTGGCAATTTTAAAGAACAATTTAAAACTCTATCAAAGAACTTAAAAAGGAATCTGGAAAAATAATATATTACGTTCATGGGTAAAATGGTAATGAAAGAAACAAATATTCCTCAAACTACATGTAAATTAATGCAGTGGCAATCATAATCTAGTAGGACATTTTTAAATTGGAGGATAAACTTAAGTCAAACTATCATTTTAAAATGAAACAGTTCATTAATTTTTAAATAAGAAGATAAAATAAGGACTACTTACTCTATCAGATATTAAAATAAATATTAAGTCATAATTGAGAAAAAGTCACAGGGTGATTTAAATAGACCAGGGAGGCAGAAGAGAAAATCCAAATACAAACATTGTATATTTAGACATTTGGATTATAACAGAATTTGGATCAAAATTAATGGTAAAAGAAAGCAGTTAATATAGAACATGATTTTGAAAACCTGGCTTACTCTAAGTGGAAAAATAGATCCTACTTTGTTTAAAGTATTTTTGAAAAGGTTTTTATTATAGAAAATATTTTTTGTAAGAAAGAATTCAGTACAAAATGAGACTGGAGATGCAGGAGCTTCTCTATCAGTCCTATAAAGTATTTTATGTAGGAAAGGTTATTTCCCACAAATAGATGACACCTAGTTAGAGGATGAAACCTGAAAGACTAACATTATTATACAATTAATAATTAGCAAGTGGTTAATATATATCCATAGTTTAAAATGTTTTTTTTTTTTTTAAATGCCAAGATTATTTGGGTCACCTAGGTAGCTCAGCTATTTGGGTGTGTCTCCCTTTGGCTCTGGTCATGATTCCTGGATCCTGGAATTGAGCCCCATGTCACGTCCCCTGCTCAGCGGGGAGCCTGCTTCTCCTTTCCTTCTGCCTCCCCCCAGTCTTGCTCTCTCTTGCTATCTCTCTCTCTCTCAAATAAGTTAATAAAATCTTTTAAAAAAATCAAGATTATTCACATGTGGTCATATTAATACCTGCATGTAAAACAGATATAGATATTGTTTGCTAAAAATATTGCCTTGGTTTTGATTGTAAGGAAGACGTGTGTGTCTGTGTGTGTGTGTGTGTGTGTGTGTTTGTGGCATCCTTTCACTTTTGAGATTATCTTTTCCAATATACTATGTCTGTATTTATACTACTAGTACCATCATTAAAGTTGATATGCAACTTCAGTGTTTCAGAATTTTCTGAAAGCAATTGGAAAGGGGAGAAGACTTGATTTGCAAATGATCACATTCTGTGGGACTTTTCTTTTACAACACCTGCAATTTTTATGCAGTATGACTGGGCTGTAACTTTCCATAACCAAATGCTAACATTGTTAGCTAAAAGCAATCACAGCACCTGTAGTTACATAAATGAGTTGAGTTTTCCTGATGACTCTCTCTTGACATTACTCAAAAGATCAGTACAATCCGTGGATAGACCAATAATGGATAAACCAATACAGTCCACAGATAGATCCAATACAACCAATGGATAGTCTATCCATGGACTGTATTGTATGTATGACACAGAATGGAGAGAAGTGTGTCTTACTTTTGTGATGCACATAATCTTCTTTTATCCAAATATTGAATTAAAATGAGTAAAGAAATTTAAAAAAATTAGTAGAACTGGAGTATTGATTCATCTCAAAATGTTAAAATTTGAGCAAATATTTCTAGCATTCACTTTCCCCACATCAGTACTCTCAATACCCCTAAGCCTTCCATGCATTTTAAGTTGGTTGGTCTTGTGCTGTTCTATTGTCCTCAAATAATCATACCATTTGCAATTCTGTTTATTTGGCAAAATCCTTCTCATTCTAACTTGTGGCTTCCTGACTCTCCAAAGTAATTTATGTTTGTCTGGCACTATTAATATACTGTGGATATGTCTTTAACATTGCAGTATTTTTCCTATCTTGGCTCTTTCCCAAGGACAGGCACATACAGACATCACATTTTTTTTTAAGTCAGTTATCCATCGTTCTTCCTATATTTTCTACTATGCAGTATCCTGGAGAAATCTGATGTCAAACAGGTATTTTTTTCTTTATAAATAATATATTTTCTTTACTTTCTATAGTGTTTTAATTTATCTCTTTCTTTTATTGTTTACTTTTAAGTTACATAATTTCCACAATTTTTATAAGTAGGAATGTTGTTTTCATAAATGTTATTTCACATGCACTAAAATGACTATATCTACATATCCACGTATTAGATTTTAAATTGTTTGTATAAAACAGAGGTTCATATGGAAAGAGGGGAAAGAATAAGACAAGACAAAATCAGAGAAAGAGACAAACCTAAGAGACTCTTAATCATTGGAAGCAAACTGAGGGTCACTGGAGGGGAGGGGTGTGGGGGAATGGGGTAACTGAGTGATGGGCATTTAGGAGGACACCTGATATAATGAGCATTGGATGTTATATAAGACTGATGAATCACTGACTTCTACCTCTGGAACCAATAATACATTAAATGTTAATTAATTGAATTTGAATTTTAAAAAATAAGGCAAAAAATGGTTTCTGCTCCATTGCATCCCATTCTTAGGAATATGTAAACCAAAAATTTAAATAATGAGAATATTCTTTAATATTTTGGATGGAAGAGGAAGAAAAAGATTGCAATTTAATGTATCATCCACTGAATTTGCAAAATCGAAATTCGGCAATAATGTTCAGATATAGTACAGAGTTGACAGAAATGATGCCGGCCAATCAGAGCAGGGGTTAGAAACCCAGCCCAGACATTTATTAGCAGTTTTACCTTAGACACGTTTAATTCATTTCTTTGTATCTCAGTTTCTGCATCTATAGACGTGTCCCATTATTCACACCCAAAGTTTGTTCCAAAGATGTAATATGCCATGAAATAACAAACGTGATATGTTGAATCTTTTACCACATGCACAATTAATAAATGACAACTTATATTAGAAAAATTGTGGAAATTATGTAACTTATATTATATTATTTATAAAAACAGTACAATGTCAGGCACCTCAATTACAAATTATGAAAAATAAAAATTAATAGCTAATACTATATAGCAGGATCTGTTATGGATTCAGTACATATTTTCCCTTGCTTTATTCTCACAGCTTCCTTACAAGGGAGGCACTAGTACTATTATCCCTAATTGCAAATGAGAAAACCGAGGCACAGTTATGTTATTAGGTGGGTGTCAGCAATTGCTGTTCTACAAGTAAGATAAAGGATAAAACTTCTCAGAGGGTGTGGGACAAATCACCTCCTTAACACTCTCATTTCCCTCTTTGTGTATGTCCCCTTGAAGGACTGCAACAGACTGTCAACAAAGTGTTGGAAGTTTTTGTTTGTTTACTGTAAGTTTTTATGAAATCATTTAGCTACTCTTCAGAATAATTTTAGGATATCAGTCTCAGTAATTTTCCTTGATGGCTAAAAAGTTTAACTATCATATGTATATGCTGCCATCTTGTGGTCATGTTCTAGGATTAACCTTCATGTGAATGAATTTTCTGAACCATGAGGCGAATCTTGCCTGTTATGACCAAGTTAACAAGTGCTTAGATCTGAAATTTATTGGCTAACTCAGGGATGCTTGCATGCATGCATGCTGTGATGCATTATCCATATCCTTTTCTGCACTGAAAGACTCACTCCTCCAGCAGCTGGAAGTCTTGGCCACAGACAGCTTCTACTGTCTGTTGTTTTCTCTAAAAATTGTCCTTATTTATGGCAGTAAACTCTTCTCTGGGGCAACTCATATTCAAGAACTGATAGATGCGGCAACTGTAAATGCTGGGTGATATATATATATATATATATATATATATATATATATATATATATATTTCTCCCAATTTTATTGAGGCATAATTGACATACAACTCAATATAAGTTAAAGGTGTGCCACACAATAAGGTGACATAAATACATTAGAGAATATCACCACAGTTAGTGCAGTTAACATTAATTTTCAGATGTGGTTAAAAGTTTTTCCTTGTGATGAGAATTTTTGGAATCCACTTCTCCAGCAACTTTCAAACATGCCAACAGCAGTGCTAACTATAGTCCTCATGTTGTAGATGACATCCCCAGGATTGATTTATCTTATAACTAGAAGTCTGTACCTTTAGACCACCTCCCTCCAATCCCCGAACCCCTCCCCATCCTCAGGTAACTACAAATCTGATTTCTTTTTCTATGAGTTTGTTTGTTTAGTTTCTACATATAAGTGAGGTATTATAGTATTTGTATTTCTCTGTCAGATTTAATGACACTTGGCAAAATACCTTCAGGATCCAGCCGTGTTGTCACAAATGACAGGATTTCCTTCTTCTGTATGCCAGAATAGTATTCCATATATATTCCATATATATATATATATATATATATATATATATATATATATACACATACATACACACACACACACACACACAAAAGAAGGAAATCCTGTCATTATATGCATTATATGCATTATATATATTCCATATACATATATACATATAAATATATAAAATATATAAATAAAATAATAATATATTATTATATATACATATAAATATATTAAAGTATATATAAATAAAAATAAATAAATAGTATTCCAAATATATATACATACATAAATAAAATGATTTTATTTTTAATATTTAAAAATCTTTAAAAAGATTTTATTTATTCATTCATGAGAGACACAGAGAGAGAGAGAGAGAGAGCGAGCATGTGAGCAGGGGGAGAAGCAGAGGGAAAAGAATTTCAAACAGACTCCCTATTGAGTGTGGGGCTCCATCTCATGACCCTGAGAAATCAAGAGTCAGTCGCTCAACTGCCTGAGTCACCAGCCTCCTCCAGCCTCTTTATTCTGTTTATACTTATAGGGACTGGGTGGCTAAGTGGTGGAGCATCTACTGCTCAGGGTGTGATCCCGGGGTCCAGGATCGAGTCCCACATCGGGCTCCCTGAGGGGCCTGCTTCCCTCTCTGCCTGTGTCTCTGCCTCTCTCTCCTATGTGTCTGTCATTAATAAATAAATAAAATCTTTTAAAACAATAATATTTTCTACTTCTGTAGGAAATGCCATTGGGATCTTGATGGAGGCATTATAATCTCTTATAATACTCCTTTTTTGTGTGGTTCATCCATGATTAAAATCACAATTTAAAAAAAATATCACTATCACTATCATTGTTGCGATAAGCCATGAAATCTGGCTTTAACAGGTGGTTTTAGTTTCACATTTCCTAATCCTGCAGATTGACATTTTTTTCTTCTTCTGAAGATCTCTGCTTAGCAATTGCGTTTGTCTCTTCATTCTTATTTTTGTTCCTTCAATTTGCAGCTGCTAATTTTATACCTTTATCCTATATACTTTGTTTATGAACCAGCTCAGCTCTCATATTCCTTTTGAAATGTTACTCAGTTTTACCAATACACAATGTTTCATCTCATCCATCTCATTTTTTTTATAGTTTAACATTTAAATCAATTCATTTTTAGTTTTTTTGTATTTAATCCCCAATATGCAAGTTTCTGAAATCAGAAAATATACCGTCCATTCATTCTTTTACCTGTTAAGCATCTCCTAGTCATACTTACCTGCTCATCTGGAAACCAAGGGGTTTGGGGCCTATTTTTCCTAAGAAAGATAAATAGTTAAGAGTAGGTACTGGGAATTGGTCCATTTGCATTTGTATGTGGGTTCCAGTACTTATAACTTCAGATAAGCTACCTAATTTCTCTGAGTTTCAGATTTATAATCTTTAAAATAAAGATGTTATTATCTACATTATAAGATTATTGAAGAAATGAAATGAGTTAATGTAAGAAGGTTCTAGAAGAGTGTCTGCCAATAATAAGTACCATATGTGTGTCAGCTACAGCACTTGCAATCTAAGAAGGCCTATGACATTCATTTTAAATGTTTTGTTCCAGTAACATTTTAGACTAAGATGTCCAAGAGATAAATTTCAAAATCATTTTTCTATTCACCTGCTTCCTCTTTGTCATTTGCATAAGGAAGCTGCCGCTTAGAATCACTCTCCAGAGCCTGCTCTATCTCTAACCCTTGTACTCTAGGCCAGTCCAGAGTTAAGGGAACCAGAAAAAGGTTGCCCAAAAACCTGAGTGATACTTCTGGTAGATAATACATATGTAGTGTATCACTTTGTACACTTGAGACTTCTCTAAATTTGTTTTGTTTTATAGCACCTCGTCTGCCCACACATTGGGTTTATAGTGGAAAGACAATTTCTCTTATCCTTTATGGGATGCAAAGGAACTGGGAATTAGGTTTGTTAATATGGGTTTATCTGGCAACACCACCTGACTTAGAATCAGGACATCTTGATTCTCAGATGAGTGTCTAGCTTCTAGGATGCTGCATAATGAAGACAGTTATGAATTGCCTCTCTAACTTAAAGCTTGCTATGCTGACAATACTGGTAGCAGCAGCAGCTTCAGCTGGGAGTTTGCAGTGGTCTCCACCCCAGACTTTCCAAATCAGGATCTCAGAAAGTGGGGCCCAGGAGTCTGTGCTTTACCAAGTTCTTCAAGTAATTCTTAGTATGCTCAAATTTGAGAAGCATTGTCCTAGGGTACATTATGAATGAAATTAGACTGAGTTGGAATTGTTGCTCTGTCATTTAATAACTATGTGATTTGGGGAAAGTTGCTTACCACTTCTGTGTCTCCCTTTCTTCTGCTACATTATAAGTTTGTTTATGAAAACCAAACTTTTGATATATTAAAAGTGCTTAGAACTTTTAAAAAGTCAGTAAACACTATTACTATTATTGGCATCATTGTTGCTGTTTAATTAAGATTGCCATTTTCAGGGCACATGGGTGGCTCAGTGGTTGAGTGTCTGCCTGTCTGCTTAGGTCATGATCAATTCTTGAGTGCAAAGGCTTTTACTGAAGCCCCTACCTGGCTTTGCCACACAGAATAAGTACATATGGGGAAACTACATTCTGTCAATATCATTACATAAGCTACTGTTTAATGAGACTGCAGCCAAGCAAAACAAATAGAAAGAAATTTGAAAAAGAGTTGGGAAATATTTACATTCAATCTAGATTGGACATGGGTTTTTGACTTCTTGTGTTCACACAATGTTTTTGCTCACCATTTTCATTGGAGGACAGGGGAAATTTAAAGATAAAATATTTAAAATGTTTACCCCCCTGAAAATACTGCAATCAAGAGTAAGAAACTGTCCTTCAAATATTTTCATTCTTACCTTCCTGTAGTTGTTTCCCTCATTTTCATTCCCAAATGGAAAATTTGTGGATATGTAATTTGAAATTTTTTGGATGATAGGTAAATTCAGTCTTAAAAGCATAGGATGTACAAGCCATTTTATATAACAGGCTTGAGCAATGGAATGTAGAGCAAGGCAAAAGGGTCCATAGCAACCCCCATCTGAATATAGGCAAGCCCAGCAAGTGATCCACTTCAAAATATACATAGACTCTAAATGAGTGGGCTACTTACAACCAGACAGTTACCCAGAAAGGGAAATTTCCATATATCCCCACACTGCCACACGTTCCCTCTTTAAAAACTGCCCCCAACTACTGCCTCATGACATATAGCGTCTCCTCAGCTGTCCTGCCCACAGCAACCTTGCAGCATATTCAATAAACTTCTATCTCCTTTGTTCTGCTTCAGGTGAATTCTTTCCCTGCCAGCACCATCGGCTTCTCCCCAGTCATTGCCCCACGTTTGGGGGCGGGGGGGTGGGCATCTGATCAGGGGAGATGTCACAGAAGGTGTTTTTAACTCTCTAGAGACGGTTAGCTGTTGCTATTTTTCAATAAGTTGCAATCTTGTGTAATGGAATTCCGAATCCACAAGCAACTTAAAGTATATCTTAATATATGAATATTTATTTCACTAATTATTTCAGAAGGAAATCTTTTAAGAATAGATATTTTTGGTATAATTGACAAGAATCTGGGCAAGAATTGGAAGTTACACATAAATACATAATTTTTCTTTGTCCTTGTGTTTGAAAAGCCATTATTTAGGTTAAGAACATGCATAGAGCATTAGGTAACATTACTGTGAATTGCTTGTGTAGTTCCAAATTGATATCCTACGCAAGATCTTGAGAACAGACACTAGCAAATGTATCACCATTTTTATAAAATAATTTTTCTTTCCCTATAATCCTTGGAAAAATTTGAGTAAATATCTGGTTAAAGCAATACTGTTTTCCTTTGGACCTATGAGGTTAATATTCTAAAAAGCAAGAAAAGTGAAAGGTGTCAGGAAATGTTATCACAGATGGAATTATTTTTCATACATTTCATATAGTCATAAGGTGAACTGAGACAATTGTATATAAAATGTCTACTAATGCATGAAAACCAGGCCTACATGAACTTAATGAAACTAGTTTGTTGTCTTGTAAAATATCTTCATACTCATCTTGCTTCTGCTGATATTTTACCAAAAATTTATTTGAACCACTCTCTTTTGTTGGAGTATGTTATAATTATTCAGTGGTAAGCATGTTAATTTTTATTCTAATTGGTATTCTGCATATAAGCTTTTTTTTAAAAGTGGGATTGTCTTCATTTTGCTTTGCAAATAATGTGGTTTCTACACATTGAAGGTTTGTGACAACTCTGTGTCTAGCAAGTCTTATCAGTGCCATTTTGCTAATAGCATTTGCTCATTTTGTGTCTCTGTGTCATATTTTGGCAATCTTGCAATATTTCAAACTTTTTAATTATTATTAAATTTTGTATGGTAATCTGTGATCAGTGATTATGACTTGCTGAAAGCTGAGATCATGGATAGCATTTTTAGCAATAAAATATTTTTAAGTTAAGATCTGTACCTCTTTTTAGATATATGCTATTGTACACTTAATAGACTACAGCATAAACATAACTTTCATGTGCACTGGGAAACCAAATCATTCATTTGATTCACCTTATTGTTATATTTACTTCATTGAAGTGGTCTGAAACCAAACCCACAGTATTTCCGAGGTGTGCCTGTATACATAATCATGCTTGCTTTTTTGTTATTTACTTTCTATGTTGTACTCTTGGGAAGACTCATGGATATCCTGGCCTTACCGGCAGGCTATTGTAACCCCAATTTTAACCCCAAACAGTAGCTTTGTAGTGGGTTTTGACAGGCTGTCATTTTGTCCTATCTGTACTTCCACTACTGTACTGTGTACCCAGTAATTTTTCAAATCTTTCTTCAATTGAACTAAAAGAAATTTCATAACTCTGAAAATTTATATTATGTAGAAAATTTTAAGCTTCTTATTCACTTGTTGATAGTCTGTTGAGTGATTTCTAGTTTTGGATCAATAGAAAAAAAATGCTATGAACATTCCTGTAAAAACATTTGCATGGACTATGATTTCATTCCTCCTTGTTAAATACATTAAGAGTGGAGTGGTCAAGTCCCATGGCTGGTTAAATACATTAAGAGTGGAGTGGCCAAGTCCCATGGCTTCTTTCTAAGAAGCAGCTGAACTGTTTTTTTTAATAAATTTATTTTTTATTGGTGTTCAATTTGCCAACATACAGAATAACACCCAGTGCTCATCCCATCAAGTGCCCCCCTCAGTGCCCATCACCCATTCACCCCCATCCCCCGCCCTCCTCCCCATCCACCACCCTTAGTTCGTTTCCCAGAGTTAGGAGTCTCTATGTTCTGTCTCCCTTTCTGATATTTCCCACACATTTCTTCTCCCTTCCCTTATATTCCCTTTCACTATTATTTATATTCCCCACATGAATGAGACCATATAATGTTTGTCCTTCTCCGATTTGAAAGGGGTTGTACCATTTAACATTTCCTTCAGCAGAGCACGGAGTTCTAGTTACTCCACATTTTCATGGTCATCTGATCTTCTTAATTTGTCATCCCAATGGGTGTATAGTTGTATCCTGTTTGATTTTAATGTGGATGTTTCTAATGGTGACTGTTATAAAACATCTTCTCTTGTTTGCTTTTCCCCTCTTTATGTGTATATCTTCTTTGGTGAATTGTCTGTTCAAAACTTTTCAAATTATAATTTTTTCTTGTCTTTGGTTGGTGTATCAGAATATTTATATAAATCTGGATACAGTTCCAGTATTACATATGCAATTTTGAATTCATTTATATCATTTTTGAATTGTTTCTGTTACTCAATAGTGCCATTTCAAAATCAAACACTTCTAATTTTGATAAAGAGTAATGATCAGGGCAGCCCAGATGGCTCAGCCGTTTAGCACTGCCTTCAGCCCCGGGTGTGATCCTGGAGATCCAGGATCGAGTCCCACGTCGGGCTCCCTGCATGGAGCCTGCTTCTCCCTCTGCCTGTGTTTCTGCCTTTCTCTCTCTCTGTGTCTCTCATGAATAAACAAATAAAATTAAAAAAAAAAAGAGTAATGATCAATTTTTTAAAAATAAATCTTGTTCTTGGTATTGATTCTAAGAAATCTTTGCCTACCAGAGGTTACAAATATTTTTTTTTCTTCCAGAGAAATCTTTACAAATATTGGTTTACAAAGGTTCCAGGTATTATTTTTTCTTCCAGACAGTCTAGAGTTTCACATGTTACATTTATACCAAGTAATCATTTTGAGTTAATTTTTAATAAGTTTCCATATATGAGTCAAAGTTCAATTTTGTTACACATGTGCATATCCAATATTCCTACCTCATCTGTTGAAAGATCTGTGCTTTCCCCACTAAATGCAACTAGGTTGAAAATAAATTGATTACATATGTCTATTTCTGGACTCTCTTCTGTTCCACTGATCATTTCTGTATCTTGATGCAAATACCATCTTGATTACCTAGAAGAATAATAATAATAATAACAATAATAATAATTTCATCCTTTTCTTACATAGGCATTTGGTCTAATAAATTTTTTCATAGGTACTTCTTTAACTGCATCCTGCAGATATTTGAATGTTATATACATTTTTTTTGTTTTATTAAAAATGCTTTCTAATTTTCTATTAGAATTCTTGTAGGCCCCATGCATTTTTAGATGTGCATCATTTAGATTACAAAATTTGAGACTGTTCCAGATATGTTTTTGTAATTGATTTCAATTTGTTTTTATATTAGAGATCAGTGTAGTTTGCATATTTTGAAATTGTTTTAAAGCACTGAAACTTTCTTTTAGGGACCAGAATTTGTTCCACCTTGATAAGTATCTATGTGTACTGTAGGATTATTTTGAGTTCAAGTAATCAAAACACACTCGCTGCAGGAAAAGCTCTTTGCCTCCACTCAACTGCCTAAATTTACATTGGAATGGAGAACCTATACCAGAAAGAGAGCTATTAACAGAGACTCCTCTCTTTACTTAAGAAACTGCGTGATAGGTCAAGCTTTGATTTTCAAAACATTTCCTTTCACCTTCCTGCTAATGACCTTCTCTCCTTTGAATCCTCAGGCTCTACCCCTTTCCTTAACTTATATAAATTTCATGCCACCTCATTGTCTTTGGAATTCCATGTCTGTGTGGATTGCCTTTATATACACCCATTCAATTTGATTTTCGTTAATCTGTCTCTAACGTCAAATGATTCTAAGTCCAACTAGAAGGGCCCAAGGGAAGAAGATCTTCCTCCTTGACAGTACTGAAAAAGAGTGTGTACAGTACCAGAGAGGGTTGTTTTTTTTTTTTTGTTTTTTGTTTTGTTTTTTTTTGTATGTGTGTGGGTGCTTTTTTTTTTGTTGTTGTTCTTGTTTTGTTTTTTGTTTGTATTTGAGAGCCATATACAGATCAATTTGTTGCAGGTATTTGATCTTACACAATTGTGGAGATGACTGAAGTCTCAGCTGAAAGGCTGAATTTAGCTTCTAAGGTTCATTCTGTAAGGCTTATTCTTCACAACTCCTGCTGGAGATTAAAGCTACTGCAGAGGCAGTTGGGAAGGATAATGGATTAAAGAGATTGAAAGAAACCCAGGACAAACTGGAGCCAACATCGAGATCTGAAAATCCACCAGGATGGACACTAAATCATGTCCATTCTTGATATCACTTATATAGCGGTACAGATGCCTGACAGAGAGCTGAGGCCCTTCATCTTGGGGTTAATTATTCCTACACCCAGATATTGTAGAAGATGAAGGAGGATCCAGAGGAAGATGGAGCAGTTGCCATCCACCCACCTGCTGCTTCTGACTAATAAGCGGTGGATCAGCAGCAACATCCAAGAGCTACAAAATGGCTCCCACTTCACTTCTGTCTTCCAAATCTGCCACAGGAATCTCCCGCCTGGCCCCAAGCATCCGGACATTCATAAGAATGACTATTATGGGAAGTGTATTTCAGTCTATTCAAGTTCATCCATATTGAAGTGGCTTCATGTTTTCTGTTGATTTGGTTAAATGTTCAATAAAGGTCAAATGGCCAATTCCAGTTGGCATATAACAAAGCAGCATCATGTTTTCTACTGATATTGGTTAGGGATCTAACAAATGTCCGATGTGCTTGGACAACTGACAGTGTTACATCCTTTATACTGACACTATTTTCTCTATATGTTGTGTCAAGTTTTGAGCAAGGGATGTTGAGTTCTCTGTATTTGTGGGATATTGTTTTGTTTCCTTTTGCTGTATATACCATTTTTTTCCCAATAAAATATATAAAATAACCACTTCATCAAAGTTTGTTATTTTAGCAGTAAATTTTTTTTTCAGTAAACGTATCCAATATTTAAATGGTGAAGGACAGAACCACCAGGAACAATGTGAAGAAAAAAAAAACACTACATATCAAAGCACCGTTGATACTGCTTTTTAAAAAAATCATAGAATTTATCATAGTGTTTGTATAATTAGGCATGTAATTTTCTATAGATGCACTTAATACCATTATAAACAGGGATATTTTACATAGCTAAATATCCACACATATAATTTTAAAATATAGATTGATGAAACATTTCTAATGCTCATTTCTACCACAGAAGCAGGAGGTAGATTCAATGTTTACTAAGATTGATTCAATTTTCATTCAGACTCTAGGCATTTTTGCTTTGGGAAGATTAGGAGTCTCATATTTCTGCTGAAATTCTGTAGTAGTAAAATGTTCATGATGCTATGTCTTATTACTATTACCTGATGGGAAGGTTTAGCAATTTGGTGCTCATAAAAACATGAATCTTCTGGCTTCTGCACACAATGATACTTTCGAAAGTTCTGTAAGAGTTCATTTTTTTCTATGTATTTACAAGGTGGGTAAATGAAGCAGTGGGAAAGCCATAAATGTGCTAAATGCTAATGATGACTTTTCTGGAAATAAGCAGCAAACATCTATTTGTATGTGGTCATTGTGTCACCATGAGATGGAGTCAATTTATATCAATGAAAATTGTTCTTATGGCCAGCTTTAGTATGGTTGCATATCACATATTTACCAAAGCAAAAGAAATCTCTGCAGTTAGAGAAAATTACCCAGAGTGGAAATCTACCATCTATCTGTCCTCAATCTTGTCATCATTGCATTTTTCAAGTGTTCTATAATTTTTAGCTTTTTCTTTTAGATTCTTTTCTCTTGGTGATCAAGATCTATAGAATTTAAATACTAGGTTGAAAAAATTTCATGAGGGGGATCCCTGGGTGACTCAGCGGTTTGGCGCCTGCCTTTGGCCCAGGGCGCGATCCTGGAGTTCCGGGATCGAGTCCGGCATCTGGCTCCCGGCATGGAGCCTGCTTCTCCCTTTGCCTGTGTCTCTGCCTCTCTCTCTCTCTCTCTCTCTCTGTGTCTATCATAAATAAATAAATAAATAAATAAATAAATAAATAAATAAATAAATCTTTAAAAAATTTCATGAAACAGTGTATTAGGTCACATTCACTGTCATAAATGGGTGCAAAGACAAATATAGACTGGATGGATGACGTCATCATCATTGCCATGTGACTTAATTCCTGGTAGTTTCTGAACACAGACTTGGCTCAAATGACATACACTTAGTAATAGTTTGCCACTTCTTTGTGTTGTTCTCACATTGCTTTGACAGTATTTTGGAATTTTATGCATTTTCAATTGACTCCTCAAAAAGGTTAATGAAAAAAGAATACTGAATGTTATTTTTGTTTTGTTTTTCTGTAAAAGCAAAAATCTTCTGGGTTTTTGAGGGTTAGAAATCCATCCTTGCTGGGATATCTGGGTGACTCATTCAGTTAAGTGTCTGTCTTTGGTTCAGGTCATGTTCCTGGAGTCCTGGGATCCAGCCCTGAGTCAAGTGCAGGGCTGAGCAGGGAGTCTGCTTCTCGCTCTCCCTCTGGCTGCCGCTCCCCCTGCTTGTGCTCTCTCTCTCTTTTTCTTTCAAATAAATAATTTTTAAAAATCCATCCTAGCCATTTATTAACCTCAAACATGTTAATATTTAGTCTCTTTGTACTCAGTTTCTGCATCTGTGTGACCCATTTATTCACATCCCCAATTTTTTCCAAATATTTAATGAGATACCCTGCGTGATAAAACTGTAATATGATAAATCTTGTTCTACATGCACAATCAATAAATGACAGTTTAGATTAGAATTAAGTGTAGTATCAGGCATCTTACTGGGAAATTGTGTGTAATAAAAGTTAATAACTAATACAACATACCAGGGTCTGTTATAGATTCAACAGATATTGTCTCCTCTTACTATACCCTCACAGTAACTCTACAAGGGAGGTACCAGTATTATTATCTCCATTTGCAAATGAGGAAATGGAGTCACAGATGTTATCAGGTGGGTGTCAGGAACAGCTTTTTTTTTTTTTTTTAAGATTTTACTTATTTATTCATGAGAGACAGAGAGAGAGGCAGAGACACAGGCAGAGGGAGGAGCAGGCTCCATGCAGGGAGCCTGATGTGGGACTCAATCCTCAGACTCCAGGATCATGCCCTGGGCTGAAGGCAGACGCTCAACCTCTGAGCCACCCAGGTGTCCCAGCAGCAGCTATTCTAGAGGTAAGATGAAAGGTAGAACCCCTTTACCAGAAGGTGTGGGACAAATCATCTCTCTAACACTCTCATCCCCTCATTGCGTATGTCCCCTTGAAGGATGGTAGCAGACTGCCAACAAGTGTGGAGGTTGTTTTTACTATCAACTTTTTTGTAAATCATCCATCTACTCTTTAGAATAAGTTTAGGATATTCAACTAACAGAGCTTAATTATTTTCCTTGGCTTCAAATAAAAATGTAGCTATCATATGTGTATGCTGCCATCTTGTGCTCAGTTCCAGGATTACCCATCATATTATTGAATATTTTGTCATGAGATGAATTACTCAATAGCCCGACACAGAGTACTAACATGATTTTGCAGCATTTAATTATTTTGTGCAAAAAAGACATATTTCTGTAAAGGTTATATGTAACCGAAAAGTACAGATGAGCGAACACACCTTCTCCAGGGTTAAGATCTCCTGGGAGTAATAATACTAATGTACTTACTAGTAAGGAAATCTTGCCCATTACGGCTGGGTTATCAAATGCTTAGATCTGAATTTATCAGGCTAACTCAAAGATGATGCATGTGCGCATGCTACGATACATTACCCAGGTCCCTCACTCCCCCAGCAGCTGGAAGTCCTGACCGCAAATAGCTCTACTGTCGATTTTCTCTTAAAATTGGACTTACCATAAGCAATCCTTTCCTTGGGAAAATCCGCATTCAAGACAGGTTGATGTGGAAACTGTAAATGGCAAGCAATATATATTTTTGTGTATCTTGTTGTGGGGGCTGTTAGGTCTCTGACTCCATCCTAACTCATCTTCTCCAATCCTGCTTCTCTCACTACCTCCACAAGGAGATATAAAACTGGAGATCTTCCCCCAGTAAACATTATGCATGCTAATCTTTACCAGAGTCTGATTATCTGATTGGGCAAATTACCTGCAATATGGATTATATAGTTTACAGTTCACATATCTTTAAAAAAGATCTCTAAATATTACCTCTGTTAATGTTAGCATGATACTCATATTTAGGTGATACACCCATGTTTAGCACGGTTGTAGTAAGACATAAATTCTGGTCTTAATGAGTGGTTCTATTTTATCATATCCTAACCCTATGCATTGAGTTTTTTTTCCTTAAACAAACAACAACAACAACAACCTCTGCCTGGCTGTTGTGTTTGTCTTTTCAGTTCTAGTCCTGTTACTTTAATTAACTGCTGCTAATTCTATCAGCTTATTACTATGTCCTGTGCATTGTTCCTGGAAGAGCTCAGCTCCCTTTTCTCCTTTGCAATGTACAGTTTCACTGTGCACTTAATCTATCGTATGATCTCTCCTACCTTTCTACTTTACCACTTAGATGAATTCATTCCTTCATTACTTCCTGATGTTTTCTTTGTATTTTTCTGATGTCAGAATTATATTGTCCTCTCTTTTATGTTCAGATTCACTGATATTTAAATCTTCACTTGAAATAAAGGAGACAATATCCTCTACATATATGTTACATTTTGTATGTTATCAGTGCTGAAAACACATTTTGTTAAATTAAGGAACACAATTTTCCTCCCACTTCACAAATGTATATATATAGACATACTGATGAAATAATAAGGCATTTAAACACCTCCAATTAAGCAAATAATAAGACTTGCAAGTAATAAGACTTGACTTTTTGTTTGCTTTGTGGATTATTTTAATGATCAGTTTAAAATAGAAGTAAAGTTATGAAATAAAAAATTACACTGCATATTAGCCAGGCTGGTAAGACAAACATCATGGGGATTGGAGACACAGGAAAGTAGGAGAAGGTGTTAACAGGGACAAATAGATCCTCCTCTTCCAGAGGTCTTTGCCAAGATGGCCATTTATACCATCAGTTGAATTTTGTCAACCTGAGAGCTACAAATCACATGATTTTAACATGAGGCAGGTGTTGAACTGGACATTTCACTTCTGGAGTAAGGAAGTTTAAAATAGTTGAAGCAAATGGTACTGGAGGGTATTACGCTGAGTGAAGTAAGTCAATCGGAGAAGGACAAACATTATATGTTCTCATTCATTTGGGGAATATAAATAATAGTGAAAGGGAATATAAGGGAAGGGAGAAGAAGTGTGTGGGAAATATCAGAAAGGGAGACAGAACATGAAGACTCCTAACTCTGGGAAATGAACTAGGGATGGTGGAAGGGGAGGAGGGCGGGGGGTGGGGGTGAATGGGTGACGGGCACTGAGGGGGGCACTTGACGGGATGAGCACTGGGTGTTATTCTGTATGTTGGTAAGTTGAACACCAATAAAAAATAAATTATTATAAAAATAAAAATAATCTTTTAAAAATAAAATAAAAAAAATAAATAAAATAGTGTTTCAGGAAGTGTCAGGATAGGAGTGGGTGGTATTGATGTAAATCTATTGATGCCCATATATGATTAGTAAAATTTAGGATCTCAAGTATAATTGAAACCAAATGAAACTTAGCAGAAACTACTGAAGCAAAGTAAGGTAAAAGATGTAATCCAATAGACATTTTCCCAAAAGCACATTATAGTTGCAAATAACAAAGATTACTTTATCTTCTTGTCACAGAGACAACTAGCTTTGCAGAATTGTTGAACTGACTGTGGGCTGCATCCGAAACTACGTTTTTGTATCTGACAGTTACTGTATTCATCATAGTAGAGGCAGGGGTTAGCTGGAAGGAAAAAACATGTTTTCAAAATATTATCTCAAAAATTCACCATTGCTGAAGAAAGAGATAATCTCCTTAAAGACATAAAAGGAATTATCCCCCTGTGCTTCTGAAAACTAGCAATCTGTTTTCTGTATCTGTGAGGTTTTTTTTCTTTTTTAGCCACATATAAGTGAGATCATGCGGTGTTTGTCTTTCTATATCTGACTTATTTCACTTAGAATAATGCCTTCAAGATCCATCCATTATGTCATAAATGATAAGATTTCCATTTGTCTTATTGCTGAGCAGTTTACATAGCATATATATCATATACATGTATATCATATTTTCTTTATCCACTCATCTGCCAATGGACTGTGTTTCCATGCCTAAACTATTGTAAGTAATGCTGCACTGAGCACAGAGGTTTAAATATCTCTTTGAGTTAATGTTTTTATTTTCTTCAGATAGATATCCAGAAGTAGAATTGCTGGATCATATGACTGTTATATTTTTAATTTTTGAGGAGGCTTCAAATGGCTTCCTATAGTGACTGTACCCATTTACATTCCCATCAGCATTGCACAAGGATTTCCTTTTCATCACCCCCACACCCCCACTTATCTCTTTTTTGACGATAGCTATTCTAACGAATATGTGGTATATCCCTGCACTTCCCTGATGATCAATGATATTAAGCACGTTTTCATCTAACTGTTGGCTGTATGGATGTCTTCTTTGGAAAAATATCAGTTTAGTTCTTCCAATTTTCTTTTTTTTTCTTTTTTTTTTTTTTAATTTTTATTTATTTATGATAGTCACAGAGAGAGAGAGAGGCGCAGAGACACAGGCAGAGGGAGAAACAGGCTCCATGCACCGGGAGCCCGACGTGGGATTCGATCCCAGGTCCCCAGGATCGTGCCCTGGGCCAAAGGCAGGCGCCAAACCGCTGCGCCACCCAGGGATCCCTAGTTCTTCCAATTTTCTAATTGGATTTTTTTTATTAGGCTTTATATGTTCTTTATATATTTTGGAGATTAACATCTTATCAGACATATGATTTGCAAATATTTTCTCCCATTCAATGGGATGTCATTTAATTTTGTTGATGGTTTCCTTTGCTGTACAGAAGCTTTTTAGTTAGATGTGGTCTCATTTTTATTGAAGAGACTGTCTTTTCCCTTTGTATTTATTTGGCTTCTTTGTTATAAATTAATTGACCATATATGCATTGGTTTATTCCTGGGCTCTCCATTCTTTTCCATTAATATATGTGTCTGTTTTTATGCTAATACCATACTATTTTGATGACTATATGTAGCTTTGTAATACAGTTTGAAATCAGGAAGTGTGATATCACTAGCTTTATTCTTCTTTCTCAAGATTTCTTTGGCTAGTTGGGGTCTTTTGTTGTTCCATACAAATTTTAGGAGTATTTATTCTAGTTCTATCAAAAATGCCATTCGAAGTTTGGTAGTGATTGCATTGAATCTGTAGATAGCTTTGGGTAGTATGGACATTAAAAAAATATTAATTCTTCCAATCCATGAGCATGGAATATATTTCCATTTATTTGTATCTTCTTATTTTTCACCCATATCTTATAATTTTCAGTATGTAGATCTTTCATTGCCTTGGTGAAATTTATTCTTAGATATATTTTTTATTTTTGATGCAATTACAACTAGGATTTTTTAAAAATTATTTTTCTGATAGTCTGTTGGTAGTTCACATAAAAATCATTTGTGTATATTGATTCTATATCCTGGAATTTTACTGAATTCAGTTATTAATTCCAATAATTTTCTGGTGGAGTTTTTACGGTATTCTATATGTACTATCATGTCATCTGCAAGTAGAGTCTCTTTTAGTTCTTCCTTTCTGATTTTAGTTACTTGTATTTCTTTTTCTTGCCTAATTCCTCTGGTTAGGACTTCCAAAACTATGTTGAATTAAAATGGGAAGGGTAGGCATTCTTGTCTTGTCCAGGCCCTTAGAAATCTTTTCACTTTTCATCATGAATATGGTGTTTGTTGTGGTCTTCTCATATCTGACCTTTACAATGTTAAGGTAAGTTCCTTGTGTGCCAAATTTGAGAGCTTTTATCATGAAAGAACGTCAAATTTTGTCAAATGCTTTTCTGTATCTATTAAGATAACTATATGATTTTTATTCTTCACATTGTCTGATTTGTGGATGTTGAGCCAGTCTTGCATCCTTAGAATAAATTCCACTTGATTGTGGTGTATGATCTTTTCAATGTACTGGTGCAGTTGGTTTGCTAAATTTTATTGAGAGTTTTGCATCTATGTTCATCAGATATATTGGCCTGTAATTAATTTTTATTGCAGTGTAATTGTCTGACATTAGTATCAGGGTAATGTTGGCCTCATGAAATGAGTTTGGAAGAGTTCCTCTCTTTCCTATTTTTTGGAGGAGTTTTAAAACTATTAGTATTAATTCTTCTTTAAATGTTTGGTAGATTCACTGGTGAAGCCATCTGGTCCTGGGCTTTTCGTAGTTGGGAGGATTTTGATTATTGATTCAATATCCTTACGAGTACTTAGTCTGTTCAGATTTCCCATTTATTCATGATTCAATCTTGGTGGGTTTTATGTTTATTTCTTCATAGTTTAGTCTTTGTAAGTTGTCTATTTTTAACTTTAGTGTATTTCTTCCAATTAGTTGTTCAATTTGTTGCCATACAATTGTTCATAGCATACTCCTATGCCCCTTTTTGTTTGCATGTATCAGTTGTAATGTCTTCTTTTTAATGAGTCCTTTTCCTCTCTTCTTCTTCTTCTTTTTTTTCTTCTTCTTCTCCTTCTTCCTCTTCCTCTTCCTCTTCCACTCCTTCTTCTTATAAGTGTGACTAAGCTAAAGATTTTTCTATGTCATTTATCTTTAATGATATTTATATATAATTATATTTATATATAATTTATTAATTTATATGTAATTTATATATAAATTTAAAATTTATTTATAAAATTTATTATAAATTTATAATTTACATGTAATTATATTTATATATAGTTCCCCTATTTTATAATATAAATTTTGTTTTTATAAAATTTATTTGAATTACACTAAGCTGCTTATGTCTGCACATTTAGGTCTTATGCTTTTAGCATTGTCTCCATTCCAGTGTGAACAAATCGGAGAATTTTAAAAATATTTCTCTTCTCATGCATTTATAGATATGGGCAAAAAGTTTAAGATATGCATTTTTATGTCACAGATTTAATCTTCTTGAGTAATACTTTCTCTTTCCTATTCTGATTTTACTTCTATTACATTTTTTATACCACTATAGACATTGCTTTTGTATCTTGGATTTTAAAAACCTACCCCATTAACCCAGCATAGATAGTTAGTAGATATTTTATTTTTCTCCAGCTACAGTTCTTTTCAGAAATGGGGTGCAAAAAGTGAAGTTGAAAGTAAGAGAAAGAAAAGAAAGCAAAAGAATAAAGGAGATTTAAAAAGAAAAATATCTATTTATCCATGCATCTACATATCTATCTATTTATCTAGAGAGAGGTAATTTGAGAAAGAAAATCTATTTTCTTTACTTTAAGAATAATCAGAGTGACTTGGTCAGGTGTAGGAAAATAAGTCTTCTGGCTTTCCAAGTCTGAAGTTAAAGGGTATTTTTCCTGGGTTAGTTATTTCTCTACAAACTTATTGAAAATTATTTTATTAAATTTATACTCAGGGATTAGGAATTATGTTTTCAGGAAGCTCTGAAAAGGAACTTTCACGATCTAGTAGAATGAACATGTAATTGGAATTCATTTGAGTAATACTACATTGTAGTTAGATTTATTTAAGAAATAAAAGGAAATGCTGTAAGGGGACAGTGTGACCATCAGCCAATATCTTCCGATTTGTCAGTAGGAACATAGAAGAATAAGGGTCACTCAGTAATAAATTATATGCCCTAAAAAGTGGTTAGGAAGGTAGGGGAGTTATGGAGCAGCAAGTAAGCTGAAAACACTGATATCCTGAAAACAATATTTCTAATTTCAGGGCTGCAATAGAGAGCCCAGAAACTTTTTAATAGAGCAGAGTAAAATGTATGCTTATATTAACATCTTATCCAGTTTTTTCCTATGACTGTCATTAAACTTTGGGTGGTGGTGGTGGTAAGCTGAGTTTTGGCCTAAACATTCTAATATCCATTCCAATAGATTTAATCAATCACCTTCTTGATAATTCAGAGAGGCGAGGTAAGAAATAATGTTGACCTTTCCTGTGTGATGAATCAGAAAAAGTTATAGAAAAGTGAAATATTTTCAATTGCTTAATTTGAAGGATACATGGCTCCTGGGTCAATGGTCAATATTAAGCAAATTGAATGTAAAACTTACTACAAAGTTTATTTTCACAGTCATTTGGGCAGTCTCCACATGGACTTCCTGCGTTATAAGGTTCATTCCTTTTGGCAGGATCATTTCCCCTTAAAATAAAAAAAAAATATAGGAAAAAGTGATATAATAAAATTGATACTTGGACAATGAATATAAAATTTTACTTACTATTTCTAATCAACTTTAAAAACAATTTTTGAAAACCACTTCTAGATAATGATGATAATCTTTAAGATAGCTTTAAGATTTCTAGACTTGCAATGATGGCAATTTATCTTTTTTGAATGTATAACAGGCAATAGTGGGTTTTGAAAATGTTTTGAAAGAATTTACCCTATTCAGAGAGTTAAGTTTTAACAGGATTGGTACCTATGAACAGTCAGGTTTTAACAAGCAGAAGAGCTTGTTAATAATTGGTCATTTTTCTTTATTTATACCCATTTTTCTTTATTTATTCCCATAGGAACTTGGTAGGCAGTCATGTAAAAGGGCATGCTAAGAAAATTTTAAGTGAGTCAACTTGGAGATGTTCTATTTCATTTTGTATGATATCATGAGAAATGATATATGTTACTCTCATTCAGAAACACATGGAGCATTATAAAAGATGAAAAACCCTCAGTATGGCTAAATCTAAAGTGGTAGAGTTGAGGGGGAGAGAGTAGATGAGAATTTCTAGTTCTAAGCTAATATGAAATTCAGAGATGACAGTCTTACCTGCAGATAGCTAAGAAAACAATATGGATTATAGCTTATTCTTACTTAATATGCTTGAAAAATAAGGTAAATGTTTTGGTTAAAACGGTATTCTAGTTGATATTTTTCCATTTGATATCTGAATTCTTAGTATTTCACTTTATTTTTTCCCTTCTTTATTATTATTATTTTTTTCTTTTTGGAGTGAGTTTTATGTCCAATGTGGGGCTTGAACTCATGAATCTGAGATCAAGAGCCACATGCTCTACAACTGAGCCAGCCAGGTGCCCAAAGTTTCACTCTATAAAATAAATATATTAGTTAATTCATTAAGGGATTTTGTCAGACACTTAACCTTATCTTTGCTGTAGAAAATTCTCCTATCACAGCTCCATGTATGTTTTACTTTTGTGTAATTGTCAGTTCACCAGAGACCACCACCAGGATTTAGTACAACTGATGTGTTGTGGATGCAAAGAGATCTTACTGTCTTCAGTACTAATTATATAGATAAAATAATAAAAAATACTAACTACTAAAATCAAGAAATGATAAGATCAGAAAATATCTAGAAGTATTATATAAATATATCTATTGAATCTATTCTAATACTACAGACTTCATTTAATGTATAAATATGTAGCATATTAACAGATAAATAATTTTAACTGATTCATATTGACTATCTTTTGTTTTGCAACACACATGGGGGATAGTAGTTAAATGTCATGTTTGGAGCTCATATTATTATGAAAAATTTGCATATTGAGCTCTTTAAGTACAGATAGCTGAAGGACACACATGAAGACTATTCATTAACTTTCCTTAGCAGAGTATATTTAAACAGGCATTTGTACTGAATTATTATGGGACTATATCCAGCTCTGAACAATCTCTAATTTCTCATCATTACTAATGGATCACACAGTGTGCTCTTGTGGGCTTCTGCAATCACCTTTATCTGAAATTGATCTTATTATATAACCACAGTTGATAGGGTAAAAGAGTCCACTTGCCCTTCGCTGAAACAATCAGATGATCTCTTCTAGAAGTTGTTACTCATATCTTGATAACATGTAAATTTAATGTCTAAGGAAAAGACATATACCAATAATTAGACTAAAAAGCTAAATACAAGAACACTTCAATTTTTCTGTTTGCTTAGTCTTAATACTCCACAGTATTTCTGCTCTAGCATTCTAAATATACTCTTGAATTGTTGAAATAAATATCCTTGTTTCTTTGCTTATGCTGACTAATAGCACAAAGCAAGACTACTGACAATAACTTTGAATTTAGACATTCTATTAATGAAATATAAATTTATTTAAAAAATATAACAAAAATTTGTGTGTGCGTGTAATGATTTTAGGTATTGGCTAAATGACATTTATCTCTAAAGTTCTGCTTAACTGAAGTGAAATATTTATTTGAGTTTTCTTTTATATGGATTGAGAAACTGAGTTATGAAGAAAGATGTATTTCTAAAGGCTTTGTGAAAAACCAAGCTGCATAATACATACTCATGACAATAGTGACAAATATAGAGATACTGAGTCAACTTTCTTTTGGGGCATGATGATATTCCGCAGCCAATGAGATAAGAAGTGGCCCAAACAACCTGTAATGATAAAGAGAATATTTAATTAATAATTTGACTTTTGCTAAATGATTACAATATGAATATTGTTATCCGGGGTTGAAAATAAACATGCTTGTTTTTAGGATGCCTTAAACATGGCTTATTAGGAAGTCCTAGAAACAAAGATTTCCATGTGTCTGGATAACACACACATATATGTACACTTATTGGCTGTCCTTGATCCTGGTTGATTCTGTTATCAAATCTATATGAAAAATCAGGTAACATGATGAATGCTGCTTGGTGATTATATAAGAATCAAAGCATGGGAGGAACTTTACTCAATCAGAGAATAGGCATGGTATAGAGTTAAGAGTTGGCCATCGAGGCTAAAGAACTCAGGTTCAAATTCTATCTCTATCACTTACTGGTTGTATGGTACTTACCGATTTACTTTATGTTTTGAAATTTCTTTTTTTCTAATTTGCAAAATGGAATAAAATAATACTATCTTCTACATCCTAGATGTATTGTGGAAATTGAATAATAAATTTTTTAGGTGTTTAGAAGCAGAAATATTAAGTTACCATCTTAATGTGATGGAACAAATGGTCTGGTTGTAAATAGTGGGGTTAGTCCACCATTATCTAAAAGAAGTAAACAGTAGGATTGAAGTTACAAATTTGTCAGATTTTTATCTCTTTGGATGATCATTTTATTTTTATTCACTGTTTGATATTTAAATTATATGAATAGAAATTTTATAACATTCTTGGATTCCTAGAATGTATCTTTTTGTACAATAAGAATGCTATTTGCTAGTCTTTTATTTAGAACATTTGCATTGATGTCCATAAATGTTTAAGTCTATGATTTTTAACTAGGCAAATAGTCTTGAAAAAGCAGAACAAAAAAAAAAAAATAAAGCAGAACAAAGCTGGACGTTGTATGCTTTCTAATAGCCTTAAGACAAAACTATAGTAATTAAAACAGTGGTACTGGACAATAAACATAAATCTAGGAAATAAACTAGAGCCCAGAAATAAATTTTCATAAATATGGTCAAAAGACTTTCAACAAGGGTGCTAAGACAATCCACTGTGAACAGGACAGTCTTACCACAAATACGTTGGAAAAACTAGATGTTAACATGAAGATAAATGAAGTTAGATCTTACCTTCCACCATATAAGAAAAAAAAAAAAAAACCTCAAAATGGATCAAACACCTAAGTGTAAGAGCTGAAACCATAAAAAACTCTTAGAAGTAAACATAAGGAAAACACTTCATGATATTGAATTTGGCAGTGATTTCTTGCATATGATGCCAAAAGTAGACAGAAAAGACAAAAATACATTGATAAATTGGACTTTATCAAAATTTAAAACCTTTCTGCTTCATAGGATACTATCATTAGAGTGAATATGCAGTCTATGTACTAGGAATTAATGTTTGCAAATCATATGCCTGCTAAAGCATAGATACCTAGAATATATAGAGACCTTTTACAACTCAACAACAAAAATCCAAATAACTTGATACAAACCAGCAACTCTAATTGGAGATGGAACCTCTATGGAAGTAATTTAGGTTAAATGAAATCATGAGTGGGACCATGATATGATAGGATTCTTGTCCTTATAAGAAAAGGCACCAGAGTGCTGGCACTCATGCTCTTACTCTTTCTCTCTCTCTGCAAGCATGCACAGAGGAAAGGAAATAAAGTTTCATGAAAGGACATAGTGAAAAGAAGACAGGAAGAGAAAAACACAAAACTATGCTGCAGAAGTTCACAGACTTCCAGGCTCCAGAACTGTGAGAAAATAAATTTCTGTTGTTTGATCCACCCAGCCTGTGGTATTCTGTTATGGAAGTCCAAGCAGACCAATACAGCATGGATGTGAAGAAATCAGAAATTTCATTGCTGTTGGAGATGTTAAATAATACAGTTGTTGTGAAAGACAGTATGCCCATTCATCAAATAATTAAACAGAATTACCATATGATCTAGCAATTCTACTTCTGGTGTATACTCATAAAATTGAAAGCAGGATTTGAACAGATATTTGCACACCAATGTTCATAACAGCATTATTATCAACAGTCAAAAGGTGGAAACAACCTAAATATCCATCAGTGGATGAATAGGTAAACAAGTGGCATACATATACAGTGGAATATTACTCAGCCTTAAAAAGGAATAAAATTTTGACATATGTGAAACATGGATGAACATCAAATGAGGATATAATGCTAAGTGAAATAAGGCAGACACAGAAGGACAAAAATTGTATGATTCCAGTAATATGAAGTATCTAGAGTAATCAAATTCATAGACACAGACAATAGAATGATGATTGCCAGAGCAGTGGGGTGGATGAGAAGTCATTGTCTAATGGGTAGAGAGTTTTAGTTTGGGAAGGTGAAAAGATCTGAAGATATGTGGTGGTGATTGCTGCATAACAATTTGAATGTAGTTAGTGCTACTGAACATTAATGCTACATAATTTTAAAATGATTAAAATGGCAAATTTTATAAAGTATATTCATATATGCATATATAAATAATTATTATGTGTTATATAGTGATAGATATGTACATTAAAATAATTTGTGTATATGTTTTATGCATATATACATATAATCTTACCATAATAACAAATAAAAAATGTAGAGGATTCTCTGTATTATAAGGTACTATTGTTTTCATTCTTTACAAAGATTTAAATGCAATTTATAAGTGACATTGATGTTTTATGATTTCGTTAATTCCCCAAAGTCCAAATTTATAAAAAAGACTAAACAGTTAAGCAGCTTTTCCAAGTCATCTATTGAGGGAATCACATTTTCTTGTGTTCCAAATTATAACAGAAACTCAGTGGGTCAAGTATAAGTTTGTGATAAGTGGGTAGAATGATTTTCTCAGCTACCTATTTCCCATGCATACTTATAGCCACTTAAACAATGTGTATATTTGCAAGTATGCAGGTTACCTGAGTATAATGCTGAGTATAATGCTCAATGTCACTGTCCATTGGTGTCCATTCCCCATACTTGAAATATTCAGATTCATTGTACCAGATTTTAATTACATTTGACCATGAGATAGGATAAGTTGTCATATGCATGTTTTCTCCACAAAAAGTATCTGAAAGGGAGAAAAAAGTCTGGATCATACTCGAAGAAACTTAGAAATATATTACAAGGATATTTTGTTCATTTTCATTTTACAAATATTTCGTTGGTCATCCAAGCAATGTCTTTTTTTTTTTTTTTTAAGCAATGTCTTATAAAAGAAAGCAAACTCAGCTGTGTCTCTGCTGGCATTCATCTTTCTCATTGATGAGTGAATTTTTGATACTTAAATTTGGTAAGAAGTTGACAGCAAGAGATGATGTGCAAACTTGGAAATCAGGTCAACATTTCAGTGTCTGCCACTTCCAAGCTGTTGAGGAGGATGAATCCCATCCAAGTAGCCTATGGGTTGTAACAGGACCCGTGACTTGAAAACAGCTACACAGAAGTATTCATTATGCAAAGACCTTGAAATAAACATTTGTTCATTTAGCCATCCACTTGTGATGTGGGTTCTTGATAAAAAATGGTATTCAGGAATGATCTACCTTTCTCTGGGGCAGGAAAAACTCACACTGCTTATTCATGGGTCAACAACATTGGGCAAAGATGTCCAATAACCTATAAATATGGAAGTTTCATTAATATTTTAAAAATATTTTGTAATAAGGATCTCATAAGCGTTAATAATGTCTCCTTGTGTAGGAGGTACTAATAGCTTTACTGGAAACTAACAGTGATCCACCTAATATATATACCATGAGATAGAGACATTTTTGATCACCTTTGTTCTCATGTACAGCTCAGTAGAGTTGAATAGAACTCACCTTTCAACTGTATTAGTATTTCAGAGCCAAAGATAACCCTAGGGTGATATTGTGTGTAGCTGAAATAACTATGTAGAGTGGAAAGCTTCTAGTTATCCAGTTGTCCACCAGTTATCATTGTATTACTCAACTATTCTGTAATATTGAGAGCTTTGATTCTTGTTTCTGACCATCAGAATCTGGAATTTGAAACTTGAATACCCAAATTTAAAAATTAACAAGAAAGGAGCTCAGTGGGCCACAATCCACTGCTATTTATGGGGCCATGTCATAGACTGAATGACTTAACTTACCCTTGCCAGGTTACTTAATAATCCTTAAGGACTTTTGAGTATGGAGGTGAGTCATGTAGATATATACCTACTTATAATTCGCCTCTTAAGTGAGCTGCTCTCTCTTAATTCACACTGCTTTGACAACACTCTGGCATTTTGTGCAGCTTCTTCACTCCAATTCTACAGTGGAAGAGTAAAATAGAAGCACTTGGTCTTATTAGCATTTTCATTACAGTATTCTAGTTTGTTCTTTCTAAAAATCCATGGCTAGCAATATCCTCCTATTTTATAAGCTAACAATTTAAATAATTATATTAAATGTCCTGATTGGAAGGGGAAGATAAAACCTTTAACTCACTATGTTAACCTTTGAATTTACAAAATCAGAATCAAAATCTGATAATAACATTCATATATACATTCTCAGAAGTGTGAAAGAGCTTAAGTAAATGCTTTCAGTAAAACAGATCAGGGTTGGAAATCCATTCCATTATTTATTAGTAGTTTTACTTAATCTTTTTGAACCTCTTCTTATTTGCGAAATGTGACCCATCATTCATGCCTAATGGTTTGTTCTAAAGTTTTAATGTAATAATTCATGAACTGCAACTGTGATATGACAAATCTTATACTATGTGCTCAATAAATAGACAATGGCTATGTATTGTGTCACATATCTCCATATAAAATTATAAGTAATAATAAATAGTAGCTCAAACTATATGCCAACATCTGTTACCAATTCTGTATGTATATTTTTCTTATTTTGACTCACAGCAACTCTACAAGGGAAGTACTATTATTAGCTCCATTTGCAAATGGGGAAACTGAGGCAGAGAGATGTTGCACTATTTCTCAGGATAACACAACCAATAAGAACCCCCAGAAGAATGAGAATCTAGGTTATTCTGTCTTCATAATATGTGCTCTTAACTCTTAATGTGTGTCAATTGTGCTGAGTTGAAGCATTTTGTCAGGTGTATCCCCAAGTAAGTTGAAAGGCAGAAAGTGTTTCTCACTAGTTTGGGGACTGACAAATGTTCTCCCTAACACTTTATAATCTACACATTGTGTACATCCACTTAAAAGACTGTCCCATTATCTGCATACAACACATCACCAATAAAAGTTGTAGACTTTGTTTTTTCACTACAGACTTTGACACAAATCATTCATTTACTCTTTAGAATAAGTTTGGATGACACTTTTTTTTTTTTTTTTTTTACACCATAGTACTAAAGTCCTAGCCTCAGCAATCAGGCAACAAAAAGAAAAGGCATTCAAATTGGCAAAGGAGAAGTCAAACTCTCCCTCTTTGTAGATGACATGATACTGTACATAGAAAACCCAAAAGACTCCACCCCAAGATTGCTAGAACTCATACAGCAATTTGGCAATGTGGCAGGATACAAAATCAACGCCCAGAAATCAGTGGCATTTCTATACACTAACAATGAAACTGAAGAAAGTGAAATTAAGGAATCAATCCCATTTACAATTGCACCCAAAAGCATAAGATACCTAGGAATAAACCTAACCAGAGACGTAAAGGATCTATACCCCAAAACCTACAGATCACTTCTGAAAGAAATTGAGGAAGACACAAAGAGATGCAAAAACATTCCATGTTCATGGACTGGAAGAATTAATATTGTGAAAATGTCAATGCTACCCAGGCAATTTACACATTTAATGCAATCCCTATAAAAATACCATGGACTTTCTTCAGAGAGTTGGAACAAATCATCTTAAGATTTGTGTGGAATCAGAGAAGACCCTGAATAGCTAGGGGAATATTGAAAAAGAAAACCAGAGCCAGGGGCATCACCATGCTGGATTTCAAGTTTTACTACAAAGCGGTGATCATCAAGACAGTGTGGTACTGGCACTAAAGCAGACACATAGATCAATGGAACAGAATAAAGAATCCCAGAGGCGGACCCTCAACTTTATGGTCAACTAATATTTGACAAAGCAGGAAAGACTATCCACTGGAAAAAGGACAGTCTCTTCAATAAATGGTGCTGGGAAATTGGACAGCCACATGCAGAGGAATGAACCTGGACAATTCTCTTACAGTAGACACAAAGATAAACTCAAAATGGATGAAAGATCTAAATGTCCCTGGGACAGGAGAGCCCGGGACAGGAGAGCCTGCCCCAGAGAAGCAGGAACTTTAACAATCCGCACTGGACTCTTCCCGGAGGGAAAGGTGCTCAGCGGGGAACACGGGCAGGACCGCAGGAGGGCGGTGGGGCCCCCAGCCTCCCGGGGTCACTAACAGGAGGTGCCCGGGGGACAGCGCCCCATACCCCAGGGCCCAGCGCGGTAAAGGGCTGGAGCGCCCGGTGGGGCCTCAGGGAGAAGTCGGGGGTCGGGGGGGCTCCGGGCGGAGGGGGCTGCCCCTTGCTGCCTTCGGGAGCTGCAGCCCCACGAGCGATGCCAGCAGCGCAGGCCCTGGGCCAAAGGCGCGGGGGACACAGCCCAGGATCCTGTGGTCCCCCCGGGACAGGCGGAGGCGGGGAGGACACAGGACGGTGAGGACGCTCCTGCCACAGCGCCCCCGAGCTGTGCAGGTCAGCGCCCCCCGCCCGGGAGCATCCAGGCCCCTGCGGACTGGGAGCTGCGGGAGTTACTGCCGGAGCTGACTCCAGGGCTGGAGGGCTGGACGCCGCCATGGGGTTGTTCTTCCTGGTGTCACCCTGTGCCCTGGGGGCGGGGGGGCGGGCACCAGGGAACAGGGGCCTCATGGGGTAACCAGCTCCCACTAAGCCTGGCACCCAGTGGGGGGAGGCGCAGCTCCCCTGGGTGCACACCCCTGAGAGTCAGCACAGCAGCCCCTCCCCAGAAGACCAGCTGGAAGGACAGGGGAAGAGCAAGTTCTGGACCCAGCAGTGCTGGAAAGCTCCAGGGGAAGTCGAGGGATTTACAGTATAAAGAACTAGAGGGTACTTCTCCTATTTTTTCTTCCTTTTTCCAGTACAACTCCTTTTTATATCAGACTATAAATTTCCAATTTGTTTTCTTTTCCCACCTTACTACAATATTTTACCAGCTTTTCATTTTGAAGATTCTTCCTTTTTGACTTTCATATTTCTACGATTACAGGTCCTAGATATATTTTCCACTTCTAGAGTCCTTCAATATACCCAACTTAATTTTGTGAGATATACAAGATATGTTTTCGTTGTTGTTTTGTTTTGTGTTTTTTTTTTTTTTTGTTTTTTTTGTTTTCTCTGCCTCGTTTTGTTCTACACCGGTGGAAGTTAATATCTTCTAAAACATGACCAGTATGCACCCAGAACCAAGTGGTATACGGTGCTGGTTCATTCTGTAAGATTCTTCAGTCCCATTCTGTCCCCCTCTTTTATCTCATTTAGGTTTTGGTGGTCAATGTTGGGGCTTTCTACAAGTATTTCTGGTTTATATAAATTTGCAACTGAGCATCTTCTAACATACAGAACTTAATACACTCAGAACCAAGAGGATCACCCTGTAGGACCCCACAGGTAAGCTACATTCCCCTCCACTACAACTTTGTCATCACCATCTCCCAGTGCCTCCCATTTTCTTCTTCTTCTTTTTCCTTTTATCTTTTTCTTTTCTTATTTTTTCTTTTTTCTTCTTCTTTAGGATTCTTGGCCTTTTATTTTTTACTACTTTGTTGTACAATTTGTTATTCACATTAGTGGCCTTTGTGTTTTATTTCATTCTGATCTTTGTTTTTCAATTTCTTGTCTCTGACCTTGTCAGAATCATCTAGGGTAAAATTTACATAGGTTGTGGTTGATACTCTTAATTCAGCCCACTCATACAGCCACTCTACACTGAGCAAAATGACTAGAAAGAAAAATTCGCCACAAAAGAATCAGAAGCAGTACTCTCTGCCACAGAGTTACAGAATTTCGATTACAATTCGATGTCAGAAAGCCAATTCAGAAGCACAATTATAAAGCAACTGGTGGCTCTGGAAAAAAGCATAAAGGAATCAAGAGACTTCATGACTGCAGAATTTAGATCTAATGAGGCCAAAATTAAAAGTCAATTAAACAAGATGCAATCCAAACTGGAGGTTCTAATGATGAGGGTTAATGAGAAGGAAAGAAAGAGTGAGTGACATAGAAGACAAGTTGATGGCAAGGAAGGAAGCTGAGGAAAAAAGAGAAAAACAAAAGACCATGAGGAAAGGTTAAGGGAAATAAATGACAGCTTGAGAAGGAAAAAATCTATGTATAATTGGGGTTCCAGAGAGCAGCAGGAGGGACAGAGGGCCAGAAAACATATTTGAACAAATCATAGCTGAGAACTTCCCTAATTTGGGGAGGGAAACAGGTTCAAATCCAGGAAATAGAGAGGTACCCACCTACAATCAATAAAAACTGTTCAACACGTCAACATTTAATAGTGAAACTTGCAAATTCCAAAGATAAAGAGAAGATCCTTAAAGCAGCAAGAGACAAGAGATCCATAACTTATATGGGGACAAATATTAGATTAACAGCAGACCTCTCCACAGAGACCTGGCAGGCCAGAAAGGGTTGGCAGGATATATTCAGGGTCCTAAATGAGAAGAACATGCAGCCAAGAATAGTTTATCCAGCAAGGCTCTCATTCCGAATAGAAGGAGGGATAAACAGCTTCCAGTATAGACAGAAACTGAAAGAATATGTGACCACCAAACCATGTCTGCAAGAAATATTAAGGGTGACCCTATAAAAGAAAGAGGAAACCCAAAGAAATAATCTACAAAAACAAGGACTGAATAGGTATTATGGTGACCCTAAATTCATATCTTTCAATAGTAAATCTGAACATGAAGGGGCTAAATGATCCCATTAAAAGGCACAGGGTTTCAGAGTGGATAAAAAAGCAAGACCCATCTATTTCCTGTCTATAAGAAACTCATTTTAGACCTAAGGACACCTCCAGCCTGAAGACGAAAGGTTGGAGAACCATTTACCATTCAAATGGTCCTCAAAAGAAAGCAGGGGTAGCCTTCCTCATATCAGAAAAATTAAAGTTTATCTCAAAGACTGTAGTAAGAGATGAAGAGGTACACTATATCATACTTAAAGGATCTATCCAACAAGAGGACCTAACAATAATAAATATTTATGCCCCTGATGTGGAAGCTGCCAAGTATATCAATCCATTAATACCAAAGTAAAGACTTAGTTAGATAATAATACACTAATACTGGGAGACTCCAACATGGTGCTTTCTACGAATGACAGATCTTCTAAGCACAACATTACCAAAGAAATAAGGGCTTTAAATGAAACACTGGACCAGATGGATTTCACAGATATTTACAGAACTTTACCTCCAAATTCAACTGAATACACATTCTTCTCAAGTGCAAATGGAACTTCCTCCAGAATAGACCACATACTGGGTCACAAATCAGGTCTCAACCAGTACCAACAGACTGGGATTGTCTCCTGCATATTTTCAGACCACAATGCTTTGAAACTTGAACTCAATCACATGAAGAAATTTGGAAGAAACTCAAACACGTGGAGGTTAAAGAGTATCCTGCTAAAAGATGAAAGGGTCAATCCAGAAATTAGAGAAGAATTAAAAAGATTCATGGAAACTGTGAGAATGAAGATACAACCGTTCAAAATCTTTGGGATATAGCAAAAGCAGTCCTAAGAGGGAAATACATCGCAATACAAGCATCCTTCAAAACTTCACAGAATTAGAGAACTCACATATACAAGTTAACCTCACACCTAAAGGAACTGGAGAAAGAAAAGCAAATAAAACCTACACCAAACAGAAGAAGAGAGTTCATAAAGATTCGAGCAGAACTCAATGAAATAGAAACCAGAAGAACTGTAGAACAGATCAACAAAACCAGGAGTTGGTTCTTTGAAAGAATTAATAAGATAGATAAACCATTAGCCAGCCTTATTAAAAACAAAAGAGAAAATACTCAAATTAATAAAATCAAGAATGAAAAAGGAGAGATCATACCAATACCAAGGAAATACAAATGATTTTAAAAACATATTATGAACAGCTATATGCCTATAAATTAGGCAATCTAGAAGACATGGATACATTTCTGGAAAACTACAAACTACCAAAACTGGAATGAATAAAGAGAAAACCTAAACAGGCCAATAACCAGGGAGGAAATGGAAGCAGTCATCAAAAACCTCCCAATACACAAAAGTCCAGGGCCAGATGGCATCCCAGGGGAATTCTATCAAACGTTTAAAGAAGAAACAATACATATTCTACTAAAGCTGTTCCAAAATGGAAAGGGACGGAATACTTCCAAACTCGTTTAATGATGTCAGTATCACCTTAATTCCAAAACCAGACAAAGACCCCACCAAAAAGGAGTAATTGCTGACCAATATCCCTGATGAACACAGATGCAAAAATATAAACAAGATCCTGGCCAATAGGACCCAACAATACATTAAGAAGATTATTCACCATGACCAAGTGGAGCTTATCCCCATGATGCAAGGCTGGTTCAACATTCATAAAACAATCAACGTGATAGATCATATCAACAAGAGAATAAACAAGAACCATACGATCCTCTCAATAGATGCAGAGAAAGCATTTGACAAAATACAGCATCCATTCCTGATCAAAACTCTTCAGAGTGTAGGGATAGAGGGAACATTCCTCAGCATCTTAAAAGCCATCTACGAAAAGCCCACAGCAAATATCATTCTCAATGGGGAAACACTGGGAGCCTTTCCCCTAAGATCAGGAACACGACAGGGATGTCCACTCTCACCACTGCTATTCAACATAGTGCTAGAAGTCCTAGCCTCAGCAATCAGGCAACAAAAAGAAATAAAAGGCATTCAAGGTTGGCAAAGAAGAAGTTCAAACTCTCCCTCCTTGCAGATGACATGATACTGTACATAGAAAACCCAAAAGACTCCACCCCAAGATTGCTAGAACTCATGCAACAATTTGGCAGTGTGGCAGGATACAAAATCAATGCCCAGAAATCAGTGGTATTTCTATACACTAACAATGAAACTGAAGAAAGTGAAATTAAGGAATCAATCCCATTTATAATTGCACCGAAAAGCATAAGATACCTAGGATAAACCTAACCAGAGACGTAAAGGATCTATACCCCAAAAACTACAGATCACTTCTGAAAGAAATTGAGGAAGACACAAAGAGATGCAAAAACATTCCATGTTCATGGACTGGAAGAATTAATATTGTGAAAATGTCAATGCTACCCAAGGCAATTTATACATTTAATGCAATCCCTATCAAAATACCATGGACTTTCTTCAGAGAGTTGGAACAAATCATCTTAAGATTTGTGTGGAATCAGAAAAGATCCTGAATAGCAGGGGAATATTGAAGAAAACCAGAGCCGGGAGCATCACCATGCTGGATTTCAAGTCTTACTACAAAGCTGTGGTATCAAAACAGTGTGGTACTGGCACAAAAACAGAATAGAGAATCCAGAAATGGGCCCTCAACTCTATGGTCAACTATTATTCGACAAAGCAGAGAAGACTATCCACTGGAAAAAGGACAGTCTCTTCAATAAATGGTGCTGGGAAAATTGGACATCCACATGCAGAAGAATGAAACTAGACCATTCTCTTACACCAGACACAAAGATAAACTCAAAAAGGGGGAAAGATCTAAATGTGAGACAAGATTCCATCAAAATCCTAGAGGAGAACACAGGCAACACCCTTTTTGATCTTGGCCACAGCAACGTCTTGCAAGATACATCTATGAAGGCAAGGGAAACAAGACCAAAAATGAATTATTGGAGCTTAATCAAGATCAAAAGCTTCTGTACAGCAAAAGAAACAGTCAACAAAACTAAAAGACAACCTACAGAATTGGAAAAGATATTTGCAAATGACATATCAGATGAAGGGCTAGTATCCAAGATCTATAAAGAATGTATTAAACTCAACACCGAAGAAACAAACAATCCAATCATGAAATGGGCAAAAGACATGAAGAGAAATCTCACAGAGGAAGACATAGACATGGCCAACATGCACATGAGAAAATGCTCCGCATCACTGGCCATCAGGGAAATACAAATCAAAACCACAATGAGATACCACCTCACACCAGTGAGAATGGTGAACATTAACAAGACAGGAAACACAAATGTTGGAAAGGATGTGGAGAAAGGGGAACCCTCTTGTACTGTTGGTGGGAATGTGAACTGGAGCAGCCACTCTGGAAAACTGTGTGGAGGTTCCTCAAAGAGTTAAAAATAGACCTGCCCTATGACCCAGCAATTGCACTGCTGGGGATTCTAAAAGAGCACCTGTCAACTGTAAGTGCAATACATACATCAGGTATCAACACTCACAATGCAAGAAGGCCTGTGATAGCTACTGACTTATATTGTTTTGTTTCAAAACCCTTTTCTATTTTAAGATCACCAAGAGATAAATTTCAAAATAATTTTTTTATTCACTTGCTTCCCACTCTTCATCATTTACATGAGGAAGCTATCCTTGGGAATCACTCTCCAGAGCCAGTGTTATTTCTAGGCCAGTCCAAGGTTAAAGGGACTAGGATAAGGTTACCCAAAACCTGAGAGATTCTTCTGGGAGATAATATATATGCAGTGTATCACATAGTACTCTTGAGACTTTCCTAAATTTGTTGTTTTATAGCACTTCGTCTGCTAACACACCAGGTTTATAGTTGAAAGATAATTCTCTCTTTCTATAAGCTGCAGGGGAATTGGGAAATATGTTTGTCAATATTGGTTTATCCACAGCACCACCTGACGTAGAATCAGGACATTTTGATTCTCAGATGAGTGTCTAGCCTCTGGGATGCTGCCCAATGAAGACAGTTATGAATTGCCTCTCTAACTTAAAGCTTGCTATGCTGACAATACTGGCAGCAGCAGCAGCTGCAGTTGGGAGTTTGTAGTGGTCTCCACCCCAGACTTTCCAAATCAGAATCTCAGAAGGTGGGGCCCAGGGGAATGTGCTTTACAAGTTCTTCAAGTAATTCTTAGTATGCTCAAGTTTGAGAAGCACTGTCCTGGGGTAAATTATAAATGCAGTTGGACTGCCTGAATTGGAATTGTTGCTCTGTCATTTAACAACTATGTGATTTAGGGAGAGTTGCTTACCACCTCTGTGTCTCCATTTCTTCTTCTGCTAAGTCATAGGTTTGTTTGGGAAGATCAAGCTTTTAGTATACTGAAAGTGAATAGAACTTAATAAAAAGTAAGTAAATACTATTGCTATTATTAACATTGTTGTTGCTGTTGAATTAATCTTACCATCTTCAGCATGTTGCTGGCTAATGGAACTACTCCTCTCCTGAGGGTGTTATGTACAGTCAGGATTTCTTCTTGGACAGTTGCCAATTCAGTGAGGAGTGTATTATATGGAACTGAAGCTAGTTTTGCCTGTGATCAGAAAATTATTTATTAGTCTTACTTCTTTTATGTGTAATTCCTCATGTATGTTACTTATAGGCCTATATCAATATGAATTTATAATTTATGTTGAATAGACAATAATATTTAGCATTTAAAAATTTATAATTGCTCAAAGGATTAGTTTCCATTTCTCTAGTGCTAGTCTTGTGGGTTTCTTTTTTTTTTTTTTTAAGAGTTTATTTATTTATTCATGAGAGACACACAGAGAGAGGCAGAAACATAGGCAGAGGGAGAAGCAGGCTCCTAAGGGAGATCACGCCTTGAGCTGAAAGCAGATGCTCAACCACTGAGCCACCAGTGTCCTATCTTGTGAGTTTCTGAATGTCATCTGACATTATATAAGTACCGGATATTCTGTGATTAGGGTTTTTCAAATTTGTAATTGGTACCTTGGGCCATCTTAAAGGACTTTTAATCAAGCAATATAAACCACAGTGGAAGGTATCTTGATATCACACCTTTACTGACTAACTCCCTTTCTTGGCTCCTATCCCACCCCATTTCCTGCAGATGTTCTCTTTGCTTCCTAGATAAATCACTTGCACTTGAAAAGTGGCTACTGGGGGATCCCTGGGTGGCTCAGCGGTTTAGTGCCTGTCTTTGGCCCAGGGTGTGATTGTGGAGTCCTGGGATCAAGTCCCACATCAGGCTCCATGCATAGAGCCTGCCTGTGTCTCTGCCTCTCTCTCTCTCTCTGTTTCTCATGAATAAATAAATAAAATTTAAAAAAGAGAAAAGAGGTTAAAGGATGTGTCTAACTTAAGATATTAATTATTGAGTACAAAGCCTCCAGTGTCTTCAACTCAGATTCTACCTTTTTGTCTTATTGCATATGAAAAAACATTCACATTTGCATACATATGTATAAGTATAAAATAGAATTCAGATCAGCTACAATCCAGAATTCATGAGTATTATTTTGTTTACCCTTTATCTTGCAACTAAGAAGAAAACTAAACAGCCTTAATATTTTAGGTTAGTATTAATTGCTATAAAGAGCAGCTTCTTGTGCGTGTGTGTGTGTGTGTGTTATATCACATGCACTTCATTACTTTTGTTTAAAAAGTGGCAAAACATATGTAGTATAATTTGAGTAGTATCTATTCCTCAAGTACCATAGGGCTATTAGTAATTTCTGAATGGATAGGATCCAGTACCAACCTTGCTTAATTATAGTAGTTATTGTCATTTATTTTATATCAACATAAAATAGGAATGGGGAAAAAACATAAATATGGAATCCAGAAGATCCCTCTAGAGACTGTCTCTTGTGGATATTATTTCCTCAAAGCATACTCATGTGGTACTATTTTGCTCCCTACTGCAAGAAGCTCTGGTCTAGAGTAGAGGAGAAGTGGGGAACCACAAGAATCCCTTTATCATTTCCAGATTATTACTTTCGTTCGCTCCTCTGAACTCTGCTCCAGGGAAACTCACAACATATTCCTCTACCATCTCATACCTGAAAATTTATTCCCCTAACATTTTCCTGTCACTTCTTCTTATTCATTGAAATTGGGTCTCCTGAAACAAATTCATCTTGTCTACTTCCATTTTGGTAGTTAACTCAAGGGATTTCAGCATTCACATGGATGATTCCAGCCATCTCATATCTCAGGCCTTTGAATTCTTCCTCTCTTAAACCTCTTCTCCAAGTCTCTTTAGTCTCCACCATGATGGTCACAATCTACATCTCATAATCACTCCAAATGCCAAATTACCTGGTCAAACTTTTCCCTATCTGATCATGATTTCCTGCTTTCCAGATAGCTAAGGTCATCACTCTATTTTCAACATAATATAGCATTCTAGTTCGTTCTTCATTTTCTCTATTTTCAATATTGTCTTTTCTTTCTTTTCTATTCATGTTCTCTTATTTCAACAACTTTCTTGCTAAAATAATGAATACTTTTCTGCTCATCGTCATTTAAGAACACTCCCACTTTGGAAGGGATCAAAAATTTCCCTGCCTGCACAGAATAAGATAAACATTGGCAGATAAATATCCCACAAAATGCCAGATATTGGCATATCATCCCAAATCCTATGTCTAATCTCAAACTGTCCCTGAATTTTGCTCATCAATTCTACTAATTTATCTGGTTAACTCACTTTGTCTTCACAGTGTTATTGCAAAACTTGTGCACTCAACCCAATTACATTAACCTCTCTCAATAGATTCTGGTATTTCCTCCTTTCCTCAGTAAAGAGATGCTATCTGAAGGCAGCTGTTTCAACTTCTCTTGGCCGGTCTACCTATAGGCTTCTATCTGTTCTCATTCTTTCCTCCTTATCTCTTGTGGTACTACTGAACAGATTATACTTTCTTGTTTTTTTTTAAACCATTTTATTGAGGTATAATTAACATGTGAAAGCTATACATGTTTAATGTAAACAATTCAATGAGTTTGGGTAAGTATACACTTATGAATCTATCACCACCATCAAGACAAGCAAAAGATAAACATATCAATATCTCTCAAAGTTTCCTCCTGCCCTCTTTACAATTAATTATTATTATCTTGTGTATGTTGTAAAAGCATTTAATATAATATTTACCCTCTTGGCAAATTTAAAACTGGATTTCCACATGCAAAGGCTTGAAATTAGACTCTTATGTCACACCATACATTAAAATTAACTTGAGGGATCCTTGGGTGGCGCAGTGGTTTGGTGCCTGCCTTTGGCCCAGGGCGCGATCCTGGAGACCTGGGATCGAATCCCACATCAGGCTCCTGGTGCATGGAGCCTGCTTCTCCCTCTGCCTATGTCTCTGCCTCTCTCTCTCTCTCTCTGTGACTATCATAAATAAATTAAAAAAAATTAAAATTAACTTGAAGTGGATTAAAGACTTAAATGTAAGACCTGAAACCATAAAACTCTTAGAAGAAAAAATAAGGAAAAAGTTCCTTGACATTTATCTTAGCAAGCACAGACAATAAAAGAAAAAATAAACAAGTAGGATTGTATCAAACTAAAAAGCTTATGCACAGCAAAGGAAACAATCAGAAAGATAAAAAGGCAACTTAATGAATGGGAAAAATATTTCAAGCTATATATTTGATAAGGAGTTAATATCCAAAATATAAAAGGAACTCATATGACCTATCAGCAAAACAAAACAAAACAGCAAAACAAATAACTCTCTAAAAAAAAAAAAAAGAACCTAAACAGACATTTTTCCAAAAAAAACATAAATGGCCAATATATATATGAAAATGTGGTTAACCTCATTAATCATCAGGGAAATGAAAATGAAAACCATGATATATCACCAAATACCTGTTAGGATGGCTATTATTAAAAATAAGATTTCAAGTGTTGTTAGGATGTGGAGAAAAGGGAACCCTGTAAACTGTTAAGACATAATGGGAAAGTGACCTAAATTTCTGTGCCTCACTCTTCTAATTATAAAATGTGAATAATCATCTTTACCAAGTTGGGTTTATATGAGGATTAAATGAGTCACTCTGTATAAAAGCTTAACATAGTGTTAGGAAGGAGAATAAGTGCAACATAAAGACTGATAAAACCATAATCATATCCAGAAAATATAAAGTAATATGTATTTCCTCTTCACCAAGGAAAGAATTGGTAAAAACTCATGTAAGCAAATCAATCTCTGATTGTTTGGTGAAGGATCTGGATTCTTTGGCGGGTTCACTGGCTGTGGTTTGCCAACTCTTGGTCTAGAAAGTTGTAAAGCAAATTCTAACTTAATCTGCCTGCAATAATTAAACTGTCATACAATAGGGGAGATAAAATCAATGTGGTTCTCAAAAAAAAAAAAAAGACATAATGGAAAATATGCCATAATGGAAAATAGTAGGACAGTTCCTCAAAAAAATTAAAAGCAGATCATTCTTTCAGAAACTATTTCTCTCAGCCCCGGTGGTGCAGTGGTTTAGCGCCGCCTGCAGCCCAGGGTGTGATCCTGGGGGCCCCGGATCGAGTCCCACATCGGGCTCTCTGTATGATGCCTGCTTCTCCCTCTGCCTGTGTCTTTGCCTCTCTCGGTCTCTATGAATAGATAAATGGAATCTTAAAAAAAAACAAAAAACAAAAAACAAAAAACACTATTTCTCTCCAATGTTATTTACTCCATTTTCTTCCACATTTCCCCAAATCTCACATTACTCATTATTTTTCCATTATAATTAATCTCCTATTACTCATTATCATTCCAACCATTTTTTTATCCTTTCTGTTGGCATTTATTCATGATAATGTTGCTCGTAACTTAAACAAACAAAACTCTTCATTTATCTCACTTCCCTATTGCATCATGGACTTTCTACTTTCCTTCCCTACCAAAATTCCTGAAAAATTTGCAAGTACTGACTGTCTTTAATTTCCCACCCTCTAAGTAATATTGTCTACATTCATCCTTCCCCTATGTGTTCCACTAAAACCAACGTTCTATACCAGGAATGGTATACCTCCTCCTTAAATAACTTCTTCCTCCTCCCATGCAATAAGCAATGTCTAGAGAAATTTCTGGTTGTCATGACTGAATTAGGATGAGTACTCCACCATCTTGTTGATAGAGGCCAGTGATTTTGCTATACATCCTTAAAAGGCTCAGGAAAGACTCCCTGAGAATTATTATTAATAAAATAATTATTCCATAACAAAGTGTCAGTAGTTCTGAAGTTGAGATACTTTGCTTTGAAACAACTCCTATTAAGGTCACTAACAAGTTTAATTTATAAATTCAATATTTTTTTACTGTTTCATTCTATTTGATCTGTTGGCTGCTAACTCCGATGCCTAAGCTCCCAGTGTAGAAATAGTCTTTCCATTTAAGGGACAACACATTCTTCTAATTTTTCTCCTATCTCTCAGACTTCTTGTTCTTCACCTGGACTGACGAGCTATAGCCTGGCCTCCTACTGGCCTTCTAGCCTTCAAATACATCCTATCACCTCTATACCTTCCTTCCTATTCCCCTATCCAGTCTTTCACAATTTATTCTCCAGTCATCCACCAGAGTAAACATTTCAAAATACTGAAATGATGGAGTCCCTTTCCTTTTAAAAGTCTTTCAATAATTTCTTAGAAAGAAAAACTATTTTTTTACAAGGCCTATGAAAACTCTGCTGACCTCTCAGCCTCTATTGAAGACATGCTCCCCTACTTTTCTTTAGTCTCAGTGATTTTCTTTTAATCATTGTAATGTTCCAGTTTCTATTCTGCCTTGGAATATTTGCTCAAGGCTGTTCTCTTCATTAGTATACTTTTTCAGCTTGCTCTACCAAGTGATGCCAGATACCAGGCTGTCTCCTCGAATGTGGGCTAAGTGACATACACCAGCCAAGTACTGATTAGGTCTGAAAGGCAAAAGTTGCTTTCTCACTTTCTTCTTTCTCTCTGATAGTGTCTATACTTCAGATTAGCTTTTCCTTACTGTGAAGTGTGAAGACATCCCCCCCCCCCCAACAAACACACACTGGGGGAGTAAAATGGGAATAGAGCCAAAGGGGAGGAAGGAGAACTCTTTAAGATTGTACTTCCACTGTATTTGAGTATTATTGGTTATTGGATAAGAGTTCTACCTGGTTCTTTGGGGGAGAGGTGAGTGATAAAACCTAAATCAGTACCCCAATAGTCTGATGTATGTATATTTTAATTTATAAAATTAAATGTATATAGGTTTTAATTTATAAAGGTAAATGCCTCCCATTTTTGACTCCTATCTAGCACATGAAAACATAAAAATCACTCATTTTCTGTACCAAAGCTATTGACTTCAGTTCATCATAAAAATATTTTGGGTATTCTGAAAAAAATGTAATATTTTTGTCATTGAGGCTACTTAGAGGTACATATCATTGGGTGACCAAAAATATTAAGGACTTCTTCTTTACACCATTGAGTGTTTTGTTTTTATTTTGTGATTGGTGAAGTTCTTGTCTTTAATAAGTAGTGAGGGGCAGGCTTCATATATTGATTACAGGCTTACAGTTCCTCACACTTCTCTTCTTGCTATTCACACTTTCATTTTATATTTAATTTTGATGTGATAAATTTTTGTTACAGTCACAAATCAGATAGTATAATTGGGATATTTATGGAATACTTGCTTTTTTGGGTAAAAAACAAAACAAAACAAAAAACCCACAACAGTATTTTTCCCATTTAGTCATGAGGAATGCATGTTACATTATAAAGAAGTTATTCCTGCTCTACATTCTCAGTTTTTTGAATCATCCAGAGGAGCTATAATGAAATTGGCATGAGCCCAGGAAGCCAAACTGGTTAGGTTAACTTTCATGTTCTTCCACTTCCCAGTTATCTGACATTGGCCAATTACTTCCCTTCCCTGTGTTTTGGCTCTTTTCTCTGCAATGGGAAATTAAGAATAGTACTTGCTCAACATGGCCTATGGTGAGACCGAGGTGAATAATGGGCCAAGTGTCCTCACAACAGTGTCTGTAACAAAATGAGTTCTACAGGGATAGCTCTTATCCTTTTCTGGAAAGTAATTTTGAAACATACAATCCTCACATACTCTTATAATCAAAATAGGCAGGAAGCCAGCAGCAGCAGCCAAATACAAGAAGTATTTCATTGTCACCCCTGAAAAGAAAACATAAATTTAGATTATTGTCAACTTCTGGGATTGTGTTTTATAATAAACCTTTTTTTCAAAACACTTGTGTGGTGTATTTGCATTTCCTGCAAAAAGAAATCTTCAGGATCAGGACAAAATTGAATATGTTAATCAGTGGAACCAACAGCGGAAGACAGAACTGTGGTGGGAAGGATAGATTTCATGTCTTAATGCCCAGAACCTTTGAATATGTTGCATTATAGGACAAAGAGAATTAAGGTAGCAGATGGAATTCAAATTGCTAATCAGCTGACTTTAAAGTAGGGAGGTTGGGGTGCCTGGGGGGCTCAGTTGGTTAAGTGTCTGACTATTGATTTCAGTTCAGGTCATGATCTCAGGGTCCTGAGATAGAACCCTACTTTGGGTTCCATGCTCAGTGGGAAGTTTGCTTAAGATTCTCTCTCTCCCTCTCCCAACTTTTTTGCATGACTGCATACATACATGTTCTTTTTCTCTCTCTAAAATAAATAAATCTTTAAAAACAAATAAAGTAGAGAGATTATCCTGGAATATCCATGTGAGCTTATAGGGTACTTACATTTAGAAGAGGGAATTAATGTCAGTGATGAATCATGAGAAAGACTGGACCCATCATTGCTGCCTTTGAAGACAGAAGAAGGGAACATGAGTCAAAGAATGTGAGCAATCTCTGGAAGTAGAAAAAGGCACGGAAATGAATTCTTCCCTGGTGCTTCCTTGTTGAATCTTGATTTTAGCCTACCTGGTGAGACCCATTTGGACTTTTGACCTCCAGAACTCTAAGATAATAAATTTGTGTTGTTTTAAGACACTACGTTTATAGTAATTTGTTACAGTCACAATACGAAACTAATATAAAAACATAACAAGATTATATTTGAGTTCTCTATTGCCTATAGAGAAGAGATGTGATCATAGTCTTAGTAACTTATATACACGACTTAGAGATATTCTGTATATATGATCACTCTGCTAAGCATGGTTGTCATCGTGAGACAGGAAAATCAGAGCTAATATACCCTCTCCTTTATTTCTGTTTGATAAGGTTTCTGACTATAGGTTATTAAATTTACTTAGTATAGGTTATTAAATTTGGTTAGCACCTTCTTTTAGCAATCTGCCAAGCTTATTCTGAATTCATCCTGCTGAGTGGAAAGCATTAAAAACCAATAGTTTAGTTCATATTTTAAGGAAAAACTAAAAAAACAAAACAAAATAAAACAAAAAAACAGATGGAATGACTTGTGCAGAATAATACACATGATGTGATTTGCTGTTGTCCTCAAGCTTCTCCTGCCCACTGCCAAAGAGGGGGATTCTGTAAATCAGTTCTTTCAGGAAACATGAACACGCAGTCTCCTCTTTATCACTCTTTTTTTTTTCAACTCTTTCTTTCCCTTCTTCACTTTCTCCTTCTAAAATGTCATAAACCCTCAAAACTTTTAGATTCATAGTAATATAGCAATATAAATCATGAAATATGAATTCCATTCTTTTACTTAATCCTCAAAACATCCAGTAAAACAGACATTTTCCCTCTGAATTAACTGAAAAAAAATTTAAAAAGAGCTTCTGCAATATAGATTGATATATATTTCACAAACACATTAATATTTATACCCCACCCACACTTAAGTGTTATTATTCAAGTTGATCCCCATAATGAAGCTGTCTATAACTTCTGTTCTGTTTTCTGAGGGGAAATATGATGTGATGGTGTGTATATTCTCATTGTCTTAATAGTTATAATTTTTTCTTGAGTATACACTAACATGTACCTTAATTATACCTCAAAAAAGCTGTTATAAAAGGTTTAAGAACTAAAAAAAAGTTACTTGTTTCACACCAATTGAACAATTGGCATTAATAATTTAGATTTTATCTTTCAAGTATTTTTTTCCTTATGTACAAATTTAGTACTTAGATTTACACATAGAAAAATTTATATAAAATATAGTATCCTCTTTTTCCCAGAATTTCAATTATTATACTGTACTTCATTGTTATTATACCTTATGCATATTTTAAAACAAATATCAAGCCATTTTTAGGATTTTTTTAAAGAATAATTACAGGATTTGCACTCCAAATTTGAAATCAACTGAATTTTTTAGAGTTTTTTTAAAGATGACATAAATCTAATTTTTTTTCTAAGTGTACCTGATACATAATAGTGTTTAATAGATATTTAATAAATTAGTTTTGCACAGTTGAAATAACTGGCTAATTCAGACACACACACACACAATCTAATAATTCACTATAGTGCAATATAATAAAACTTATACTGGTCCTGGAGCTAAAATACTGCAGTTTTATCCTAGGATCTCCTATTACTTATGATGCTGGCAAATAACACGAATTCTCTGAAAATCAATTTCCTTTTGTTTAGAATGAAATCCAATATGATGGAAATACAGATGGCATATCAGGACTATATAAAACAATCAGCTCTTTAGAGTTTAAAATTTTTTTTTTCAGAATGCTGCAATCTGCTTAATGGGCTTCATAATCCAAGTTTAAGAGTATATCATATTTTATAAGCAGATTCTAATTAATTATGACAGAAGGTCTTTGAAAACATACAGTACTGCCCACGTTACTGTAAATATATAAATACACCTAAGATATTTTATATTCAAATATTTTATCTTTCTTCTGTGATAAACAAATTAAAAAATCATTATTTAATGGTATAAGATGCATAAGGAATTTGATACAATCCTGTATAGGGATGATTTAATGCCAGGATCTGTATCCTAAGCAAGAATTGAAAGCAATCACAAGATAACTATCAGGACTCTTGAGAATAATTATGGGAAAATTAGTGTCGATGGAAATCAGTTACCTTAGCATTTTTAGCTCCTCCAAGGAACTCTGACTTTTTATTTCAGTAGCATATAATTTATTAATTACTAGCTATAGCTTCCTTGGTGGCTGTGTAAAACATCCTTCATTTTCTTATTGATATATAATTGACATGCAATATTATATCAGTTTCAGGTATACAACATAGTGATTTGACATCTGTATACAGTATAAAATGGTCACTACAAAAAGTCATCTTACAAAGTTAACACAATGTTAACTATATTCCCTATGCTTTAATCCCTAAGACTTGTTCATTTCACAGCTAGAAATTTGTACTTCTTAATCTCCTTCACCCATTTCACCATCCCCACTCACCCCTCACGACCTCCCCTTTGGCCACTATCAATCTGTTTTCTATATCTACAACTCTAGGTTTTGTTTTGTTTGTTTTGGTTTTTAGATTTTGTGTAAAAGTGAAATCATGAAGTATTTGTCCTTCTTCATCTGACTTATTTCGCTTAGCAAAGGTAAGGGCAAACAAAAGCAAACTCAAAATTCAGGGGACTAAGCCAGAGGGTAAGTGCTAAAACAGAACCCTCAGGTCTTTGAGTCCAAGTTTTGGCTTGAGGTTTATGAATAGGTAAAATGTGCACACTCAACCAAAAACTCCTCAGAGAACAGAGGCTACAAGGAAAGGAGGAGGATACCTTTGTTTAAGAGTCAGACATACACTTGGAGCAACTGAATCAAAACATGAAGGTAAGGTTTACATTTGGGCATCAGTAGTATGTGAAGCATTTTTGGATGAGGATTGAATGCAGGTAACTATGAAGGTAATTCTGTTGGCCAAGAATTATTATGAAGTACAGATTTGGGGTCTGTAGAGACAGAATTTGAGGGTCAAGCTGAAGGGATGTAAACCACAGGCAACAGGCAGAGATTTTGGCAAACAGGGAATCCTGCAGAAGTAATCCTGTACAAAGGTGTAGACAGAGAGGTTAGAATTGGAGAGCACGTCTCAGAGGTAAAGTAGAGGTTGTAGGGGTGGGAAAAGTAAGTGCATCCAGAGTGAGAGGTTTTGGGGATCAAGACTGAGGCATATTCACTAGAGTATTATAACAGGATTGGTCCTATGGCCTGGACCAGGGCTATACCTCCAGAACGGTCTGAATGATTGTCCATTGCTTGAAGGACTGCAAATCTAGGAACCAAGTGGGTCATTTTAACCAAGGAATTTTAGATGCATAGACTCAGGGAAGGGCAGTTTTTCTGAACAGAAGTATTACGGGAACAGCAGATATATCACCTCCCTGACTTCAGTATCAGTACCTGCTTAACACAATCATTTCACATGCAGTAGGCAATGTTAAGCCAAAACTCTTAAAATATTTTCAGATAATAATACCAGAAACTTGATACACTGATCATTTAAATTTGTTTTCCTTATATTTCTGTTTTCTGATTGTATTTCTTCTTAATATATAACTAGAACATGGATATTTGCAAATTTTTAGAGGAAAGATCAAGAATGAAGGAAAGACTGAGGAGAATGGATTATGGCCTTCTAACATGCCCTTGGGAATGCCTTCTCACATATTAACTTTTAGATCATGACCTTCCCAGAAAGCATTTACATGAAGTCCCTTCATTGTCAGAACCAAAGAAGTCATATGAATAAACTCTATAAGGAATACAACATCAATATTTTTTATCCTCTTTGCTTCTGTGAATTTGTCAATTTAAAAAAATTAATAAGGTAAAAATTTCATTTAGTAAAGTACCTAAATTTTAAGTGTACAAATTGACAAATTTGTGAATATGTATATACCTGTGCAACCACAATCAAAGCAACTAGGAGGATCCTTCATTCCCCTTTTTACTCAGTTAAGTTCCAAGAGTAAAAATCATTCTGGTTCCATAACTGTGGGTTAATTTTATCAATTTGAAATTTCATGTAGGTAGAGTATATATATTTTTGGTGTTTAACCCCTTCTCCTTAATATTATACCTGGGAGATTCACTCATGTTGCATGCAATGTTTATTTTTGTTAATAGTTGTGCAGTATCCTACTGTGTGTAGACAATACAATTTATTTACCCATTCTATTGTTAATGGAAGGTTCATTCATTTTCAGTTTAGATCTATTATGAATAAAACTTACATAAACATTTTGCCGATTTTGGTGCATATTATTATTCACTTTTTTAGGGGGGGGATAGATACCCAAAAGTGAAATTACTGGATTAAATGATATACATGAGTTTTCCTTTAGTAGGTATTATTAAATACTTTTCCAAAGGAATTCTAGAAATTTATACTTTTATCAACTTTACATCCTCACCCATACTCTGTATTCTCAGCTTTTTTTTTAAATTTATCCCTTATGTTTTTGTAATAGTATTTCATCATAGTTTTTAATTTATATTTGTCTAATTACTAATGTTATTGAATGTATCTTTATATGTTTATTAGCCACTTTGATATAAACTTTTATATATTACCTTTTGTGAAGTCTCTGTCAAATCCGTTGCCTGTTATTATAATTAGATTGTCTTTTTTACTATTATAACTGATTTGTAGGGATTCTCCATATGTTTTTGATATGAAGTATTTGTCAAATGTATGTGTTGCAAATATCTTGTTAGTCTGTGCCTTATTTTTTGAACTCTTAATTGTATCTTTTGTTAAACAAAAGATATTAATTTAAGTATGTCTGGTTTGTCTTTCTTTTTTTATGGTTAATGTGTGTGTGTGTGTGTGTGTGCATGTGTGTGTGTGCACATATGGGAGAAAGAGAGAGAGTAAGAGAGATCCTATTTAAGAAATTTCCATCATCCCAAAGTCATGAGTCATGAAACTATTTTCTTCTAGAAACTTGATTCAACATTGATGAAAATGTTGGAGACTTCTACTGTAAGATATTAAGATTTACTATAATACTGTAGTAATTAAGACCAAGTACTAGAGGCACAAGTATGGACATGGACCAAGGCAATACAATGGAATACATAAACAGATTCATTTATACACTTACCTGATTTATGACAACTCATGAAATACCTGGTGGCTCCCCAAGGTAAAATGTGAAAACAGCCTACCTTTAATTAAAAGAGAGACAGAGGGTCATTGCTTATTTGAGTTTGACTGGCGGGTTATTTTGGCAGCAGTGTCATCTAATTTCTGAAATAGAAGAGACCTACCTTCATACATTAGGATCTGTGTAACTACATGGTAATTGGCCCTACATGAAAAATAGTTTTTCTTCAATCTACTACAAGAAATTTATGGGAATAATCTGAATTACTAATATTACCTTACCTTTGTATGTATGTGTAAGTTTATTAATCCCTTACTAAAAGCATGGAAATAACAAGCATTTACTTTTAGATTTAATGGATGGTGTTAAAATAAGACCACGTATGCTCTCTTATTTTACATTGTGACAATGTGATTACATACTCATTTGTCATTAACCTCACTTTTCAAATAAGTAAACTGACACTTAAAGACAGTATACAACTTACCAAGTTCATACAGTGTGTAAAATTCAGTGTCCTGAATGAGAACCAGATATTTGGCTATATGGTGTGCTCTGGCTTTTAAACAATACCCTGCAGGAAAGATTTGCTCTATGAGGAAGTCAGTGCAAAGAAAATGCTTATAAGAGATCCAGGAATTTACAGCAGAAAAAGAACATGAGTGCATAGTAATGAGAACAAATCTAAAGACTGTGAAGATTGCAAGTCATGATTGTGTATGCATTTCAAGTTTAGGATCTAGACCACATCATCAATGGACCTCACCAGTCTTAAACTTCCACACATGGAACAAGTTGCAAAGATTAACTGCATGATTCAGTGGAGCCGCAATCAGATAACCAGAACACTGAAAGGGAAAGTGGCCCCGTGGCCCAGATAAGAGAAACGATTTATCAGCTTTATTACATGCATGCATGTAATCATTCAATAAATATTTATTGAGGTATAGGAACTAGGAACTGTGCCTTCTTGTAGACATTGGAGACACATTGAACAACCAAATTTAAACTGCACAATCCTATGAAGTTTGCACTCCACTCCCTGCATACTGTACCGTCAGTGTGTTTATGGCAAATGTATTATGAATGTCAGGCACTTTGAGGTTCTAGAAATGAAAAGATAATCTATTTTCCTTGGGAACTTCTTGTCCAATAGGAAAACTGCCTGTAATATGGGAGCATTGTATCAGAAATTTGTCCAGAAGTTATGTGGAAACAACTAACTGAAAAATCTGGATATACTAAATCATATTATACTACATACTAAATAGTAAAATATGAAATACTCCAGATGTTATTTGAGCAAGATGACAATAAATAAATAGGACCTTAACAGCAAAGAAGAATGGCACAAACAGAAATCAGCTATGGTAGTAGAAAAGCCACTCTAAAATTAAGTATCATCAGATGTTTTTGATTTATTATTCTAAAAACTTGGGAAACGTCTGTATTTATGAGTGCGTGGCCATTTTATGTTGAAGTCTCTATCTACATGACTAACCAGCATCTTTTTCTTTTTCTCTCTTTTTCCCCATTGCAGATTTTTTCTTTGTTCTCTGGAAGAAAGAAGACATTGTTATTTAATAATAAAGTTTTCCTCGGATCCTTCCTGAGAAAGGTCAGTTGAATATCTACAGGGAACAAAATAAGGTAAAAAGTGTATAATCATATGCTATTTTGTATTATGTGTTGAGGTGGGAGATATGAAATAAAAAATAACAGAAGTTGGAGGCTCTGGAGACAGAATTTTCTGGTCTCATCAAAGAGTTCATAATGAGTACCTGGAAAATGGTCTATGGGAAAGGAGGATTAAATATCACTCAAAAATTGCTCACTGTTTCATACGAATATTTCTGTTGCTGTTGGTAAGAGATTTAACATTTTGCAGACAGAAAACTTGACTTCTGAAGTAAAGCTCACAAATGTCTGAGCAATTTTTTTTTTCCTCCCACATCTTAAAAAGAAAAATTGAAAAGGATTCTGTTGCTTCATCAAACCAGTATGGTCTATGTATTGGAAATGTATAATTTGTCATTGACTTCTTGCTGTGCTGTTGTTTATAAAGAAGACTGTTGATTCAATAGCAAGTGTTTATGGAAACTTAATTGCTTTGGTTTTATCTGCTGGTCCTGTCAATTCCTGGCATTGCTCTACCCAACACAATGCTGCCCATATTTATATCACTGATGTCTTCATATAGAGTTGCTAACCAGCTTCAAATATGGTTTTAAAGGAATTTGGGAAGTGTTGGAAAGCAAAGAATAACTTGATTTGCATGTGAGCCCCAAGCATGGATGCCAGTTGGCTGCTTCTGTTCACATCTCTCCTATTTTCATACATTGTTCTTTTTCTGTTTAAGCTTCTTAGCATAGTAAGAAATGATCTGCAATGACTTTTTTTCTAAAACAAAAAATCAAGACACATTGGTCTAACATATGATATAACAACATGATGGAATATTTTTAATTGGAACTATCCCAGAAAACTCTCAAGAGATAGATGAAGACTAATGTGTTTGTAAGCACATGATGTTTGTGAAAATATATGCATTTAAGAAAAACTTTAAAAAATCAATTATTTACTTAGAAAACATAAAACAGATAACCACAGAGAAGGAAGAAACCAAGATCTATGTGTTAAACATGATTTGAAAATGAAGCCTGTACAAGAACAGTTACATATATTATGGCTATAACACCCTAAGGGCAAGAGACTACCTGGTAATATCTCCTGTGTGGGATTTATGCTGTTATGCACGTGCACACGCGAGCACGCACACACACACACACACACATCATTTCCAATTCAGAGGTTTCACTCTCATTTTTCACTGGCCCCAGATTTCCTCTCTTTTCTCTTCTACTGTGGCTGAAATCTTATGAGGCTAATTCCTTTTTCACATCATTCAAGAAAATTGTACTTAGGCTTCAAAGTCTTTTCTGTTGCAAGGCCTCAACAACTCTAGACTTACCTGGAATCTTGGGCCCAACCACTTGAAATTCTCTAGACTCTGAAATCCAAATATGTGTCATACAGAATAAACTCAAGTTAATTTTTTGAATTTTATTCTAAGCAACCTCTTGGATGTCACAGCCTTTGAACTTTCCCCTTCTTGTCCAATAATTTTAGCTTCTTAGGGGTGGAAAATTTTTCCCTTCTTCCCCTGTTTCTTTAGTTAGTCTAATAACTAAGTTGACATAAGACAGATTAACAGGAGAAAAACAAATTTCTGTGTACTGAGTCCCATAAAAATATGAGCCTCATAGGCAATTGAGGTTTTAGATGCCATCTGGAGCTAATGGCAAGGAGGTAGGTGTCTGGGGCTTCAAAGGGGAAGAAAAGTCACGGAAACATCACAAAAGCAATATTTGGTAAACAGATGTTTGCCCTGCCCATGCAAATAAGTCTTTCTGATATAAAAAGTTATCTATGGTAATAGCTGTTTTCCTGCTAGAGGTCCCCTATCTAAATTCCTTTAGGCAGTTAAGAGAGACAAAATGTTTTCCTGAGTCTGCTGGGCCTTAATTGCCTTCAGCTCAAAACCACATGACAAAACACATTTTGGAGTCATATATTCGACCTCCCTCAATTCCGTAATCTGGAATGAAAGTTTGCATACACTCTTCTATTCAGCTTCATTTTAGTTCTTTACCCTTATAATAAATTACCCCAAAGGTAAGTGGCTTAAAATAATAAATATGACCCCTCACAGTTTTGGGGGATCCGAAATTTGAGAACAGATTCACTGAACAGTTTTAGCTTGGGGTGTCCCATTGATTATAGTCAGATGCAATTATCTACAGGTTGTAGGCATTTATCTCTCTGGTGGCTTCCCTGCTTCCAAGTTGACTCATTCATATGACTTTCAGGTTGCTTCTGATTGTTGGTGGGAAACTTTGGTAGTTCTATGGATTGGCGAAAGTCCTTACAGGGCCAGCCCGGTGGCTCAACCAACGGTTTAGCGCCGCCTTCAGCCCAGGGCCTGATCCTAAAGACCAGGGATGGAGTCCCACGTCGGGCTCCCTGCATGGAGCCTGCTTCTCCCTCTGCCTCTGTCTCTGCCTCTCTCTCTGGGTGTCTCTCACGAATAAAAAAAATAAAAAATAAAAAATAAATTAAAAAAAAAAGAAAAAGAAAAAGAAAAAGAAAGCCCTTACAGCTTCAGGGGGAAGCTGCAATAATTTGTATGATGGGCTTGGAAGTCACACACTATGGTATTGGGTGGCTCATATACATCGTGGGTGCCTCAGCAGTTTGGCGCCTGCCTTTGGCCCAGGGCGTGATCCTGGAGTCCCGGGATCGAGTCCTACATCCAGCTCCTTGCATGGAGCCTGCTTCTCCTTCTGCGTGTATCTCTCTGTATCTCTGTATCTCTCATGAATAAATAAATAAAATCTTAAAAAAATACTCAAACTGTGACCTTTAAAAAGTTGTTCTCTCAAACTGTTGGGTCTTTGCTGACAAGAATCATGTCTCAGTTTCCTTCCTAAAAAAAAAAAAAAAATGGTATTCTATTGGTCTCAGAGACTAGCCCTGATTCAGTCAAGATCACACAAAGATGTAGGTAACAGGATTGCTGGAGCCATTTTGGAAGTAACTGCAGCAAACCCCTAATTCCATGCTCTTTCTACTTCTATATCCAGTTTTTCTGTCTCCAACTTAAAGGTTTGTAATTTCTTTCCAGTTTTCAGATAGACATCAGTAGGAAGTTAGAGGTATAAAAGTCTGTGTCTTCTTTCTCAGAAGTTAAGTCCTTAACATTATGCCTTTAACTTAAATGGCAGAGGAAGGACAGATAGATGAAATGTACCCATAACCCACTGAAAAACTTCCTAAGCAATGCAAAGTGCCAAAATTGTATAGATCTCTCTAAAAGATTACTATAGAGATTGAGATATGTTAATTTGTATCAGTCAGGGGGCCAACAGGAAACAAAAGGCATTTCCAAGTAGGGATAATTTGAAGAGAGCTTAATAAAGAGAATTTCTGAAGGTCTGGGTAGGCTGTAAAGAGACCACTATGGACAATGCAATAGCCAGTAATGGTAAGTAAATTTATCACACTGAGCCTGAATGGATTAGGGAAAAGTGGAGTTATAGGAAGCCAGAAAGGGAGAAAGAGAGTCTTTGGAAAAGGGCTGCCTGACAGGGAGTTGTACTCTTGGGTATAGGAACACAACCAGGTGTGAAAATCCTTCAGAGAGGGAGGTGAAGGAATAAACACCCCAACCTTGGCCAACTCAACCTGAGGCCCAATTCAAGAAAAACTGCGGATACCGGAATTATGCAAACATGTGTGTTTTACTTTCTTAACTTTAGTTCCCTGTGAGACCCAATCACATTTCCTGTTCTTAGGTTTTGAAGGGAATTGTGTTCTGCTTCAAATCAATTCCCAAATTGTGCTTTAGGTAGTCTATGCAAACCTTAGTTTGTGTTCCCAACACCCACATGTTTGCATAGACATATGTCAACATCCATTCTTTTACTATGACTCACACTGCATACAGATATATTTCACTCATGTGGAACAAGGACTGAAATAGGACCTAAAGTGTATGTTTATCATTTGAGTTGGTGAGGAAAGTTGCAAAGCTTACTGTGTGTGACAGAAAACTCTAAGACTGCATTAATAACCAGGCAGAAAAGAGCTTTGTTTTGCCAAAGAATGAAAGTTTGGGAGAGAAGAAGAGTTAAAGGTAGAGTTCAACCTGAAATTAAAGGGTTGCCTGAAGTAGGTCCAAGTGCTTAAAGGCTGTAGGGTAGAGTGGATGAGAAGTCAATTATGGAGTGAGGATGGCTGGGTCCAAATCCTGTGGCTGCTTCTTACTAGGATGATTATCACTCAACATCTCTGTGCTCCAATGTCCTTATTTCCATAAACACGTAATCACAATGCCCATCTCTCAGGGTTTCTCTAGTGATTATTTTAACATACCTGAAGCACCATGATGAGTTTCAAGCATTAAGTATTAGTTATTCTGATTGTCATCATTACCATAAATCTAATATCCGTGAGAGGGCCTACAACCTGAGAGAAGAAAGATAGCAAGAAAAATACAGGAAACTTTATTTTGAAATGACGATTAAATATCATGAATTGGGAAACATGACATGTGTATTTACTATGTAGAAACAGAATTTGGTGTTTTCCTTCCAACATGATGCATTCATTGATTTAATGAACACTGAGTGACAATTCCATACCAGGTAGCCTACAAAATGATGAAGACATGGTTGTGCACCAAATAGCCACCCTTTGAGAATGGAGACTACATTACAGTGATTTCATGGCTTCAGGAAACAGATACAATAATGATAACAAAAAGAAGGATGCTACACAAGAAGTCAATAAGATAGGTGATAATCCATGTTGAAGAACATGAACTAGAAATAGGTCACCAGGACATTGTGAGAGCATCCTAAATAGTGAGCTTGAAAATTCCTCCTATATCCTCATGTTGAGCTGTTTTCTGTATGTAGGGAATACACTATTTAAATTTGTTCTTATATATGTGTGGTCAGACTTATGATATTTCAGGATGAAGTTTATATTATTCAACAGCAAAAAGAGAAATGAGTAGGGACAATGTACTGAGAACTCAGTTATGTTAAATATAAGAGTGTTCTTTTTCCTAATATGTCCGACTTATACTGTTATTAAAGTTTTGATTTGTAATGAAATTATCCTAACAGTAGATGGAAGATTTAAAGTTGTTTTTAAAGCTTAGCAGACACAGGTGACAAAATATAAATGGAAACCCCCTTCATCTCCAGATTTCATTTCTCTAAATAATTTAATTTTAGTGGACTGAACCATTAATGTGAGCTACTAATATATTTTAAAGGTTTTCAGACTGGTAGCCACAAGCAAATACCTATTTATGACTAATTATAACTAATTAGTTGGTTGGCCTAAATAGACTTTGGTTTCCTTATTTTTAAAATAAAGAAATTGGAATATATGCTCCACAAGAGTGTTCTGCTTGAAAATACGTCATGTTGAATTTTTAGCATTTCCCCACAGTCCCGAAGTTGTCTTGTTAGGAAAAAATAACTATATGAGAGGGGCACACTTCTAGTCAATGATAGAGCTTTAGCAAACCCGAAACTAATGTATATGTTTTCCTACCAATGACGGATTATCTGATTATTTTTCAGCAGTTTTGAAAAATAAACGTGGCAATTCATAATGTTAGAACTAAAAAAATTGGGATGCCTGGGTGGCTCAGGGGTTGAGCATCTGCCTTCCACTCAGGTCATGATTCCAGGATCCTGGTTTCGAGTCCCACATCAGGCTCCCCACAGGGGGACCTGCTTCTCTCTCTGCCTGTCTCTCTCTCTGTGTGTCTCTCATGAATAAATAAATTAAATTCTTTAAAAAAAAAACTAAAAAAAATATTTAGTTTCTTAAGGCAGATATTAATGCTCAATGCTATAAATTCTTTTTTAATAAACCCATCTGATTTCAGATAACTGAAGACACTCAAAAGAATTACATTTTTTCTTTGTGTTCTGCCAGAAAAGTTCAAACTGTAAATGATAACCTTCTAAGAGTAGTGACATTTGATTTTAACTAGAAATGTAAGAAAAAAAACCTTCCAGTTTTTCTGCACTTTCAATTAAACAGATTGAGTCCTTTCCTAATTCATCTCTTGTGTTTGGCCTTTACAGAATTGCTTTTTGCTCCCTTGTACTTCTCCCGAGGCCCGTCTTCCATCAGCCTTTACTAACTAAGCCTGGCAAGTGGAAAGATCATTCCCACATGGATTACATAGCACAAGTATCAGTACTCCTACATCTTAAAAATCTAGAATCTAGATGAAAATATGGGCTCTAACTTCTACAAAAAAAATGACTTAGAGGTAAATTGTGCCTTGTTTTAAGCATTTGGTTTTTCTCAGGATGTGCACTACAAAATCATGAAGTAAACCTGTAATGTATTTGACTCAATAATGTCAAAACTTCTGAATACACTTCCTACGCTATTGTGTCCCAGTGGAATCCCCCAGTGTGTCTTCATAGATTTTATGATATATTTTATATCATTAGTTAATAAATTACTTCCTTCAAAATTTGGACCTGCCTACCTCTTTGCTCCAATTTGCTTTTGTAACTTCTTAAACCTCATTTGGAAATCTCTGCTTTTGTTTGTTGAGTAAATCATTTCCTAGCTGCTTCTGGTAGGGTGGATGAGATAACACAAGGAGCATGTTTACTTAACATATAGTCATTTTACTCCATTAAAAAAAAAAAACCTGTAAACTTAACTGGCTCTTTTTACTGTATAATTACTTTTCCTGTTTTTGACTTTGGTACCTTTTATTTTATGCCAAAATATTTGCTGATCTATGGCTGTCAGCTCATATTTGAGAATGAAGCCATGCAAATGCTGACTGGAAGCATAGTATGTGGGGGGCGGTTAGCAGTCCTTAAACGACCATAGAGTAATCACACTTCAGAGGGGCTTTTATTTTGGAGGTCACCCTGAGATACTGAGCGATTTACCTGTCAGAGTTAGGTAAACTGTGTTGATGGAGAAGGATATCTTATGGGATGCTTAAGTCCAGGTATGGCTTCTCTTGGTTTCCAAAGTGAATTCCAATCAACAATGAAATTTTAATGCTTATGACTTTTTACTCTTGCTGTTTTCCTCCTCTCTTCTGTTTCTTTCTTTCTTTCTTTCTTTCTTTCTTTCTTTCTTTCTTTCTTTCTTTCTTTCTTTCTTTCTTTCTTCTTCTTCTTCTTCTTCCTTCCTTCCTTCCTTCCTTCCTTCCTTCCTTCCTTCCTTCCTTTCTTCTTTCTTTCTTTCTTTCTTTCTTTCTTTCTTTCTTTCTTTCTTTCTTTCTTCTTCTTTCTTTCTCTCTTTCTTTTCTTTCTTTCTTTTTAAAGATTTTGTTTATTTATTTGAGAGAGCATGAGAGAGAGTAGAAAGCACAGTGGGGAAGGACTGAGGGAAAGGGAGAAGCAGACTCCCAGCTGAGCAGGGATTCCTACGAAGGGCTCTACCCCAGGATCCCAAGATTATAACCTGAGCTGAAGGCAGATGCTTAACCGACTGAGCCACCCAGGCTCCCTTGATTTTTTTTGTTTCTGATTCATGCACAGTCAGTAAATTATTCCACATTGGTGGGTGGTAATAATAATTGAGAATTAAATTTTCTCTTCTGATCATTTGGTGTTCTTGGTTGATGGAGAATAGAAATCTGTTGTCTACTGGGTGAGAGATGATGGAGAATCCAGTTTGTTAGTTATTTTCATTTATTTGTCATTTTGCAAGCTCAGATAGATGAATAATTACATGCCTTCTAGTGAAGGAATGTGTGAGTTTTTGTGTTTGTTTACTTGTGACCTCTGGCTGAAGTTGTAGCACTGAAGCTATAAGCTCTGGATGTATTTGCACATCTGTGAGTCTATATGTCTATAATCAAGAAAAGCATTGATTTTCATTGTGTGATTATGGAATGTGTCCCTACCTCCAAAAATTATTAGTAAATTCTTAAAAAAGGGATGTGCATGACTGTACAAAGTGTGCTATGTGAAAAAGAAGGTCACAGAACAATTAAAGAAATAATTTTATTCAGTCTATTGCAATAAGGAAAGAGGGATGGGGAACATCTCAAAGAAAAGGATGAGTCTGGGGTTTTAGAAGCAGGTAAACTAAGGAGTCATCAGTGTATGAGAGTCATGAAGAAGGAAGGAAAATTGTCATATCTCTAAATATGAGAGCAGGATGGTCCTTTGTGATGAGGCTTTTCTCGGAACACAGAGATTGGGGGGTTCCTTGACTGTTGTTCTAGGAAAACAGTGCTCAGATAAAATTCAACATTCACAATTACATGTGTTCAGTTAATCTCTCAACATGTTTGTGTATGACACTCAATTCTTCTTTATACCTTCCATGTTCCTCTCTGTACAATAGAAGTAAGGTTATTTTGATTAAAAGTTATAAATAATATTGTTAGTGAAGTTTATATGAGGAGCAACACTGACGGAAATATACAAAGAAGGCAAAACTATTTTATCACAGTTGAATTGGAGAAGAAGCCATGACATAGATTAATGTTTTTACAAAGTTTTCTTGGTTTCAATGGGCTTCCTTCTTTGTTTTATTGGTAAATGCCTTCCTCTCCATTAGGAAAGATTATTATTCACCTTCTATGTAATATGCCTAGATAATGAAGATTCCTTTTCTTACCAGAAATATTTTTAATTATTTTGAAGGAATTAACATACTTAGCTCTCTGTCTCTGTGAGACGTAGGAGCCTAATTGTGACAGGGTGCATTGCTCCACATTATAAAATTACTTTCTGTTATAAAGATTTGAGAAGTTTATTTTTATTTTGGAAAAAAACAATTAGCAAACTGAGGCAACATATGACCTCCCTCTAATCTTGTCCATTACTTTTCTTCTAGCTCACCTTGGACCTTAAAAATCCTACAGCTCTCCACTTCAGAGTAATTCAGTTGTCTTTGCTCTAGTCTCTCCCCCATTGCAAAAATCTCTCCCTCTTCCTTATAATAATCTTTTTGAATCTGTTTTTGTTAAGCCCAGATTTGTTACTGATTTGACATAATTACATTTGTATAAGAGCCATAATTTTCTCTCAAAAATATTTAAACACCACAAATGTCAAAATATGACAAGCCTCCCTCCCCAAGGGAAATATCTTTTAATTAAAGAGTAAGTGATAGAATTGGCTGCTGGTATTCTAGAAGCAAGGAGGAAGATTAGAATTTAGAATTCTGACTTAGTACATAGAGATTACTGTGTAGCATCTTTTTATTTTTTTCTTATAATTTATTCTTGCTCTGTGCTTCATTTTGCATTCCTGAATCCCAAGCTTTTTTGTTCAATTTCTCCAACCTATAAATCTCTCATTTTCAGTGTGTGTGGGGGATCTGGCTGTAGAGACAAAGAACACCGAAGAAGGGCTGGAGAGGTTTTGCTCTTCTAAATAAAGGCTTTCATCAATTATTCTATTTCTTGTATATCAAATATTTATATATATTTGTGTTTTCCAGACTAGGCTATAAATTTACATTTTAAAAATATTATATTTCTCACTGATTGTAGCAATAAGACTTGTAGGCATATTTGTTTGTTGATCAAATATGTGATAAGCTTATAGTCACCATATTGGTTTATACCTATAAACTGCAAAAATCTCTAAGAGCTTGTTATCTTCTTTTATATATAGTAAGATATTTTGAGTTTTTAAAATTATTTATTATTATTATTATTATTATTATTATTATTATTTTAAGGACAGGCATCATCATTCAAGTATTTTTATACTTGCATTTGTTGAGCTTTGCATTTCTACTGTGGCAAACCAGACTGAGTTCCTCTCTGAATTTGAAAACATCATTAATAGTACAAACTTTTTAAGTGTGAGAAAAAAAGGATATTTAAAGGGAGCCCTCTACATGTTCTACAAAGGGCTTCCCTGAGTCTAAACAGAGAAATGACTCAGGAATTCCTCTGTTTAGGAGTAGAGGGGAAATGTGCTGTAATTTTAGCAGCACCAAAGAGTGGTACAGATGGGATACCAAGATAGCCAGGCAGATGGTGCCAAAGCAAGAACGGCAGCTGCTGGGGCATGAGCACAGAGCAGATGGTACACTGACATAGGCCATGGCAGCTATCAGCAGTGAGAAGTACAAGTTCACTTTGGAAAATTCTACAACAGCTGTCCTGAACGTCGTACAATATGAAGTCATTAATTTCAATGATCATTTATTTGTGTGCACTGGTATGGAAGTTTAGGTGAAGACCACTAATGGTCATTGATCAGAGGATACCTCTGTAAAAATAGTCATTGATTTCATATTTTCAGTAATCTGATTGACTAAAGCCACTGATTCATTGCATGTATCCTTTCAGGATAAAGAGACCTAATATTGGCACTAGGGAGCATTGTTGATGTTTCTCAAGCACTACCAAAACATGTAATTTCTTAATCCTTAAAACTAGTTTTCCTTAAGGCATAAAAACCTTCAGATGTATAAGAAACGCACAGGATATTGACTTTAAAAATGCAAATTCCTGAGTTCTTTCCTGAAATAGTTACATCAGGAATTCTAGGAGTGAAGACATAGACCGGTTTCTGTCAATAACAAGCTTCTCCAGGGATTCTTATTCATACTAAATTTAGGGTCCTCATCTTAAGGATAGTTGGGGAGAATTAGAAACGATGAAATATGAGTGAAATAAAGTATAATTGCAAATGAAAGAAATATATTCATTGTCTGCAGATTGGAAGTCAGATGGGATGGTTTTGAGGTTATATATGGCTAGATCCAGAAGCTCTGATGCCTTTTCTCCTTCTCTTTCCGTTTCTCAGGTTCGCTTGTCTTCATTGAGCCTCTCTCTAGAAAGCAGGAAGCTTTACCTTCCAAATAATTTCTTTACTAATGACTCTTCCAACAGGTTATATTCTCCTGGAAAACGATCATCCCCAGGTCTGCAATAGGGACTTTTTCATTGGCTGGCAATGGTGGGAGAAATGTGTATGGATCATTTGAGAAATTGAACATAGCTTGATTGAACTTTTAACTTCAGCCAAGATGAGGATGGGCCTGAAAAATCAACAGAGTGTGGTATCCCTCGGTGGCTCCGCAGTTTGGCGCCTGTCTTCGGCCCAGGGAGTGGTCCAGGAGTCCCAGAACGAGTCCCGGAATTGAGTCCCACATTGGGCTTCCTGCATGGAGCCTGCTTCTCCCTCTGCCTGTGTCTCTGCCTCTCTCTGTGTCTCTCATAAATAAATAAATAAATAAATAAATAAATAAATAAATAAATAAATATCAACCTAGGGCAAGTCAAAATAGCCAAATGCTAAAAAGTTTAAATCTTATTATTGAAGAAATTAAAACACTGAAAGGCTTTACTCAGGCAATTGACAGCTTTAGGACAATCACTTTAGAAAGATCACCTTTATCATTCATGATATTCTTACATATAAATATTGTTCAGACTCCTGAAATCTGAACAAAGGAATCCTAACAATGGATCTCTTCTCACATCTCCATCTTCCTACCTCAAAATGTGCTCCTTTTAAGATTGATAAAAGTATAAAAAATAAATATTTTTAAAAGAACTTACTATGGGACCCATGATTTGTATTTCTGCAGTGTTTTATTCCTAGGACAAGAGTAGTTAAGTGTTTTGTCCACATTAGAGTAGAAGAAGAAGGAGAAGAAGAAGAAGCAAAGAAAAATGTTATTCATGTAAGGAATTTATATCTTTGTGCCATGCTGGCAAACTTGATTGTATTTGATTCTCTGTGATATGAAAATGTCCTATCTGAATGTCCCTGATTTTCTCTGGAGTTCCTGGGTAATTCTGTCAGTTTAAGTGTCTGCCTTCAGCTCAGGTCATTATCTCTGGGTCCTGGAAAACAGCCCCATGTCTGGCTCCTCGCTCAGTGGGAAGTCTGCTTCTCACTCTGTCTCTGCCCCTTCCCCTGCCTGTGTTCTCTCTTGCTCAAGTAAATAAAATCTTAAAAAAAATAAAAAACTGATTTTCTCAATATTCTTACCTAAATATATATTATAATATTTCATGATTATATACAATATGTTATATTAAATATAAAGATTAAATAAATAAAATATATATTTATATATATTTAATATATAAATATATATTAAACTATACATATATTTTATATAAAGATTAAAAGTTGTCAAATTTGGGAATTTGTGATAAGAAAAATAGTTCTCCATAAGTAAATGTTTAAGAACTTAACATGTAATGTCACTTGATTCTCACTACAATTCTACAAGGAGGTCCTAAAATAATTTCCATTTTTCAGATGAAGAATTTGAGAATATAAAATATTAAATATCCTGGCCAAGATCATGTAAGAAGTAAGTGGCAAAGAAAGGACTTGAAAGTTTTTCGTCAACACATAAATTCTTTTTTTTCATTTCTATGATTTTATTATTAAAAACGCAGTAGTTAAAATGTTAAAGTTTGACCTTCTAAGCCAGGAACAGTGATTTCTCAACTCTGGAGACTAACACATAAATTTTTTGTTTTGTTTTGTTTTTACAGTAATCTTTTATTTTTTTATTATTTTCTAAAGATTTTTTAATAATAAATTTATTTTTATTGGTGTTCAATTTGCCAACATACAGAACAACACCCAGTACTCATCTCGTCAAGTGCCCCCCTCAGTGCCCACCACCCAGTCACCCCCACCCCCCGCCCTCCTCCCCTTCCACCACCCCTACCTAGTTCGTTTCCCAGAGTTAGGAGTCTTCCATGTTCTTAATCACTATGGCCATCATGGCCAGTGGCAACAGATTTATCTTCAATTTCCTAATTCATAAAATGTATATGACATTACCCCATAGTGTTATACCTGAGAATATTAAATGAAACACACATGCGCACAAAATGGTAAAGACGATAATTTAAGCTTATCATTTGCAATGTGTGAATTCTTGAATCACTGTGCCTTTGGAAGAAACAGTTGGAGTATTGCTTGCTAGTATGTTTATGTTCTTAGGATCAGAAGTAATTCATTTTGTATTTGTTCACAGTATAATGGCTAGAGATGAATGAGGGCTGAGAAGTATGGGGAAATAGATGAGTATTTAGTGTTACTCAGTGAAATACATCCAACAAAATCATGTTTTGATTTCAAGAATATTGTCATGATATAATTTGCCTAAAATGTCATGTAATTATAGGAAGTATTTAAGCGGAAGGGGAAATTTTGACCTAATTTTCAAACACTTTAAGGTATATAATTTCATCCTTTATAATCTATTTTAGTTTTTTATAAGGATTCTCACTTAATAAATGGTCTTCAAATCACAGATTTTTAAGGAAATACTTCTGACATTTATATATCTTTATTTTTATAGGTAATTGTAAATTACTCTGCTTTTCTCTTAACACAATGAGACTTTATATTCCTGGTTTTAAAATACGAACAATTGAAACAGCCAAGTTAGATGGTGGAAATTTCTGTCTCCTTTGCTTCTAAGAACCAGGTTTTAGTCATATCAGGATCCATAATTAGCAAAATTCCAGCAGAATCCCTCTTTCTCATGCAGAGTCTAAATAAAGAATAGCAAAGAGTCACTTTTTATTTATAATTATTAAACACTCTACATAAAACACATTCATGAGAATGTATTCCTTGCTTCTTATAAAATTCTGAACTTTTCTTATGATTTCAGGGGCAGAAAGTTTACCAACTTTCTAATATGTTTCTTACTCTTCATTATAGGTAACTCAAAAAACATGTTCACCATGTCTGAACTTAGGTGGTAAGATGAAGACTCATTAGTTTACATTTAGTGTTAAGAACCTGTCTTAGGGGCACCTGAGTGGCTCAGTTAAGTGTTAAACTCATGATTTCGGCTCAGGTCATGATCTCAGGGTGATGAGATTGAGCCCTGTGTGGGACTCTTCATTCAGCATAGAGCCTGCTTAAAATTCTCTCTTCCTCTCCACTTGCTTCCACCCCTTGTTCCCATTCTCCCTTTTGTCTAAAAACAAAACAAAAAGCAAAAACAAACCTGTCTTTATGAGTATACCTACAATGCAAAGGTTTTAGTCTTCAGTCTTGAATATGCAAGCACTTTGCAAAATGTTTTGTGAACAAAATATATATTCAGAATACCTCATTGTCTGAATTTTGAATGAAGGAATAAAGAAATAACATATACTGTTAGAGTAGTTTTTAAGATAATAGTGACTATGATGTCATCTCTCATTTTGTATCTTTACTGCCAAATGCTCAGCTAGCCACTTTAACAACAACCCTGGAGTGTGTTCACTGTACAGAAGACAAAGAGATTATGTTCTTATCCAAAGACATAGCTGTGTAAATTTTGAACTAGGATTCTAATCCAGAGTTTTGTATTTCTCTGCTCATGATCTTTCCAGGGCATGACACTGATCTGATCTTATGGACATTTTTCTCATATTAGGCTTTTTGGTCTAGATACCAATATTTTCATGAAAGTCAAAGAGCCATGCTTTCCACTAATAAATTAAGAATTGACATAGACATCAAAACATATAGTATTGGAAGTGCGTAGTTAATTTTTTAAAAAGTTTTTATTTATTTATTCATGAGAGACACAGAGACACACAGAGGCAGAGACACAGGCAGAGAGAGAATCAGGCTCCCTGCAGGGAGCCCGATGCGGACCCAATCCCAGGATTCCAGGATCCGTCCTAGGCTGATGGCAGACACTCAACTGCTGAGCCACCCAGGTGTCCAGAAATGTATAGTTAATTTTGTTCACTGCAAACATGTTGGATTTCTTTCACCTAATGAGATTTATTCTCTTATTTTATTTATTTTTAAAAATATTTTATTTATTTATTCATGAGAATACACAGAGAGGAGAGAAAGAGGCAGAGACACAGGCAGAGGGAAAAGCAGGCTCCATACAGGGAGCCTGATGTGGGACTTGATCCTGGGTCTTCAAGACCAGGCCCTGGGCTGAAGGCGGAGCTAAACCACTGAACCACCCGGGGTTGTCCTATTCTTCCTATTTTAAAGCAAGTTTATAAAGCGCATTAATACCTAAAATATTTAACCTCTATGTAGCAACATTGGTTATTAATAGTGCCCAGACTGACTAGTGAGCACCAACTTTTCACGTCATTTTATGGATCAGATTGCACAGAAAGCTTCTACCTGTTTTTTGATTTAGGTTTCACTATTAGTGTACTAATCAAATCACATTATCTCCCAACACGGTATTTGAAATTTGGTTACTGCAGTGACACATTTGCATGTAATTTTAACTCTTCCTTCAGCCTGACAATAAAAGGGAAAGAAATGGCAGGATAATGAATTAATAAGAGGTTGGGTATAGGAAGTTTTTATTATGAGTGTTGTTTGAGAAAGATAAATATTTATAAAAAGATATAATCTTGTAAAGCATTAAAAATGAATTCCATTTGACTTCTGAGTCCTCTTCTTTTTTAAAACATCTCCACAAAGTAGTATATAGCCTTTAGTAGCCAACAAAATGCTGATCAACTCAATGGTGTCTTTTATTTCTTGCCATCCACATTTACCTTTCATTTTAGAATGGGAACCAGCTTTATTGATATGTGAAAGTTTGGGATAATGAAAGCAAGGAGGTAAATAAAACTAAATGCAGATGTGTATACCTTGGTATTTTCAAGAAAAGAACAGACTTCTAATATGCTTAGAAATCTCAACACAAACCCCTTTATAAATATATGTCTTGTTTTTAAGTAAACAGATAATGAAAAGGATAAAATTTGGGGCAACCAGGAGAAATACTGACATAAAAAAGTCCCTGTCAGGGACACATTTGGTATAGTATTCAACTCTTGATTGCAGGGTGGTGAGTTCAAGCCCTGCATTAGGCTTAGAACTTATTTGGAAAAAAAAAAAAAAAAAAAAAAAAAAAAACTGTCAGAGTCAATCTTAGGAGGACACTGCCTTACACAAATATGGAGTGATGGCAGATGCTACATAATAATAAAAAAAAAGGGATCCCTGGGTGGCGCAGCGGTTTAGCGCCTGCCTTTGGCCCAGGGCGCGAACCTGGAGACCCGGGATCGAATCCCACGTCGGGCTCCCGGTGCATGGAGCCTGCTTCTCCCTCTGCCTGTGTCTCTGCCTCTCTCTCTCTCTCTGTGACTATCATAAATAAATAAAAATTTAAAAAAATAATAAAAAAACGGAAACAAAACACAGTATATATCTTTAAGTTATATACATACTTCAAAGTTGTTATTAAGGATAGAGCACAGAAATTTAGAAGAGAGAAAATAGAAGAGAAGTGAGGACCTGGTGGCTGATTGTCCTAAAATAGAATACTAAGATTCCCCAAAATGGAATATTGCAGAATGTAGTCCGTTAAATTCAAAAAGCATTTATTGAATGCCTGACAATTTCTTACCACTGGCTTTTATATATATAAAAGCCTGTTTCTTTTTTTTTTATTTCCAAACTAAGTCTTATTTATTAGCTAGTAATCATTGGTCTAGTTTTATTTCATGCTTACAAATACCTGGAATATTTTGCCAAAATAAATCAAATTATTTATTTGAACATGAAACGATACAGAAAAACTAATTAGGATTTTACTTATATATTCATCCAGAAGTCAACAAGTATTTATTGAAATCTACTAAACAGCCAGGCCTTAAGCTAATATTACCAAAGTTAATTTTATTTATTTTATTTTATTTTTATTTTTTATTTTTTAAAAAATCTGTACACCCTTTATTTTTTAAATTTATGTATTTTTTAATTTAAATTCAATTTGCCAACATATAGCATATTACCCAGTGCTCATCCCATCAAGTGCCCCCCTCAGTGCCCGTCACCCAGTCACCCCCATCCCCTGCCCACCTCCCTTTCCACCACCCCTTGTTCATTTCCCAGAGTTAGGAGTCTCTCATGTTCTGTCTTCCTTTCTGATCTTTCCCACTCATTTATCCCCTTTCCCTTTTATTCCCTTTCACTATTTTTTATATTCCCCAAATGAATGAGACCATATAATGTTTGTCCTTCTCCGATTGACTTATTTCACTCAGCATAATACCCTCCAGTTCCATCCACGTTGAAGCAAATGGTTGGTATTTGTCATTTCTAATGTAAAAGCTTGTTTCTTATGTTCACTCTTAGAAAACTATTTTTATTTTTATTTTTTAATTTTTTATTGGTGTTCAATTTACTAACATACAGAATAACCCCCAGTGCCCGTCACCCATTCACTCCCACCCCCCGCCCTCCTCCCCTTCTACCACCCCTAGTTCGTTTCCCAGAGTTAGCAGTCTTTACGTTCTGTCTCCCTTTCTGATATTTCCCACACACATTTCTTCTCCCTTCCCTTATATTCCCTTTCACTATTATTTATATTCCCCAAATGAATGAGAACATACACTGTTTGTCCTTCTCCGATTGACTTACTTCACTCAGCATAATACCCTCCAGTTCCATCCACGCCTGAAGCAAATGGTGGGTATTTGTCATTTCTAATAGCTGAGTAATATTCCATTGTATACATAAACCACATCTTCTTTATCCATTCATCTTTCGTTGGACACCGAGGCTCCTTCCACAGTTTGGCTATCGTGGCCAACTATTTTTAAAATATCAGATATAATGTAATTATTTTCATGGCTTTCTTCTCTCCATAAAGTATATATTTTTCTTACATGTTCAAATTCTTGTTCTTTACATTTGTCATCTGACTTAAATCACACTGTAAGAATGAATCTTTATGTTATAATTTAGTAAATCTTGATAGAACCCTACTCATTGAAAGATAACATTCCAGGTTCAGATGCACTATGGGCTAGAAAATCCCTCAAAGAAGACGATGTGGCGTAAATAAAAATAAGAGATAAAAAGTGTGATTTATTTTGTGTTCCACATAGAACTTAGCCATGCTCTATACAGAGTAGTATTTGCCCCCAAATACTTTTGGCTAAGTGAAAGAATGGTTCAAGTTTATTTATTTTTTATATATTGCCCCATTTTCATAGGAAGACTAGAACAGAAATTTTTGAGAGTTTGGGCACAATTAAATTTTGACACAATGCTAAATTTGGGCATAATGCTAGTGTTACTAGCATTGGTAAAATTAATACATAAATATTTGTAAGAAATCATTTCTTTCCAATGGAGGAAAAAACTATTCTATCCATTTCTGAATAGCATGTATATTTCCTCATTTTGTTTCTGCAGTTTTAAATTGAATAAACTAATAAGAAATTTGATTTATGCTATGTTTATTCTGAATATTCATATTACCAATTTAAGTATATTTTTGTACTGAGGCAATAAGGTCATTTAATGAGATATTAGATTTTTTAAAAAAACCTTTTGTCTCAAATACTAATTGATGATACTTTAAGATATTTTATGAAGTAAGATTTGTACAAGATAAAGTCAATTGTATGTATTGATAGTATTCTGAGCATGTATTTTGTTGAAGACTAAAACAATTTATACATTAATAGATCCTAATAGGTATGTTTTGACATATTGAATTTTGTATCCATGGACTAAATATATTAAAACTATAAAATATTCTGTATACCACTCTTAAAAGTAATCTAGGTCTCTCCACACTTGTGTCTAGAACCTCATGCTCAAATACATATCCTGCTTTTATTTGAGACCTAATATATTCTGTATTTTTTCTGACCTTTGGATTTTGTAGTGAACATAATTGATTATAAACCTGCCCAAGGTTACATAAATATATATTTTAGAAAATACTTTTGAAAGGTCTTCTGATAAATATGTTTGAGATAATGCACTGAATCCCAATACTAAAAAACACACATGAAGATGAAACATTATTAATACACATTTTAAAAAGCACACTTGTGGTCAAAAGCAGTTAACTTTATCTGGGGGACAGAAATAGTATGAAAAAAACACAAAATAGCAACTCAAAGAGGCAAGTTTACAGGACATCATAATAATGTGCAGCAGCTTTGTGTTCAACTCCTACAAGGAGCAGATTTAACAATGTTCCACCACTATAAAGGCACAGAACATGGGTTTGTAAGTGGAGACTGGAAGTAGCTTTGACTCTAGTTAGGATGGGTAACCTATGATAAGCAACATCTCTGGAATGTCAAGGAAGGGCAGTGACAATACCACAATCATGAACTGGGCCAAATGACTTACTAACTCTGGAAATGGATTGTTTGTATTTCTGTAAAATGACAACACAGAATCAGAAATATAAAATCTGGTTTTCATATAAGAACTCTGGGGCTCTGGAAAAAACAAGTGCAGAGCAAACAAACATGGAGGAGTAAGTGTGGAGAGAAAACAACCAGTCGGCCAAGAAATTTCTTCCCAAAATATGGTTGTCATAAGAAAAATTAATTTAATGGAAAAGATCCCAATAAGAAATTACTCCTGAGGTAACATAAATAAAAGAGTAATCTAAAAAAGAATTAAAATAAAGCTAAATAAGCTTCTCAAAAATATGACTAGCATTCTAAAAATAAACAGAAGGCTATGAAACAAAAACAGTTGGATATGTATCAAGAACTGTTGGAAATTTGAAAAAGAACACATTAGTAATCTCAAAAACAAGGAAATATAGTCACTCAAATGCATGATCCCTCACTTGCATAAGGAATCTTCAGCTCATTCAAGATTAAATGGATGGAGTTGATTTTATCATGAAAGGGCCAAGGATTCACAATGTTATTATACACTAAACAACCCTCAATTTGAAACACCCTTAATAAAGCTTTGACTCTGCCTGGTAGAACAAAAAATAAAAAAAATAAACCACTAAGATTATATGTCAAGATTTCCTATATCAGTGAAGTAATTCCTCCCAATCCAGACTAACACCCCTTAATATATCAATGCTCTGAAAAGCCTGCATTGGAAAAATAAAATAAGATGAAACCAGAGAGGAAGACAAACCATAAGAGACTCTTAGCTGTAGAAAACCAACTGAGAGTCACTGCAGGGGGGTGGATGGGAGGATGGGTTAACTGGGTGATGGGCATTAGGGAGAGCACTTGATGTAATAATGAGCACTGGGTGCTATATGCAACTGATAAATCACTAAATTTTACCTCTGAAACTAATACACTATATGTCAATTAAATTGTATTTAAATATATTTTTTAAAAGCCTGCATTGGTATGAGCTATTCTATGAAGACCAGAGCTAAGAGGAAAAGAAGAGCAGCATATATCTCAAGGATTTATTTCAATGTCAAGTAAAATGGCCATGCACTTGGGTTTTCTAATATCTAAGATCTCCACAGTCGTCTACTTGAAATAGCCATGCATCTCAGCCTTCTGCCTAACTAGGGCCATCCATTGTTACCTGCAGGGCCCTCCATGCTAACTGGGCCACTACCATTCCACCCAGAAAATATTTCTAGGGAAAGAAAGTCAGCTGATAGATGACCATTGGAGCACGATTTTTTCATTAAAGAATGTATTTATTGCAATAGATTAAATGGTTACAGAACATTTGTTAAATCATTTGTGCATACATGACTCTACTTAATGCTAAATAAGAAGAAAAACATTAAGTACAGCCCATTTAGGCCCTCAGGGTCTGGATTGTGTGGTATGTTGGAAATGTTCAGTGAGCCAAGAAGCTGTCAGCACCACGGCTGCTGATGCCAAGAGAGGCCTGAGCAGCCTGCTCAGTGCTGGCACTCTTCTTTCCCTGACAGTGATACTGATGATGAGAAGGACACCACGGCTGTTGTTCTGGTCCTTGTCAGAACAAGGAATCACAAGTAGGTCTATTTGAAACAGCCTTGCAGTATCTTCTAGGAACCAAATAGAAAACATTCTTAGCTTGTGTGAGACAGAGGGGGATCAGAGGCAGGCTGACGACTACAACTAAATATGGTAGAGACAATGCTTTATCTTCCACAGCTATATTTCTTTCTACTGGTAAATGAGATTAATGTGGATTTGAGAAGAGATTCAGCCTTCTGCTTAGCTCACAAAATTGTATTTCCAATTCTACCACTAAATTATTTCTGTAGCTACCCAGTACAAATGTAAGGTCAGATAGCTTTGGAGTTTATGCCAATATTCAATGCTTATAGTCAAGGAAAGGGAAAAAAAATCCCAAAGATATAAGTAAAGGATAATTAAGGAACCAACCAAATCTGACTCAATCTGTTCTATTAGAAGTGACAATATTCTGTCAAGGCAGGCATTCATCAACAAGAACATTATAAATGATTATTAAGTAATCAATCAATTATGAAAATGACTACTGAATGCAATTGATATTCTTTAATTTTGTGATGACATAGTTCATGTAGTATTATGAGTACATGTTTTGCAATTTGTTTTCCTTATTAAGATTGTAGGTTAGATATCATTTGTTTGCTTATATGTTAACAACAAAATCTACCATAAGGAACACAAATCATGAAATTAATAAGGTTCTGAAAATGCTTTTTTAATGTCAAAAGAATTTCTGTTTTTGCAGTACCTGTGTGACCTAATGTCTTGGGCAGATTTTAAATTATCTATCTATCTATCTATCTATCTATCTATCTATCTATCTTCACACACACACACACACACACACACACAAAAGAGCAGCTCTATCTATCACCTGTGGATGTATGAATTCATATATGTACCAACCCTCTGGGTTGCTGAGGGGAGTAGTTGGCATATTGAGCAATAACTGGCAATATGGTGTGCCCACAGTAGAATGTGTTTTCTTTCTTTTTATTGTAAGGAGTATTAAGACTGTTAAATTAAAAATGAAGAATTTTCTTGAGGGAGTGTTTTTATTTCTTTGCCATCCTAATGAGATTAAGCACATGCTAATAATGATTTACTGAAAACTTACTGTGTTCTGGAGGTAGTTTGCAGAACATAGAGCAAATATTTTCATTGCTAAGAAATTGTACAGTCTAGTCTGATCAACAGATTCTTTTCATGGGAATGCACTGTTAAGTGCTCATGATTTATTATTTCACCCTTGGGATTTATGTTTCTCAACACCCTGCCCCCTGCGACCCATATATATTTTTTGTACCAGCTGTCCAAAGTTCTAATACATTCAATTCTGACATAAAGAATTTGAGTAAAACTGTTGATAGTTTTCCTCAAGACAATTCTTTTAACATTATTTAAATACTTGCTCACTAGACACATAGACAATCCAGTCTTGTATTATTTATACATATTCTTATGTCGTAACTCTGTGCACCATTGGATCTTAAAAAGTCTACATTTGTTTTAGTCAGTGCTTGATTCCTAAAAATGCAGATTTGAACCTGTTCTGGAAACTTAAGGATCCTTATCTGATGAGAAAACACATCCACAAGATTCAGCCTGAGCTTGTCAAGTAACAAACGAGGGGTCAAAGGGGTGTGGCATATAGGACATGGGATTTGGAATCAGGCTATTAGGGTTCTAATCCTAATCTAATCTAATCCACCCATAGTATAACTACCTGGTTGATTACTGGCAAGATCTTGAGCCTCTTTCCAGCTTCATCCTCTATAAACTGGGATAATATTGCCTAACTCATAGATGGCCGTGGTGCCTGGCAAGAAAATGCATATAAAAACTTTAGGACAGTTTCTGACACATGTAAATACTCAAATACTTGTATATATGTTTTGGTATCTCCAATTCATGTGTATTATAGAATAGAACTGTAGTGTTCTGATAATGATATGAAGGTATCAATACAAATTAACTTATTCAACAATATATATTACTATTTAGCGAATATTTTTGGTTTGTATATTTGTTTTCTATGAATTATTAAATTGTGAAGATATAGCTAGACATCAAGAGAGACTCTTTTTAAATATATTTTATTTATTTATTTATTTGAGAGAGAGAGAGCATGAGCATGAGTGGGCACAGGGAGAAGCAGACTCCCTGCTAAGCAAGAAATCTGATGCAGGGCCTCGATCCTAGGACTCCAGGACCATGACCTGAGCCAAAGGCAGATGACACTTAACTGACTGAGCCACTCAGGTGCCCCCAAGAGTGAGTGATTTTAATTAGTAGTGACGGAAGCCAGATTACACCTAGGCACCCCAAGATTGATATTTTCAACAGATGTGTGGTGTAAATACAACAGAAGGGTTCAAAAGACCAGGTATTATTGCAGCAATTAGCAATTAAATTCCCACCCCAAATATATATACATCAAGGAGTTAAGAAAAAGAATATACCTATAAAAGAAGTGTTATATAGTAGATTCTGACATCAGAAAGTGGACTACTCACAGTGGTATATAAGTTAGAACAAGAAGGATGGCTAGCTTCCAAGGAGGGAAGAGATTCTATACAGAGTACATCCCAGTGCAAACCATTTTCAACAATTTGTATATTTGAAAATATTTGACTTAAGCTCTAGAGGTCTTTTCAAGTATGTGAATAAAGACTATATCAAGATGAATAACCATCATGTTCAGTTTTACACTGCTAAATTAATTACTTCTCTCTAGTACCTAGTTACCTGTAAAACAATATAAGAAACATTCAAAATAAAGGAAGAAAGAAGTATAATGTGCTGACAGAGAGTATACCAAAAGGTACATGAAAGCATACAAGGAATGTGTGCTGATTCTGGAGGAAGGATCATGTACTTTGTTGTCATCTATAATTATTGGTCTCAAGTCCTATGGCACTGTTGCTTAAAAGGTGCCAATGACTCTCAGCATTAGCAATGCCTGATGTAGAAGCTTATCCCATTTAGATGTTCTAGGTTTAGATTGTTGAGATGATTATTTCTTATATTATTTCTTATATTAGGGAAATGTGAGTTTATATTCTTTGTTTCTGTATTTCTGGACATATTATGGGTGGAAAATATATATATATATATCATTTTCTCCTCCTATTATATTTAGGTGACTGAGATGCTTTTTGAAGCAATAAGAATCCATATATTATCAATTTTTATGATACACTGTAATAGTAAGCCTCAAAAATCATTATTTTTCTAGAGTTCATCAATGAATTTAGTTATGTAAATGACAAGAACTTATAAAGTAAAGCATAACAGGGTGTACAAAAGTGGGGAGGAATGGCTTATTAAAGTGTCTGAGGACTTGTATTTATGCTTGCCTATCTTTAGACAAACCTGGCTGAAAACTGGCAGCTTGATACCTGTATCTCATATAGATGTAACAGATGCTAAAGATAAGAGAGATTCATTCCAGGGGGACATAAATAACAAATGAAGAAAGACAGATTAAACTTTACCCTGTTCTTATCAAATAGAGGATAGGCAAAAAAACGTAGTTAGCAAGTTTCTTAGAGTTTGTATGAAACAAAAATAAGAATGAAAATTCTCATTTAAACTATAACTAGAAACTGGCAATACTTATCATTTCAAATCCAGGCTTACCAGCTACCCTCTCTTTTTCTTTGGACTTCATTTTTCCATTTACAAAATGATGTCACTGTAATAAATGATCAAACCTCCTTCTTGTCCTGAAATCCATGATTCTATGACCTTAATCTATATGAATATTATTTGTAAGAATAGCTGAATCATTATTTGAGATGAGATTATTCTCAACTAAATCCCTGAACATAAGGATATATTTATCCTATAACTTTTGAGTACTCATTCTTTATGAGGTAGTGTGGTAAGTCTTGACAGGGTTTAAGCTTCTAAGTTAAGAATTGTTAGAAGAAGAAGACACATGTAGAAACAACTGAAATCTAATTTAAAACGTAAAAGTAAATTCTCTTGAAGTTTCACAACAAGTCAAAATGACTTTAATAAGTAAAGAATGGTTGAGACTGGAGGAGAATTAGAATCTGCTTCATGATCTTGAGTTAAAGGAATAGCCGAATTCCAACAAATGGAAAATTTATGTAGAAGCTATTTCTAGAGCAGTGAAAGTGTTGCTAATGTATCACAGTTTGTAAAACTCAGGACATTTTACAAAGAAGATTCATTTTTTTTTTTCTGAAATCAGAGGTTGTGCAGGGCCTATTTTGAATGTTGAGGTAGGTAGAGAAAACTTTATAAAAATTGTCATTTTAAGCCTTTTTTATTTTTAGAGGAACACATTGTTGACAAAGAAAAACTGGTGAAACAGAATAAGTCACAATTTTTATTGTATTCTTAAGTGATCAAGTTATTATTTTTCATACAAAATAATGGGCAAGGTTATCACTTATGTAGATTAGTTTTTATCTAGAGTTTCTTTGTGCTGTTCTTTCTGTGCTGGGGAGCAGATATTCAGGCTTGAAATTGAAGCACTTGAACACAGTATGGAATACATCAGAAAATGTCTACCATTCTAGGAGCAGTGGTCAGAGAAATGCATTGACTGAGCAATTGGCTTTATCTTGTCATGAATTTTGTTGTTACTTATAACTACCAAAAAGAAACTTTAAATGGAAGAAGAATTCTACTTTTTGGTTTTTCTGCAGCTAAATAAATCACATAGAAGTCCTATAAATGATGACATGAACACATTTTTGTTATTACTTCTTCATTTTCTGTTAAAAGAGATGACTTGGAAGTTCCTGAGCATTTAACGTGTTCTTTTTCTTTTCTTTTTCTTCATTTTTTTTTTTTTGTCATGATGATGCTTGAAATTATGTCACAAAGATCTTTTGGGAATTTCTATATTGCTTCTTTGAGGATTTAATAATTTATCACCTTTGCATCATTACACAAATTAACCACAAAACAATCTCCTTCTGCGGGTTACCTTTGCAAACTGTAAATGGTATAACTGCTTTACTGGTTTGCACAAGTCATTAGGGACATTTTAATTAAATGTAAAGTGAGAATTGTCTTTCACAAACATAAGCAAATTCAGTGTGTGAGACCTAACAGACAGACTGAAAAATAAGAGTATTTGTTTTGTTTATTTGGGTTTGGAGGTATTGAAGTCTTAAGTGATTAGATTTTTAGAGGAGCTAGAAAGAGTAGAAAAAGATGGTACATGTCATAGCATTTTTGTTTTTAAAGTCATACACCTAAACAGCATTATTCAGAAAGAGCATGTTCTCCTTCTTCATGTGAACTCTGTGTTGGTGAAAGATGACAAATTGGCAACTTTGGGGAAAAGAGTCTTCCATCCAGAGCTGGGGGTACCAGATTGACGATGACAAGGCTAAACCTCCCACCTCACAAACACCAGCTCATCTCGGCCAGGCAGAAGCTGGCAGCCTCAGAAATGCCTGCTCATGATTCACATCCCGTGCCTGTTCAGCAACTGGCCTCTCTGCAGAGACCACCATCAGGGGAGCTAATTACTGCAAGTCTGTAGGGTGGACCCTTCCCACCCAGGAGTAGTTGAACTGAGGTCACCTCTTTCACAGCTACCCCATATCCCAGCTGTGAAGAGTTATTATCCAGTGCGGACTTGTGCCAGTAATGATCCAGCAGGGATTTGCATTGGACCTAGAAGTTAAGGCTCCATAATGCATCCCTGGAGTTATCTGAATTCCCACTAGTCTTGCTACAGTTTGAAAACAGGATCTTAAAAATCCCTGAAAAAAAAAAAATCCCTGCAAATTCTTTTTTCCTTTGCTGGCTGTATATTTTTACTCTCTGTCTGGTCTCCTTTTCTCTCTGCATAAGCAGTTTTAGGCTTTATTTAAGTGTTGCACTTCCAAGTGTTCATGACTTTGTGCAGGGCTCACCACACATCACTCATGCCTTATTTTACAGGGTGAGTGGGTAATTAGCATCTTTCACAATTAGCCAGGATTTGCTCTGCTAATTTCATTCCCTGATGAAGGTGCTAACTTGGCGTGAAACTGTAATATGTTGGGTGATTTATTAAGTCTCTACTGATGGGTGGAAATCACATGCCGTGCCTTTACTGTGGAGAAAGTTAACGGCATTCATTTGTAAGAGATGGTATTTGAAAAGTGATGTTGGTGTGATTGAATGTGTGAATGTATAATGAAGTCAACCCAGATAGCCCTTTTCTGATTAAATTGTATTAAAATTATGTGGCAGCTCCTTGAAAAGAGACTCTTAAGAAAGAAATATGTGCTCATCTTTTAAGAGTAGCTGTCAGTCACCGTCGTCACTCAAGGCTACAGAGGAATCATACCTGTTTTTTAAGCAACATATAGAAGACAGTATACTGATATGAAAGCCTTTTGCCTATCAAAGTTGTAACATATAACTATCCACAATGCAGGTAGTACACTTCTTTAAGAAATCCCCACATTAAGCAATTTGCCATATGTATCATTAGATTTGCTATAATGAGTTTCTCTTATCTTATTTCCACTCCAAGCATAAGTGTTTAATATTTAGTACGTGGATGGGTCACCTGGGTGGCTCAGTGGTTGAGCGTCTGCCTTTGGCTCAGGTCGTGATCCTAGGGCCCTGGGATTGAGTCCCACATCAGGCTCCTTTGCATGAAGCCTGCTTCTCCCTCTGCCTATGTCTCTGCTTCTTCTTTTTTTTTTTTTAATTTTTATTTATTTATGATAGTCACACATTGAGAGAGAGAGAGAGAGGCGGAGACATAGGCAGAGAGAGAAGCAGGCTTCATGCACCGGGAGCCCGACGTGGGATTCGATCCCGGGTCTCCAGGATCGCGCCCTGGGCCAAAGGCAGGCTCTAAACCGCTGCACCACCCAGGGATCCCTGTCTCTGCTTCTCTATGTGTGTTTCTCATGAATAAATAAATAAAATCTTAAAAAAATATTTAGTATGCGGATTCATAATCAATCAAGACTATCCTCAAAGTTAGGTTTCTGGCAATCTGAGTTATACCTGTTGCTTTTCTGCATTTATCCTGATTTTCTAAAAGGAGATTTTTTTTAAAGGAGATTTTGATTCTAAAGTTAGTATCATTAGTGATGGGGAAAACTGATATTTATGTGCCTCTTGATGAGATGTGTTAAGAAGGACAGTTAATGCAGTATTCTTGTATAAAACTGAAGACTTAAGTATCAGATATTCATCAGGAAGAAAACAGCAGAAATTGAGGAAAACACTATAACTTTATTCCTAAATAATTTTGAAAATTCTTTAAAAATATATGTCGGGAGCATCAACGAATGGCCTAGGAATGGTGTCAGATTAAACGAGACAAAGAAGATATGAAACTAATACAATGTAGTGTAGTGGATTCTTGTTGGGGTAAATTGCTGTGAAATTATTATTGAGACACTTTTTGGTAAAACTTGAATATGGATTTTATATTTAACAATAGCATTGCATCGATTTTAGATTTCTTTAATTGTATAAGCATACTGTGACTATGTAAGATAATGTCTTTGTTCAATGAGGATATATGCTGAAATATTTAGAAATTTTTAGATTTGCAACACTGTCAAATGGCTCATTCAATAAATAAATAAATAAAATAGTATATGAATACATTGTATATCTATTAAGAGAGAGTGGAAGTGGAAAAACATTATGTGGCAAAGAGTTTGCAATTAGCCTATCTGGAGAAAGGTGTCTGGGAACTTACTGTAATTTTGCAGTTTTCTGCAAGGCAAATTTTTTTTCAAAATAAAAAGTGAGAAATACATATTATGTGAAATCACATAAGATAGCATACTAAATGGACCTCACCTTGAATGGTGTCCTTTCCAGTGGTTTCAGTTTTTAAAACTATTCAAGACTCAATTAGGTTTGGCTTTTAAGAATAAAAGAATTATATGCTCAATGATTTTTTAATTTAGTATTCTCATGCATGGACATTTTTAGCAATGTCCACTTATATAAATTTACAGAGGACTAGAATATTTAGAACTTGAAAGAATATTAGAAAAGATTGAAAATAATTTCCTAGTAAAAATTCTATACTCATCCAAACTATAAATCAAGGGTAATACTAAAATAAACAAAATTTACCAGCATGTAAGGTTTTATAAAAATCTATTTACCATTCACTCTTTCAAGAACTTAGCGGAAGGCATAATCCACTATTAAAAAAGGAGTAGTTGGGCCGCCTGGGTGGCTCAGTGATTGAACATCTGCCTTCCGCCCAGGGCGATCTTGGAGTCCCAGGATCAAGTCCCACATTGGCCTCCTGCATGGACCTGCTTCTCCCTCTGCCTATGTCTCTGCCTCTCTCTCTGTGTCTCTCATGAATAAATAAATAAAATCTTTAAAAAAATAAAGAGTTAAAAAGAAGAAAGAAGAAAGGAGAAAGAGAAAGAGAAGAAAATGAGACCAAGAATCGAGAGATACAAAAGAGAGAGAGAGAGGGAGAGATAGAGATTTTAAAAATTTCCCAATATTAAAAGGAAATCCTAGGATTTCTAGAACTATTGGTGTATAGTAGTTTGGGGAAGGAGAATTAAAATGGACCATCTAACAGAGATGTTTCACAAAATGAAATTGGACTGGTGGATCATTTCATATGTTTGAACACTTTGAAGGAATATTTGTAGTTCTGTCAGAGATTTTGTAATACATAAATAAGATTTAAAAAAAATCTTTATTTATTTATGATAGACAGAGAGAGAGAGAGACACACGCACAGGAAGAGGGAGAAGCAGGCTCCATGCCGGGAGCCCTGACGCGGGACTCGAATCATGGGACTTCGGGATCTCGCCCTGGGCCAAAGGCAGGCGCTAAACCACTGAGCCACCCAGGGATCCCCCATAAATAAGACTTTTATAAACAAATATCTATGGTTGTTATTCCAAATGAAACTCAAAGAATACATATATAATTGCAGTATTTTTTCTCAGTATGTTATTAATCACAGTATGCTATTCAGTATCTGAGAATATTATTTAATCATGATAATGTAAACGCTGGAGAATTAACATTTAAGAAATAATTTAATTCTTCTGAGAGGATAAGCGGATAAGAGGATAAGATAGAAGTTATGGATAGTGAAATGATTTTTTGAGTGCTAAGACCTCATCCATTACAGAAAGCTAAAAAATAACATCTCAAACTGAATCAAAAGTGGTAGTATAAATATATTATGTAGAAATAGGGAGGTAAAGGGGTGCCTGGGTGGCCTAGTTGGATAACTATCTGAATCTTGGTTTCAGCTCAGGTCATGAGCGCAGGGTCCTGGGATTGACCCTGTGCCAGGCTCCATGGTGAGTGTAGAGGTTGCTTGAGAATTTCTCTCTCCCTCTGCCCTTCCTATTTATGCTCTTTCTCTCTCTCTCTCTCTAAAATAAATACATTATTTTAAAAAAGAAATAGGGAGGTAAAAATATATCGAATAGCAGAAGACACTAAGAGTGGAATTTGGAAGTGGTGAGATAGGGATTGCTATTTTTTTAATCTATAGTACGATTTGATCTAGAAACATATACATCTATCAGTTGAATAAAAATCAAAACTATAATCAAGTCCAATAATCACAAAATTGAAACAAAAATTAGTATTAAAACCAATTATACAAATCCCAGAAAAAGATTTGCAAGCATTGTCTCATCTAAAGCTCAAAACAGGGTTGCCTGGGTGGCTCAGTTGCCTTCGGCTCAGGGCGTGATCCCAGTCTGGGGATTGAGTCCCGCAGCAAGCTCCCTGCGAGGAACCTGCTTCTCCCTCTGTTTATGTCTCTGTCTCTCTTTCTGTGTCTCTCATGAATAAATAAAATCTTTATAAGTAAATAAATAAATAAATCTCAAAGCAATCTGGGTATTATCTTTTTGTCTTCTCCACATAATACTTATAAGAAAAGAGAATCTTAAGAACTCAGTAACTTGCTAAGATCACACAATATGACTACTGTAAGAACTTAAAGTCATGTCTGTCAAATTTTCAAGCCAGTTCTTTAAATAAGTACAAAATGCTACTTCATTTACCTCATTCATTCACTCAGTAAGTATGAACTTGGACACTTATTATCTTACAGGCATTGAGTGAAGCACAGGGTACATAGAAGTGGTTAGCCAATGGGGGAGTTAAATGAATTATTACACCATTTAATTACAACGTGATATGTACTAAGAAGAAAATGCCACATTCCCACACCTAGATATTTTTTTGAATTGAACCTTTTGCCTCCTGTCCCAGATAATTCTCTGATAAAAGGCATAGAATGCCAAAGTCTCTCTTTAATCCCAAGAATGTGTTACCCAGAAATGTGGAAGAGTGAATAGATTACAGGCAAAAACTCTGACCAATGAACGAATTCATTCCTCTTTCTTCTCTGTGAAGCATACTCCTGAGGCACAGTTAGTATAGATGCTCAAAGACTGGTCCCATGAGATGAAGAAGTAAATGTACTTAGCAATATCCTGCACAGTGATGAATGCCAATTGTCAATTAAGGATCTAGAGAAAAAAAGTTTACAAGTCATCAATTTTAGTAATATGTAGATGAAGAAAATTCAGGAAAATAAGTCAACAAAATCAGAATCAAGAACATAACATGTAACAGTAGTGCCAGGAAAGGAAGTAAGTGAAAGTTAAGGAAGTGAATCCTTCATCCAGATAAAGTTTAAGGATGCTCAATTATGATGAGAAAGATGGAGAAGATTTAGATGGAAATTTAGGATTAAGGGAGAGGTTTTAGAAAGCTGGAGTAATTTACATGGATTCATAGGATAAAGGGAAGAGTCAAAGTAGAGAGAAAGGGAAAATCATTGAAGTGTCAGAGAGAAACCAGAGCATGCACTTTTCTTAGAGGTTGTGGATTAGCCTCAGATAGGAGAAGCCCCTCACTGTCTGAGACAAGAGTGAGACAGTACTAAGAGGGCAGAGAGACAGAATAGCTCTTGCTTGGTCAACCTTTGATTTTTTCTTGGCAAGTAGTAGATGAGTCATGATGGTGGCAGGAAGGGCTGCGATCTTGAGAAGTGTGGGAAGGTATGGAGGTCCCCTTTTGGATAGTGAGGGAAGTTGTTGAACGTAGAAGATATAATTGATGGTCAGAAGGTGATCAGGGACCATACATTTGCTCCAGCAGCACACAGCAACAGCATGTAAAAGACGGGTTGGATCAATCCCAGGTTAGAATGTCTCAGGGTGAGTTCAGCAAAGGAGTTGAAAATTCTGGTAAGAAAGCAACTGAAATTATTATCAATGGTAACAGGGCTGCACTGGAAATGAATTGGGATGCAATATGTATGATGTATCTTTCCCTTTTTGAAAAAGGCAACCTAGGTCTATTATAAATACTGGTATAGCATTGTTTGACATGAAGTCTAGAAGTATATTTAATCATAAAATATAGATGATATGGCAAAAACCAAAACTATTTAACCAAACGTGAATTGGCCATTATCCCTCTATAAAAATATGACTATTTTGAAACAAGATATAATAAGAATAATATAGGGCTTTTTCTTACTCTTTAAAAATATGTTTTCAACTAAGGGAATGGGAGCAATAAAATTAAAAATATGTTTTTATGTAATTTTTACATATGTAAATGAATAAACTTTAACATGCAGTCTTTTCAACTGTAGTGACAGAGTATGTATGTGAGCATGCGTGTATATACATCTATGTAGATACTATCATTGTGATCTGAAGGCTAGTTATGACTTATGTCTGTCACAGGTCCCCAGACTGTTGGATTGGGGAACTGCAATGCTGCTGCTGTGAGCCTTCCCTGTGACACCAGACGGAGCTCTGGTTACATCTTTGCCAATCCTATAGCTGTGGAGAGGCTAGAGGAGTTTCTCATTCAAAATGCTCCACAGCTGGAATCTTGTTTGTACTATTACCCTATGCCTCTAGGCTCTAGCTTTTCAGAATGATCTCTAGAAGACTGTCCATTCATTCAGTTCTGTAGGCCTTTTAATCTGTTGCTGTTTGGAATACAAAAAGACAGTATTCTGTAATCGGAAATATAATACACAAGTATTTCTTCTTTGGTAATTTTTTAAATCCAATTTTATATTAAAATAGGTAATAAAAAAGGACAGGTCTTATAAGTGACATATGCATTATAGAGAAAAGTGTTCATTTTAATCTTTTTTGAAATAATGAAAATAATTTCAATAAAATCTCTTTAATTGATACTCAAGTGACTAAAAAGATGGAGAAAATTACTGGATTAAGATACATCAGTTTTTTAAAATACAAACAATTGGAAAAACTTGTTGCCTGTTCTCTAACATACAGTTTCTTTTTTAATAAAATGGTTTAGATTTTATGAGATTATATTATGTTATATATATATATTTAAAGATTTTATTTATTTATTCATGAGAGACACACACACACACACAGAGGCATAGGCAGAGGGAGAAGCAGGCTCCCCACAGGGAGTCTGATGTGGGACTTGATCCTGGATCCCAGGATCACACCCTGAGCCAAAGGCAGATAGGTGCTCAGCTGCTGAGCCATGCAGGTGTCTCTGAAATTACATTTTAAAAGCAATAGTAAAAATAATATACAAAAATGTTACAGTAAAAAACCTCATAAAGTAGTTTTTTATATTTTATTTTTATATATTTCATTTTCAAAATAATTCCTACTTTGCATTTAATATATCAAAGAATTTACGAAAATGATTTGATTTCCAGATATATGAAATTTCTTTTTTTTTAATTTTTTAAATTTTTTTTAATTTTTTAAAAGATTTTTATTTATTTATTCATGATAGACAGAGAGAGAGACTGAGAGAGAGAGAGAGAGAGAGAGAGAGAGAGAGAGAGGCAGAGACACAGGCAGAGGGAGAAGCAGGCTCCAAGCCGGGAGCCTGACATGGGACTCGATCCCGGGACTCCAGGATCGTGCCCTGGACCAAAGGCAGGTGCCAAACCGCTGAGCCACCCAGGGATCCCTATGAAATTTCTATTAATAAATTAATAATAAGATAAAATATTTTTGAAGCATCATATGATGTGTTTTTTTTTGTTGTTTAGAAAAATAAAATCAAAAAGAATGAGAAGATCTTTGACTTGGTTTTAGCTCTGATTTCTCATTTCAATTTTTCCACTAACTGTATGACTTGAATAAATAATTTAATATATTCAGACCTCAGTTACCTAATCTGAAAAAATGACATGCCTTTATCCTGAAATCCAATAGTTTAATTCTTTCTTGCAAAAGGCCAATTACGGCTTTTCTATAAATTCAAAGTTCCCTTCTCAGTTATCATCTTAATGGCATCTTTTAAAAATGTAATGCATTTAATCTTTCTTGAAACCCTCTGCTTAAGCTGCTGCTCATACGTACAGTACTTCTTCGAAAATTAACCACATTGATATCCATGACTACACTCTTCTGGTCTTTTTTTCCCTTTATTGAGTCCTGTTCTTTCCTTTGTTCTGCTCCTGAGTGTTCCTCTGAACTTCTCATCGAATAGCTGAGGAGTTTATGATGTCATTCTCACTATATATAAATGTATAGTATATAGATTTACTTTGTATATTTCATATATATATTTACTTTGTGTTTATTCATTTTTTCTCATTCTGCCATTAAAAATAATGCCTTAGGATTATATTTCAGGGTATAGAACAACAGTCAATGGAACATAACAGAATGCAATAAATTAATTGGTTTCAAGGTGGAAGGAATCTAGGTGATTTAGATTTTTAAGATTTCTATAGTTTTCTAAACATTCTAAAGTGAGTGGGAAGAACCAAGGAGCTATTCACTCATTCTTATATCTTTTTATTCTCTGCCAACCAGAAGGAATTTAGAAAGAAATAAATGGATTTTGTTTTCCTAGAGTAATTAGGTGAAGAAAAGCAAGATAGGATTAAGGAATAAAGAGAATTGATACCATTTATATTCTTAATTTTCCATTTTCTAACCACAAAGATTGCAGTAAAGTTACCTGTTTTCTTTTTTAAAATATTTATTTACTTATTTGAGAGAAAGAGAGACAGCATGAGTGGGGGGTGCAAGGGAGAGGAAGAGAGAAAGAAAATCCTCAAGCATATTCCCCACTGAGCAGGGAACCTGATGCAGGATTCAACCTCACAACCCTGAGATCATGGCCTGGGTTGAGACCAAGAGTCAGACACTTAACTGACTGAGTCACTCAAATGCCTCAAGTTACCTGTTTTCTTAATGCAGCATTTCTCTTTTTCAAAACAATAATTTAAATAACATACATACTATTAATTATACTCAAAACTTTTAAAAATATGTGGTTTTAATTACATAGGCCCTAACTTTGTGACCTCAGCAGTTGTATTTCCTCACCTCTTAGATAAGACATACATATCTAGAAATATTTAGCTTCAAAAAAATGCTTTGTCTTCTTATTACTAAATACCTACAGTTTCTATTTCATTAGAAATGAAATATTTCATTCATATCCATAACTTCTTGCCTGCTATGCATATCCTGTTACAAGACTACTCAAAGATTTGACTATCTCACATTTCTAATGTAAGAATCTATAATTTGAATAATTTATCTAAACAAGGTATCATCATATTCCTTCCAAAGAAGGTTCTCCTTCAGATCTGCAGGGCTGTACTTCGTCTCATCACTTATTCAGTCTCTCACGCTGGGAAACATGGAGCTAACTTTGATCCTTCTTTTCTTTCAATTCTTTTATCTAGTCTGATCCCAAGTCAGGATGTATCTTTCTTCACAATATCCTGGGGAAAATAGACCTGGAGCTTGAGGAAAATGGTTACTAGTCCATAGTTGAAGAAGCAAACAAAGAGAAATAACCAGATGCTAAACACATGACATTCTAAAGATCATAAACATCCATACGAGAGGTTAAGGGACCACGAAACAGTCAGTGAAGAAGAGGAAAAGGAAAAGGAAAAAATTGGGATCATGCAATGCCATGCTAATTCAGAGACAGGAAACCAAACAATATTGGGAATTTTGTGAAGACTAATATATCAAGGTTATACAGAAAAGATTAGAGAAGGGAGGGATTATAATGATCAAATGTGCATTTTGGAAGACAATAAATAGGATGGTTATGTTCCTTTGTTTTGTTGTATAAATTACAACAATAGATTTTCTAATGTTATATCTTCCTTACATTTCTAGATTTACTGGAAAATTATTGCTTTCATAACTATGTGGCATCTGAATCTCCACAAAATTTGATTCTCTTACCCTTTAAAGTCTAAAGTTTGTATAAAATATTTGCTAGAAGTTTTCAGAGAATTTAGCTATTTTTCACATTGATCTAGGTGGAGGTAAAGTGGGTAATTCATTGAGATTTCCTGAGGTTGCTTTTGTGCCTTACATTTTTCCACTTCATTTATTAGATTTTGAGACATATTAAATTTTTCTACTTTAATTCATTAAAATATTTATTTGAGAATATTAATAAATGAAATACATAAATATCCCTAGTCTCAAGGAGTTTATTTTAGGGAAGAAGTCAGCAAATAAATAAGTACAATAAATAGTTATATAGTAAGTTTGAAGATTGAAGGGTATTAGAAATACTTTGGGAAACAGATCTCAATATTAAATAGACTGGCCAAGGTAGGCCTAACTGAGAAGCTGAAATCTGAGCTAAGATTTGGGATGTGAACCAGTCATCTGAAGATAAACTTTTCAGACAGTAGGAATATTTGGAAAAACATCAGTAACGCAAATTATGCTTGACTTCTGCAAAGAATAACAAGGAGCCAGCATGGCTAGAAATGATTTAGGAAGTGGAAAGAGTAGTAGGGTATGAAATCATTATGTAATGGGGCTAGATCATATAGGGCATTGGAAGTAATTTTAAGGACTGTGCTTTTACTTTGAGTGTAATAGAGAGCTAGAAGGAGTGTACTGGACAAGAGATTGATGAATCAGTTTTCTTTTTTTTCTTTTTTTAGAAAAAAGTTTATCCAAGTATAACACAGAAACAGAAATATGAGCAAATTGTAAAAGTTCACCTCAATGAGCTACCATAGATTCAACATACTATTGTAACATTGTGTCTATGATATCAAGTATGAACCTAGAAGTTCATAAGCAATACAGAAAACCTCGCCTAACCTTTCCCAGTTAACATCTGCCTTATATTGTCTGCCAAACAACTGTATGGATACAACTGAAAGTATTAGATAAGAGGTATGAACTCTATATTTCATGGAATTTCTTAATCATCATTTAACTCTATATCTAGTCCAAACTATGAAAAGCAGCATAAAAGCCTATTTTCCAATCCAAAGAAGATTTCCCACAACACCTTACATAATAGAGTTGATTTATTGCAAATTCTACTTTACACTATACATGTATACAACTTACACTCTACATGGGGCAATATTATTCAATTCCTTAATGTTAACTTATTTTTTACTTGCAGAGTTGTCTTTCTTAATTATATTTAAGGAATTTCACTCTTAAAGTCTAAAACTTCCTATCATTCCCAAAGACTGCCCCTGCCTACATTTACTCTCCTATAGCACACTTGCTTTGTATTACTATCACTCTAAACTTCTTTCTGTACCCCTCATATACTTGGGTAACATGGTTATATTTCTCCTTACCTTCTGTATAGGTTTGGGAGACATGCCATTGTCATAATGATACTGAAGATAAATAGAATATTATAACACATTTGACTTATTGCTATTCTTCTAGGCCTTTTGGATGTTTTTTGGAAAACATAACATTTTTTTACATGATCATTTTCTCAGTTTTTTAATCAACATTTGATTTATCTTCCTGACTTTTTTTTTTTTTTTGGAACTTCCTAGAAGAAGACATTCTATGTTTTATTTTATTTTTATTTTAACTTAGCATTTTGGACCTTGTCAGTACTCCATTAGTTCTATAGTAGTTCATTAGTTAGTTGAAGAATTATGTTTAAAGCAGAAGATCCACATATGTGTGTGTGTGTGTGTGTGAATTTAATCTCATGTGAAGCATCATCAAGCATACAAATCAGACTTCTATTGAGAAGTTAGTATAAAGAAGGTCCTTGGAAGATAAGATGAATAATAGTCTATGATGTCAAGTATTTTAGATATTACTCCACTGGAGTAGGCAAAAGACTTTTAACTTAATAAATGTGCAAATGAAATCCTTCATTGTTTATTTTGGAAAATTTTCATTGTTTGGGAGAATAAGAAGTTGTTACTTAAAAAAACCTTTTATTGCATGTATAAACACTAACAGTGCTTGCAATAATAAATCTCAACTCCCATAATTAGTTTTGACTCATAAGTGAAAAAAACAAGATATTTCATTAAGCTTGATTTCACTGTTTTCATTTAAATTTTAATCATCTATTGCTGGCATATTTCTTAAAATATGAAGTTTATTTGTGATTGAATAATAATTAAATAATTATTAAAATAATTAAAATCAACAAATTTGGCAAAAAGAATAGATATCCATTATTAGAGAGACCAGATCAAATAGTACAGCCTATAGCTATAACTATTCTACTATAAGACAATCAAGTAAAATATGAAGATAAATAAATAAGGTTTTGGCAAATTAACTAAGCAAATAGAGAATTAAAGGAAATAAATGATTTTTAATTCTTATAATAACTTGTTTATTTACCAATTTAGAGAGCTAAGAATTCACCAGTACATTGGTGACAGTATGAAAGGCAGCACCACTACATACTTTTACTGTTGTATAACAATGCCCATGATATCCTTGGCTAGCACTCATGCTTTCTTAATATGCCTAGACAAGTTTTATTTGAGCTCTAGGAAATGTTTATTATAATGACTTCCCCAGAGTACAATTGGGTACCATTGGTAGCTTGATGGCCAGCAATATAATCTACAATACTGTCATTTTTCCAGGACAGATGAGGTTACAGGAATGGCATACTGCCTCTGAAATCTGTGCCAATATTTGATAGAGTACACAGATATCTTGGATGTTCAAAACACTATGAAACCCAGGTCTCACTGAACCTTCTTCCCTCATTTGTCCACTTTTCATGGCTATAATTGAGATAAGAGAGAAGCCAAGGGCAAGGGCAAATTCAATTTAATTTTCATAATATTATTTTTTCTTCTCTAGGGCACAGTCTCTTATAGCAGTTTTCTAAAGGCAAAGTCACTTCCAGCACATAGGCTAGTATCTAGGGCTAATGTAAGCCAGGCATCCATAGAAACACACATCTCAGTATCTTCAGAGGTTAAAATGTTGTATGTCAGAGTTGTTCCATAATTATGTTCTGAAATGGCTTTCTTAAAATTATAAACTTTAGAATTGCAAAAACTATCCAAAGTTACTCAGTTTAACTGTTCGTATCACAGATGGGAAGACTGAAATCCACAGTGGCTAAATGGCATGCTCCTTGTTGATGGTTATCCACATGGTGTATAAGAGAGAATTCTTTGGTCCTAACTTAATCAAGTTTATTTTTCCTTTCTTTTTTGCTTCATTTCCCTTCTCTGTGGAAGAGTTGGGAAATCATAGAAAATTACGTTGAGGGTGCCCTAGGCTTCTGTCACTCTTTCTTTTAGAAAAGGACAAGACCATACAATCAGCATTTGAACTCTTCTATTTCTCTCTTTTATCCTTACACCAGATTCTATTTTTTTTTTCTGCAACTACACTTCAATCTGAGTTTCAGAGTGACCTTTAAGCCATGACAAGTTTACTTCTTCAGAGAGCTAGGCAAATATAATACTGTTAGGCATGGCAAATAATACACAAGAAAAAAGATAAAGATAATTTCTACAAAGGTTACATTCTACTTTATCCTAGCATAGAAAAATTTTTAAAAGGAATGTTTTAAATCACTGAAAAATGTATGGTCTCATGTCAACTACAGTACAATCTGATGTATAAGCATAGTTAAGCTTCTGATGTAGATTGGGGATGACTCCCTCAAACACACTCATTCCAGTTCTTTACCAAGTCCAGCCCAAGGGAAGTGAGTTGCCCTCCAGTCTTCCCTGAAGTAAATCAATTATATATACAAAGCCCCTCTGCTCCATGGCAGTTTCACTTCTTTCTGTCTTGTGCAATATTGATAGCTATCAACAAGCCAGAAGGGTGGGGAGCAAAAAAGACAGGAAGCTCAAGTTGGTGGAAGAAAGATATCCAAGCAATATAACTTTGGCCAAAGCAGTCATCAAGTATACAGGATTCACATCAGTGCAGGGCAGGAGCACTTTGAACTTCTTAGAATGTTGCAACTCCCAATTAATTGTAGGCAGCAAGGATCTGAATTAACATGCTTTACTAAATATGCAGAAAACAGGACATTAGAAAACATGTAAAGGTCCAAAAGATACTTCACTGAAATATTGTAATACACACAGGATTTATATATGAAACATATATATATATATATACATATATGTGCTACATATAATATGGTTTTTACATACATTACATATATAATTTTAGAGAAATCATTTTCAAAATACAGATGAGCAACATTTATTTCTGAGATGGATATAGTTTTGAGAAAAAGTACTATCAGTTTGCCTTAACTTTGTGCTCTGTATGTTAAATGATGTCTGGAGGAAAAATGAAAAAGAAAATGTTACCTTTGTTAACCTAGTAAAAGAGTAATTAGCTATCTCTCTGTAGAGACATGTTTTTGATTGTAATAATTATGTTAGATGGCATTAATAGATAAAAATATAGTTGCCCTTGAACGGCATGAGTTTGATGTCCATAGGTCCATTTATATGTGGATTTTTCTTGATAAAGACAGTATAGTACTATAAATGCATTCTCTCTTCCTTATGATTTTCTTAATGTTTTCTTTTCTCTAGCTTGTTGTAAGAATACAGCCTGTAACATACAAAATGCATGTTAATTGACTGTTTACCTGTGAGTCTTCCAGCCAACAGTAGGCTATCAGTAGCTAAGTTTTTGGGAAGTCAAAAGTGATATGCAGATCTTCGACAGACCCTAACTGACCCCTCGGAGTTCAATAGTTGGCTCTAATTCAAAATAGGGGAGGTGTTTCACCACTAGTCAAACACTACCTGGGACCTTGCATTTGATTCTAAGAAAGAAAATGGAATACAATAGAAATCCTGGAGCAGTTTATAGATAGCAGTGCCAGAAGGATATAAGGATGTGAAACCACATTATGTGAGAAAGAAAGGAAGAAAGAAAGAGAATGTTTAGCAAAAGAAATACACATTCAAAGGGGGACTATCAAGAGTCTTCAGATATTTGAAAGAAGGACATGAGTGGCTAAACTTGCTACATATGATCTTGAAGTAGACAATTTTGTATGAATGTTACGAGGAAGCTGATCATGGAGGACATAGTTTTTAGATCTTTGAGATAAGCCATCTAAAAGCAGAATCAGTTACACTCTGGGAAGTTGTACATATACTGTCTTGGGGTTATTCAAGAACAAGTTGGGTAACTACTTGGTGAGAACATGTTAGAAAGAATTCATGCATCAAATGGAGGCTGGACTAAAAACCCAAAATGATTTTTTAAATGTTTCAATCTTACATATCATTTGGAAAATAAATGAGCATGAAATCTGGTTTATGACCCCACCCAGTGAACAGTTTGTGCCTGATTAGTCTATTTATATGTCAAAGCCCAAAGAACATGAAAGATGCATTTTGTACAGTCATTGAACTAAGCATGCTGGAACACTTGGATCTCTGGAATGAATTATGTGGTTAGTATTGGAGTCATTCGTTATAAATAAATTTAAATGTATTTGGCTTTTTTTTCTGAGCTCATGTGTGTATGTGTGAGTGTGAGTGTTGTAGAAACAGCTAATTAACAACTATTTTTTGAGTGCCCGATCTATAGTATATTTTACTGGGTATTATCTGTATACAGAGCTTTACAGATAGTTTCTTAATCCAAGGGGTTTACCATATACCTCTTTTTTTTGCCCTTTTCTCTCTACATATTTCTAGATTCCAAACATCTTAATTTTTTACTTCACACTAGACAAATATTTTAATAAAAGCTATGTTGTCTATTAGCTATTTTATCTTAGTCAAATTATTGCTTTCTTAAGTTTTGGTTTCCATACTTGTGGAAGATAATAATAGAACCAAATTTATAGTGAGGACTAAGCAAAATATGGACCTAACTCTTAGCATATTGTATGTGTCTATTCATCCACCACTAGTTATTGTGTTATTGTGCAAACTTACTGTCACATCTACCTTTATATTCTCTCATTAAATTATTCTTGGTCAGGTCCATCAGAACTACCCCACCCACAAACCACTAATCCCTACCATGCTGCTTTCACCTATTCTGTTCTGTTTGTGATTATTCTACCTTCTTTTGAAAAGGATGGACTTCCTACTTCACTTAAAACTTCTACACATCCATACCTCGATGCTTAGTGCCCTTACATAAAGAGATGGGCAAATTTATTTATAATACCACAGAAGTTTAGATCTGGTAAATAGAGATTATCCAGTCAACCCACTCATGTGAGGGATGAGGAACCTGAGATATCAGAGACAGGATCTGACTTTTTAAAAAATAATAGAGAAATTGATTAATAGGAAAATGTTAATAGCAGAGTGAAGTGTTCCCATACTATAGAGTGATCCATATCCCTAGCTCCAAACAGTTGTGAGAGTAAGAACATGCAGGATGAAAGAACAGTTTGACCTATAGTCCTTAGTGGAAAATAGGACAATGTTTTGGATATTAAAGAAGGAATAAATTAATGAAGAAGCTACTATTTTTAGTATTTATTATGTTCTAAGCACCATGTTTCTTTATATTTATGCTATTTCATTTTCAATAACAAAACAAAAATGTATGAACATACTTTTCCTGCATTTCTTAACTGAAGAAACTGAGGTTCAAAGAAATTATATTATTTGGCAAAAGTTAAATCCACATTTAGCAAGTTGTAGTGCTACAATCTTAACCTATGATTCTATTAGTACAATCTGTTCTGTTTTACTGCTTTTATGGCAATACTTACCCTTCTCAATCTTGGCAATTATATAATTTTAGTCTTCCCAGGCAAATAAGACCTCTTCTCCTCGGGATTTTCAAAATTCTTGGGATGTATTTGCCCTCAGGAGAAAAGCTGTATATAGAAATTAACTATGTAGACTGTCACCTATTGTGATTTCTGGGTACTTGGATGTCTAATTTTAAGAACTTCTTGCTAGAGTACTTACTCCTGAGATTATTCTACAAGAAGTTGGATCTTATCTAGACAGATGGTGATAAAATTCCCCAAACCTAAGGACAGAAAAAATGTTAAAGTCAGAGAGAGTGAGAGAGTGCATAAATTTTTTTTCTGCAATATCAAGGGTTGTTTCAACCTCAGACTTTTCTCTGGCAATTCTGGATAACAAGAGACATTAGAGCAATATATTCAATATACATGTTATTTATGTTTAATATAGCATCCTTTGTAAGAGCAAAGATTTAGAAATAATTATATAGCTTTCAGGAAAAAAGCAGCTTTGGTTTGTAGCATTTGCTAGTTTCTGTGGTGTGAATATACCCACCATGCCCAATTTCAAGCTACCAATGAAATTTCCTGACTGCTGAATTGAAAGAGATATGCACATTTGTCTTCTGTAAGCCTAGTGCAAATTGTCATGTGCATATGATATGGATATACGTGTTTTTATTATAGGTACAGGCATGTTCATGTGTGTATACATGTAAAAAAGGAAGGCTTGGAAGACTATACAAAAAATATTTTATTATTTTGCTCTGGAGAAAAGAGTGAGTTTAAGACATGTTTAACAAAAGGGAACTTTTCCATTTTATTCAGTGTATTTTTATATCTTTCAAAAACATTCTATTAAAGTATAATATATACATAAAAAGTAGGTTAGCAAATATGTAGTTAAGTTTTCACAAATTGAACACACCTCTATAACAACTACTCAGAAACAGAACATTATTAGCATCACTCATATATCTGCCAATCATTATTCCCCAACACCCAGAAATAACCATTATTCTGATTTCTAGCAGCATAAATCAGCTTTGCCTGCTTTTGTGATTTACATAAATGGCACAGCATATATTATGCTAATTAATTAACTCAAATCTTCAATGATATAGACATTCATTTCAATTAATGATAATGATTAAATTATTTATTATTGATGACACAATAAATATTTTTATATCATGAATTCCTTTGTGTCAAACTTCTTTCATGTGACATTTTTGTGAGATTTGTCATCAAACATAGCAAAATAAACAATGTAATAGTAAACAATATTGTTATATGTAATCGAAGATCATTTATTCTCATTTCTGTATAGAATTCCATTGTGTGAATATAATTCAACTTATTAGTCATTCCAGTGTTGATGGCCTCAAGTTATTCCATGAATTGAGGCTGGTATTACCTACTTCAATTAATCTCCCCATTTCCCCTCACCACTACCTTGGGCAGCTTGAATTTTTTTTTATTATTTTTATTTATTTATGATAGTAACAGAGAGAGAGAGAGAGAGAAGCAGAGACACAGGCAGAGGGAGAAGAAGGCTCCATGAACCGGGAGCCCGACGTGGGATTCGATCCCAGGCCTCCAGGATCAAGCCCTGGGCCAAAGGCAGGCGCCAAACCGGCTGCGCCGCCCAGGGATCCCGGGCTGCTTGAATTTAACACTTGCCTGCACACTTCTGCATGGCTCCTGGATTTCTCAGGTTCTTTGGAATAGAGGTTGATCCTTTCAGATTCCCTGGTGATTATTGTATGTCACCTCAGAGGTTTTTAACCTTGGCTCCACAGAGTTCATAGAGTCCAAGGGGTACTTGAATAGATGAAAAAAAGCAACCCTAAAAAATATAGATGCCAGTCTATTTCCTGAGAAGTAATAAAGAAGGATGTCCTAACTAGTAAATATGCAATTTTGACTTTGGCCAATTGAAGGATTAGTAGGCTATAATTCTTGAGGGCATATTTCTTTAGATAAATTTTATACACAGAAACTTTATATTTAGGTTTAAGTAAGAATACAAGTATGGCAGCAGGGAGGAATGGCTTGTGACTTTAATCTGCCAATCCATATGATGGACTGTTTTTAAGACCCTATGAGAAAAGTAGGTCAAGTAGCAGTGAAAATATATTGATTAAAGAGAAATGTTCAACTATATTACTGAGATTAAATCAGCACTACTTCAGACCAATACACAAGAAAAGGTATAGCGGAGAAGACACAGTGAAAGAGAGAGTGAGAGGTTCAGATTACTTCCATAGGGGACAGATAGCAGATTCAGTTCCCTGGAGGCTCAAGGAAGCCTCTAGTAGGGGATGGACATGCTTCACTGTCAGCATTCTCAGGCAGCAGAGATGTAAAAACAGTGACAGCCTGACCTAGAAAAATAGGATAGTGCCAGTTTCATGGGTAAGTCTTGTATCATCCTGAGACCCCTATGGAGCCTTGGCAGTGACTACTGAAATTTTAGTCTAAAGTCTGTTAGAGGTATGAGCCACTGATACTGAGGAATTAATGTTCATATGTTCACAAGCATATCTATAGTACAATAAAGTTGTAATTGTTTTCATTGAATCCATACCTCACTTATAAGGAAAAGTGAGTGGACAAAAAAGTTGGGAAAGAAGAGGTATAAAGGACACAATTTTTGGAATCTCAACAAGAATGTACATGATATTGAGGTAAAATAATAATGTTTTGATTGTGTCATCATAGTTTTTCTCAATTTTTGTCTAGAGAGGAAATTCCAATGACTCTTTGTGGACTTAGGCATAGTTTTTCATAAGTGATGGTGAGATATAAGAAAGCTGGTAACTATTAACTATAACTATTTTTTCCCCATGCTGGTAGACTGGGAAACTAGGATCAAGTCATAGATTAAAATGATAGGTTAAAAGATTCTAAATGATAGGTTAAAAAATGATGTCTTTTCTATGAAATGGATAAAATGTGTTAGTTGAATAAAGGACATGTTCTAGAGGTGTCACACTCCCCCTACAATCCTCTCCCTCAACCCAAATAGAAAGATAATATATCTCAAATATGTCTGTACAAGACACATGCAGAGACAATTTTTCAAAGTTTGATATAAATATGTAGCCTAACATACGTATCAGGAATATCCCAAACAAACAGATCTTATAAAGCAAAGATATCAGTGAATACTATGCTTCTTTAGTTTAGATTATAGTCTTATGATGAATATGTAGTGGTTTTGTTAGTTTATTCAACAATCACTTAATAACAAAATATGAAGAAATAGTAAAATGATTTAGAGATGGTCTATTCCAAAGGAACTTGGAGTCTATGTCAGAGAAAAACATGTAAGGAAATTATTCTGAAAATATTTTTTTCTGGTCAAAAATTTTGTATATACATGTATATATATGTGCCAGGGTAGCACATAGGAACAGTGTATAATTCTGCTTCAAAATAAATGTATACACATATAAATTTACTAAAGTTTTTTTTTCTAAAGTTTTGTATGACAGAATTCCAGTTCCTCAAGATTTTCTGAGGATATGTATAAACATGATTTTTTTTTTAGCTTAGGAACATAGTATTTTATTATTTTTCTATTGAAGTATAATTAACATAGAGTGTTATATTACTCTCAGGTGTACAATGTAATGAACTGTAATACATTTTTAATTACCAAACCCTTTTGTTTAAAGATTTCTTATGTGGATATACTATTTTTGATGTCATAATTAAAATACTTTAATTTTGGGATGCAAGACATAATTGAAGTATTTTTCCATTGAAAAATTGAAGTTAGGGCAGCCCTGGTGGCGCAGCGGTTTAGCGCCGCCTGCAGCCCAGGGCCTGATCCTGGAGTCCCGGGAACGGGCCCCACATCAGGCTCCCTGCATGGAGCCTGCTTCTCCCTCTGCCTGTGTCTCTGCCTCTCATTCTCTCTCTCTGTCTTTATGAATAAATAAAATCTTAAAAAAAAATGAAAAATTGAAGTTAGGGGATCCCTGGGTGGCTCGGTGGTTTAGCGCCTGCCTTTGGCCCCGGGGGCATGATCCTAGAGTTCCAGGATCCAGTCCTACATCGGGCTCCCTGCGTGGAGCCTGCTTCTCCCTCTGTTTGTGTCTCCTGCCTCTCTCTCTCTGTGTCTCTCATGAATAAATAAATAAAAATCTTTAAAAAAAAAAAAAGAAAAACTGAAGTTATAACTATAGTGACCATAACACAGGCATTATTTCATCCAGGAAAAACAAGCTATTTATAAGTATTTTATTATCTAGGGCATGTGAGTGGCTCAGTCAGTTGAGCACTCAACTCAGCTCCTTGTCGTGATCTCCTGGATATTGAGATTGAGCTCCACACCCGGGCTCTGTGCTCAGAGGGGAGTCTACTTGAAAGATTCTCTCTCTGTCCCTACTCTCCATTCTCTCTCTCTTTCTAACATAAATAAATAAATCTTAGAAAACAAAAGGTATTTTATTACTATTATGGTAACGCAAAGTTGGAGGCTACGAAAAGCTTCACGGAAAATATAGTAATCATCATATGATTTTAAGAATGAGGACTTTTACAGACTGAAAACAAAGAAGGATATTATTAAAAGTATAACTCAGCCAGATAGATCTTGGAGTTCTGATGTAGAGGTTGGCAATAAGATTAGGAAGAATAAAAAAAAAAAAAAAGATTAGGAAGAATTACTGACAGAGATACTATTCAAAAGAAGTGAGAAATAATTACATCCTTAAGACTAAAAATGACTTTAGAAATTTTCCTTTTTTTTAAAGATTTATTTATTTATTCATGAGAGACACAGATTGAGAGAGAGAGAGAGAGGCAGAAACATAGGCAGAGGGAGAAGCCAACATTCAAAATTTTCTAAAGATTAGCTCAAGTTGTGATGTGACAGGTTTTTGCTTTTTTTTTTTTTGTAGGAAACAATAAAGCAAAAAGAAGCAAATAACAGATTATTACAATATATCCAATCAAGGATGACAAATACTATAAATTCTGTGCTGCTGGACAGATGACACTACGACCAAGAGGGTCTCCAGGTAATTCACCTTGGCACTTAGAACATGTGGACCTCTGTGATCCAAACTTGAAGACTAAAATGTATGATAAGTCCAGTGTCTGTCTGGATTCCAAAGTCAGAACCCAAGGTTATCATGAAGGGAAGGAATATTATTCTAAAGTTCCAGGACATGAAAAATACAATTTAGCTGTAATTTTAGGAAACAGATGAAGATTGTTAATTACCAAGGGTTATGTAAGGTGATTTTAGAAAGAGTGAAAAAGTAGGTCCACTCTTAACTGACAGCTCTGGCATGTATTGTGTGAGAAAAGGCTGAGGCTGAGATTGGAGATCAGTCCTTGGGATTGGAGTTAAGACTCACGTTCATGACTTCACTATAATGTCACATTAAATAAACTTTCAAGACAAAGTTAAGTTTGAAAGACAGCCTTCAATCTGACATTTTCATGGCTTTCTAGAATCCTAAATAGATCTTTGACCAACATTAAAAAGCTGATGTGAGCAAGCTAGGCTTTCAGCTGGTGGAGAGCAGGAGGGACTATTGTACTACTTGTGAGTACTTCTGGACTAATTGCTCTTAGTTATGATGCTCTTAATTGATGTTTCCATGTAACATCAATCCCCAGCTCTTGAGCTCTTTAGCTGGGGATGATTGATTTTATCACTCAGGTACAGCTAACTTCATCTAGTTCTTCTCATCTCCATTGAAGGAATCTTCTCTGGGTTAGCCTCATTTCTTACCTGTTACTCCAATAGCCCTTGATTTACATAGAAGTCACGCATCCTTGATCTCCCATTCTCCATACAGTAGCTACAGAAGTTCCTTTTGTTTAGCCTTCTATTTTTTCCCCTTAAAGTCTCATACACTTAGCATGATGATTCATGACTTCGGCTCACCCAATCTTCCACCTTCAGCTACTTTCTCTACTAGTCTTGTTTTTCTCTCCAACCCTATTGAATTTCTCTATTGCTTAAGTCTTCACTCTTTTCTCCCATTACACATTTATCTGCTACATTTACCAGTAACATCCACTATTACCCCCTCAAACCTACCCTCCTTCCCAACTATACAGTAAAATCTTACCTATCTTATCCACATATCACAGACCTAGTATAAATGCCATTTTCTTAATGCAGTCTCTTCCTTCAAGGCAAGCTTAGAACCTAGGTTTCCACTATTTTAGCACGTTTCACTAATAAATACATGTTTAATGGTTAGAGATCTCATGGAACCTATCTTCCCTTTCATTCAGCATTATACCTTTAGTGCCTAGCACATAGTGACTGATTTGATTCCTATTGACCCTTTCTGTAACTCGAGTGGGGACTAGCCTGAGAGGCAAACATCATGGTAGGCAGATGTCATGAGCATTGGGCAGGCAAAGCTAATGGTGACGGCTTGACCAAGCCTATGTGGTCAAGAATCAAAAGCTCATTTTCAAGAAGTATTGATGAATTTGGAATAAACGTACTTATAAAGGGAGAAGGTAAAGGAGTAGCCCTGTCCTTGAGGTGGAATGTGATACTAACAATGATCATAACCAACATGAGAAGTCAGTTGATGGGAGATGAGGAAAGAGAAGGGGGAATTATGCTGATAGTGTTGAGTTTAGGGAATCTGGAGCATTTCCATAAGACATATCCAATAGGCATATTTGCATCTTGAGCTAAAGAAAAAAATGAGGGTTAGAGATATAAATTTGGGAATAATTTCATGTAGTTGAAATAGTAGTTGTAGATATGATGGCTCAGCAGATTATTTAGAAAAGGAGACTGAATATATACTTCTGGGAATCTTGGAAGTATTTTCTTTTGTGACACATCAGGCCTACTGAGTTTAATTATGTTTGGGAATAAAATGATAGGAAATAAGAAAGAGACTCATTTTTGAAACTTTTAAATAATCTTCATTATTCTTACTATATTTACTTAAAAGGCTTGACTTCACAAAAACATTTTGAATTTAAAGATTTAAAAATATAAATATAGCTGAAGTGATTAAAATAATAATTATCATTATTTTTAACATATGATTGTGATTTTTACTTGGATTATCTCATTTAACCCTCATGTCAAACTTAATTCAATGGGTGCTAATTTTATTCTTATTTTATAGATAAGGGCATTGAGCCTTAGAGACTTGATAATGATTTTTGTTCAAAAATCATTAGCTAAGAATAGCTAAGAATAGTGAAGCTAGGACTCAAACTCAGGCAATCTAACTTCAAAACATAAAGACTTCATCATTATGATATACTCTTCACCCACCTTCCTCACTGACCTAAATTTCTTAGTCCTAGTGTTACCTCTAGCTTTTTTTTTCTTAAAGGTTTTACTTATTTATTCGTGATAGAGGGAGAGAGGCAATGAGACAGAGACAGGCAGAGGGAGAAGCAGGCTCCATGCAGGGAGCCCCATGCGGGTTTCGATCCCGGGACTCCAGGATCACACCCTGGGCCAAAGGCAGGTGCTAAACCGCGGAGCCACCCAGCGATCCCCAACCTCTAGCTTCTAAATTACTACGTTCCACCATTTTGGAAACAAAATGAAAGTATTGTTTTCCTCATTCAATGCTTAAGTCAGATATGTACAGGGACAGCAAAGTTTTACTCTTGGTTTAATTTTATTCATTAAAATTCTGAGAATGTACATGAACTAAGATCTGAACAATGCCAGAAGGAACCATACTTTATTTTCAAGCTAAAAATTTGTTCTACCATTCATAATAGGTATGTTCATTTCCAGACATGGCTGCCATCTAGATACAGAGAAGATATGCCAGGGACAAGGAAATAATATTCATATCTTGATTAGACAGCTCAGTCTATTCATACTCTGCCTGTTTAAGGATTCTGGACTTTATCCATGTGAGGAAGGGTGATGGAGAACTTGTGGAAGGTTTAGCACTTGTCTTATATCCTGTTAGTTCTCAAATTGGCCAAGTCCACATTAAAGCAAATATTTTGTGGCTATAGTCTTGTATTAATAAAAAGCAGAACAATAAGTTCTTCTCCTTCACACTATGAAGAGGATATCTTCTTATTTACATACTTCTAAGTTAACACTGAAAAGCATGAACACAATCCAATAATGTGTCATGAGAGTTTCTTTTGAAATCGTATTACTATTGGGATGCCTGGGTGGCTCAGTGGTTGAGCATCTACCTTTCACTCAGGGTGTAATCCTGGGGTCCTGGGATTGAGTCCCACATCGAGCTTTTCTCAGCGATCCTGCTTCTCCCTCTGCCTATGTCTCTGCCTCTCTCTCTGTATGTCTCTCATGAATAAATAAAATCTTTTAAAAAATCTTATTAGTCTTTATTTGATGTCTGAACTATAATTTGTAAATAAGACATTGGTTAGAATGTTTCAAACCTGATCTACCACACTATTAGAGCAAGTCTTTGTCTCTACATACTTGGGTCATTTCAACATTTCAATATTTTTCCATCAGCTTTCCCTGTGTACATACTTTCTAAGCATTCTCCACCCCATGGCATTAAGAACACTCCATCTCATATTAAGAAAAACAAAGTATTGATTGAAGTATTAGGCTGATGCTAGGGCTCTTTGCTTGCAGTGAATCAGTTCCCATGGTCTATGACCTGTTGGAGATCCTCTTTATTCCATTTCTTCAGTCTCTCCCAACTCCTCTCTCATTTGTAGAACTGTTCCTATCAGTTTGGATACCTTTGAATTGAATCTTCCTGATAGTAATTTTTTTTATTATTTAGCATTATTCTGCCAATTAATAGAGAATTGATATCCAAAATTATGACCTGTTTCTATAGAAACACACTATACTGGGTATCTCTCACTATTGTTAGATCTTTAGGAGAAAACCTAGTTCTTCAAATGATGCGATATAACCAAGAAGGCAACATATACTGGGAGAAAGTGGTTGGTGATGCAGTTTCACTTATTACTAATCTTTATACGCATTGTGTTTTCTTTCTCATGGATGCTTTTTTTTTTTATTTAACAAAAAACATACAACATTTGGCATTTAGTTTTGCTCAGAAACCAGTGTTTTTTCAAAAACAGGGCACTTGTGTCTACATTTGCATCTATTGACAAAGCAACTACAGGTGTCTTTCATGGCACATTTCACTGTTAAAAGGGGGGGGTAGCACATAAACCAGATTTTTCATATGTGTTTTAGTGCCCCAAACTTGGTGTAAATCAATTGTTGACATGAAAATCATTTAAAGCATCTGCATATGCTAAGTTTTCCCCTGGAGTACAGTCATTTATTTTACTATTTTTCTGGTGATGACAGTTTTGTGATATTTTCTGCTTCATTCAATTCTCTTTCCAATTTTTGGCTTGATCCACTAGTGGCTAAAGCTTAGTTTTCCTTGAGAATTCTAAATAGATGTTGTTGAGTACAGAAAAGCTTTGGAACAGACATCATATATCCCTATGACTATGTATCCACCTAGTTGCTTTTTCCCCTAACTCGATAGAAATTAACACTTAAATTATTTTGGACTTTTGATTCAAATATGGAGAAATCAATTTGTGTTGTTTAAATTGCTATTTTGCTTCTGTATGTAGGACTCTCTTTTATGGGGAGAATGAAGAGAATCCTAGCAGATATTGGATGAGAGAGATTCCTTGAAAGCACACACAAGGTACATGTAAGTGGCTCAGCGGTTGAGCATCTGCCTTCAGCTCAGGGCATGATCCCTGAGTTCTGGGATTGAGTCCCACATTGGGCTCCCCATGGGGAGCCTGCTTCTTCCTCTGTGTATGTCTCTGCCTCTGTGTTTCTCATGAATAAATAAATAAAATCTTTAAGCACATACACACACAAATCTGAGGCTAGTCAGGGAAGAAGGGGTTGCAGGGAGCCCTAGTGGTGCCATTCAAGACCAACTTTAAACATACAGTAAAGAGGGACTGAAATTGGTCAGCATCTCCTCATGTTTCTTTTTCTTAGAGTCCCCTTCTCTTTAAAGTGCTCAATCTATCAATCCAACATATAGCAACAAATGAACTTATTCATATCATGGGTAGAAGACATTATATTTCACCTATTGGAAAAATGTTTGTATTTTTAAATGGGTCCCTAAGGGAAAGAGACTTTCAAAGTAAAAGCATGAAACATAATGACAAATTATCAGGCATCAGCAGAGAAGGTATATGAACACTGTTCTTCCAACTTTCCCTAAAATCTTACCATGTAGGATCCATCTATGATAGAATTGATAGTACTGATAACCCATTATATTAATGTCCTCTGAAATCAGTGAAATTAGATTAACATACAATCTCTCTGTTACTTTGGGTAATCAATGCTTTATGGGAAAAAATCAAAACCATATTATATTGATTATTTCCATATGTTTAGACCATGTGATATCACTGTGCCACTGTATATATTAATGATGTCTCCTTATTTATGTTATCTAGAGATGTTATCTATTGCCTTTGATGCCAGAGGGAAAAGACATTATCTCACCAGTTTAAAAATGCATCCTCAAATTACACTGTCCTACATGAAGGGTGTGAAGCATGCATATCGACTTAATTGGAATTTACAAATAACAGAATATGACAGCTGTCAAGCATCAGTATGAGAAAAAGAATAGCATTATTTAAGTGGGAATTCTATATTAGCATTTTCCCACTAGTAACAAAAACAACAAATAGCTTCTCACTAGATAATAGCTATTGCATCATATAAAATTCATATTTATGCACAAGAAGGAATGACACATGTCTCAACTTTTTTGTAAAACCTTAAACACATAAAGTGTCTTAGGTTTCTGAAGATACTGAAAATGTCACAAAGGTTTTCATTTTTTTTTTTCAAAAGCAAGTGACATGAAGGACACATGTAAATCACAATAACATAACTGGAGGTAATATTTTACTATCCAAATGTGTTTGCCCTATATACTAGTCATCTTTGTTTTAAGAAAATCCTGGTTTAGGGTTAGTAAAAATAAAGCCTGGCTTTAACTCTTGAATTTAGGAGGTTGTAATATAATAATAATCATGATTTTTATCTAAGAAAATGTATTTTAATTATAAAAGAATTCAAACCATTTGAATCTTTTATCCAAAATACTTAGGTGTTTGAGGTTTTAAATTTACTCAAAGCTAGACTTATTGCTAGAGTGCTTGGTTTCATCTATGTTCTGTGGGATGAAGTTGGAGTTCTAATAGTAATCTATTGAGAGTCTAGGCCACTCCTAAATAAGAGGTTTCTAGAGATTCGTTTGTTTGTTTTTTAAAGAGTTTATTTTTTGACACAGAAAGAGAGACCACAAGCAGGGGGAGAAGGAGAGGGTAAAGCAGTCTCCTTGCCGAGCAGGGAGCCTGATGTGGGGCTCTATCATGGGAGCCTGGGATCATGACCTGAGGTGAAGGCAGATGCTTAACTGACTGAGCCACCCAGGTGCCTATGTTTGTTTTGTTTAAAAAATAAGTGAAATTATTTTCTTGGGATGTATTTTTTACAGTGTTCTTAAATACTTTTCCTATCTCAAGTTACCTGAAATGTGTCAAAGCAACTCTTTCAATGATCTATATCAAGACACATCCATTTGGCTGCTTATCTAACTTAAGAGTGATAAATGCAATGGTTTATAAAGGAAGATATACAACCGAAGCCCATAAAATCCAACAGGGTAAATGTTACCTCCATTGTTTTTATAATAGATGTCAGAGATATATTTCTGTTTTTATAATAGATGTCCAAAATGAGACGCTAAGAGATTACTTTTTTTCTAAGATGTTTCAGTACAATGTAAAAGTAATCATAATATTTAAGAAAAACATAATATATACCATAGCCTATATTAGGTACTTTGCATATTTATATATTATTAATTCTCATGATAATACTAGGAGGTAGGCTTTATTACTATACTTCATTCGCAGATGAAGAAATTGTGGCTGAAGGAGTTTAAACAAGAGGTTGTTTTAGATTTATACAACCAATAAGTGGCAGAAACCAAATCTGCACTCAGGTATCAGCAACTCCAAAGGCTATGTTCATTTTATTATCTGATTAATATAAATTGTTATCTAATTAGACCTGAGGTAATAGAGCCAAAACTGGTTTTCAGAAGCTAAATCATTGAAAAACACCATTTTAAAAAAAGATTGAGAATTCTCAAAGTAAATTATGCAATATAATATAGCCAAATCTATCATTTGGTATAAGTTAGTGGAAAACCCTCTGTGGCTGAACTCTACACAGTGCCCCATTATTTCTCAAGATCCAGATGATTATGCTTGAATATCCGATCCAACTTGGCTTCCTGGATAGCTAACCCATACTGAGAGCAAAACATTTTATCAAGTCCTTATATGGTCTTCCATAATAATATGATTAACTAGAAGCCTTAATTTTTAGTAAGATCATGAGTCCTTTCTTTATGGTTCACTTCTGGAATTATCACGAACTACACTCTTGGCAATGCAGTCACTTCTTTATCTCCAGTTGACATCAACCAGAAAGATATACCATGATTTTTACCTGAGAAAATGTATTTTAATTATAAAATAATTCAAGAAATTTCTCTCTCCAGAGAGATATTTCAGTCCATAATAAACACTTCTATTTTACCTAGTGGCAATGAGTCCAGAATGAAAAAAAAAAAAAAGGAAGAAGAAAGAAAGAAGACAGAATCTTTGCGACTAAAGAGAATCAATCATATTAGCAACTCTGGAGTCCTTCAGTAAGAAGAAGGTAGAGCGTATATCTTATATTTCTCTCCCTGCAGTGATAGGAATTTAGTCATTTATGTTTATCAAAAGTTAACATCCATCTTTAGTGCCACTTGGGGCAAAAGTTCTGGTCTTACTTTTATCTTGGAAATGTAAAGGGCTTACAACATTCCCAGTGGATTATTATGATTTTTAAATAACAGGTTGTCTACGAAATTCCCTGTTACCAGGAATTTCCTACAAATGACTGAAAAGAATAAATATGAGAATTCAATCTTTGCTTTTCTGTTTCTTAAAAAAGCTATGCAAAGTAAATAAACTACTGATTTTTAAAAGTAGAAATTACTATCTCCTAATTTATTACTTTTCCCCTTTCCCCTGTGATCTATGGTCTTTATTAAAACCGTCTTAAAAAAAATAACCTTCTTCATCATTACCAAAATAAATCTTTGCTGTCTGTCATATGCAGTGCAGATCTCAGAGACAAAATAAGTCTAAGAGAATTTCATAATGAATACATCATGCACACGTGCATACATAGTCAAACAGTGTATGTAACATATTTGCAAATGCCAAATAATGACACCACTAATAAATAATAAGTCATTTTAATGAGAATAAATTATTTGGATGGTGCCTATAAGGAGATATTTTAGTTATGATTATATAAAGGGGATGCTTAGCAAAAGATCCAAGTCGAATTTTGCTATCCCTTGCTTTGCTTTGGGTATTTTTTTTTTACTTTTTTTTTTAAGATTTGGAAGCAACAGGATTATTGGAAATGGTGGCTACCATGATCCATTAGCAAGAAGTAATAACAAAATGCCTAATTTAAGGCATTAGATTTATCTGCTCTTGGAGGGAAAGATAAAAAATGTAATAACCTCATTATGCTAATCACTGAACCAAGAAACCTGGAACGTTGCAAGATTATTCATTGGCTATTATATAGGCTATAAGAAACTGTTGAATTCCCAGGACCAGTCTCTGTGTGCAAAAAATTTGAAAAAAAAAAAAAATGGAATTGGGTCCTCTGAACTATCCTTACTCTTAGAGTACATTCAAAGCCTAATAATTATTCAAAGTGAAAGTGGATAGTTTCAGATTCCATGTGACTTTCAGTCCAGAGAATGCTATTAAGACTTTGGTGCTTATTCAAGCCTAGTGTTTTTCAGACATATTTCTCCTTCTCAGGATACTAGTTATTGAGAAGGCTGCCTGTACTGCTCTGAGGGATTGTGGAAACAGACCTCACATTAATTATCACTGAATAATAAGGGCTAATATTTGTGATCATTTATGGTATAGGCACTGTTTTAAACACTTTATAAATATTAACTCATTTAATCCTTAGAGGCATCCTATAGAAATGTAGGTAAAATTTTTTCCAAGTGTAGATGTAGAAATTAAGACATATGGAAATCATGTAATTTGCTCTGCAACAGTTTGGTACAGTTAGTAAATGGTAGTGAGGGGAACTGACTTCAGATATTGTATACCAGAGCTCCATTTCTTGATCACTTTATACAATGTTTAATGAACATTGTGTGTGTGTTATAAAATTATCTTGAAATCTCCCCAGTAAAAATATTCTTTTGCTCTGATGTATTTCATTGCTCATAAGACATAAAAAATGCTTGTAAATATAAAGTACTAGAAAATTATGTGTTATTATTATTATTATTAGGAAATAAAGATAGATAATCCTGCTAATATGGTTTTCAAAAAATAAATTTTATAATTTCTAGAATAAATTTGTTGAGATCATTGAATATCTTAAGTAACCATACCATACATCACTTAAGCTAGTATTCATAAGGTAAAACATCGCACTCTTCTACTCATTTAATTACTAGTCCATCAAATGTATTACATAAAAGCATAATAACAAAGTCTCTTTGTTCTTCAAAAGAAGAAACTTCTTTAAGAACCCAGGGAAGTGAGACTCTGTGTGATATCAGAGTTGTAGCATTGATTTCTGATAGTAGAACAGATAAGATCAAGGGCATCTTGTAAAGATAAAGTAACCTAAAAGGCATAAAGAAGTATGTACTTTATACTACAAAGTTATAGCAATAATAATAAGATGGTATTTCTTAAAATATAGGTAAATTGATCAGTAGGCCTACATATATATTCATATGTTTAGTTTTTCATAAATACAACACCTCAAATAAACAGAAAATACAGCACATTCACAAATGATGATTAGCAAACTATCAGAAAAAAATGTATAGAAACTCATGTCCCCTAACATACACTAATTTTAGATAAATTAAATTATATATTTTTAATGCAGTTATTTTACTTATTATTTACTTATTTTACTTAAAGCAAAAATAATCAAATGTGAAATATGTACTTCTGTGTGTGTATATGTATGTACATAAATGCATGTGTATGTAAAATATATTGGGGCACCTGGTTGGCTCAGTCAGTTAAGCGTTGACTCTTGGTTTCAGTTTAGGTCATGATCTCGGGGTCCTGGGATAGAGCCCCACGTTGGGCTACCCACTCAGCAGGGAGTTTGCTCGTCTTCCTCTCTTTCTGACCCTCCACCTGCTCATGCTCTCTCTCTAAAATAAATATTAAAAAATAAAATTTAAAATGTATCAAAATAGAAATATAATCATTTTATTATCTTGTCACAGGGAAGGCCTAGAATTTCTAAGCAAGGAAAAAAAACTTAGCTACACAAAATATAATATGATTCATATTTAATTGTATATTGTATATTATAGTTAAATTTAACACATTTTTACTTTCTTTATGAATGAAAAACATGCAAATTTTGAACAAAATACTTGCAACATATAACAGCTAAAGAGTTGATGTAAATTTATTAATAAAGAACAAACGCAAAATTATTTTTAAAATACTACTAGTCCTAAAGAAAAATGAGAGATGGTATGAAAAAGCAAGTCACAGGAGAAGAAATACAAATTAATAAACATATCCAAAATATTTAACTCACTGGATATTAAGAAGATATAAATAAATACAATTATAAATTTTTAAAATACTCATATGTTGTGTTGTTGTTGTTCTTTAAAGAACAATCATGAATTGTGGGCCCATTGTGGGAAAATAGACAGGAAAGCCTGACTATGTATAAACATTAAGAATTTGCACCTCACACCAGTGAGAATGGGGAAAATTAACAAGGCAGGAAACAACAAATGTTGGAGAGGATGCGGAGAAAAGGGAACCCTCATACACTGTTGGTGGGAATGTGAACTGGTGCAGCCACTCTGGAAAACTGTGTGGAGGTTCCTCAAAGAGTTAAAAATAGACCTGCCCTACGACCCAGCAATTGCACTGTTGGGGATTTACCCCAAAGATACAAATGCAATGAAACGCCGGGACACCTGCACCCCGATGTTTATAGCAGCAATGGCCACGATAGCCAAACTGTGGAAGGAGCCTCGGTGTCCAACGAAAGATGAATGGATAAAGAAGCTGTGGTCTATGTATACAATGGAATATTACTCAGCTATTAGAAATGACAAATACCCACCATTTGCTTCAACGTGGATGGAACTGGAGGGTATTATGCTGAGTGAAGTAAGTCAGTCGGAGAAGGACAAACATTATATGTTCTCATTCATTTGGGGAATATAAATAATAGTGAAAGGGACTATAAGGGAAGGGAGAAGAAATGTGTGGGAAATATCAGAAAGGGAGACAGAACGTAAAGACTGCTAACTCTGGGAAACGAACTAGGGGTGGTAGAAGGGGAGGAGGGCGGGGGGTGGGAGTGAATGGGTGACGGGCACTGGGGGTTATTCTGTATGTTAGTAAATTGAACACCAATAAAAAATAAATTAAAAAAAATAAATCTAATTCTAAAACAAAAAAAAAAGAATTTGCATATATAAAAAAAGAATTCGCATATACTTTAACACAGGAATTAAACTTCACACTCCTTCTGCATATAGTGTGCATTAAATTGTACATGATATTATATGTACACTGATGTCCAATGCAACAATGAGAAATTGGAAGAATTAAAGTGAGTATAACTAGAGAAATAGTTAAAAATAGATTTATGATGATTTCATGCCATGAGAAACTATGAAGCCATTAAGAGAAAATGAATGTGTAAAGAGAGAATCATTTGCAATATCTTCAGTAGTTTATGAACCTGGGCATATCAAAGTAAACTGAAGCCTTTCATAAATTTTATACCTCTGTACCCACAACATGTCTACCACATACACCAGGGAGTATTTAGACTAGCTCTTAACTACTTTTGCTTTTTCCAGTCTTTCTACATACATGATTACCTTCTAAGCAGCTCAGAAGTGATATGGAAAAATAAAAAAAGGTTTTTAAAAAAGCGCTCCTTGCTTTTCATACTTTAAGATCTCAGATGTTCCTCTGCAAGTAGTGATTGTACAGAATGTAAAGAAAGAATAGGTAAATGTATTTCATGGGGGTTGAAATATCCAGAGTGATGAAGATAGGTATAAACATAGCAGATGACAAATTTCTTCTGTCATATTTCATTGCACTAGCTTGTAGTACACATTGATACTCTGTCAAGGAAAGACGTTGCCCTGGACCCTGTCATACAGGGAACTCCCTCACTGTTTCTGTACTTTGAGATAGCTTCCTAGAATTTTTCTGAGTCCCTTGACCATTCGAGGTTGGCAGAGCCATCTCTGAGCCATCTGAGTGAAGTGCCCTATGTGCTGGCTGGACCTAAGTAGGCCCTGTTTCTTTCCTTCAGGTAGCCTCTAGATTCTCCAGGCTCCGCCACAATGTCTGATATTCACCAGATGTCTTAGAGAGCTCTGGGTTCATGCCTAAAGGTCATCTTTGGACTCCCATATGAGGCTCTGGTCAAATAAAATGCCTGATAGATGGATTGATTCTTTTGCAGGAAAAGTAGAGATTGGGCTCCTAGAAGGGTGTTGACATCCTAACATTGGGCAATTCTCACCCAGATGAGATACTGAAGAAATTTAGAGTTTAGAGCTACCAATGGTTCACTGTAACCCTTAGAGTTGAGCTTGGGATTATGGGCTAGGGACTTCTTCCCCTTCTGTATTGCTATAGCTATTCTATCTCCAGCCTATAACACCCAAGAGCAATAGGAAAGCTGATAGATTATCTTGCTTTGTGCACCCCCACCTCACCCTTCTCCTCTATGCTGCTACTGAGGGTGGTCACTCTACTCCCTACTTCTCTCCATTCCACTCCCTACCTCTCCTCTAATAGTGTCAGTTATCAAGTGTTCCTGAGGATAAGTGAGCCTATCTTCTTAGAATTTTCCAGATTATTGCTCCTTATTTTGAAAGGTTAATGGTCTCTTTGGCTCAGTAAATATCTTCTCTTGCTTTTAATGGATGTGGTGATATTATATTCTCCTTGGTTGGTTTTAAACTGTGCCAAAGGAGGAATAGCACTCCATACTCAATGAGATCATTCTTGTTCTGACCAAAGGCTCTTCTATCCTTCAGGGTGACAGCAATGCATGGGAGGCCTAAGAATGCAATGCTTGAGGCCTAAACTGTTCAAGAAATTGATGGATGTGTTGTGCAACCAATATGCTATAAAACTCCTAATCATTAAGTTAACATGACCAGAAAAAAAAAATCATCCACATTTTCCTTTATATTCTGGTTTAGATCTGCTCTCTTGGTAATCACCAAAAACTCACAATAACTTTTAGAGGAGTCATTGGAAACCAGCATTTGGTAGCAGCAAAATAAGTGATGAAGCACAATGAAAACATATACTATTTTAATAAAATAGAATAACGGTATGATGCATAATCACATCATTCCTGCCTTTTGTATGTATGAGAGAGACATAAAATTCATGAGAAACAGGCATTTGACAAAAAGGACTTGAGGAGTTGCTGCCTGAAAACTATGAACAATTTTCACATGCATTGATTGGACAGAAAACAAATATATAACATATCTGTTCTCTACTCATTATTATAGATATTTGTTTATACACAATTATACTTTACATAGACTCATGGATTTTGTGTTGCATATTCAAATCAAATGATTTATGTAAACAGTCACTCTATAAGTAATCCTAAACATCCTAGGAGCAACTCTGCTGGAATGCTATTACTTTATTTGAGACACTGCACAAACTAGATGCCAAGAATTACCATTGGAAAAATTTATTTCCAAGAACATCAAATTTCAGCATTCTTACAAAATTCTAGCTTCCTTACTTGAGTAAGAGATCATATTCTTTCATTTTCTTTATATTTCCTTACTTGTTTTGTCCTATATTAGAACTTTTCATTTCTTGAACATTTTGTAGAACTCACTAATAAAGCTATTGAGTCATAGAATTTCTTTTTGAAAAGAATATTAACTATGATTCAATCAATTTAATGCTTATGAGATTGTACTTTTTAATCGTTTTCATCTCCTCTCAATTTTATGTTGTATTTTTATTTTAAATAGATCAATTGTGAAAATTTTCAGATTTATTGGCATGTGGTCATTTACAATATCTTATTTTTAATATTTACAGTAACAGTCTGAATGCTACTTTTATATTTTGGGAATAAACTATGATTTGTTTCTTTCATTCTCTTTTCATGTTTTACTAGAAGTTTGACAACTTTATCAGATTTTTAAAAATAATTCTTTTAGTTTTGGTAATTTTTTCTTGTACTTCTTTCTATTTTGTTCATTTCTGTTATCTTTTTAATATTCATAAGATTTTTCCCTGACTATATATCATTACTGTTAGTTGTTTTAATTCTTTCTTATTTTCTTTCTCTATTAGATATTACTATTATTAATTATTTAATCAATTGATATTTAGATTTATCTACATATACTTTCCTTGGTGTTATGATCTCTTTGAAGAGCTTATCTTTTTTAGTTTTAAGGATTGTGTGTTTGTTTAAATATATATAAACACAATTTCTGCATATACATATATGCAGTAGTTATGTTCTACAAAGTCTCTGAAAACACTGAAATAACAAATGATAAACTATTGCTCCAATGAAAAATACAGGATTAAGTTTCTATGAGCCTCTAGTTACATTTTTATCAATCAAAGCATCACTGTGTTGTATAGATTTGTCTGTCCGTGTTCGTGTGAAACAAACCAGTCTCATCACTGTTGAAAACCTGCTTTTCCATGTAATACTTTTCCTCTAAAATATTTAACAGGTAGTTTACAGACACTCTGGAAAACGATATGGAGATTCCTCAAGAAGTTAAAAATAGAACTACCCTAGAGCTTACCAATTGTGCTAACAGATATTTATCCAAAGGTTACACACATAGTGAGTCGAAGGGACACATGCACCCAATGTTTATAGCGGCAATGTCCACAACAGCCAGCCAAAATATGGGGAAGAGCCCAGTTGTTCACTGACAGATGAATGGATAGACAAAAGGTGGCATATATATATAATATTAGCTATCAAGAAAAATGAAATCTTTCCATTTGCAATGATGTGGATGGAACTAGAGGGTATTATACTAAGTGAAATAAGTCAGTCAGAGAAAGACAAATACCATATGATCTCACTCATATGTGGAATTTAAGAAACAAAACAAATGAACATAGAGGAATGGAAGGAAAAATAAAATAAGATGAAATCAAAGAAGGAGACAAACCATAAGAGACTCTTAACTATTGGAAACCAGTTAAGGGTTGCTGGAGGCGAAGTAGGTGGAGGAATGGGTTAACTGGATGATGGGCATTAAGGAGGGCACTTGAAGTAATGAGCATTGGGTGTTCTATGCAACTGATGTATCACTAAAGTCTACTTCTAAAACTAATAATACACTATACATTAATTGATTTTAAATTAAAAATATTTAGCAGGTATTTAAAAAAATTCTTCTGCAGCTTTCTGATATGCGGAACCTATCTTGCCTTCGAGTTTACCATATTTGTAGACACTGTAGGAGGAAAGAATTAGAAAGGGCTCAGAAACCAGGGACAGATTGTAATTGCCAGAGGTAGCCACATCTATATATTGATCCTATCTGATATGCTTTTCTTGCAATGTAACTGGCATTCCTCCTACTAAGATTTGGAGTCTGTGTGGTTGTCCACAAATTCAGGTGAATGTGTGGAACTATCATTACCAATTCAATATAGTTGAAGTGATGCTGTGTGACTTCCAGTTCTAGTTAAAAAAAAAAAGATATGGGCTCTGCTTGGCTTTGGAACTCCACTACCACATGGTAAGCAAGCATAGGTCAATTGGAGAGGCTCCCAGGAAGAGGATTTGAGATCTCCTTGAATAGCTAGTGACAACTCTCCAAAACATGAGTCACTTGATGCATTCTCCAGACCTTTCAAGCCCTCAGATGACTGCAGCCCAAGCAAATAGACACTGCAGTTTCAGAGAATGCCTTAACTAGATTATCTCAGCAAAACAACTTTTGAACTCCTGACCTATAGAAACCATGAAAAATAACTGATAATTACTTGTTTTTAAGCCACTTAGTTTGGGGTGATTATGTGGGATTAGATAAATACTAAAATCCTCCTGCTCATCTCCTATATTCTCAGAATTCTTTTAGATATATAAAGTTTGGATTAAAACCAGAATTTTCGGGTAAAATTTTTCAGAAGAAAACTACAAAAAGATTATGGAGAGCATTAGAGAGAGTAGGATTTGGGAATTTTTATGAGCTGAACTAAAGAAAACACAGAGGACCAAGAACTAAAATTTAGGTCAGCATTTATGGATTGAGTGCTAGATTATAAGAAAAAATGACAATGTTCATAGAGGGAAAAGAAACCTGTCAAAATACGTGAAGAAATAATTATTCATACAAACCAAAGAAAGAGATCTTTAAATCATAAAGAAGACTTAGGAAATATTAAATGAATCAAATATAATATGAAAAAATGACATATAAAAGATAATTGAATATAACAATTTTTTTCTAAATACTTTGAAAAATAGCATCAAGAGTAATAGCTATGTTGCATAACATTAAAGGAATGTGATTATACTGGTAGAGAATGTGGGGCAGGAATTGTAGGTTTTCACTGTAAGAGAATTTTTCAAACTAAGATAAATAACATGTTGTAAACCTGGAAGAATTTTTGTGTTGAGTCCTGAAGAGTGGTTAAATTCATGTTTAAAATGATGTATAGAGGGAAGGAAACTCATACCTTTGAGCCGCTGCTACATGTCAGATAATCTGCAGAGCGCTTTTAACTACATTTGGAATTTAGTGCATTTAGAATTCCCCTCCCGACGGAACTCTCCAGAGAACATGATTTTTCATATTTTCACAGCTAACAAAGCTGAGGTCCTTGGAGACCAAATAGCTTATCCAATTTAGCACAACTCTTGAGTGGCAAATTGAAGTCTCTATGCTTTCAAAGCCATTTGTGTCTTCTATCTGTTACACCACTAAGACTACACCATTGAGAAAAATCAAAAGGAGCTGCCACTCTAAAACACAATTAGTGTCAACAATTATGAGTGAATGAATGGAAAGAGCAACCTAGCATTTTTAGTAGAAATTTAGTAGAGGAGATAGGGAGCCACGCTGCCCGTAGAGTAACCACTTGCCACAATGAAGCTATGGAGGACTTTTTATTTACTTATTTTTAATATTATATTTATTTATTTGAGAGAGAGAGAGAGAGAGCATGTGAGCGGAGCAGGAAGAGGGGCAGAGGGTGAGGGACAAGCATGACTCCATGTTGAGCATGCAGCCCAACATGCGACTGGATACCATGACCTGAGACAAAACCAAGAGTCTGGTGCTTAAACAACTGAGCCTCTTAGGTGCCCCAAAGCTATGGAGAATATAAAATGTAATTATTTGCAACTCAAATGTATGATCACTGTAAAATACAGACTGGAATTTGAGTTTTTAATGCAAAAATAATATAAAATATTTCATTAATTTTTTATATAGCTTTTATTTGTGGATCACATCATATTTCTATTTTGATGTAGAATATATAGATAGAACAGTGATATGGGACCATGAAAGAAATCTTTCTTTAGCACATGGAAGATTTGAAGAGATACCAAGAAGGTAAAAGTGAAAGCATAAGACTGGCGATCTAGATTTCTAGGTTTAACATGAATGTGAGCACATTCAGCCAATATAGCTTCCATCCCACCATCAACGTTATATTGCTTTTCCTAGATTTACCAAGATATATTTGAAAAGTAACATTGTGAAAGTTAACATATAAAATGTGATGATTTGATCCACATATATATTGTGAAATGATTACCACAATGGGATTAGTTAAGACCTCTATCCCTCATTTAGCTAATTTTTATGTGTATGGTGAGAACATTTAGGATCTATTACTACTGTCTCAGCAACTTTTAGGTATATACTACAGTATTGTTAACTATCGCCACTGTACTGTACTTTGAAGCCCCAGAATTCATTCATCTTATTACTGGAAATCTGTACATTTTAACAAACATCTCCATTCCTCCCATCTCCTAGCCCCTGGCAAACACCATTCTGTTTCTATTAGTTTGGATTTTTTAGATTCCACATATAAGTGAGATCACACAGTGTTTGTCTTTTTCTGTCTGACTCATCTCACTTAGCATAATACCCTCAAGATCCATCCATGTTGTGGCAAGTGTCAGGATTTCCTTCTTTCTCATGGCTGAATAATAGTCCATTGTGTATTTATATTCTGGGCATGACCAAACATTCCTACTGCCCTTCAGGAAACACCTAGCTTCTTCCTTGTGGTTCTCAAGTCTTCCCAGTTGGCCCTAAGGCACTTCTAGTTGCTCATCTTGCCACCATATTGCTATAATTTTCAGGTTCTTGTGTACTTCCTCAACTCTGCAGCATTGAATGTGACTTTCCCCTCTCCTTGGTGCTTTCTCTTGTGCAGCCATAATATTGAACTAACTTTTTCTCATCTTTCAGGCCTCCCTTTGTCCCAGAGATGATCTTTTTCCCCATTGTAACTTCTGTTCAGATAAGAACCCCATCATGGACCAACTTCACTCACCGGTTTTTCTGTTCCGAGCCTTCACACTCCTGCTATGTGTAAGTAAAGCTAAGTAAAGTGGCTTTACTTCCTGCTAGAATGTGAAACCCACACAGGATTCTCTACTCCCAGCACAAGGTCTGATATAAATGAATGAATGAATGAATGAATGCATGAATGAATGAATGAATACTTACACGGTCTTTATCCATCTTTATGCTTTTATTCATAGGTGAACACATAGATTGCTTTTATATCTTAGCTATTGTGAATAATGCTGCAATGAAAATGGGAGTGCAGATATCTATTTGAAATCCTATTTTTATTTTCTTTGGATATATACACAGAAGTGAGATTTCTGGGTCATAGTAATTCTACTTTCATCTTTTGGGAAATCTCCACACTTTTTCACAGTGTCTGTACCAATTCCCATACCCATCAGCAGTGCACAGGGTTCTCTTCTTCACATCCTTGCCATGACTTGTTATCACTTGTCTTTTTGATACTTGTCATTCCATAGAGTGTAAGGTGATATATCATTGTGGTTTTGATTTGAATTTCCCTATTGATGAGTGATGTTGAGCATCTCCCTTTACTTACTTGTTGGTCATTTGTATGTCTTCTTTAAGAGAATACCTGTTCAGTGCCTCTGCCCAATTTTTAATCAAGTTGTTTTTTTGCAATTGAGTTGCATACATTCTCTAAATATTTTGGCTATTAACCCTTATATAGATGGCTTGCATATATTTTTTCTCATTCCATACATTTCCCTTTCATTTTGTTGATTTCCATTAGATATTTTGTAGTGTTTAAAAAATGTTTCCAATTATGAATATTGAAAAAAACCTCTTGATCCCATTTGACCTCTAGCTACCACATCATTTCTTTTGTTCAATTTATTTCCAAACTCTTTAAAATAATCTTCTATATTTTCTCTTAAATGTTATCCTCTCATTCTCTCTTAAAATAGGTTTTTGCCTTTTGTGCTCTGAAATTGCTCTAGTAATGGTCTTCAAAGACTTCAGAGACTTAGCTTGTGCTAAATCACTGTCTATTTCTTTGTTTTTATTTTAATTGGCGTTTTTTGGCTTTCTTTTCTCCTTTCTTTTTCTTTCTTTCTTTCTTCTTTCTTTTTTTCTTCTTTCTTTTTTTCTTTCTTTCTTTCTTTTTCTTTCTTTTTCAATTGTCTTGAAATAATTGCTTCATTCTTCTGAGAGGCATGTTAGGACACCATATTACCTAGTTTTCTCCTTTCTTGTCTTTTCTTAGTCTTTTACACTGGTTTCTCATCTCATCAATCTTTGGATTTTGACATCCCCAGGAACATAAAGATTACTCCAGGAAATTTTATCTCTATTTTTTTACAAGGTGATTTCTGTCAATATTAAATGGCATCTGGAAGTTGATGATTCCAAGTTTTTATCTCTAGCCTGAACCCTCTCTCTTTAACACTAAACAAACACCCAAATGACTAATCAATCTTTCCAACTAAATACCTAGCCAAATGTGCCCAAACTGAGCTTCTAATATGTACACTCTCACCAAACTTACACCTCCCACATTTTCCCAACTCATTTAATGGTAACTGTATTTTTTCAGTTACCCAAAAGCAAAACTTTGGGTAATCCCCGGCATGCAAGAATGCAAGTCATATCCTCACTTTCTGTTCCCAGCACATCATTTGGCGTCAAGAGTATGATTATTTTTTTTATCATATCCATTTTTACCACCATGTAGAGGAAAACTCTTAGGTGTATCAGAATGATAGAAATTAAAAGAAATATTTTAATATGTTTCTATAAACTGCATCTAAGGACCACCTTAAATGGTTGGAAGATATCTGGATAAAACTTGAAATTCCCATTGGGAATTAATGACATAGACAGTACCTATAATTTTGTATTTATTTACTTATATTATTATTATCATTTATAGATGAGCAAACTGAGAGCTAGTTTACTAACTTGTCCAAGATTACATGAATCAATAAGCAAATCTCCTAGGATAACAACCTGAAATTCCTTCCTCCTTAACTCTGTGTTTTCCAGAAATAAAATTCAAAACAATAAAATTGAAAATAAAATGCTGTCTGCTTAAGACAGATAAGAAATAAGTTGGATTGTCTAGGTTAAATGTCTTATTATTTTCTAATATTTATTAATTAATACATAATATGGCCAACAGCCTATTATAGGTTTCAGGATACACAAAGTAAAAGAATATAATTATTCTCAAACCTTCACAGTTTACTTAAAACCTGGAGGTAGTTCCAAGAAAGAAGCAGTTATAGTGCTGTAATCAAACTGGTTTGCTGTCTTTCCCAACAAATGCTGGGAAAGACATCTGGTTGTTTTCTCAGATGCATCAAAAGACTATTGGTTTTTCTTCCATCTGATTTCTCTCACACAAATATAGATTCCACAAAGGCCTTTAAGTTGTTGCTATATTTTTTCCTCCACCAGTTTACATGATAAGGTACATGGGGGTATCCTACTAGGTTGTTGTGTATTTTTCTAGGAGTTTTGGGATTACTATCTAGTCATTCTATTTTAAACAACTATGTTGCTGCCACCATCCTCCAAAAACCCTTTCCTCAAGATTTTTAATGCAAATCATGAATAATTTTGTCTTATTTCTTATTGCATTCAATTTTTACAATTCATTCATGTGCCTGGAGCTCTTTATCCATTTCTTTCTTCTCTTTTCAAATTCTTGAATTTGATCCTCATATCTGAGTGTTGATCCTGCAGAAGTACAGACTTTGGCTATCCTTGCCTCAAACTCAGACATTGTACTTGAATTAATTATAGTTTTTTATTTGTTTGTTTTTGTCAGGTACACATCACTTAAATCTCCAATGGGTGTATGATGCCTTTTCTGGTACAAGATGTTGAAAGGAGATATCATCACTAGGTTCACTAGATCTAGTGAAAACAAAACAAAACAAAACAAAATTTTTAAAAAGCAGTTATCTTGGGCCAGTTGTTAAATTAGCCAAAAAAAAAAAAATTAGCAAAGATGTTTGGGAACTTGGTAGACTATTGATAAAGGGTTGTTTGGTCTTTTGTTTTTATCTGGCAAACAAATTCTAGTCTCTATGTTTTCTTCCCCCAACTTTTATCATTACAGAGAATTTGTGCTGTCTCATACTGAGCATGAAATAACAAATTTTTATGCATTTTTCCATTCAGGACTAAGAACAAAACTGCCAGGCTAATTAATGTTTTGAGTCTAGAATTGAGTCAAAGTTCAGATTGTATTTAAATACAGTTTAATAGGATTAGTATTACACAGTATTCAATTAATATGCCTTTTTGAATGAATAGAACTTGGAGAGAAGAAAGGAATAGCCATTGAGTATCACCATGCTGTACTGTAGCTTATGCATTCAGCTTGTACTGAGGTTTCCTATTTGTCAATGTCAATACCATGATGACATTAAGACAATTGGTAAATAAATCTATGGGTATTAATTTTTCATGAATCAAATTTCTAATAAGGTTATGGTTAAGTTGGTAAATGTTCAATTATGTAAGTTTAGGAAAACCATGACAGATCAAAGTGGTTCTAAATTGAGGCAAAGGTGGTATCCATAAGATAGAAAATTAATCCCAGATATGCCTATATCATAAAGCCTCTAATTTAGAGGCAATAAGAAAGGTCCTTCCTCATTCCACTGAATACATAATATCTACAGAGGAAGATATCAATAGTGGCATATGTATTCATTTATTACAGAAATTCTAATTACATTCCTATACCTCTCTGCACTGGTGTACAAACTCCTTTGGTCACAGGTACATCTTCCTTTTCAAGATTAGTCTTCATCATATAACCTCTCAATGCAGCAAATTTTATTTGGTAAAAAACATATATCAATTCGCTTTTCACCTCTAAAGCAGCGTCTTCTACAGTGACCAAATTTGTTTGAGCACTGATCAGGATCTATCAAGGTACATGTGGCTATAGCAAAAGAAGAGTAACCAACATTACTGATCTCTTATTTAAGAACATATTATTTTTGATTACAAAAAGTTCTACATATACATTGTAATAAACTTAGAAAATGCCAAAAAATAAGAAGACACTAAAGTATTACATATTTCCATATACGTATACAACATTTAAACATGTTTTAAATTAATATATATTACATTTTTATGCCATACATTATTTTTCTCAATAAGATCCATGAATTTTTTAGAGGTACATAATATTCCCTTGAAATATATGATAGCTCATTTAATTTTTCAATTAGGTCATATTTAAAGTTTTACTATTTGGAGATTATGATAAGAAGTAAATTTTAGTATATATTTTAATATTTATATGATACATATTTAGGATAATTTTAGAAAAAATTAGATCCCAGGGTTACTAATTTATATATTGCACCAACAATATATGTAAATTTTGCTCCTAAATAAAATGGGATACACTGCGATTTTAATTTGTATGCTGTTGGTATTTGTTTTGAACAGTTGTTTTTTCTTCATTTAATTGTTCATATTTTTGCTTATTATATTATTGTATAATCTTTTAGAAGAATTCATGAGTTCTCTTCAAAATGTTTTTAGAGGTTTTATTTTTTTAGAGCAGTTTTAGATTTACAAAAAAACTGAGAGGAAGGTATAGAGATTTCCTATATACTTCCTCCCCCTATATATGCATAACCTTTCCCACTGTCAACCATCATCCACCTGAAGGGTACATTTTTTACAGAGGATAACCTACATTGACACATAAGAACCACTCAAGTTGGATAGCCCCGGTGGCTCAGTGGTTTTAGTGCCGCCTTCAGCCCCAGGCGTGATCCCGGAGACCTGGGACTGAGTCCCACATCGGGTTCCCTGCATAGAGCCTGCTTCTCCCTCTGCCTGTGTCTCTGCCTCTCTCTCTCTGTGTCTCTCAGGAATAAATAAATAAAATCTTAAAAAAAAAAAAAAAGAACCACTCAAGTCCATAGTTTGCATTATGGTTCATTCTTTGTGTTGTACATTTCTAGGGGTTTGGGTAAATCTATAATTAAATATATGTTATTATAATATCATACAAAGTATTTTCAGTGTCCTAAAAATCTTCTGGGCTCTGCTTATTATCTCTTCCCTTACTCCTGTGGCAATCATTATCTTTTTTATTGCCTTCCTGGTTTTGCCTTTTCAAGAGTGTCATATAATTGGAATCATATTGTACAGTGTTTTGAGCTTCTTTCACTTAGTAATATGAATTTAAAGTCTTTGCATGTCTTTTCATGATTTGATGGCTCATTTCGTTTTAGCATTAATTAACATTCCATTGCCTGGATATAAAACAGTTGATTTATGTACTTACCTAACTGAAAAACATCTCGGATGATTCCAAGTTTGGGAGTTATGAATAAAGCTGCTTATAAACATTCATGTGCAAGTTTTTGGGTGGACAAAAGTTTTCAACTGCTTTGAGTAAATACCAAGGAGCTCAGTTGCTGTGTGATACAGTACCATTATGTTTAGTTTTATAAGAAACTGCCAAACTGTTTTCCAAAGCGACATTTTTCTTTCCCACCAACAATGTATGAAAGTTCTCTTTACTTCTCATACTCACCACAATTTGGTTTTGTCATTCTACATTTTAATTGCCTGAATATTTATGAAAGTTTCTCTCATTTGTTTTACTTTCCATTTCCCTGATGACATATGATGTGGAGTATCATTTTATATGCTTACTTGCCATTTGTATAGCTTCTTTGGTGAGATGGTCTATTAAGGTCTTTGGCACTTTCATTTTTATTTTGTTTTGATTTCTTATTGTTGAGTTTTAAAAGTTCTTTGTATGTTTTGGGTAATGGTCTTTTATCACATGTGTCTATTTCTCCCAGTTTGTGGCTTGTCATCTCATTATTTTGTCACTATATTTCTTAGGGAATAAATTTTTAATTTTAATGAGGTCTAGCTTATCAGGTCTTTCTTTCATGGATTGTGCCTTTTGTTTTGTATCCAGAAAGTCATTGCTATACCCAAGGACATCTCGGTTTTCTTCTATGTCATATTCTAGGAGTTTTATAATTTTTCATTTTACATTTTACATTTAGGTCTACAAGCCATTTCAAGTCTATTTTTTGTGAAGGGTGTAAGGTCTCTGTCTAGATTCACTTTTCTCACATGTGGATGTCCATTTGTTCTGACATTCATTTGTTGAAGGGATTATCTTTTCTTCATTATGTCGCCTTTGCTTCTTTGTCAAGTATCAGTTGACTATATTTATAAGGATCTATTTCTGAGCTCTCTGTCTTGTTTCATTGATCTATTTGTTTATTCTTTTTTTTAAAGATTTTATTTATTTATTCATGAGAGACACAGAGAGAGGCAGAGACATAGGTAGAGGGAGAAGAAGGCTTCCTGTGGGGAACCTGATGTGGAACTTGATCCCAGGACCCTGGGATCACAACCTGAGCCAAAGGCAGACACTCAACCACTGAGCCACCCAGACATCCCTGTTTATTTATTCTTTTATCAATACCACACTGTTCTTTTCAGATATATGAAAGTAATGGTATAAATTTTCCTGTAAACACTACTGTGAGCTGTATGCCATGAGCTTTGTGTTATCTCATTTTTATTACCATTCAGATGATGATATTTTCTAATTCTCATTGATACTTCTTCTTTGAATTAGGTTGACTTTTGTTAATCTTAATGTTTATGTCTTCTTTATTCTTACATTTATATTGTTTGTTTTCCTGTTTTCTGTGTAACTAAGGTGTGTTATCATCACCTATTACTATGATGTTCTCTGTTTTTGTCTTTTTTTAAATATATTTCAAGACTAAGCTATTTGTTACATTAAATTTATGGCCACAATATTATCTTGTTGAGTTGAACCTTTTATTACTATGAATCATTCTTTGTCTCTAGTAATGCGATTTTTCTTACTGTCTTCTTTATATAATATTAATATAACTATTTCATTATGTTTTTTTATATCTTTTCCTATCTTTTAGATTTTATAATTTCTATCTTCTCATATATTAGATATTTCTCATATAAACTTACATTACATTCAAAAGATTCACTCCTATTTTTAAATTTTACATTAATATTTATAATAGTAAAATATATTGGATGAAATATATACCATTATTTTTCCTGTCTTCTTTTCTATATATTGGTTATTTTTTATAATTCCATCATCTCATTTACTATTGTGTAGTTATATTATCTTTTTTTTTCACTGTTTGTGCTAGAAGTTTCAACTTACCAAAGCCTTGTAAAAAAATCATTGCTTATTTTTTATCTATTTTTATGAGCTTCCATAAAGAAAACCATTCCCTTTCTGGCCAAATAATGCTTTTAAAAATTCCCCTTAATATAGGAGTTCTGATGTTGAATTCTCTGTTTTTATTTCACTGAGAATATTCTTATGTTATCTTCACTCCTAAAGGGTATTTTTATTTGATACAGAATTCTAGATTATAGTTGTTTTCTTTCAGGACTCTGAATATATCACTACCTTGTTTTCTGACTTCTTTGTTGTTATTGTTGTTGTTTTGAGAATTCAGCTTTCAGTTTAATATCTGACTCTTTGAAAGTGATCTGCTGTTTTCTTCAACTTTTGCTTTGCTTTATTGTTTTGTTTTGTTTTAGTAGTTTACTGTTTTTTTTCTTCCTTCCAAATTTTCTTCCTTCCTTTCTTCTTTCCTCTTTTCCTACCTTTCTTTCTTCCTTCATCCTTCCCGCCCTCCTTTAACTTTTTCCTATTTTCCAACCTCTAATTCTCTCTTGTTTCATTCCAAATATTTTCTTCTGGTTCATCTTTTGTCATCTTTAAATATCTCACCGATTATGTAAAAACTACTGTCTGACACATTCATTATGTATTTAATTTTGCTTTATAAATATTTCAGTTCTGGAGTTTTATTTTTGCTCTTTGTTGTAGTCTTCATTTCTATGCTAAATTTTTACTTTTGTTTTTTGTTATTTAAATAAATTAAGTGCAGTTATTTAAAGTCTATCTAGGTCTGGTAACTTCCTTATCTGGATCCCTTGTTAATCCCCTTTCTTGTGCGCTGGTTTTGATTTTTGATAGGATAGTCCTATTTTCATTTGTTCCTGATTATTTTTGTCACATATATTTTTAATGAAAGATGAGGAAATAGCTTGAGATCTGGAATACTGTTATCTTTCTCCAGAATGATTTATTATTGTTTCTTGCTGGTGGTTAGAACTACCAACCAAACTTCCTGGATAATCCTAAACCATTATAGAATTTGAGATAATGTAAAAGTGAGTATTAGTTCCTGGAACAGATGGACTACTGTCCTTTTAATTTAGACCTAGCTCATAGCTTTTTGCATCCTCAGCCAAAGCACACCAGTATTTCCATAGTTCTCCTTCCTTTGCAGGCTCTGAGTTATGATCTTGCCTCAATGCTATCAGATTTCTGCTATTCAACTTCTTTTCTGTGTCTTTAAGAATGGTCAGATGCTTTCAGGGAGAAGAGTTTCCTCAGAGGGTGATCTCAACTTGATTTTTTTTTTTAAGGTATAACTTTTAATTGACTTATTTACTCTATAATACTCTTAAGCAATTGTTTTGTGTTTTTTTTTTCTTTTTTGTCCATCTGTCCCCTCAGTGTGTGGGAAAGGTTATATGAAAAGAGTATTATAATTTTATAGTATATTTTAACATCAGGTTGCTATGTGAAACAGACTACTATAATTTTATAGTTTAAAGTTTTAACATCAAGTAGAACAAATAAATCACTAAATTTTCAAAATAAAGATTTTGTATGGTACAGGTTGATAGTCTTTCTAACTGAAGAGGGAAGATAAGTTTATAGCCATGGACTTTAAGCTTGAATTTTAGTGCTGTTATTTGCTAGCTATGTAACTTTGGGTAACCTCTATGAGCATTAGTTGCTTCATCTGTAAAATGGAAAAAAAAATTGGTCTCATTCACAGAGTCTTTATGAAATATGATGAGTTAACATATTAATAAATGTACAGCAGTGCCTGTAACATAATAGTTTCTCACAGATTAAAAACTGTTATTAATTAATGGTGAACAAAAGACTGTAGTTGAAATTAAATCATTATTGACTACAACTTTTAAACCAGGTAGTGGACTTTTTCTGGCAGTAAAGCAAAACATTAAGCCAAAGAGATAAATACACAGGCATGAGAAAAAGAGAGGGAGCTAGAGAGAGAGAGAGAGAGAGAGAAGTTAAATAAATACCATGATAGAGAAATATATTAGGTACAATATGTGAACAGATAAGTATTTGCTCATTGTCATATGTTGTATCATGGAAGAGTGATAGGAAAATGTAAACCTTAAAAAATGAGTAAGGATTATTCAAGTGAACAGGAATACATAAACAACATGAACCAGTCAGACAAAGTAGTACGATTCTCATCCTAGAGTTGAAAGAGAATATGACAAGTTTAAATTCAAACACTAATAATAAAACAAATAGATTTCCTTCATAGAAAACCTACTGTGTGTCAGGTATTGTTTTGAATATTTTGCATACATTATCTAATTTAACTGCCATACAACTTTGAGGTAGATGCAGATAAAAACCGGAGGTCTTGAGTGACCAGATAATTTGCCCAAGGTTGCAAATCTAATACATGCTTAACCCACGGTTCAATCTTAAATTGTTCCAAACCAGAATTTGCATTTTAAATATGTAATCCGTGGTCTCTACATTGAAAAAGTTGGAAACTGACTTGTGAGAAACACTCAACAGATCTGGATATTGTCTCAAAGTAGATACTGCTTATGGTAGCTGGTTGTCTCTAGCACCTGTAAGTATTTTATGACTATGGAGAAACCTGAAGATGTGAAAATTGTAAGTTGAGGATTGAATGACAAAATAGAGTTCTATGAAGAAAATTCATACAAAGAATCACGAGTAATACATACTTAATAATATACTGTATATATGCTTATAAGTGGGTTTCCATGCTGCAACCTGAATGTAGGAAAAAATTTACCTTAGACAGATTTAAATAAAATAATTTTAGCTCCTTCATATGGAGTTATATGTCAGTTCCCTTGACTTTGATGTCTTAACTCAAAGTTACTGGATAATAACTGGGAATTTAATTCACTTCCTGTTCTTCATCTCTTACTAACCTCTTATTCAGAACTTAGAATTAAATCTTTTTTTTTAATTTTTTATTTCTCAAACATCGTTAGTCTGGCAAAGGCTGCACATATCTCTGATTTTATGGCTAGCACCTGGATCTCTTACTGCTGAAGATACTTCATGATGATGTATCAACATGTAAAAATCACAAAATGTTCTAAGATATTAATATTTGTGTTTTATTTTTCCTTAGCTTTTTCAAGGACATTGAAGAAGATACAATTATTTGTATCAAGAGGATGAAAATATAGAAAAATTTTAAAATTAATTTGCAAATTAACTTACCTCATGCAAATTAATTAATACAAACTAATCATTGCCACAAGAGAGGCATTAACAATGTGTTCATTTGTCAGCATCTTTCTGGATCAGTTGCGAAGTTACTTAGCTAATCAGTGAAATCCTGGCCAATTGGAAGAGGTTATTTATTTTTATGAACTCTACTATTCTCCCAACATTTTATTGTAATTCTCCAGTAACCAAATTGACTTGATTTTAAATTTAATTAAATCTAGAGCACTGGGACTGATAGTGTCTTCCCACCAACATTTCAACACAAGTGAATGTCTCTCCTCTGCTATTTTAGATCTGGCCTCCCATGCACCATGCATTATATCATAAAGTTTCCAAGGCCATCATGTTTCTACCATTTAAGGTCCATTCTGAGCATCTTAGCAACTGGCTATACATGGATACTAGCTTGTATTCCTTCTCAACTACTTCCTCTCCTTGTTTTGTGTTTTCTACTTCTAATTCTCATTCTCCATTTCTTGAAATACTGCAATATGACATTGAATGTGATAAACATTTTGCTTACATTATCTCTGAATCTTTGCAAAACCTTATAAAATTAATGGAATTACCATTCCACTGTACAGTTAAGAGAATTAAAGCTTCACAACTACAAAGGAGTCTCAGATCTCAATGGATTATTTCTGCTTGTGCTAAAATACAGCCTAAACTATTGTTCATTCTGTCACGTTTTAGCCATTGTCAATATTGTTCCTTTGTCAATTTTCAGTAACTTGCCTCTCCAGCATGGTATCCCTCTGCTTGGATCACTCTTCTTACATTTCAAAAAGTATCCACATAGATTGAACACTTTTTATTGTTTCTTTAATAACTTTAAGGTTCTATCAATAACCAAACCAAACAATTGTGCAACTGATATATTCTCCTCTATGAACTTCTTCAAAGCCACACACTCTGATCCTTTGTATCAGCCTTCCTTTTTTTGGTCCAGCAAAGGACAAATATAGAATGTTCTGTCCATTTTAGGACACATTATAACTCAGTATCTGTTTGAATGATCAAAAGGTAAAGGAAAATTTGTAGTCATATTCATACACTAAGTGTCTTCATTGCATTATTTAAAGTTTTCTGCAATGCTCAACAAATGTAGAATTTAATGGTATATACCCTACATATCTGGAGCACAGCTATATTCCCATGTGCCCTCATTGCTTTTGACCAAATCTATTCTGCTTGTACGTTAGCCTCAGTGCCTTCTATAGAAAGCACGATTAAATATAAAGAACAAATATGCTAGGCTCTTGTATTCCAGTATTTATATTCCACTTATCACACATAGTATAATAAGTGTGACCTTGAAAAACTCTCCCCTTTGATGTCTTTTTCCTCTTCTATAGAAAGAGGAGATAACCAGTGTCTCATACTGTTATCTGGAAGGTCAGATTTGCTATCTACGTGAGAAGTTAGGAGATGGGATTTGGCACCTGCTAGACATGCATATTTACTTCTTGTCTTCCCTTTCTTTCTCTCACCTTCCAAGGTCTAAATAAAAGTATCTTATCCCCAGTTTCAAAGCTCTTCATCAGAGAATTCAGGACATTTTCCCAAACCTCCATAATTGCCATGCCACAATTTCATCATTTGTACTATTTAAAGTGTCTTTCTATAAACCTCCATTCATTGACTTATTTGAGTTTATTCAACTAGCTTTTAAGCATGCCTAGAGAATTACTGTGTCTTTATTTTCTGTTTCCTTAGTGTCCAGCATTGTGTTCAGTAGATCATAGCCACTCAGTGTTACATGGTTATTGATTGACACACTAGCACCATGTGCTTCAACATCTGCCCATATCTTAGCTCCTCATTTCCTCAGTTCCCTTTCATTATTAATAATAACTATGACATCTGGGGTGCCTGGGTATCACAGTCAGTTAATCCTCTGACTCTTCATTTCAGTTAAGGTCATGATCAGGGACATGATCGAGCCCCATGTCAGGCTCTGGGCTCATCACGGAGTCTGCTTAAGACTATGTCTTCCTCTCCTGCTGCTCAACATCCTCCCCCATCACCTCACATGCATGCTTTCTTTTTTTCTCTTTCTAAAATAAATAAACCTTTAAAAATAATAATCATAATAACTATAACATCAGCAACTATAAAAATTATAGGAGTACCTAAATTGGTAGACTAATTTTCAGTTTATAGAGCTACCTACTGATACATTATTGCACTAAATCCTAATTGCGGTCTTTTGAGGTTCATATAATTAATAAGCACAATATTTTATATCAGACTTTTTATTTTTTAAGATTGTGGTTGTTATTGATTCTGCTTATATTCTTTTTGTTGTTTGTTAAAGACTTTGGCAAATTATTTAAATTCTCTGAGGGGCAAAGTTCACATGTTATTAAGTAGGAAGCTTGTAAGAAAATCTAGACCTTCTAAGTTGGAATTCAGTTACTTTTGTACCTCTTGAATTCCCAACTTTCTAGTCTCAATTAGAAGACTTTTGGGTATCAATTTACATCTTCATTGTTAGAGAGCCTGGATTGCCTCAGAGGACAAGTCTCTCAAGAATATCATAAAATCACCATTATACATTTAATTGCACTATATATTTTGAATACTTTTGATTCATAAAGACATTGCTGAATTTCTTTACTAATGTATTAACTAACTCAACAAAGAATTTTTTGTGATACTATTTCTTTATTTGCCGTTTTATTCCAACTTTAAATGCCCACCATATTTTGAGACTATATCCTGGATCATTTTGTAGATTCTGTTATTGATATCTCAAGAGATATGTACTATTATTCTCAATCATTCATCTTCCCCGGGCTTGCTTGCTTGCTTGATTGATTTATAAAATAATTTGAGACAGAGAGAGAGAGACAAAGAGAGAGCATTGGAGCTGGGGGAGAGGCAGAAGGAGAAGCAGATTCCCTGCTGTGCTCAGAGCCCAACATAAGGCTTGATCAAAGGACCTTGATGAAACCATGACCTTAGTCAAATGAACAAGAGTCAGATGCTCAGCCAACTGAGCAATCCAGGTCCCCCTCCTGGATCTAATTTATTATGACATCTTCATTTCTGAATTTTAGAAATACATTTTAAAATTATATTTAAAAATAATTTAAATATCTGAAACAATCAAGGTCTAAAGAAGCCAGAGTAACGAGCTAAATCATATTAATTTTCAAAAAGAGTTGGAGGGCACCTGGGTGGTTCAGTCGGTTAAGCATCCACATCTTGATTTCAGCTTAGAAGATGACCTAAGAGTCCTGGGATCAATCCCTTGTTAGCTCTGGCTTTGCACTCAATGGGCAGTCTGCTTGTCCCTCTGCCCCTCCTCCTGCTCATGCTCCCTCCCTCTCTTTCTCTTTCTCAAATAAATAGATTACATCTTTAAAAGAAAATGAGTTGAGTACATTAGTATAACACTATTCTAAATGAGGAAACTGAGATTCAACACAATTAAAGAAACAGATTCTTTAATTGATTAATTTGATTATGTTAAGAAACTGCATTTTCTATTTAATAATCTGATGTTTGTATTTTTAGCTAGAAGCTCTATCTTACACATAAACAAGCATCTATTTTACCTGGTAGGATGAAAGTCACATAACACAGAAAATGGAGGAGATAGTAAAAGATCTTCATTCTGCAGAAAGAAGCTCCTGAAAAATTGGATAACAAATCTAAAGACTAGCACACTTTCCAAAAGCCCAGAGACGTTTACTATTTATAGTTTCCCAATAAGAGAAAGACTTTATCCGGAAATTGTTTTAATTTGGTGTACTTGTCTCTGCACCATTGACTAGGGCTGTGGGTGGAATTGCCCTAATTGAAAATACTTGAAATTATTGATCTTTAGAGAGGAAACTCTTTGTGGAAGATAGCTGCATACATGAGATTATTATATCTATGGTGATCAATTAAACATTGACACAATGGACATGCATGGAGTAGGTTTAAGAGAAATATTGAACATTACCATGTTACTTTTCAAATTATACTATAGTCGCTAATTTGACATGCTAATGTCATCAATATCTCCATATATCCCAAATTCTTACTTATACCCATTTTTCCAATTGATTTCTCCAAATTACTCATTTACCAAAGGACAGATACTAAGCCTTACTTTTGTCATTAATTTTTACTATTCTTTTCAGATGCAACTTGAATATTTATGGAGATCTGCTTTTCCAAGGACAGCCCAATTAGTTTCCATTTATTTTATTTTTTTTTAATCACAGTAATATAGGCACACAATAAATATTGAAAAGACCTTGTAATGAATAGAAATAATTTCCTATTTCAATCTCTCTGTTTTTTAGATCTTTTGCTTATTATTAACATAGGGATTCAGTCTAGCTTAATATTTTGTCCTTGCTTGGCAACCACAAAATGTATCTTTTGGTTTCCACTAAGAAAAATGTGGATTCATATCATTTACACTCCTGTGCTGTCCTGCTCCTCAAATATTTGAAAGTTATATTAATTCTCAAAAATTCTGTAGGTTATCTTTAAACATTTAAATACCTTTTCCCTCACCAAATTTAGTCCCTACATTAAACTTTCTCTATTTAAAATGAAGGTATTAGAACCCTATCATTCCCTCCTACATTCATCCCACTTTGTACATCTCATTCATCTGTTGTTATACATCTCCTTTTATCTTGCCTAGGATAATATTTGCACTTAAGGACTTTTAAGTGGAAAACCTGTAATACAATAAGCAGTATGAATTATATTGCCTTTTTAATGTGTCTGATATACTAACCAAAGACAAGGGTTATTGGTTTCAAAGTCAAGCAAATTATTACTATTATTTTACTACTACTACTACTACTACTACTACTACTACTACTACTACTACTGCTACTATTTTCTTTTATTGTTATCTCTATTCTTTCCTAGGTTTTCCTTAAGTGTTTTTAAGTTTTTTAGCTTTAATTGTTTCATTTTTGGTTATTGTGTTTTTGAAAAATATTTTTTTCCTGTAGTTTTCTTATGGATGTGGACAAAAATATAAACAATAGTCATTCTTCATCCTCAAGTTTATCCTAGTATCATAGGCTATTTCTGTGTCTGCTTCCTTCTAAGAGTTTCTGAACCTGTTCAACTGCACTGAATCTACTGTGACTTGTAGCTCACATCTCCTCTTTTTTTCTCTTTTTTCCATCTAGAGATGTTCTAAAAAAAGGACATAAAGGTATTTCCATGCTGGAAAATATTTGTATTCAGTCCTCACATCTGATTGTTAAATCTGGTTCAAATTCATGTGAAGTCATTACTCTACTAAACTTTTTTTTTTTTAATTTTATTTATTTATTTGTGAGAGACACAGAGAGAGGCAGAGGGAGAAGTAGGCTCCATGCAGGGAGCCCAATTTGGGACTGGATCCCAAGTCTCCAGGAGCACACTCTGGGCCAAAGGCGGCACTAAACCACTGAGCCACCAGAGCTGCCCTACTAACTTCTATCCTCAGTCTTCTTAATGAGAATCCAATGCTAGGATAGCCTCTTTTATTTTTTTTAATTATTTTTATTTTTTTATTGGAATTCAATTTGCCAACATATAGCATAACACCCAGTGCTCATCCCGCCAAGTGTCCCCCTCAGTGCCCATCACCCAGTCACCCAATCCCCTGCCCACCTCCTCCCACAACTACCCCTTGTTCATTTCCCAGAGTTAGGTGTCTCTCATGTTTTGTCACCCTCACTGATATTTTCACTCATTTTCTCTCCTTTCCCTTTATTCCCTTTCACTAATTTTTATATTCCCAAAATGAATGAGACCATATAATGTTTGTCCTTTTCTGATTGACTTACTTCACTCAGCATAATAACCCTCCAGTTCCATCCACGTCGAAGCAAATGGTGGGTATTTGTCGTTTCTAATGGCTGAGGAATGTTCCATTGTATACATAGACCACATCTTCTTTATCCATTCATCTTTCGATGGACACCGAGGCTCCTTCTACAGTTTGGCTAGTTTGGCTATTGTGGACATTGCTGCTAGAAACATTGGGGTGCAGGTGTCCCGGCGTTTCACTGCATCTGTATCTTTGGGGTAAATCCCCAGCAGTGCAATTGCTGGGTCGCAAGGCAGATCTATTTTTAACTCTTTGAGGAACCTCCACTCACAGTTTTCCAGAGTGGCTGCACCAGTTCACATTCCCACCAATAGTGCAAGAGGGTTTCCCTTTCTCCACATCCTCTCCAACATTTGTTGTTTCCTGTCTTGTTAATGTTCACCATTCTCACTGGTGTGAGGTGGTATCTCATTGTGGTTTTGATTTGTATTTCCCTGATGTAGGATAGCCTCTTTTATTTATTTTATTTTTATTTTTATTTTTTCATGTTTGGCAAATGCAATTTCTTTTTTTTAATAATAAATTTATTTTTTAGTGGTGTTCAATTTGCCAACATACAGAATAACACCCAGTGCTCATCCCGTCAAGTACCCCCCTCAGTGCCCGTTACCCATTCACCCCCACCCCCCGCCCTCCTCTCCTTCCACCACCCCTACTTCGTTTCTCAGAGTTAGGAGTCTTCATGTTCTGTCTCCCTTTCTGATATTTCCTACCCATTTCTTCTCCCTTCCCTTCTATTCCCTTTCACTATTATTTATATTCCCCAAATGAATGAGAACATAATGTTTGTCCTTCTCCGATTGACTTACTTCACTCAGCATAATACCCTCCAGTTCCATCCACGTTGAAGCAAATGGTGGGTATTTGTCGTTTCTAATGGCTGAGGAATATTCCATTGTATACATAAACCACATCTTCTTTATCCATTCATCTTTCGATGGACACCGAGGCTCCTTCCACAGTTTGGCTATTGTGGACATTGCTGCTTTTAAATGGCTTGATTTTTTTTTTTCTCTCTCGACACTATTAGGACATTCTCATTATAATTCATACCCCAAATCTTATGATTCACACATTTCTTGGTGTGAACTTCTCTTTTGTGTCTGGCACTGGTGAGCTTCTATCTTTAAATCTGGGAAAGTGTTCTCTTTTTCTATTTCTTTCTCCGATAAAGTCTCTTCTTATGTGTATATTTATTTTCTTTCTTTTGGGGATTTCTTTTAGTGAACTGTTGAAATATCCTATAATTTTGTCTTTACTATCTTTATTATCTTTTTTAGGATTTATTATTTATTTATTTATTTATTTATTTATTTATTTATTTGAGAGAGAGAGAGAGGCAGAGACACAGGAGGAGGGAGAAGCAGGCTCCATGCAGGGAGCGCGCCGTGGGACTCGATCCTGGGACTCTAGGATAGCGCCCTGGGCCAAAGGCTAGCGCCAACCTGCTGAGCCACCCAGGGATCCCTATCTTCATTATCTTATATTTATATCTACTTACGTTGTTATTTTATGATTTAAATATCTTTCACTTTTCAGTTTTTCTAAATTTTTTAAGCAAATATATTTAAGATGTATGCGCCTTTTTCTGTTCTCTGATAGTTTTTTACTATAGAGCAGTATTTTTTTACAGATGTAAGATTTTCTTGAATCCCTCTGCAAACATATGTAAGAAAGTTTTGTTTGTATTAAATTCTATTTTCCTTGAACTGTTTTCTCAGGATCTAGTATTCCATTTGTTGTTGTTATTTTAGTTATTCATGCTGTTGCCTTTACATATTGTTGTAAAAACATTGGTTCTAGGATGAAGAATTATATACCTCATGGGGATTTCCTTGACTGTTGCACAAACCTTTTTTTCTTTTTCCCATAAAACCTCTGTTTCTGCGAATTCTTATGGTAAAGTCTATGGATGTAGGTTGAATGGGCTTCTTTAAAGTGAGCAGAAGGGATTAGAACTTCCAATGTCTTGAAAACAAAACAAAACAAACATTATTTTTTTCTGGGACACAAGTTCTTGTACGAGAAACTTAAGATCTCTCTATATGATTTGTTCTATTGAACTTTGGTTTTATTTAAACAAAACTAAAAGCTACATTAGAGAAGGACAGTATTTCTCTTGACAGTGAATCTCCAATATGTGGAAATGCTTTTATTAGAGTAGAAAATCCAACAATGAAGATATAATCCAAGCGAATATCTTTGACATCTTTGTGAAGAATCAGTTGACTACACAGACTGGCATCTGGTTCAAGACTTTTATGCTCTGATCCATTGATCAGTCTTTCTCTCTTTTATGTCAATACCAAATTCTCTTAGTTATTGAAACTTTATGGCAAAACCTGGAATCAAGTAGTGTCAACTTTACAACTTAGTTATGTAGGCCTTTCACAGATGCCTTTTTAGGTTGGGAATGTTTCCTTCTATTTCTGGTTGCCAAGACTTTTTATAATAAATGAGTATGACATTTATTTTAAATATTTATTTGTATTTATTGAAACAACCATGTTTTTGGTTTTTACTCTTGTAATATGGGGGATTATGTGAATTGATTTTTTAGCACGAAACTAAATTTACACTTTATTTGATAATATTGTGTTAAGAATTTCTGTAGTTTCCTTGAAATTTCTTTTTTTTTTTTTTTTTTTTTTTTTGAGTTTTGGTATGGATAATGCTGGCCTTCTGACATTATTTGGGAAATATACCTTGTACAAAAGGTTCTGTGTATAATGAATATGCTTTCATTATTAAATATTTAGAAGAATTCACAGTGAAGCCATCTATACCTGGTATTTTTTATGTGGGAAGATTTACAAATAGACATTATTAAAAATGAATATAGAATTATTCAAGTTGCAAACTTTTTGTTGGGTGAGTCTTGGTGGTTTATATCATTTGAAGACTTTTTCCCTTTTATAACATTTACCAAAGTATAGATGTAACATTGTGTATGATATTCTCTTACTATTCTTTTAATATTTTTTATGTCTGCTCTGATTTATCCTATTCATCACAGACATTGGTCATTTGTCTTTCTATCTCTTTCTCTTTTTCTCTATTCACTCTGGCTGGATATTTCTGAAAATCAATATTTTACCTTTTTAAAAAACAGCTTTTGTTTATTGTGTTTTTCCATTTTTATTTAATTAATTGCTGATCTTATTATTTCCTTCCTTCTGCTGAGTAAAAATAAGTTTCATTGACATATTTAGTTTATAAAATTAGGTTTAATTTGCCCTTTTTTCTAATTTTTTTCTTTTTTCTAAGTTCTTAAAGTGGAAGCTTAAATCATTGGTTTGAAATATTTCTTATTTTTTTTAAAAAATTACTTATTTATTTATTTATTTATTTATTTATTTATTTATTTATGAGAGCATGCACATTTGTGTTGCACACAAGCAGGGGAGGAGTGGGGGAGAAGGGAAGGAGCAAAGGAGGAGCGAGACGGAGGGAAAGAATCTCAAGCCAACTTGTGCTGAGTGGGGAACCCAACTCGGGGATGGATCTCATGATCCTGAGGTCATGACCTGAGTTGAAACCAAAACTCCAGTGGTCAACCAACCGAGTAACCCAGGCACCCTTCTTATTTTTTATTATAACCATTTAAAAAATACTATGGTTATAGACTTGGAATCTCTTTTGTCTGTGTCTCTTTGTTTTTTGCATGTCACTCTCTCTGTCTCTTGTTCCCTTTCTCTCTCCCTCTCTCATCATTTATACCAGGGGAAACAAGGTGCCATGTTGTGCAAATCCCTTTATAGTGACCCAGATGATGTGGTTAGAATCCATGATTCTATTTAATAACCCATAAAGAATTGAAGTTCTATGTCTAATAGTTCTCAAGAATGAAGCCTGGCAACAACTAAATGAGAAAGCTTAGAAGCTGATCTTTCGACCCCATTGAGATGTCTATAGCTCCAGTCACCTCATGAAATCTCATCAGAGACATTCAAACAAAGCACCAAGCTAAGCTGTTTTTGGAATCCTTCCCACAGCATCTCTGAGATAATAAAGGTTTTTTAAAAGCTGTTACCTCTTGGAATAATTTTGTTATGCAGAAACAGATAATTAATACAATCTCCCATCTTATATTCTCTTTTAAACTGGTATATTTACATTTAATATTTACACTTAATGAAATTATAATATAATTGTGTTTAAAACTGCCACCTTGTTTTCTACTCATTCTCCCTGCCTTTGCTCCCTTTTCCTTCCTTTCCTATCTATACATCTTTTATTATTACATTTTATCTACCCAATTGGTTATATCTATATATTTTTGTTCTTGCTGCAGGGTTTATAACACAGCTTTTTAACTTTCATGCATAATGTAACTCTTAAAATCCTATACTAATATTTTCTTTTTCCCATAATTTGGGCTATGGTCATTCATGCCTTCTGTAATGCAATAAACTGCACAACTTATTATTACTTTTGTTTTAAGCAGTAAATTGTCTTTTACAGAGATTAAAAACTGAAGGAAAGAATATCTTACATTTACCCACAAATTTACCAATTATAACTCAATTAATTTTTTTGTGAAGATCCAGGTTTCTATCTTTTATACTCTTCCTTATACTGGAGAATTTTTGTATATTTCTCAAGAAAGGTTTGATGGCTTTTATCCATGTTGTAGCATGAATTTGTATTTTATTCCATTTTATTGCCAAAATAATATTCCATTATATAGGTATGCCACATTGGCTATTATGAATCATGCTGCTATGACATTTTGTATGCAAGCTTTTGCACTGACATTTTTCAAACCTCTTGCACATATGCCTAAGAGTGAAATTGCAGAATCAAATGAAAATTCCAGGCTTAACTTTTTCCAGAATGGGCACTGTCTTCTCATAAGTGTTTGGACCAGTTTACATTCACACTAGCAGTACGTGAGAGTTCCAACTTCTTTGTATACTAACCAGCATTTGCTAATGTGTCCTATGTTCATTATGGCTTTCTTAGGGGGTGGGAAGTGGTAACTCATTGTGGTGCTGATTTGCATTTCCTTGATGGCTATTGAGGTTAAACACTTTTCCATGTGCTTGATGAACATTTATATATTCTCTTTGGAGAAATTTCTATTCAACTCCATTGTCCATTTTATAATTGGTTAGTGTGTTTTCATTACTGTGTTATAGATATTCTTTGTATATTCACAGCTATCTTGATTGGGAAACTCTTGATTGTCAAGGCTGCTTGTGGGGCCTCATTGGACAATGATGAGGTAGTTGAACTACCACAAAGTTAGCTGTTCTTACTGAGATTCAGCAATTTTTTGCTTTTGTTTTAATAAATGTTCTTTGGATATTTGCAAATCTGTGGTTAATTTAGGAGCTCTTGAAAGATTGATTTTGACAATTTATTGCCACTGTTTTGCTGCTTTTCTGAAAGGACAGGATTTGGGTTCTCTTTATTCAATCATTTCAGAAGACCTTCCTAGGATTCATTATGTATGGTTTCTTTTTCCTTTTTTAAAAACTTCTGTAGTTTGGAAGTTATATAAACTTCTGGTTAATATTGCTGCACCACAGACTACCCTAAAACGTTGTGGTTTAAAACAAAAACAATTTTATTATGCACATTGATTCTATGGGTCACAAATTAACACAGAGCATAGTAGAGATGGGTTGCCTCTTTTTAAAAATTTTTTTAAATTTATTTATGATAGTCACAGAGAGAGAGAGATTGGCAGAGACATAGGCAGAGGGAGAAGCAGGCTCCAGGCAGGGAGCCCGACGTGGGACTCCATCCTGGGACTCCAGGATCGCGCCCTGGGCCAAAGGCAGGAGCTAAACCGCTGCACCACCCAGGGATCCCTGCCTCTTTTCTTCTATGCCTGGGAGCTCGTGCTTTGGGAAGGCATGAAGGCTGGGAGTGAGTCCTCATTGGCTAGCTTCTTCTGCTTACCCTCCTTTATGGAGTCTAATTTTTCTTAACATACTTCAAATGTTATTCCTTAGAATTTTGGCCCCTTTTTTCCCCTTCTCAATCTGTAGTAGTCTTTTGGGTGATTTTATCTCATTGCTTCAGTTAATGGCTCTTGAAATATATAGTTGAAGTACATTTTTCGTTCCCAGCCTTCACACCTGTATATAGCCAAAAAGTCTAATCTCGACATGGCATAAATGTTCCTTTCCAAAAATCTGTCTCTTGCTATATTTCCTAATGAATGATTGAAGTGTTCAGCATTTTATCCAAGTAAGGAAACTTGCAATTACAATTTCCTTTTAAAGCTCAAATTCACTCAATTTCTTATGTTTTCTGTAAATTGGAATTCTCACCTATATTTTTATATTTTCAAGATCTATGCTGTAGCTATAGGTAAAAAAAATACACTCAGTGGAGACTTTAAATTCTACACACCAAATATTTGCTGATAGAAAACTTTATAAGTCTCAAAAAGTTATGTCAATATTAATTCAATATTATAGTAAAATTAATGTGAAAAACCAGAAGCATAATGAGTTCATTGAAGACTGGGATAAGAACAGAAGTTTTTAATACTGAATTATAAGATGAAGAAGTTGAATAAAATTCTTAAGGACCTAGAAAGAAGACCTTTGGATTAGTTGCCTATGTTCAGAATTAATTATGATAAAATTAGTTTGATTAATATGATAATTATGATAAAAAGTTAGCTCTAAAGTTAGAATTGGCTCTTTTTGGTTTTTTTTTTTTTTTTTTGGACTTTTTTGCATCCTTCCAAGTTTTAAATACTTTATAATAAGAAAAAGTCCTTTAAAAATGTTTTTAACTTGCTTTTATTATCATCAAATTTTACTCCCTGTTGAATTTTGTTGACTGTTCTTTTTTTAAGTTTTAATTCAATTTGCCAATGTATAGTATAACATCCAGTGCTTATCTCATCGTGTGCCCTCCTTAATGCCCATCAACCAGTTACCCTATTTGATTGTTCTTAATCATTAATACACTACCAATACTGTATTATTATGTGATTAAGGTCTTCATGACTTTGTGCCCCAAGACTCAAGCACATTTTGCTGAAATTAGGGATAGATAGTATAAGCCATGATTTATGACTGATGCCTAAAAGATTATCTGAAAATAACTAGGCACAGGGCAAATAAACAACCAGAGGTAAATGGAAATATTAAAAATGAAAGGTGCTTATGATGTGGGTAGAGGAGAACTCTTGCCAATTTAGAAAATAAGTTACTACTCTTCTTTACATCTCTTGTACTAACCCAACATTAACCTCACTAGCTACATTGATATAGTTGTGTAATCCAGGAGGGAAGAAGAAACTCACTTGAAAATAGATTGATAAAAAATAAAAAGTTCATTTTTATTAATACTAATGTTACAATTTAGTGTTATGTAGTATAGAAGAACTTATAATTTACAGTATATCACCTGTAAAATTGATAGATTTAGAGACTGGCTTTTGGTATTCCCGTACAACACAGCATGGTTCAGTACTGCAGTAATTATATATGTATTCCCAAGAGTTGCATGAAGACTTGCAAGCTCCACGAACAAGGTAACATTCTCTTTTTCTCCCTGCATCTTCTTTTGTTTTTTTCTGTGAAACTAGGAGAAAGTATCTATAATCATAAATCCAGATTTAATCCCCTTGCATAGATAAGTGGATAGATAATAGTCAGATAAGCATATAAGATTGTTTGAAGTATACAGTTAAGCCACTTTGTTTCTAAAATCATGTTCAGGCAACTATATAAAAAAGTTCACATTTTATCCCCTACGAGTTGTGACAATATACTTTTTATCCGACAATATTTCCTATGCCACTAGCTTTTTAAAAAATAAAATATCATTAAATCTCTAATCTGTGCATGCTTCTTTAAGAGTAAAGAGGAAAAAAATGTGGAAAAACAATCTACCTGCTTTGTTTTCTAAATAACCATTCACCTCCAACACCCCTTTCCCCCCACAAATTACTGGACTAGCTGTAGAAAGCTTAATATAGACAACTATAAATTCAGCTCATTAAATTACACTTAGAGAAGACAGTAGGTATGTAAGAAATCATAGTCTCTTTAAACAAAATAAACAGCATTTAATTCTACATCCTGGGCATTTTTTTCCCCTTTATCTTCTCAACTATCAGTTCCACTCATTTCTTCTTTCATGCAAAATAGAATGAATTGCATTATAAGTTCATGTGGAGTCTCCTAACAACAATTTAATTGTTTGATTTTTTTCCAGAGTAATGCACTTTTAAAAAACATTTTGCTCTTCCCTCTTTTTTCATAATAGCAAATATTACCTGATGGACCACAAGACACAGTGAGAACAAAGATCAGGAAAATACAAAGTATCTTCATTGCTGATATTGTTGAGGTAGACTTCAAAATGTCTGAGAGTTGTGCTATTTCTTGATTAAAAAAAAAAAAGATGAACTCTTGTTTTTATAGCTTTCTCAGGGTAATTACTATTCTGATTAATGCTGCCTTTCAAGATTGAGCACATATTCATGCATTGTGTAATAGCAACAAACAGAATAGAGGACTTAGTTCTGTTATGACTTCAACTAGCCAGATGTGAACTCATTTTCAGTTATACAAGCAAGTAATAGGGTGAAAGTCTTTTTAGGGATCCCTGGGTTGCTCAGTGGTTTGGCACCTGCCTTCAGCCCAGGGAGTGATCCTGGAGTCCAGGGATCAAGTCCCGCGTCAGGCTCCCTGCATGGAGCCTGCTTCTCCCTCTGCCTGTGTCTCTGCCTCTCTCTCTCTCTCTCTGTGTCTCTCATGAATAAATAAATAAAATCTTTTTTTAAAAAAAGAAAGAAAGTCTTTTTAAATTTTTAATTGAAAGCATATAATTGAAAGCATAAAATTTTCTATATTTTCAGTCTCATGTTTTCTTGATCAGCTATTATACACAGGCAGCGTTTTAAGCACTTTATATAGATTAACTAGCTTTATCTTCATTACAAATTTATAAAGTAAATTTCAGCTGAGGAAATTGTGGCACAGAGGGGTTATGTAATTGCCTCAAATCAGACTTGTAGTAACTGGTAAAGCAGAGGTGGACTCCATGCTAATGTGATGCCACTTATCTTCCACTTTCTTCACGTTCATAACCGAATAAAAGGGTGTTTATCATGTGAAATTATCCTCTGTATACATGGTCGGAACCAGGCAGTTTCTGGGAAGCAATTCTTCTACAGAAAGATAATATTTCTAAAACACAGTTTTGATACTGTTACATTAAGAGTTACTATCATGCTGCTATAAGAAAATCGGTATAATTCTTGACATATAATGACTTATTCATAGAACTATCTCATTCATAGGGGAAAGCAGTGTGTTAAAAGTTGAAAGAAACACTGGATTTAGATACAGAAAACTAATCTTGGCATCACGGTCTTCTGTTTTACTAGTTGTATGTTTGAGAGAAAATATTCACTGACTGAGCCTCAGGATTCTCTCTTTGAAGGCAGGATTGGCAGAAGCAGCCAACTTCAGAAGTTTAAGGTAAGAATTAAATAGACACCATAGCTGAAAAGAGATTTATAAGTAATTATCACATAAATACAAATACTTCTGCTGGGTGTGAAAAGTCCAAAAAGATATATCCTTACAAATTAATGATTTATGTTCTAATTCCTTCTGTCATTGAGGAAAAACAAATTAAAAGGATATTCTATAATCTGGGTTTTAAAGGCAGTAATCTAGTTTTGTTAATTCTCTCTTCATTTCTTATCCAAAAAGTGCTTATATATAGGCACATCATGGAAATTCTATTTTTCTCAATATCCTCTTTCTAAAAACACCAAAAAAATTTTTTTAAACTGCCGTAATTTTACTAAGACCTATTGTATTTAAGCAGAGCAAAATAACAGATACAAAAAATACAATAGAAAGTTAATAGGCATGGCGTTAGCATAACGGTGGCATGAAAAAGATGACAACCTAGGACAAAATAGCCCAGTTTTGCTTCAGCGCAGCTATGTCCATTCCACCTGTCTTAAAATAAGACCCTCCCACCAAGCTGGAATATCAGCATATCTGAATAACATATAAACATGGTCATTGTACCAATATTTTATTAGTAGTGAGTAGTAGTAGCAGTAGTAGTAGTAGTAGTGATTAGGTAGATGTGTTTCACACTGCCATAATGTGGCATGATTGTAAGCAACTGGCTCTTCATCAATTCTTTTATGTGTAAATTGGACGGTCGTCTTTTCTCTGTTTGCTAATATGAGGTAGTAACTAGTGACATCTAAATCACACAGAACAAGGATAAGGATTTGAGTGATTATCATCCCAATTCTAGCCAGGAAGTGACAGAAGTAGAATCAAAGTAGATGCACAGGAGAGAATTTGCTAATTTATTGCTTAAAATAGATATATTAGGGCTAATTTGAGAGAGATCCAGATTCTAGATTTCTACCAATAATTTTTTCAAAAGAGGAAAAGACAGAGACAAAGTGTGGGGAAAGGACAAAAATGAGATTGTAAGTAGTGATTAAGAAAAATAAAAGATATAGAGGATTTTTTTAAAGGTGAGAAAATTGACCTCATTTTCTTGCTCACAGAAAATGGCAAGAGGAGTGGGCCCAAAATATTTCTACTTGAGTGAGAATTTTGAATTCTTAGATGAAAAAAAGTTTTTTAATTTCTTTTTACAAGGTTAGATGATTATAGTTAATAATTCTACAATTCAAAGCCACAGGTAAGGACCCTTGAAGTTGTCTGTTCTTGGTGAAGAGAGCATGGCTAAGCTTTAGGGATATGGGGTTGATTTATGCCTATCATGCTTTTCCAGGGCAATGCCTATATGTTGAGAATGCCAGAAAAGAGTATGATGTTAAGAAGACAGATGAAAGAAGGAAGGAAGGAAGGAAGGAAGGAAGGAAGGAAGGAAGGAAGGAAGGAAGGAAGGAAGGAAGGAAGGGGAATGTTATTCTGTTAAAGGGGTTTCTAGTAAAAACTGGATACTTTTCTGCATAAACCCTTGATTTGTTGATCTGGCACTGGATCTCAGCTTGCATAGTCCAGGAAATAAGAGCCTAAAAAAAAAAACACCAGTCTCTTGCATTATGAAACTATGATGCCATATCCATTCTTTGCTTTTTACTACCAGGTGGCATGCATTATTTTACCCTTCCCTCTAAAAAATTGTATATTTTAGTTCACTGTTGGCTTCAAAGCTTTACGTTTAAAGAATCCATTATGGGACTAATTTTATCACAACAGTGGCAGACTGGCACTTTTTGGAAATTTTCAGATTCATCAGAATCATAAAATCTTTTTACAGATGAGAACAATGAGGATTACAGTATTAAGAAAAAAAGATTGCATAGATGTCAGTGGCTAGAATTTCTGCTACAGTTCCTATTTCTTTCTGCTATAAAAAGTATTTATGCAAGCTCTCATAATTATTGATGGTTCATCTTTTTACAAGCCATGAGCCCCAGAAGCTCCACTTTTCTGTCCTTCCAGATCCTGCTTCACCTGGGAAACATCTATTAAATACTTATTATGTGCAAGGCACTGTTCTAAGTAACTTAGAGGTATAGTGTGTTTAAATTTCATGAAAGCCCTAGGAAGCAGGAATAATATTTAGCCCCATTTTCATACACAAGGAAACTGATACATAGAGATTTAAGCAAGTTACTTACTTAAAATAACAAAGTCAACCACTGGCTGGTAAGTGGTGAAACTGAATTTGAACTTGGTCTGTTGTTGGACCCCACATTCTTAACCATTGTTATTACTACATGTTCTAGTCCCCTGGAATACTTATTTTAGACTTACAGGGGAATTTATATAATATAATGATGAAAATGGGGTTTCCAAGGTAAAAGAAATATTACAATTCATTTATTTTCACCCTTCATTTTTGCAGCTTAAGGACACTCTGAAAGCAGAAACTTCATAGAGAAAACACTCTGAGGAGATTATTTTAAGGAGAATCTACAGAAAACTTGGAGAAGAGCAGAAACTGATCTTTCCTTTCATCCTAAAAAATATCTTTCCAGTCCAGTCTTAGTCTTCCTTCACATTCTAAGGGGTAGGGGAGACCACTGCATGTTATGTATTCTCACTGAGAATGGGTCAAAAACAAGTTCTCATGCGGAACTCTGGTGCAATGTTTAGCTATTGTTCTATGTTAAGCCATATATAGGTGTCAAAGATAATGATATAAACCTTAAATTTTATTTATTTTTTTGAAGTTTTTATTCAAATTCCAGTTAGTTGACATACAGTGTAATATTAGTTTCAGGTGTACAATATAGTGTTTCAATACTTCCATACAACACCCGATGATCATCACAAGTGCACTCCTTAGTTCCCATCATCTATTACACCCACTCACCCCACCTCCCCTCTGGTGACCATCAGTTTGTTCTCTATACTTGAGTCCTAAATCTTAAATTTTATTTTATTTTTTAAAGATTTATTTATGTATTCATGAAACACACACACACACAGAGGCAGAGACATAGGCAGAGGAAGAAGCAGGCTCCATGCAGGGAGCTCGATGTGGGACTCGATCCCAGGACTCCAGAATCACACTCTGAATCAGAGCAGATGCCCAACTACTGAGCTACCCAGGCATCCCTAAATCTTAAATTTTAAACCAACCTTAAAGATAACTATTAGAGTGTATGGTCTTGTGGATAATGGTATCCAATGTCTATTGGCTTGTGTGCTTTGTCTTGATCTGCAGAACAAATTTATAGTTTACAAAATGTATGTTTTATACCATCTCATTTCTAATGAGTCATCTTTTCAAAAAATTACACATAAAAGAATTGATGAAGAGCCAGTTGCTTACAATCATGCCACATTATGACAGTGTGAAACACATCTACCTGATCACTACTACTACTACTACTACTACTACTACTGCTGCTACTACTACTCACTACTAATAAAATATTGGTACAATGGCCATGTTTATATGTTATTCAGTTCCTGGAATTAATCTCTTCCAGTGTATAAGATGATGTCTACCACCCACACTTTCTTTTTCTTGTTTTTTAAATATCTATTTATTTATTTGAGAGAGAGCAGAAGCAGGAGGGGCAGAGAGAGAGAGAATCTGAAGCATACTACACACTAAGTGCAGGGCCTGATGTGGAGCTCAATCTCACAGACCTGAGATCAGGACCTGAGCCAAAACCAATAGTTATTCACTCAACTGACTGCACCCATACTTTTAACAGTGTCCTTGAGCTTAAGGTTATAGATGTTGGGTATAAGTGAGGCTTGGGTGATAGGAAAGAGGAAGGGAAGGTAAAGGAAAGAAATATTGAAATGTACAGATTAGTAAATACTGAGAGAGATAATATAAAACAAAGCCATAGTGAAGTAAGTAGGGCCTATTGCAGTTTTACCTTTCTACACAGTGATAAAGAAATATTAGTCTGAAACTATGTCCAGCAGTCACTGTTTAGTAGATGCTTAAGCAATATTTAATGAAAACACATTTTTTGTTGTTGTTGTTACTGATGCCTACTTCTAATATCTTTGCTTGTTAGACTGTCACTTAAGTTAGTGGCTACAAAACGATGGCATTCTGTAACTGTCAAGCTTATTACTTTCTCCTATTATGTATCAGTGAGCTATCTTACACAAAGAAAACCCATGTAGTGATCAAAGTATTACATTTTAATTTCAAAAATAGAGTATCGATTATCTGCTGTGATACATTATTGTTTGCTTCATCTTTTTACATCTGAGTGAATTTTAAAGTGTGGGTTATAAATTCAATAGCCATTAATATTTATTTCACATATTTTGCATACAATCCACTTCTCCGTGTCAATTCTAATTTTACTCAGATGAAGACTATTTCCTCACTGAACACATGTTACTTTAAACTCATCCGACTGTAATGTTCTCTTTTGTTCAGAAGGATTTTGGTTGTGTGTGTGTGTGTGTGTGTGTGTATGTGCATGTGTTATGTATTGATATGTGATATTTAGGACTCATTATTAAGTATTTCAATCACATCTTTCAAGCCCTTCACCTTTTTACCCAGAATCACAGTTTATTTGTCTTATTCTAATCTCTGGTCTCTGCTGTTCACATATCATCGTATCAGAGATTTTTGAAGGCTTTTTTGGTGTCTATTCCAATAATATTGACCCTTACTTCTTTCCAGTTTTGTAAGTGTGCGTTCCTCATTTGTTTTATTTAAAATGAACTTGGTTCATTATTGGCTTGTTTTATGATTTACTCATATATTGTGGTGTGATTACCATTACTATTACTACTGTCATTAACTTCTCACTGGAATATGAACTCCATGGGGGTGGAGATTTTGACAGCTATCATGGAATTTAGATAGACATTGAATGTATATTACTGAATGGGAATTGAAATGATGTTATATTTACTGAATGGAGATTGAAATAAAATTATAGTAGCAATTGTAGTATCTGTCATTTATCTATTTAAAAACATTTTGGAAAATGGCACTTCTAAGAAAGTGAATGCCAGAATACACAATTCAGTTTCTAATCCTAAGGGATGAGAGACTGATTCACAAAGAGTTTTTATCGGGGATCCCTGGGTGGCTCAGCGGTTTAGCGTCTGCCTTCGGTCTAGGGTGTGATCCTGGAGTCCCAGGATCAAGTCCCACATCGGGCTCCCTGCATGGAGCCTGCTTCTCCCTCTGCCTGTGTCTCTGCCTTTCTCTCTCAGTCTGTCTCTCATGAATAAATAAATAAAATATTTAAAAATAAACCAAAGAGTTTTTATCCATTTCTTCCCTTATGGAGTATGAAAGATGATGAGGGGAACTAATGTTTTGTCTTCCCAAGCTTTAAAAAGTAATTGTGGTTTACCCCTGCACCTACAGCTTGCATAAAGAGCCATGAGAGAAATGTTCTGAAAAAGTAGGTAGACCATGTAGAAAGTATATCCTTTACAACTGTACTTTCTATTTTATTTTTCACATTTAGCAAAAGGCTTAGTTCTCACTAGGTCCCCAATAAATAATAGTGAGTATGTACTGAACATTTACTAAATATGAGTTAAGGCCTGAACACTTATAATTTAATTTTTTTTTTGCTTGTTTGTTTTTTAAAGATTTTATTTGTTTATTCATGAAAGACACAGAGAGGCAGAGACATGGGCAGAGGGAGAAGCAGATTTCCTGAGGGGAGCTAGTTGTTGAACACAATCCGAGGACGCCAGGATCATGACCTGAGTGAAGGCAGATGCTCAATCACAGAGCCATCCAGGTGCCCCAACACTTTTCATTTATGATCTCAGTAAAACATAACAGCAACCTTACAAAGTCATTATACTATCATCATTTCACAATGAGGCAAAAGAGGCTTATTCTGTAATACTCTGTTAAAGTCCCTGTACTATTAATTTCCATTGCTGACATTAGACCCCAAAAGCAGTGTAATTCTTGAACCTAAATTCCTACCTGCTACACTAGAATCAATGAATTTGTAAATGAACAAACTGAGAGACAAAACTGTTTTTTTCTTTTTTCTTTCTTTCTTTTTTAAAGATTTTATTTATTCATGAGACACACAGAGAGAGAGAGAGAGAGAGAGAGAGAGAGATGCAGAGACACAGAGGCAGAGGAAGAAGCAGAATCCATGCAGGGAGCCCAATGTGGGACTTGATCCTGGGTCTCCAGGATCACACCCTGGGCCAAAGGCAGGTGCTAAACCACTGAGCCACCCAGGGATCCCCCAAAACTCAGTTTCTTAAATTCTTTATGCCTCTGTTTACAGCATGAAACAAAAGCTATTAACCCATAGTAAATGGTAGATGACTGACTGAACCTAAAAATAAAAAGCTAACTCATGTCTAGAAATAGCAGAAGGATTAGATGAATCAATGGTTCTCTGTCAGCATTTTTAGAATCATTGGGATAATTAAAAACAAAACAAAACAAAACAAAACAAAAAACCAGCCCACACTCCTGGGCACCATCCCTGAATAGTCCCATTCCGTTATTTAGGGATGTGGTTCAGAGATTTGCACTTTTAAACAAATCCACTCAATTTTTTCCTATGCTTACCTAGATCTGATACCACTGATTTATGTACACTCTGTTTTTATCGGAGTGAACTCATCCACATCATTTCTGCCCTTTGTCCCGTCAGCCTCATCACTGCCCTTGGTCTATTTAAGTCCTTCCTGGAATGCAGAATGAAGCATAATGTTCTCCCACCAAGCCCAGAAGAACATGAATACCCCAGGATGGGTATGTTCAAGCCCTCTATTGAAGCAGTGTCATAGTATAGACAGACTGACCCGAGTGTGAATGCCATTAACTACTTTCTGGCCATGTGGCCCTTATGCAAAGGGTGTTTCCCCTCAGAATGGAAACATTCTGAATCTCAGCTTCATTAGGAAATTGGGAATAAAATTAGTTACCTGCATACATGATAGGAAGATAAATGACAAAGTTTAATACTTAATGTGACCTAAAGTAATGTTCCTTCCCTTTGCTTTCCTGCCCTCTATGTTTTACTGTGCTCCAGGAATTTAATACAAGGTCATATAATGAGAATTTATTTTAGAAGCTGAAACCGAACTGAAGAGTATAGAAAGCTGATCAAATGTATGCTCACATTCTTTGCAAAATGATTCACAGACTCTCAGAAATGAAGAAAACAAGATTTATAAAGCATTTCTCAAGTCCATTCAATACAGTTCTCTACTTCTGGATATCCATACCCCTGACTAATCACATCCACCTGGTACCTCTTGATTAGACTGGCTGATTTTTAGAAGTCGAACATTGCTATTCTTTCACATGAGCAAAACCTGGCATTACAGTTCAGCCATGTTTTTATTAAGTGATCTTTTTTAGATCCATTTTCCTTATCTATAAATTGGTGATTTTAATATCAAACTTATTGGCTTCTATTGCATGTCAGATGAGACAATGCACGAACCTGACAAAGATGCTCATTAAAAATTTTAAAAATGACAGAATTCTTATTATGTATTGGTACAACTCACGACTCGAGGATAAGGCATTAGGCAAGATAAGCATGGTCACAACTATAGTTGGTACTTAATTTTCATATTGAATTGTTTCATAAAATCCAAGAATGTTAGGGAAGAGAGACTATCAAGAGAAGCACTATAATAAGTGATCAAGGATGAATTCTACGGGGGATCCCTGAATGGCTCAGTGATTTAGCACCTGTCTTCAGCCCAGGGCGTGATCCTGGAGTCCCAGGATGGAGTCCCACATCAGGTTCCCCACAGGAACCTACTTCTCCCTCTGCCTGTGTCTCTGCCTCTCTGTGTGTGTGTCTCTAATGCATAAATAAATAAAATAAAATCTTTAAAAAAAAGGATGAATTCTACTGTCCTGAGAAATGAGTGGCCAAAAAAAGGGGTCCCTTACAGAGATACAAAGTTTGATATTTTAACAGCATAATGTGTGTGAGGAACAAAAACAGGCCAATGAGCTGAGTTCAGTGAGCTATGGCACACATGGCAGGGGAGCGGTCAAGGAGTGGGAGGGGATTGGTTCCTGCAGCTTTTTAAGCCACAATGAAGTGATGGATTTTATTATATGTTTCCTAGAAGCTATTTAAGAGTTCATGAGTTCACTTTGGCTCCTGGTAGAACTGCTTAGAAGGAAGCAGGAAGAGGGCCAGGGAGGGAGGTAATTTTGGAGACTCTTTCAGTGGTCTGTCAGGACAAGATACTGCCCTACATAAAGTGTCTCTGTTAGCTGCCTATCCATTGCTCTCCTTGCACTTTACTTCCCCTACATTTTGCTCAATTTTCCTCACTGGAAACCTACCTAAACTCCTACCTCTTAGATCTATCTGACCACAGATAAGGAGAGCCTGTGCCTGACATTTAAACCTATTGCCAGGTCACTGACCATTGAGAAGTCTGTCCTCTCCTCCTTGCTTCCGGTCATAGGAGGGGGAGGGTTTGGACTCCCTGTGCTTTCTTAAGGAACAATCCGACAAGATGGCATATTGAGCCATGAGGGAGTTTAGAGCAGAAAGTTTTCCTTTTATCTTATGATATATGTGCACTTTAAGGGAGCTTGATACCCACAATGATATTGCCACCTAACACACAGGAAAAAACAAACATCTTCCTACCTTGATAGAAGCGCGAACTCTTCTCACTGTAGCATCCCAGGTGTTCTCTCTTTAATTCCCAGGCCGAATTCATAGATTTTCAGGATAATTTGAAGGTTTTCTAGGTAATTTGGTGAGGACAGGTGATTTGGAGACCCTGCTCTTCTGCCATCTTGCCCCTCCTCCCATCAGGGAAATACAGATCAAAACCACAGTGAGATCCCACCTCACACCAGTGAGAATGGGGAAAATTAACAAGACAGGAAACCACAAATGTTGGGGAGGATGCGGAGAAAAGGGAACCCTCTTACGCTGTTGGTGGGAATGTGAACTGGTGCAGCCACTCTGGAAAACTGTGTGGAGGTTCCTCAAAGAGTTAAAAATAGACCTGCCCTACGACCCAGCAATTGCACTGCTGGGGATTTACCCCACAGATACAGATGCAATGAAACACCAGGACACTTGCACCCCGATGTTTATAGCAGCAATGTCCACAATAGCCAAACTGTGGAAGGAGCCTCGGTGTCCATCGAAAGATGAATGGATAAAGAAGATGTGGTTTATGTATACAATGGAATATTACTCAGCCATTAGAAATGACAAATACCCACCATTTGCTTCAACGTGGATAGAACTTGAGGGTATTATGCTGAGTGAAGTAAGTCAGTCGGAGAAGGACAAATATTATATGTTCTCATTCATTTGGGGAATATAAATAATAGTGAAAGGGAATATAAGGGAAGGGAGAAGAAATGGGTAGGAAATATCAGAAAGGGAGACAGAACGTAAAGACTGCTAACTCTGGGAAACAAACTAGGGGTGGTAGAAGGGGAGGAGGGCGGGGGGGTGGGAGTGATTGGGTGACGGGCACTGGGGGTTATTCTGTATGTTGGTAAATTGAACACCAATAAAAAAAAAAGATAAACCTGTAAGTTAGCAAAAATAAAAAAATAAAACAAACAAACAAACAAACAGACAAACAGAAGCTTCCCCTCCAACCTCTACCACCCACCCCAGGAAAAATTGCAGCTTAGCTGAGAGATGAGAATAAATGCTTGAGAGGAAAGAGAGGGAAAAGGAAAAGGAGGAAGAGAGACAGAGGGAATAACATAGAAATTGACTGGTAGATGAATGTAGTTCTGATGTGTTGTTAAGATCATATTTCTTGAACTTGAATGTGAATGCCCTGGATTCTTATTGAAAAGAAGGTTCTATTTCAGTAGATATGGGACAGGGCAGAGATGTTCCATTACTGATAAGCTCTCTTGTGATCTAAATGCTCTAGATCCATGGTGCACACGGAGCCTGGAGGCCCTGGTTCATGTGTTTGAGCAGGCACTTATTTGCAGGTCTGGGCTGCTGGTCCTCCCTCACATAGTCGTCCTGTAAGGAGAACTCCCCTGGGTATGGTGACATCCACAGAGCAGAGGGACACTGGTGCAATGACTATTCTTCATTTATCATCAGGATTTGTTTGTATAGTAGTGAAAGTTGAAACAAAGACAAGAATATCAACATTAGTTTTGCTCAGACAGTTTTTAGGAAAATGAAATTCTCCAGTTTATCTCTCTCCTCCAGTCAGTGGAGTGAGTACAGTTTAGAGGGGAAGAAAATCAACTGGGGAAGGGTTGAGATCTCTTCAGGTTGTCTCCTTATAAGCTGCAAAGGAAAACCCTTAACAAGAATGGGTAGTGGGAAAGATATTACCAGTGAAAATAAAACAGTGATTTAAATTTAGGTTTCTATTTCAGGTGAGAGTTAAAGATATTAAAAGATAAAGGATTACTTTTTTTTTAATTTTTATTTTTTAAGAGATTTTATTATTTATTTGGGGCCAGGGAGGGGTTCAGGGAGAGGGAGAAACAGACTCCCCCCTGAGCAGGGTGCCTGACCTGGGGCTTGGGGCCCAGGACCCTGGGATCACGATCTAAGTTGAAGGCAGATGCTTAACTGGCTGAGCCATCCAGGCACCCAAGGATTACTATTTTGACCATCATCTTTCAGCTAGCTCCCAAAAGCTTCCAATCTTAATGTTCTTAGTCACAAGTTTAGCCCCGTCCTGCTGAATTAATCGTGGACTCTTTATAAGCCCTGTTACTGTATTTGTTTGGTTCATACATAGTAATCTGGATCCAACTCCAAGAATGCCAGATCACTGACCGTTGAGAAGTCTGTCCTCTCCGTCAATAGGCTTCAAGGAAAAATTCCAATAAATATATTACTCTTACTTGTGGGAATGTGTGCCAAAAAGAAGGAAAATGTTAGAAATAAATTCTCATGGCAGGTGCAGTTTCTTAAAGCAAGAAACAATGAGATTATACATATGAAGCTCTCTAGAGTTTGGGAGGAGAGACATACCCATATTTCTAGCTCACTCATGTGGTTCCTAGTTTAGTTTACTGAATCTTAAAAGATTATTGAATCTGTGGCTTATTGAGAGGGACTATAGCTGAAAAACCTCTCCAACATACCTCAGAAAAACTAAAGAGAACCTTCATGTGTCCTTTAAAGCTTAGTGGTTTTCAAGGATGTTCAGTTTGTTAATGATTCCTCAGTAATCTCCTGGGTAGTTGTTTTAAGTGTCTGACCTCTGAATTTCCAGTTTTCATTGAGAAAACATTATTACCCTTGTTCTTTTAAACTATCTTCCCAGCTAACATAGTTATCTGTGGAAATTGAAACTGTGTGGGTGATACTTGGACAACCCGTCTCTGAGTCACAGACATTGTACTTTAGGACATCGGCCCACAGGTCTCCTCTGTCCTCTGCAGAGTGCTTCTGTGGCTTCTGTGTTCTGCTTGATGGATGATATGTTCTTTGAAGTGGCTAGCCACTCTTCGCCACCTTGTGAGTGTACTTAAACTCATCTGTCTGCTCACGGCCCTGATATTCATCGTGGATTCAATGATTTTGCACTTTGTCATCCTCTCAGATCGGGTGGGGGGAGCACCTCTCTTCACTGTTTCTGTTGCTACCATTGCTGTTCTAGCTGAAGTCTATGGTCTTCTTTCCTGACCAGTTTAATGCCTCATGTTTCAAGGTCCCCAAATGGGATATCTTTATTTCCCACATATCCCCAGTGTGACAACTATAATGTTTCATGTTATCACTATTATAAATAGTGTTTTTCTGATTCTCTGCCTTGCATAGAACTATGACCACATCTCTCACAACACCAAGGCCATTGCTGGTTAGTTGTACTTTCCCCAGCTTCACCCCACATTGGACTCCCTCGTGTCTGGCCTTTATCACTCTAGCTTTTGGTTTCCTCTTTCATCTAGCGTGTAAAGTTAGTTCATTCTGATGAACACAATTGGAATATTAATAATCTTAAAATTGTACTTTGTCTAAAATTTCTAGCTAGCCAATAAGGGTTCTAAATTCTTTCTCTGTCTGACACGTTACCAGAACCAGAAATCTCTGAGCATTTTAAAATTTTTATTTATTTATTTAATTTTTTAAAGTATGACTTTGCCCAATGATATGAAGTCTCAAGCATACATGTGAAAAGGAAATCTATTTAAAAGCCAGGACATTTACATGCAACAGTTCTGAAAAAGATAAGAAAACTTTGGAATTTTCTTATCACCTAACATGGAGCAGAAGTCAAAGTAAAAATAATTAATATTCTTCTCTGAGTTGGTTTGTTAGTAAAACTGAATGTCATTATCTTAATAATTTGCATTTAATCTTTGAAAGATTATGCGACTTGGCCTTTGAACTGGTGTCTTTCAGCTCTTGAAGATATGATGCCTACTCTTGACTGATCTCATCACTGTAGATGGGAACTGAATACAACACCCAATATCTGTAGGCTGTCTGCCAAGACACACATGTATAGACACAAACGTACATGTTGCGAAAAGTCATCAAAAGTTTTTCTCCACTCTGGTCTAAATTATTATTCTCAAGAAAGAATATACCTCTCAAAATAGCTCAAGAAAAAGAAAAGAATATATATATATTTAAAGATTTATTTATTTATGTTAGACAGAGTGTGAGTAGAAGGAGTGGCAGAGAGGGAAGGAGAGAGAGAATCCTCAGACTCCCTGCTGAGAGCAGAGCCCAACACAGGGCTCCATCCCATGACTCTGAGATCATGACTGAGAAGAATTCAAGAATCAGACACATAACCAACTGAGCCAACAGATGCCCCAAACAAGAATATATTTGAAGGTTGAAAAAACGTCAGATGTAAATTCAGCAAAAGCTAGTTTTGAGAAGAGGCAACAAGAATGGTGGTCTTGTATTTCAGTCATTTCTTTTTACCAGCTCCCCTATTCTACAGGTTCACTTGTTCCATTCCATTATCCTCTGTCTCACAACTGGCTCCCTTATATCCTCAGTGCTCAGGTACTATCATATCATCCCAAACTTGATTTGACATAAACCTTCAATGAATATGTTCAACACTCATTGCAATATCCCTCTTCTTCCCCCCTATATAGAAGCTACATAAATCACATACCTTGAGTCAAATAAAAGATGTACAGTTACAGTAAAGAAACAAAAATTATCTCCAGTGAGAAATTAGATAATTAAAATGTGATTTAACGTGAGTATTGCTTTTTACATTTATCGAGTGATTGCTATGTACATTTATTGAGTGATTTCAGGCACTGAAATTGGAAAATGAAATTTTCCAATTTATTATCATTTTATATATATGAAAACCAAAATGTAGACAAGTTAAGTTACATGCTCAAAGTAACATAACTAGCAACAATAACATTCAGCTAGCTCCCAGACCATCTGTCTCCAGGGGTGTGACATAAAGACCTATATTCCAAATACTTTGCCTACAAGTAAAACAAGATGGTATCAATCAAAACATGTACATGTAAGGGTGAAATTGTCTATGAAGCAGAACCACATGAGACAAAAACTAATCATATATGTATATATATATACACACACACACTCCTACCTAGTAGAGTAAACTTATATGGGATATGAAAACCTCAGGCCTTCATTCCAATGCTAGTTAACATACAAACCCCTCATCTAATTCCAACTATCCTTATTCTTTGTGCATAAGAAAAATTCCTCATAACTTCGCTTCCCATGTAAATTGCCTACAGGGAAAATACGCATTTGCCAGGCCAACACAAGGGATCAATAAGCCCAAGGATATAATTTCTTATTATAGATACAAAATTAATATATTGTATTAAACCGTTTAGGCTAAAATTGCCAGTGAGTATCCTAAATCTGATGCACTTTATGGCACCTGAAAAATAGACCTTGTGGTAAAACAAAGGTTCAAAGAGAGCCATGGTGAAACTGTGCAAGGTAATGGTTGATTTTGAAGATCTCTCTGAAAGCAACCTGCTTGACAACAGCTCCAGCTTGGCAGCCAAAGGGTGAGAAGTACTAAAATGCTTGATGTGGGTCCTGTGTTTTGCCTCCTGTGACACTGAAGCACTTTTGATCACCATGCAGGCTCTCCAGGGCATGACTAGGAAAAATCAGAAAGAAAACATAGAGAAAAAAATGAAGAGGACTTTTGGCGAGTCATGGACACTGAACTCATACCAGGAAGATAATGGTTTCCTTTCACAACATTTTAAACAATTCATATTTGCCAAAATGTGACCTGAATCTGGGCAGTCTTGTGTTTTTACATCTGCGTATGTATGTGTTTGTGGGACTGGAGGGATCAAAGTATGTTTTCTATCACCCAATATCATTCTTGTGTGTATGTATGTGTGTGTGCGTGTGTCACACAGTTGCTAGTATTACATCCTTTGGAGCACTGAATCCATCCTTTCATTACCTTGCCACTCTTTTTAGATTAGACTCTCAAATCCCTAAACTAAATAATTTAGAAATAAAAGTGTAAATGTTATCTTAGAAGTGATTTTTTTAATGGAATCACAAATATGAAAGAAACAAAACTGTGGAGACAATAAAGGGAATAGTTGTAGCTAAGGGTTAGTGGGAAGGAAAGGAACAAATAGGCAGAGTGTAAAGGATTTTTAGGATAGTGGAACTATTCTGTATGATACTATAATGGTGAATACATGTCATTATACATTTGTCAAAATCCATACAATGCACAACCCCATGTGAACTTTAATGTAAACCATGCACTTTGTGTGATAATAGTGTGTCAGTGTAGATTTGTAGATTGTAACAAATATACCACTCTAGTGCTGATGTTGATGGAAGAAGCTTGTTGTGCATGTGTTGGGTTAGGGGGCATATGGTAACTTTATTTATTTTCTGCTCAATTTTGTTGGACTTAAAACTGTTTTAAATGTAAATTTCATTTCTAAAATTATAATCATAAATACTAATTATGACATTTTTAATTTAAATAAGAAATGTATTTCTGTTTCCTTATTTTAAAAGTGAGAAAACTAAAATCTAGAGAAGTCTAAAAAACAATTTTTCAAATTACTGTGGAAATAACAATATCTCCAAAGTGTTTTCAGTTATTATATGTCTTTCTTATTATCCTCCAACATCCTTCAAGTGAAATCTCCAAGTTATAGGTTTTGTTTGAAAATCACAGACATCCAACTCAAAGTAGCTTAAGTATTAATATATAAATGTAGACTTTAATGAATCTCATACAAACCCAACTGAACCAAACAAAAGAGGAAAGCCAAATGTGGGGATTGCTCTAAGAAAAACTATAATGGGATTCATTCACAGTAATCTTTCTCAGTAATTCTCATATCTACTTCTCTCCATATTGGCTTCCTATTGGTCTTCTAGCCTATCAGAGAGTTGGGGAATGGGGAGGGTTATTTTGTTAGTAGAAGCACCAAAATCACTTTATTATGGAAGTGTGATTACAAAGGAAGGTGTTAATAATTTCAGGTAAAGACTGATTGGACCACGGTGGTCAGAGGTTGAACTTTTAATATTACTATGGCTAAAAGCAAGATTTGTAAGAAAATGTTGACCCTGAGGCTAGAATGATGGGACACATTCCCCCAAAGTGCAAGTACAGCATGGACACAGCACTAGAGAACTTGTTGCAAATGTAACAAATAAAGAAATTGATGTCTATCATAGGTAAAAAGAATTATTCTCCTCATTTTATACATGACGGAAACAGACAGAAATAATACTCATGTGTTTTTCCATATATGAGAAAATTTAAACACAAACATTTTATTTGATGTTAATTATACTTTAATAAAGGTTTTAAAAATGTTTAAAAACACATAAAAACTTAAATTTCCAGGGGTGCCTGAGTGGCTCAGTTGGTTAAGGGTCCAACTCTTGGTTTTGGGTCAGGTCATGATCTCTGGGTCACAGGATCAAGCCCCACTTTGGGTTCTGAGCTCAGCCTGGAATCTTTTTTAATATTTTATTTTATTATTTTTTTTAAAAATTATTTATTTATTAATGAGAGAGAGAGAGTGCGGCAGAGGGAGAAGCAGGCTCCATGCAGGGAGTCTGCCGTGGGACTCGATCCCAGGTCTCCAAGATCAGGCCCTGGGCTGAAAGTGGCGCTAAACCACTGAGCCACCAAGGCTGCCCAAGTATGGAATCTTCTTGAGATTCTCTCTCTCGCGCGCGCTCTCTCTCGCTCGCTCTCGCTCTCTCGCTCTCCCTTTCTCTCTTAAATAAATAATAAAGAAATATATCTTTTAAAAAAACAAACCTTAAATTTCCAGTCTAGACATAGAGAAGCTACTGCCACTAAGAAATTTAGTTAACCAACATAAATACCAAAAATCCAATAACAATGCTCAATGGAAGTTAAAAGAAAAAAAAAAACAAAACAAAAACAAAACAAAAAACAAACAAAAAAGTTCAATAGCATCAAGCATAAGGCATTTAAGACATAAGACATAAGACATCAGATATAAGGTATTTAAGAAAATTAGAATGACCAAGAAAACCTGTGCTTCTAATTATCTTCAGGAGATGCTTTGCAGATATGTCTCAGTGGTAGAGGACAACTAGCCTGGCAAAGAAGAGCAAAGAAATGAATTAGAAGATCGTCCAAAAGATCAGTTTTCTTTCCTAAATGTTAGCATTTATGCTCTCACATTTAATTTTAATCCCTTCGTAAGCATAGTTTTAAAATGATTTATAAACCGTATGCTTACTTTATTGAAAACACCACATCTTCCAAGATAGTCTATATTATTTGGCATTATGTATGACTGCTCCTCCTGAAAATACCTTTCTTAATTCTAACTTTATTTCAATTATAACTATTTAAAACTCCCTATCTTTTTCTTTTCCATGTTGTGTTCTTAAATATGAGTACTTCTCTAGATAGGGTCTTTGAATCTTCATTATTTATGTAGGCATCCAGGTATCAATTCACTTATTCTATAAAATGGTATCAAGTATCTACCCTTGGCCAATCTCTATGCCAGACTCTAGGAGTACCCGATAATTGAAACACATGTGAAGCTCCTTCCCCTCAAATATCACCTCCTCTATGAAGTCTTCCGTGACCACTCTAAGAAAAGTTATAATCTCTCCTGTCCTCTCACAGCATCTATATGCGTAACTCATCTGGTATATATAGCATTCTACCATAAAAGGGGATTTCTCTAAGTAATATCTTCTATCTTTATTGGGGAGAATATTTCTTAAGCATATCCTTCAAATCCAAAATTCAAATTTTTGTCATTTTATTTTGACAAGGTAAAGGTTTCACTAACTAAACGAAGATAAACAGCCAAGGAAGACCTTATTGAAGCCTGCAGCAATAGAGGAGAGAAAGTGAACTCAATTCCAATGAAACAAAATGCAAGAAGACTCTTAAGGTCTGGTGTGACCAAGTAGAAAAGCACTAAGGGATGACATGGGTGAAAAGGTTGATCACTGAGCTACCTTGAGCATAGCAAGTTATCCCTGAGTTTGCCAATGCTTTCCTCTGTGATTAGGCCTTCTGTATTTGATAACTGGCACTCATTGAAGTTAGGCTTTTAGCCTCTCACAGAGACTGAGAGACAGGAGTGTTATGTCCTTTGAAATGTATATTTCAAAGGGATGATTCTCAGGTCCTTGAGAAAGATATTTCTGGTACTACTGAGGAGAAGCTGGAAGATTTACATATATTTCAAAGGAACAGAGAAAGAATTTACAATTGCAAGTTTTCTAAAGTAAATTCAATAAGAAAAGTGAGGTCAGGGGCCTTTTGTCAGGAAGAAATCTGTCTGAAGTTTAGTCAAAGCTGAGGGGAACATGAAAGCTATCTTGATCACATTCCTTTGGTTGACCTTTGAAGCATCATCCTTTGAAGCAGCAAGAAAATCAGCATTGCCATTTCAACACAACTACTATATTTTGTGTCCAAAGTATAATCATATCAATGATTACATTTTTATAAAAGTTTTAAAGACAAAAAAGTGAAAAAAAAAACAAACTTTTATAAAAATAAATAAGAACAATTGAGAAAGTAGAAAAAAATAACATACACTGATTGGGTGTCCCTTTACTTAGTTTAGGTTAAGCAACACCCATTGACAAACCATAAATATGCGAGACAGAATTCTAATTTCCTTATCTAAAATTTCTCTCTATATTTTCCTATTACCTATATCTTCTCCAAAGAAAGATATGTTACTTGACATGTTTATTCTCCTACTGGACTATATGTCAAGAGTTCTTGAAGTTTGATCCAACTTACTAAAACATTAAATGATCATGATTTTGCTTCAAAATGCAATAGTTAAGAACATTTTTAGGCAATGGCCAGCAAATTTTCTGTGCATTATAACCAAGTCTGAAGGCATGTTAAATACATATGGCTGGGCTCCACCTCCAGGGTTTCTGATTTAGTATATCTAAGGCTTAAGAATTAGTATGTCTAGCATATTCTCAGGTAATGCTAAAACAGATGCTTCACAGATCACGTTTTGCACCTGAAAACTTTACTGATTCTTTTCTGTATGGGGACAAGCAAGTAAATTTTGTAAAGGGCAAATATTTGAGGCTTTGTTGCCAAGAAGCAAAGTCAAGGATATTTTGTAGGAACTTAATAGAGAGAAAACAATTTTCCAAATATTTTAACTGACAAAAATTCAATAGATAGTAAGAATGATTGCATATAAATTTTATTGGGTGGAGGATATAGATCTAATAAGGAGAGTGGGATAACATTTTCTTAATTGATGTTTGAAGTTAGCAGTTCCTATCATAAAATCAATTAATAATGTCATCTATATTTACATCAAGTACTTACTAGCCTATTCTCATAGGCCATACAAGAAGAAGGTATTGGTTTGGCCCATGAACTATAGTTTGCTAACCTTGGCAGTACAGTAACATTAAAAAACAAATCACAGAGTGATAAATAGATAGTTAAACATAAGGGGGTATTTTGAGAATAAAACTCTCCAAAGTACAGGTTAGAGAAGTGAGATCCAAAGTGATGAAAAAGACTTGCCTAAGGATTCTTTATAACAAATTTGTAACCTATAAAATTAAAACTAAAAGGTAATACTTCATCTTCAACTGTAAAGAACTTGAATCAGTTACATATTGTTACTGGTAAAAAAAAATCAGAATCAGCCCATAGGAGGAAAATCAATACATCCCTGGGAAACACTCATTTAACAGTTATTAATTGAACATATACCAGAGGTTTTTCAAGGGGTTGGTGGTATATCAGGGCACATACTAAGAAGTCTAGGTCATGAACCACAGTAAAAATTGAAATAAAAAATTAATTGAGCACTTGTATTTATGTATAGTACTTAAACAGTGCATGTTTGGTAACACAACCAATTTGGAGACATATCCCCTAGTTGAAGAAGTCTTACTAAGAAATATTTCTTTGAGGTAATACAGTCAGTATTCACAGAATCAGTTTCACTTACAGTTAGAAAGGTAATACAGATAATATTCAGAGAAGTCATTAATGGACATGATATCCCTGAAGTATCCGAAAGAGAATACTAAATTAGTATTCCTCTTAGTAGAAATGAATAAACTGGCAATAAACAATAATAAATAAAAGAAACAGGCAAATTGATCTTTATCGAACTGTAAACTATTGCCATGGATGAATATATGCTGCTAAATATTACAGCCAAAATTTTCTCCAACTACAGTGTCCAGCAAGATTAGAATATAGAGTGTAGTAATGGAATTAATGTAATGATCCTTTGACTCCTAGAATATTATAATTCAAGATACAAAGTAATTACGTCCACAATTTGGAAGTATAAATATTTCTATAAACATGTCTATATTACCTCATGGAATTCTGACCCTATAGAATACAATGCTTATTTATTTATTTATTTATTTATTTATTTATTTATTTATTTATTTTAAAGATTTTGGTTTTTTATTGGAGATAGAGTGAGAGAGATTACAAGCAGGGGAGAAGGGCAGAGGGAGAAACAGACATCCCACTGAGCGGGGAGCTGGATGTGGGACTCAATCCCATGACCCTGGGGATCATGACCTGAGACAGGTGCTTACCTGAGTGACTCACCCAAGTGCCCAAGGATGCTTTGAAAAAGAAAAGACAATCTTCACAGTAGACGATTTCTTAGTAGAAAATAATTAAAAGATATTCCTTCTCATATCATGTGTTGTTAAAATGAAGGAACCGATCATTCTTACCTCCTGGGACTTGCTAAGTATGAGAAAAGTTTAATTCTTGTTAGTGGTATCTTCAAAAAACTTGGAGTCAGCGAAAGTACTGCACTTTCACAAAGACAATGCTATTTCTCTAGACATATCAGTCTAGAAACATTGTGTCTTGATGAAATTAAGTCATATTGTGTATTGATATATATCAATATATGTATACAATATAACTTAAATAATTCAGGTAGAGAAGCCTAAACAGTTTTAAGCACAATAACAACCTTCTGTTAAACTAAATGCCACTTTCTCATCCCTGGCCCCCAGAGCAACACAACTTTTGGAAATACAAAGGCCACCCTCTCCTCAGTGAAGATCTCTAGGATAAATAATATAGCCTTCAGGGAGGCCACACATGTGTCTTCATCCCTAGGCTCACTGTGACATTTCCTGAGCTATTTATGTATGTATCCCCTGCACAGTCATAGGAGCTGCTTTTGAAAACTGAAATTCTCTAACATCTAGAATTTTCTCACAACTCCTCTTAGACAAAACCAATCCTGCTAGACTTTTGTGGTGGACCTTGGAGAGAGGTGTTCTGTGTAGTTGGTCAGGTTCACTCATCAGCTTACTGAGCTTCCCTCCCTAAGACTCTACATGGCTTGTGGCATTCCAGTTCCTCCCCCAGCAAAATTAAAGATTCTCTCAATAAGACATCCTTTGGGAGTAGGCAGTTTAGCTGTCCAAACACAGTCCTAAATTGCTGGAATAAGAACAACTGTGACTGCAGTTACTTGTGGAATTTCATTTAAATAAATGATTACGTGGGTAAACAGAGCTTGCTCTCTTTCTCTCACCTTATTATTTATCCCTTTGCTGTGCCATGGATAGTATTTAACGGCCCAACTGAGAACTATTAAACTCTGTCATCAAATTGTCATCTCATAGGAACTGGTTAGATGCACACACAAAAAATCAGTAGGTGAGCCAAGATTGGAAGGCTTCACATGTGAAAAAGAGAAAACATGCATTTTCATTTAGGAAAGAGTTAAAATTATATTCAGAGAGATTTTAATGTGGAAAAAAGCAAGTATGAAGATAACCATGATTCTCATAGTAAACTGGCAATAAAAGTCCCATATATAAGTTTAGAGAGGAAGCAGAACAACTCAGATAAATAGCATGAATATCTGGATGCCAACATGGCCATAATGACATGATAAGCACGACTAGAGTCTGATCCCTTGTTTAATTAATATGTTCATCCATCTGACATACAAAGAAAATGGGCAATGAATAGACAGAATAGAAACTAAATTATTTTTATTTATATATGAACAGTGATACTGAAGGTCTAAAAGTGAGTATTTCTATTAAACATTGCAAACATTTTCTTTCTACCCACTCTTGAGTCAATAAGATGCATCTCTGTTCCAGATTTCGATGCTCAATAGTACTTCTGTTTTCCAGAGTTTATATGCAGCACTGATTTCTCCATTTAATGCAGTATCCGTAATCATATTCATCATCATCACAAAATGTTTTACATATTCCTTTCACTTTTGCACATCTCTCAAATCTATACTTTGGATCAAAGTTACTTCTGGCTGCAATCAAGAAAGATATGTAAAGTCATCAATCTAATTTTTCACTTGGGAGTCTTCTTACTGAGGGAACAAGAAAATCTGTTCTAGTTATATGATCGTGTGTGGGGGGATATGGAGAGTCTGGTATGTTAGGCAGTTTCATGGAAAAATTAAGCAGTTGTTGCAGAGAGTGACTGAGCTACAATCATTTTACTTGCACATATGTGTATGTCTGTATCTTGCAGTTCACATCAGTACTAAAATTTAGCTGGCTCCTGAGGGCTCTTGCCTTCTTATCTCTTTTTCCTACTTTATGAAGACCAGATTTACCCTCCCATTCTTTCATTAAGATGATATTTGTAGATCTCTTAAAAAATCTATAATTTTTATTTTCATTATTTTTTTCAATTTTTAAAATTTATTCTGATTGCCTCTTCACAGTATTATTTGTTCAATGCTTTCTTCTCCATTTCAGATCATACTCCTAATTTAAATTTATTTTAGTAGAGCAAATGGATATGTCCCTCTCACTAGTCTACAGTAATAATGAATAAATAGCATAACCTAGTACTTAATTATATGTATTTTTCTTCAACATTTTTAAAAAAGATTTATTTATTTATGAGAGAGAGAGAGAGAGAGGCAGAGAGAGAAGCAGGCTCCATGCCAGGAGCCCGACACAGTACCTGATCCTGGCACCCCAGAATCGTGCCCTGGGCCAAAGGCAGGCTCTAAACCACTGAGCCACCCAGGGATCCCCTTTCTTTGACATTTTTATGAAACTTTTATTGTTACAGCCAAAATGTAAACCTTATATAATAATAATGCTTTCTTCTCATTCTTTGTTATCTCCTATCTAGTATATCCTGATAATCATAATACAGTAAGCATGAAAATACTTATTAATAGAGTAGTTTGTGGAGGAAACAAAACACAAAATATATGCTCAGGAAACACATTGTGTTATACATTAAGCATTTAGTAAAAAGAGGATCCCCATGTTAGTCTAACAGTTTGCTGTGTGTCACCAAAGACAATGCAAAGAAGGATATCTTCCAAACTCATAGCTTTGTGTTCATGCGTTAAAATGGAAGCAAATATTTTTGTTAGTTAGGATTTTGTTTCTCTTGATTCAATTGTACTAAAACTAATGCCTTTAGGAAAGATACTCGGAAGCCAGGGTTACTTCCCTACCCCAAATTTTGTCATAATATTTAGTTATCTTGGATTAGTCATTCCTTCTATCTGCATGATAGAATATAATAAACACAGCTATCACAAGTATATTTTGAATATTAAATTTTGTATGCGTGTCAGGAAAAATAAAGCAAAATAATTTCATTACCATTTAGAGTATAAATTGAATTGAATTTAGATTAAAACTATATAATGTTAACTCATAAAACCTAATTGTTTGCACAGAACCTAAATGAAATTCAGAATGATGTTTCATTTCCATGTGGCAGGTGTTTGGGTACCTAGTATTTTCTAAGCATTTGGCTGAGAACTAGTCAGAAACTTCAAATGTAGAGAATGTAGAGAAGACTTTAAATGGACTAACTTTATTGTTGTTATTAATGTTAGTAGAAAAGAAAAAGAAGTTAAGCATTGAATGAAGAGATTATCAGAAGGGTTTTGCCATGTGAATATATATATGTCCTTTAGGAATGGGAAGCTAATTCATGATGACAGAGTCCCTGCTTAACCGGAATTTTGGTGAAATTTAAAATTATTTCAGAGCCATATTTTATATAACTAAAAGTAGGGAATAGTGTGATACATGGTTGCATTTCACTTTTTAAAAAATTTTTCCTGGGATAGGTACTTTTTAAGCTAATCAGCATTCCCGAGGCTCTAATATCTTGTCAACCCACAAAATCCATGCTGACTTTTAATATATGTTAAATTCAGAAAAGAAAAATATGGATGTATAGTGATCATTTGTAACATGAAATATACTACCATTGTTTTTCCTTATTATTTTAAAGAATATAAATGTTTTAAATCATGAAAAAAATCTATAGAACTGCATGATCTGGAAATAAAAAGCTTTATTACAAAACTGGTTATATCACTTGTAGTCATTTGCAAATAATATATCATTTTAGAGTCAGCTATGTCATATGAAAATTGTGAAAGAAAATATTATGTTATTATGTTATAAACTGTACAATGTTATACAAATATCATCCATGAGTGCATATTTATGTGAGGTGATGAAACTGGTTGATATAAACCACATAAAAATAAAAATGAGTGACTAGAGGAAGGATGCATAGTATCTCTTTTATCTGTAAATACTTCTGCACATTTTATACATCACTGAAGAAATGGTCTGTGATGACTAATTTTCATGAAAAGAGATATATAAACACTAGTTGGAGGATCCACAAAGGGTATATATTTTGAATAGGTTTCTGAGAATCTGGGCAATAGTGGAGTGCTACAAATATGGTATAGGTCTGCTGTAAACAGCAAGCTGTAACAAGTCCTACATACACATGAATCGGGACAACTCTATTAAGAAATAGGTGTTTAAAAGCTCAGTGGCCTCCATGCAGTTGGTTAAATATTAGTTTTTCCAAACTCTGATGGGAGGGGGGTCTTCCTCCTAGGAGAAATGTATGGCATATATATCCCCATCTTCTAGCAACTTCTTTGCAGATGACATCTTTGTTTACCTTGTGTTGCAAATAGAGAGGCTGAGTTGAAAGTAGGAGGAGATATTTTGATTATGTCTACTTTTACTGGGTCCAAGTTGAAATCAAAGTAGGAGCATAGCCATAGGTCAGTTAGAAGTTTCTATATGTTTGAAAGGGTATGATCTTTCAGAATTAGATAGTACTGTGTTTCAATCATGCATACTGTATTTATTAGCTGTGATACATTGGTCAAATGATTCAGTCCCCTGGATTTTGGTTTCCTCATGAAATCGAGGTTTTGTAAAATTTTAAAAGTTATAATGAGATAAAATATGTAAGCTTCTCTTATAATGTCAAAAAAAATGAATAAGCTGGGGATCCCTGGGTGGCTCAGTGGTTTAGCGCCTGCCTTCAGCTTAGGGAGTGAGCCTGCTTCTGCTTCTGCCTGCGTCTCTGCCTCTCTGTCTGTGCCTCTCATGAAAAAATAAATAAAATCTTTAAAAAAATTGAATAAGCCTTCAAAATCAGGTTATTCTCATACACTTTGTTTTTATTTTCCATTTGGATTTATACTTAAAACTGACCCCACATGAAGCAGTGTTATTAGCATGTATGCCCTGCCATACTGTGAACACAAACCTCTAGTCTTAAAGCTACGTTAGGTTAGGCCACTGTTTGCCTTGTTCACTGATTTATTTCAGCATGTAGTAAAATGCTTGAAACAGAAATGTGTAAATACCTGACAAAATGATTGAGTGAAAGAATATGGTACCAGAGATCGATATTTAATTGCTGTTATATACAGGAAAACTCTCTGGATTTTATTACAATCTATCAGTTATGTCCTATGTCAACTGAGCCAATGACTTAATGCTTGTACTGATATCTTCAACTATAAATTATGTTGTTGAATAATATCTACTTCAGAGGGTTGTGTGGCAATCAAATGATATAATGTGCTGTAGCCCACAATTAGTATAAGTTTTATTGTCATCAGTATGAGCTGTTTATAGATTTGCATCAGGTTTAAAAGAAAACTTTTATTAAATCATTGTTTTTTCTTCACTTTCACTATTATATTAAGAGAAATCTTCTCTTGTGATTCATACAATACACATTTAAGTAAGCAATCATTTGTACTCGGCCCTGTGCTGGATGCAGATACAAAAATGAATAAAATAATTAAGCTCCTCATTCCCCAAAGTAAGCCAATTTTTTTTTGGAAATGAGGACGTAGAAATTGTATGGTTCACTTGCAAACTTGCAAAGACAATCCTGAGGTATGAATAAAATGTTCTCAAAGCATAAATAAAAGAGCCATACCCTGGAAAGTCTATTTTACTACCACTACCACAACAATTATCAAAAGCTATACTTTATTCAGTATTCATTAGGTTTCAGGCTCTTTACTAAACAAGTAGTATTCATTATTTGACTTAATGCTCTAATAATCTTATAAGATAGGTATAACCATTCTCATTTCACCTATAAGAACAACTGAAGTAAAAAAATCTGCACAAGGTTTCAGAAAGAGTAGAAGTGGTTGAGGATGCTTCAAGGTTACTTATGTTGGACTCCAAACAAGTGTACCATTCAATCATTTTACTGAGGAGGGGACCTTTAGCTGCACCTTGAAGAGCCAATAGCATTATTTCTAGGAATTGAGGGGAAGTACTTTCAAGCCTTATATATTAATCATATTAAACATGGATATGGTATCTGAAATAATTTGAGATGTATGGAGAATGGTGTGACTTTTAGCAAAACTGAGGTGAAATGGGCGTGTCAGAAAACAGGGATGGCAGATTGGGCGATTGTGGCACAAGACTGCCACAGCTGAGGCGCTGAATATTCTCACAAATGGAATCGTGAAACTATGGAAATGTTAGGCACCTTCTTCCCTTTAAGGAAGGAATGAGAGAAAGTTTTGTAGCAGAGAGTCTATATACATGTTTTTAGAATGTTCTAAGTAAGAAATAATGAGAAAGATAAGTTAATGGGATTTCGAATGAAAAGAAGAAAGTGAGCATGGGAGATACTTGTGACTTAGAAGCAGTCCAATTTGGTAACTTTGGGATTGAGGATAAGAGTACCAGGAAGAAGAGCAGCGATAAGTGTTTTAGCCTTTGATGCTGTTTACTTGATGTTAACAATTAGTGAGGGGGCGGGGCAAGCAGGCGGAGGAGCAGGGGCCTCACCCCACGCACCCCACCAACTCACTAGGTAACTTCCAAACCATCCTGCACACCTACGATTGGACCTGAAATTTAAGGAGAGAACAGCTGGGATGCTACAGAGAGAAGGGTTTGCGCTTCTAACAAGGTGGGAAGGCGGAAAAAAAAAATAATAAAAAGAATCCAGTGGGGCAGGGGCCCCGCGAGGAGCTGGGCTAAGGGGGGGGGGCGGGATCCCCGGGACAGGAGAGCTCACCCGGGAAGCGGGAACTGTAACAATCCGCACCGGACTCTTCCCGGAGGGAAAGGCTCAGCGAGGAACCCGGGCAGGACCGCAGGGGGGCGGTGGGGCCCCCAGCCTCCCGGGGTCACTAACAGGAGGTGCCCCAGGGACAGCGCCCCACACCCCACGGCCAAGCGCAGTAAAGGGCTGGAGCGCCTGGGGGGCCTCGGGGAGAAGCCGGGGGTCGGGGGGGGCTCTGGGCGGAGGGGGCTGCGCCCTGCTGCCTTCGGGAGCCACGGCCCGGGGAGCGATGCCAAGGGCGCAGGCCCCGAACCCAGGGTGCTGGGGACACAGCGGGGATCCTGCGCTCCCCCCGGGACAGGCGGAGGCGGGGAGGACATAGGACGGTGAGGACGCTCCTGCCACCAGCGCCCCCGAGCTGTGCAGGTCAGTGCCCCCTGCCCGGGAGCATCCAGGCACCTGCGGACTGGGAGACTGCCGTGGTTACTGCAGGAGCTAACTCCAGGGCTGGAGGGCTGGCCGCCGCCAGTGGGGTTGTTCCTCCTGGTGTCACCCTGTGCCCTGGGGGGGGGAGGGGGGTGCCAGGGGACAGGGTCCTCAGGGGGTAAACAGCTCCCACTGAGCCTGGTACCTGGCAGAGGGCAGGGCAGCTCCCCCAGGTTCACACACCTGAGAGCACAGCAGCCACTCCCCCAGAAGACCAGCTGGAAGGACAGGGGAAGAGCAAGTTCTGGACAGAGCAGCACTGGAAAGCTCCAGGGGAAGTCGAGGGATTTACAGTATATAGAACCAGAGGATATCCCCCTTGTTTTTTGTTGTTGTTGTTGTTGTCTGTTTTTCTTTTTTTTCTTCCTTTTTCCAGTACAACTTGTTTTTAGCCACACCACACTGAGCAAAATGACTAGAAAGAAGATCTTACCACAAAAGAATCAAAAAGGGTGATTATCACAAAAGAGTACAAACAGTACTCTCTGCCACAGAGTTACAGAATTTGGATTACAGTTTGATGTCTAAAAGCCTATTCAGAATCACAATTATAAAGCTATTGGTGGCTCTAGAATAAAGTATAAAGGATTCAAGAGACTTCATAACTGTAGAATTTATTTTTTTTAATTTATTTTTTAATGGTGTTCAATTTACCAACATACAGAATAACCCCAGTGCCCGTCACCCATTCACTCCCACCCCCCGCCCTCCTCCCATTCTACCACCCGTAGTTCGTTTCCCAGAGTTAGCAGTCTTTACGTTCTGTCTCCCTTTCTGATATTTCCCAATTGCACTGTTGGGGATTTACCCCAAAGATACAGATGCAATGAGTGGATAACTGTAGAATTTAAATCTAATCAGGCCAAAATTAAAAATCAATTCAATGAGATGCAATCCAAACTGGAGGTCCAAACGACGAGGGTTAATGAAGTAGAAGAAAGAGTGAGTGACATAGAAGACAAGTTGATGGCAAGGAAGGATGCTAAGGAATAAAGAGAAAACAATTAAAAGACCATGAGGAAAGGTTAAGGGAAATAAATGACAACCTCAGAAGGAAAAATCTATGTTTAATTGGGGTTCCAGAGGGTGCCGAAAGGGACAGAGGACCAGAAAGCATATTTGAACAAATCATAGCAGAGAACTTCCTTAATTTGGGGAGGGAAACAGGCATTCAGATCCAGGAGATAGAGAGATCCCCCCCTAAAATCAATAAAAACTGTCCAACAGCTCGGCATCTAATAGTGAAACTTGCAAATTCCAAAGAGAAAGAGAAAATCCTTAAAGCAGCTAGAGACAAGAGATCCCTAATTTATAAGGGGAGAAATATTAGATTAACCGCAGACCTCTCCTCAGAAACCTGGCAGGCCAGAAAGGGCTGGCAGGATATATTCAGGGTCCTAAATGAGAAGAACATGCAGCCAAGAATACTTTATCCAGCAAGGCTCTCATTCAGAATAGAAGGAGAGATAAAGAGCTTCCAAGACAGGCAGGAACTGAAAGAATATGTGACCACCAAACCAGCTCTGCAAGAAATATTAAGGGGGACTCTGTAAAAGAAAGAGGAAGCCCAAAGAAATAATCCACAAAAACATGGACTGAATAAGTATTATGATGACACTGAATTCATATCTTTGAATAGTAACTCTGAATGTGAATGGGCTTAATGATTCCATCAAAAGGTGCAGGGTTTCAGACTGGATAAAAAAGCAAGACCCATCTATTTGCTATCTATAAGAGACTCATTTGAGACCTAAGGACACCACCAGCCTGAAAATAAAAGGGACAACTGTTTACCATTCAAATGGTCCTCAAAAGAAAGCAGGGGAAGCAATCCTCATATCAGATAAATTAAAGTTTATCCCAAAGACTGTAGTAAGAGATGAAGAGGAGCACTATATCATACTTAAAGGATCTACCCAACAAGAAGACCTAACAATCATGAATATTTATGCCCCTAATGTGGGAGCTGCCAAGTATATCAATTAATAACCAAAGTTAAGACATACTTAGATAATAATACACTTATACTGGGAGACTTTAACATGGCCCTTTCTACAAATGACAGATATTCTAAGCACAACATTACTAAAGAAACAAGGAATTTAAAGGAAACACTGGACAAGCTGGGTTTCACAGATATTTGCAGAACTTTACATTCAAATGCAACTTTATTCCTCCAGAATAGACCACATACTGGGTCACAAATCAGGTCTTAACCAATACCAAAAGATTGGGATTCTCCCCTGCATATTTTCAGACCAAAATGCTTTGAAACTTGAACTCAATCATAAGAAGAAATTTGTAAGACTCTCAAACACGTGGAGGTTAAAGAGCATCCTGCTAAAAGATGAAAGGGTCAATCAGGAAATTAGAGAAGAATTAAAAAGATTCATGGAAACTAATGAGAATGAAGATATAACTCTTCAAAATCTTTGCGATACAGCAAAAGCAGTCCTGAGAGGGAAATACATCTCAAAGCAAGCATCCCTCAAGAAACTGGGAAAAAACTCAAATACAAAAGCTAACTTTGCACCTAAGGAAACTGGAGAAAGAACAGCAAATAAAACCTACACCCAGGAGAAGAGAGAACTCAATGAAATAGAGACCAGAAGAACTGTAGAACAGATCAACAAAACCAGGAGTTGGTTCTTTGAAAGAATTAATAAGATAGATAAACCATTAGTCAGCCTTATTAAAAACAAAAAAGTCTCAAATTAATAAAATCACGAATGAAAAAGGAGAGATCGCAACCAATACCAAAGAAATACAAATGATTTTAAAAACATATTATGAGAAGCTATATGCCTATAAATTAGGCAATCTTCTAGGATGCATTTCTGGAAAACCACAAACTACCAAAACTGGAACAGGAAGAAAGAAAACCTGAACAGGCCAATAACCAGGGAGGAAATTGAAGCAGTCATCAAAAACACAAAGTCCAGGGCCAGATGGCTTCCCAGGGGAATTCTATCAAACGTTTAAAGAAGAAGCCATACTTTTACTGAAGCTGTTCCGAAAGATAGAAAGGGATGGAATACTTCCAAACTCATTCTATGAGGTCAGCATCACCTTAATTCCAAAACCAAACAAAGACCCCACCAAAAAATGAGAATTATAGACCAATATCCCTGATGAACACAGATGCAAAAATTCTCAACAAGATACTAGCCAATAGGATCCAATAGTACATTTAGAAGATTATTAACCATGACCAAGTGGGGTTTATCCCCAGGATGCAAGGCTGGTTCAACATTCGTAAAACAATCAACGTGATAGATCATATCAACAAGAGAAAAAGCAAGAACCATATGATCCTCTCAGTAGATGCAAAGAAAGCATTTGACAAAATACAGCATCCGTTCCTGATCAAAACTCTTCTGAGTGTAGGGATAGAGGGAACATTCCTCAGCATCTGTAAAGCCATCTACGCAAAGCCCACAGCAAATAATCATCTCAGTGGGGAAGCACTGGGAGCCTTTCCCCTAAGATCAGGAACAAGACAGGGATGTCCACTCTCACCACTGCTATTCAACACAGTACTAGAAGTCCTAGCCTCAGCAATCAGACAACAAAAAGAAATAAAAGTGATTCAAGTTGGCAAAGAAGAAGTCAAACTCTCCCTCTTTGCAGATGACATGATACTCTACATAGAAAACCCAAAAGCCTCCACCCCAAGATTGCTAGAACTCATACAGCAATTTAGCAGTGTGGCAGGATACAAACATCAATGCCCAGAAATCAGTGGCATTTCTATATACTAACAATGAAACTGAAGAAAGAGAAATTAAGGAGTCAATCCCATTTACAATTGCACCAGAAAGCATAAGATACCTAGGAATAAACCTAACCAAAGAGGTAAAGGATCTATACCCTAAAAACTACAGAACACTTCTGAAAGAAATTGAGGAAGACAGAAAGAGACGGAAAAATATCCCATGATCATGGATTGGAAAAGTTAATATCGTGAAAGTGTCAGTGCTACCCAGGGCAATTTACACATTTAATGTAATCCCTATCAAAATATCATAGACTTTCTTCAGAGAGTTGGAACAAATCATCTTAAGATTTGTGTGGAATCAGAAAAGACCCCAAATAGCCAGGGGAATATTAAAAAAGAAAACCAGGGCTGGGTACAGCACAATGCTGTACTACAAAGCTGTGGTCAGGTTGTACTACAAAGCTGTGGTCATCAAGATAGTGTGGTACTGGCACAAAAACGGGCACATAGATCAATGGAACAGAACAGAGAATCTAGAAGTGGACCCTCAACTTTATGGTCAACTAATATTCGACAAAGCAGGACAGACTATCCACTGGAAAAAAGGACTGTCTCTTCAATAAATGGTGCTGGGAGAAATTGGACAGCCACATGCAGAAGAATGAAACTAGACCATTCTCTTACACCACACACAAAGATAAACTCAAAATGGATGAAAGATCTAAATGTGAGACAAGAATCCATCAAAATCCTAGTGTAGAACACAGGCAACACCCTTTTTGAACTTGGCCACAGCAACTTCTTGCAAGATATATCTATGAAGGCAAGGGAAACAGAAGCAAAAATAAATTATTGGGACTTAATCAAGATAAAAAGCTTCTGCACAGCAAAAGAAACAGTCAACAAAACTAAAAGACAGCCTACAGAATGGGAAAAATACTTGCAGATGACGTATCAGATAAAGGGCTAGTATCCAAGATCTATAAATAACTTATTAAACTCAACAGCAAAGAAACAAACAATCCAATCATGAAATCGGCCAAAGACATGAACAGAAATTTCACAGAGGAAGACATAGACATGGCCAACAAGCACATGGGAAAATGCTCCTCATCCCTTGCCAACGGGGAAATACAAATCAAAACCACAATGAGATACCACCTCACACCAGTGAGAATAGGGAAAATTAACAAGACAGGAAACAACAAATGTTGGAGTGGATGTGAAGAAAGGGGAACCCTCTTGCACTATTGGTGGGAATGTGAACTGGTGCAGCCACTCTGGAAAACTGTGTGGAGATTCTTCAAAGAGTCAAAAATAGACCTGCCCTACGTCCCAGCAATTGCACTGCTGGGGATTTACCCCAAAGATACAAATGCATTGAAATGGCAGGACACCTGAACCTCAATATTTATAGCAGCAATGTCGACAATAGCCAAACTGTGGAAGGAGCCTCGGTGTCCATCGAAAGATGAATGGATAAAGATGTGGTCTACATTTAAAATGGAATATTACTCAGCCATTAGAAATGACGAATACCCACCATTTGCTTCGATATGGGTGGAACTGGAGGGTATTACGCTGAGTGAAGTAAGTCAATTGGAGAAGGACAAACATTATATGGTCTTATTCATTTGGGGAATATAAAAAATAGTGAAAGGGAATAAAGGGGAAAGGAGAGAAAATGAGTGGGAAATATCAGTGAGGGTGATAGAGCATGAGAGACTCCTAACTCTGAGAAACGAACAAGGGGTAATGGAAAGGGAGGTGGGTGGGGGGTTGGGGTGACCGGGTGATGGGCCCTAAGGGGGTCACTTGACGGGATGAGCCCTGGGTGTTATGGTATATGTTGGCAAACCGAACTCCAATAAAAAAATAAATAGAAAAAAATAAATAATTTGATACTGTTAAAAAAAAAAAACAATTAGTGAAACGGAGAATAAAAGGTGGGGTTGCAGACGTGAGCCTTTCTGAATAAGATGAGCTCTATTTGGATATACTGAGATTAAGGAATTTAGAGGCCAGGCAGATAAGTTCCCCAACCAGAAATAAATACAACTTTATGGTTTGGGAAGATTGAGAAAAAATATTTGTTGATCACAGAAGTCATTACAGCAAACAAGATAATCTCAGGAAAGCATATAAAACAAGAAGAAAAGGGACTCAGAGAAAAGGTACTAGAAGCCACTCCAACCATTTAGAGACCATCTAATAATTGTCAGATACTTATCAAAACAGTGATCAACTTGAGCAGTGTGCAGCAATCCACAAGATGAAGAATTAAAACATCAGTAAGAATATTTTCAGTTAATTGATGGGTGGGTTAATGTATGGGGCAGAGAGTGGAGATTATGAGTCTTGGCTGTTTTTCAAGAAGTTTGGTGAAGAATAGAATAGAGCAGATTAGAAAGTAGGTTAAAGAAAGAAAATCTTTCATGAAATCTGGCTAATTCTACTTTTAACATATCCAGAACCCTACCATTCCTCATTGTTTTTATAGTTAGCACCTTGGACTGAGCTACCATAATGTATGATTTATATTACATTAATATCTCCTAACTCAGGAAAGCATTTCTGAGGCTTTAAAAAACAAAACAAAACAAAACAAAAAACAAAAAAACGAAATTCAATTCACGTTTTTCCTCTGGTTAAAGTCCACTCAGAATAGAGGGCTAAGATCCCTTCTCATTCCTAAAAAAACTCTGGGTAATCTGCCAAAACATATAGTTTCTGACGAGCTCACACAGGACTCTCCTCCCAACTCATTCTTCTCTAGGCCTCTTCACAGGCATTCTCCATCAATCTCATGTGTGTTTCCATGATGCTTCTTGGCCTCTGTCAATTTTTTGCTTAAATGATAACTTTTCAGTAAAAGCCTCCTCAAAAATTCTATTTAAAATGTCACTTTTGAGTCCCTTAACTCTTCTAACAGAAATTTGCTTATTTACTATCTTTACTGTCTACATTTGTCTCCACTTCTAGAATATGAAGCTCCACAAAGATAGGAAATATTGCCTGTTTTGTATATTGACGTATCCCAATCTTATTACATTATGGCTACACATAGTAGGTTCTCAAGGAGTACCTATTGAATTAGTAAATAAATGAGAGAGGGGGTGTGGAATGCAATCTCTAACATATTGTCAGTGTTATGAATTGACATTGCTCTTCTTGGAAGCAGATCTCATGTCTTACTCATTTTTTTTAACTCTATCAAAGTGTATAGTTACTTAAAACTCAGTTTGTAATAAGTAAATATCAGTTCCTTATGATAGGAGCTGTAATTTTTTTTTTTATTTTCAAATCCCAACCTGCAACATCATATCCAAGAAGAAGCAAGCTATTAGTCAGATGTTATCTGAGTAAATTACTATTAGAATTAGATTTTGTCCTTGTCCAAGGACATTGAGATTAAATAAATACTAAAATGGAACAGATTTGAATGTGTGATATCTTCTGCTCCTAGTTGTATATGGGAATATGATGATGATAGACCTCATTTCAACAGCATGCTTTTAACTGATTCGGGAGTGTATTGAGCTATTAACTACAATAAAAATACCCAACACCTGGTGGTGTTGACCCTATTTCATCAGGGTCACTACAAATCGAGATTCATAGAAAGCTAAAACTGAAGGAAAATACACTGCATGGAAATTTCAAATCTGGACTAAATGAGAGAAAAATGTAAAACTTTCAGCTCTTTAGAGCTAACTACAGTTGACCCTTGAAAAATGCGGGGCTTAGAGGCATTGACCACCACCTCCCATCTTCCCACACTGTTGAAAATACACATATGACTTCTGACTCCCCCCAAACTTAACTACATATAGACTACTGTTGACTAGAAGCCTATGGATAATATAAAGTCAATTGACATGTATTATGTATGCCATATATATCATATACTGTATTCTTACAATAAAGTAAGCTACAGGAAAGAAAATGCTATTAAGAAAATCATAAGGGAGACAAAATACATTTGTAGTGCTATACTGTATTTATCTAAGAAAATCCACATACTAATGGATTCATACACTTCAAACTCATGTTGTTCAAGGATCAACTGCAGTTTAATATTATCTAGTTCTTTTGTCAGTTAATCCAATGAAAGTTACAATGCATAAGCCAGAGATTTGCCAGAAATCTTTCCTTATGTAAGTATTTAGCTTTTGTCCTTTTGTTTACTTTTTAGTTGTTGTAAACAAATTCTGAGGTCAATATGAATAATTAGTGACACCCATTTCTAAGGAAATAAGATGCAGAACTTTATCAAAAGGGCTTCTAGAATGTTTAGTCAATATCACAGACAGCACACAGTTAAAAGGTTTCTGCAGGGAAGAATATTAATGTCATAGTTGATGCCCATAGGTTTATATTCTCCTTCAAGTTTGTCATATGAATTCCTTGGGCTGAAGGAAGGCTGGAAGATTGAATATACACTGAGCCATACAAGGAGAGACAAGTTCAGAAATGTAGATGGTTTTGGTTTTCTCTTTTAAGCACTGAGGATTGGAGGGTCTACCAGTACACATTAGTTCAAATGCAGAGATGTCTTGGGTATCTCTCAGAAAACCTCTTATCATCTATTGCTTCTTGGTAGCCAATAAAAAACACAATTCTTATTTGTTCCATATTAATATTATATTAAGCTTCTCAATTCTACATTATAGGTCTTGATACAATGATAGTCTGGTTGGGTAAGATAAAATCAAACATTTCATTTCTTCTCAATATGGCTAATATATTTATTATTCAAAAGTTGGGCTAATATTTTTTTCAGGATCACCAATATATCATCTCTATCTCATATGTAATAAAATATGAACATTTCAAATAGTTTTCATAAGACACAGAAAATGTGCTGACTGAAAACATTATTGATTTTTTTGTTTCCATTTTTTTTTAATTTTTAAATTTCTGTGAGAATGGATGCTTATTTATAAGCTAGTGTTTCTAAATCAGGAGTGATTTTTGCTTCTAAAGGGGATATTGGAAAATGTAGATAGACATTTTTGATTGTCACAATTAGGGGAAGAGGTGCTTTGGCATCTGGTGGGTAAGGGATAATAAGAAACATCTTATTGCTGCAGATACGTGCATAGGATAGCTGCCACAACAAAGAATTGTCTGGGTCAAAAAGTCATTAGTTTTCAGGTAGAAAAATTCTGTTTAAATAAATACTATAAAATATTTTTGAATACTTTTTATTTATTATACTTGCAATATAAATATTACTGCAAGGAACACATTGATAACTCAAAGTCTATTTTACATTATTAAAATATGTGAAAGATAATGCATGTGAGTCTCCAATGTGTGCTTAGAAAGTAATTGCTTCATAATGGGAACTCATATTTTTATTGAAATAAAACAAAAAAAAGTAAATAGCCCCTTATGATGGAAATATATCAAAAAACTTTATCTAAATAGAGAAAAATTCTTCCTTTCTCTGTGCATGTCACCATAATACATAATGCTTAGTATGAACACGAACCCCTATATCTCATATTTGCGTTTAGAAGTTTGCCTGTAATAAAAACATCAAGAGATGGCAAATGGCAACTACACTACCGTAAGCACTTTGTAATGTATAGAATTGTCAAATCACAATTAGTTTCACACCTGAAACTAATATAATACTGTGTGTCAACTATACCTAAAATAAAAAGAAAGAAAAGTAAAAAGTAAAAAGAAAGAAAAGAAGTAAGGATGATGGAAAGAAGGAAGGAAGGAAGAATAAATATATCCAGAGGGTGAGGCCTGGAAACTCTGACTTCTCATCTCCTCTGAGTCCAAGACTGGGTCACATATATCCACAAAATAAATTTCATTTTACTTAGTTAAATGATCAAAAAATATGTTCAATTTTATTTTGGGGGAAGGGAAGTTACTGTTTTATGTCTTTGCTATGCTACTGATGATGTTTTTTATAAAAAAAAATAATTCCAAATTAATACCAATAACTAAGCTGTATTCCTAAACTCATAAAAGAAGTAGAATATGCATTTTTGAATAGCAACTGTATAATACATATGCATTGCTAAGAATGTTGTAGGGGAAAATACTGTGGCCCTTCAGAGGAAGTAGCAAGAGGAACTCAGGCAGAGTGGAGCTGAAAATGCAGGTTACTCCTTTCTGTCACTGGGTGTTTCCTCAGACAGGATCATCTCGGGACTGAGGAGCCCAACTCAGTTGTTAGCCATAGTTTCTGTCTTTCTTCATCAAAAAATGTAATACCTTCACGTCACTCTTCTCTTTCATTTTTACTCACTCTTTTTTTTCTGATACACATTTTTTTTTCTCCACTAAATAATAAATAATCAGAAGGGGTGCCTGGGTGGTGAAAAAAAAAAAAAAAAGAGAGTCTGACTCTTGGTTCCAGCTCATATCATGATTCAGGGTCATGAGACAGAGCCCCTCATTCAGCTCCATGCTCAGTGCAGTCTGCTTGAGACTCTCTCTCCTCCCTCTGCTTCTCCACTTGTGTTCTCTCTCTTTCTCAAATAGACAAATCCTTAGAAAATAATAAGGACAGAAATTGGACCTCATTGTGATTACCTTAGCTCTTCTGTTCTTATACTGATTCTTTTCTTCTCTTTCTCTCATGAGCAGGATCTGCACTCTCAATATCTAGTCTCACAAGCCCTATGGATTTATATTGTTTCATGGAAATCTATAGAACAATGTTTAAAGATAAAATTAAAGCACATTTCTATTGGAGGCTTGCAGAAATACATTTCTCCCATTTCTTTGACCTAGGGTTTCTTATGGTATTACTTATGTCAACCAACACATAGCACATAGAACTTTGAAGAGTTCTTGAGGAACTTGCATAAAATAAATTCTGCTTACTTCTGGCACCAAGAGATCAAGAGAAAATGCAATATAAAGGCACCAGATACATGTGTGACATAGAACCACATCTGAATGGCTCAATATTAAATTTTATTTAATTGAGATACACAGGCCTTGAAGAATATTCTGAGAAGACTTAGTAACACTGGTTCTTTCTTCTTGGAGCATGTATCTCTTTCTTGTCTTCTGTCAGCTTTACTTCTGCAAGCAGCAATGAGTTGCAGGTCGCATGCAGAAAGCAATTCTAATTTCACTTTCATGGCACTCAAGTCTACATCGGCCATTACCCTTTCTGCACTGTCTCCTCAAATCCAAGCTACCATATTGGGGATATTTCTTTGTGGCTGTAAGAAGGAAAGAATGACTGAAATTAACAATTTAGCTGTAACACACCTATATTTTAAAGGGAGAAAGTACAAGAAGTAGAAAATTATTGTGTAGGCCAAAAAAAAATATCTCCCTTTTAATTAATGACTGGAAAATCTTAGTGAGGAAAGTTTAGGTGAAGGTACCATCCCTTGGTGCAAGAGAAAATCCTGAAAATCAGAAAGTGTCTTGGACCTAAGTTAGATGTGCCAGCTTGCTTCCTTACAAGTCACTGTGTAGTAACTCAAGTATAGTTCCCCAAATCAACAGTTTAAAAAGTGCTCATAATTGACCTTCTCTCCACAATTATCCAATTGAATTTGAGCTCCCCTTTTCTGTTCTCACAAACATTATTTAGACAAAATGTTTTACTTTCTTGGTTCTTCAACAGACTTCTACTGGAGCTTGATTTTACTTTGCCAAAATGTTGAGTGAGAAGCAATGTTAAGCAATTTGTCTGTATTCGTACAACTCTCCAGGGTATTTTGGGATTTACTTCACCAAAGAAATGATCTACCTTAGACACATGTCTGAAGACAGCATTGGTTAAAAAAATGGGAATGATTAGAAGGTGAGGCCAGCCATTATTGGGCATTACATGATTTCTAACATTGCCAGTGCTCTGAACTACATGTTTTATCTTGTAGCTTGTAGATTGACTTTCACTTAAGGTTAAAATTAAAGTAGCTGGAGATACTTGGGGAATTGGAAGATGTTGGTCTAATAGATTGTAAGATTCATTCTAAACCAAAAATACTTTAATTTTATATTTCACCATATATGTTGACCCATGTGTTTTCAGAAAACCTATGTTTTCAAGTATTTTTTTAGACATATCACTTTTGATAAGAAATCATCTTACACCTATAGTGAGATTGAGGGGAACTGGTGAGGGAGAATTCTAAATATTGCCAATGACTGACCAAAAGGCAGACAAATATTTTTTATGTTCATAGTATGAAAGCAAATAAATTTTGCCACTAATTCAACCATTAATTAGGTTTGGTGTTCCAGTCAGTACCTTTAAAGACCAGGCCTTTCTACCTAGACATGTAGTCTATGTTTCCAAGAGTTGATGATGACTTGTGATACTTCTTAGTGAATACCTAGACTCAGAGCTACATTATCTATATTATTAGTATAAATAGCTGATATAAAACTAGCTCTTCTATTAAAATTATCTCTCTTCTTACTATAATTGAAGCAATGAAAAATATGACACAATTAACAGCAGAAAAAAAAGTTACTTTGTGCAGAGTAAATGTTAACTTCTAAATGTCATCATTTATTGTACAGTTTCTGAGGAGTTACTGTTTTCAAACCCATGTATGAATTGCCAGTGACAGAAACCTGAATTATACTCACTTTAGACAAGAGGGCTGTCACACTTATCACCGTGTTGTTCAGTACTCCACCCTAAACTGGCCTCACTCCTTCTCTTATTCATTCTTTGGCTTTTTCACCTTTCTAAAAATATTATCTTCTTTTTCTCACTTTGAGCCCTACATATGTGTATTCCTCAGGCCTGTGTCTTTGAATCACTAATATTCATCTTTGTAAGCCCCTACCCACTCATTTAACTATAATATATATTCCCTGTTAAGCTCTAAACCAATCCCTAAGTGCAGGGTTTCTCACCCTAAACACTATTGAGTTGAATAATTCTTTGCCGTGGGATACTATCCTGTTGATTTAAGAATGTTTAGCAACATCCTTGGCCTCCACTCACTAGATGCCAATAGTACCAGTTGTGACAATTTAAAAGGTCTCCAGACATTGAACAATGTCCCTTTGGGGGGAAAGTTGCCTCTAATTGAAAACACTGCTTTAAGTGATTAAAATTACTTTTCTAGTGATGCCGTGATAAGCCAAACATATTATCTCCATCTTCAGATATATTGTTCAAATACTGTCTTCTCTCTGAAGTCTCTTCTGATCACTTTCAGGAAAGTAAGTCTCTTTACACTGCTTTCATAAAATCACTTCATATGTATCATTCAGATTTCATCTATCAACGTGTTCATATGCTAGGGAATTTCTTTAAACAATACATAAGGTTTTACCTAACATATAAGTTAGAAATGGGCAAGATATTTCCTAGAATATTTTTCAACCTATAATTTCTTTTTATTTTCACTCACCTGCTATTTTGTTCTTTAGGCTACCATTAAGCTTCTTGGAAAATGGGGGGGCAGGGGTCGGGAATAATGACTATTCTTTCAACACAAAATTATATTATCCTAGGGGCACCTGGGTGGCTCAGTCAGTTGGACATCTGCTCAGGTCATGATTCTGAAGTCCTGGGATCAAGTTCTGCATTGGGCTCCCTTTTCAGCAAGGAGTCTGTTTTTCCCTCTCCCTCTGACCTTCCTCACTGCTCATGATCTTGCTTACTTGCTCTCTCTCAAATGAATAAATAAAAAAATCTTAAAAAAAAAAAAGCTATACTATCCCACATTCAAAGTACATGTCAGATTTGAAGAGAAGTGATTATTGGCAATAACAATTTTTTTCAGTGTGGCAGATAAACTAAAACAATACATGAGAGTGAAACAACATCCCAGTTCTAGACATTTGGTGCATTTATAACCTCTCAAAATGAAGAGGAAAGTGAAGTGACTTCAGTGGAAATTTTCCTGTGTAGACAGTTTAGTGGCTTATATCTGGACATCTCTTCATCTGTAAGCGTCCAAGTTGGAAAAAAGAATGAGGTTTACTACCTCAATTTTGAGTAAGGACTTCTATACTTTGCAGGTGAGATGCAAAAAACAACTGAAGAACTCAAAAGAGTCATACATATAACATTTTATGCAATTTAAATCAACCACCATATGATGAACTGTAAGTTGAAAGACAACATCCTTATTGGTTTATTATTTTTTACAATGTCTATATTTCCTATCACAACTTTTCTAAAATTGTAGAAAAAATATGTAACTTGACATATATGTATTTTTTTACTTTGAGATTTTTTTTTGTCAGTAATGGTGGTTCTAAAAGTTTGGTTGATATGTGATTAACAAGGACAATGGCTTTCCTTTGAAAATAAAAGAAAAAATATACAAAAAGTTAATAACACTGATGTTGTAATCTATGTTACTGTATCCCCAACTGGTTTTTAATCTCTAAGTCTACAGGACACATGATTTTTCCAGTTTGTTGATGTACAAATAGCTTTCACTATTGGTAGATACACCTGATATAGCTCTTACAAAGAAAAAATAAGTTACTAAAACAGAAAAAAAGCCTGACATAATTATCTATTCATGCTAGCTATTGTTGAAATTAAAAGAAGAAAAAGATTTATCACATGTTAAAAGCTGTATGAATCTGTATAGAATTTCTTTTTGGCCCTTTCTAGAAAGAGCTGGGAAAAAAATCCAGAGATCTTTTTGAATTTTTGAGTGGAGGGAATTTTTGAACAGAGAGAAAGGAAGTTATATTCTCTTAGTTAGATGAACAATGGATTGTAATTTTTTGTTACTTTAGTGATGCTTGGTCTCTATTTAGAATTTTACCCACTTGCAACTTTTAAATGATATTTATCAGTTAATAGTGTATATATTTTTAGATCATCAATATGATTATATAATATTTATAATGAAAGAATAAGCTAATTTACTCTCCTAGGCCTCTATTATGATGTCTATTGGGGCTAAAGAAATCAGCCAGGAACTAAAAAGAATATTTTCTGAAAGTAGTAAAATTTGAATCTAATTTTAGTGCCAATTAGGTAAACTTGAGCTAATCCTTTCATCTTAATTTCTTTAAAAAAGAAGGTAGTAGACTCAATGATCTCTTCTTTTCCAAAATGTATTATTATATTTCCTTACAAGTCATACTTACACATTAACTCAGGAGGAGAGAATCTTGTTACATAATTGTTGTGAAAAGGTAGCCTTTGAGGGTAGAAAAAAAAAACTCATGAAAAACAGCTTGCGTACAAGGTGTTATACTCAACATCCATGTGATCTATAGCACTCAAAGACAGAAAGGTAGTGACCAGGACTGTATACATAAAAGCTAACAAAGGACATGATTTGTCTGTACACCTAGAGCAGAAGAGTAAGAAAGGCTTCTGCTCACTGGAAGTATTATACTGGTATAGAACGAAAGGAAGGAAAAGCTAAATAGATCTTTCTCTGGCACTGAACCATCTATCCCTTATCTGTTGTTTATCATACAGAATATGTTTCTTCCAGTAAGAAAAAATTCTAACAAATTGCTCCAGGATAAAGCTGACAAGACTAATGTATTTATCTAATTGTTTTAAACTTTTTATTTTGAAGTCAGTTTAGATTTATAGAAGAGTTGCAAAGGTAATAGAGGCGAAACTCTCATTATGGTAACATCTCACATAACCATGCTTACATTATCAAAACTAAAAAATGAACATTGATAAAATACTATCAACTAAATTGTAAATTTTATTCACATTTCACCAGTTTTCCCACTATTGTCTTTTAAAAACATTTTTTTTTTCCTCTTCTGGGGTCCAAGCCAGAGTACCACATTGCAGTTCATATAAAAATGTTTTAATCCCTATGTTATTACTATACTTTTAACAAGAAACAACTTATGTCTCCTCAAATTCATTAGCACAAATAAGTCCATAAACATTTCATGTTACCTGGTAAAATTGTGACCCAAAAGAGCAGAATAAAGAAAAAGAGATGAATCTTCATGGTGGAATTTCTTAGGAAAAAAAAATAAATGTCACCAGATCTTTTTAAAGTCAGGTGTTTCCAAATAAGAAAAGAGAGAATCCTTTTATTTTTATATTCTCCTGGGAAGTGGTTTTAACTACTGAGGCTTATCAATAGTGAGAACATTTGTATGCTTGGTTGAATTGTGTCATGCTCAAAGAACACAGTCACAAGAATTATTATTAAATTTTTCCCATAAAAGTAAAATCTGCTTCTGTTACCTTAAATAGATTCTCCTGAAAACACAAACTTTAAGAGACTTGTAGAGGAAATGTGCTTGTATTGCTAAAACATCAGGGTGGAAATGTTATAGCAATATATTCCTCTATTTTATGTTACATGATGTTAAATATTCTAATATTTTTAATATTAAATTACTGAAAAAATAAATTACTGAATGTCTGAAACATTGGGATTTTATAGCTATACGTTTCCATTGAGATCACTTTTGTTTACAGTTGAGAACCAGGGAGGTGGAATTGTTTATTTAGATTAATATCTGTGTAATTATTTAAATGTAACTTGATCAAAATATTCTGGATTCACTAATGAATATGGGAAATACTGTATACAATAGATTTTTAAGTATGACTTAAAATTTTAAAGACTTAGGAATTTCCTATAATAAATTATCTGATTTAAAAAAACAAACAAAAATAAATAAATAAATTATCTGATTTCACAATTCTAATGTCTACTGTTTTTTAATTCTGCTGATGAAACTGAAAGTGTATTTAATCCAATTTGCATATTGCCCACATCTGTCATTTCACATATAGGAGGAAAAGCTGGAAGTTTTGCACAATACCCAGAAGGCCGATGCTGTAAGCAGAGAACAGCTAATTGATCCTCTCCTACCACCAAGTCAAGAGATTTTCTAGGACAATGGTTCTTAAACTTTAGGTACATCACAATCCCCTAGAGGGCTTGTTAAAAACAAATTGCAAGGCCCCACCTCCAGTATTTCTGATTTAGTAGGTCTAGAATGGAGTCTAACAATTGTACTTCTAACAAGATCCTGGATTGCTAAAACTGCTATAAAGGGCCACATATTACTCCAAGAAACCTGATTCATTCAATCTACTAACCATCAGAAAACTGAAACCCAGGGTTGTAGAATCTGTCATAGATGAGTAAAGAATGTGAGGCTGCTTAAAGATAATCACACCCCCTCATGTTATAGATGAGAAAAGTGAAATCAAAAGAGATTAATTTACTTGCCTAAGATTCATTATTCTTTACCAAAAAATGTTTCAAATAATAAAGTTCAAACAGAAACTGGATTTAAGTCAAATGTGAGGAACTTTTTTTCTGGAAAAGAAAAAAAATCCCTGAAAATTCAGCCTCAGCTGATAGGAAGAAGACCACTTTAATGTATCACTATGCAACATTTATTTAACGAATAGTTATTGACCACTAAAATTTGCCAAGATGGGCAGCCTGGGTGGCTCAGTGGTTTAGCGCCTCCTTCGGCCCAGGGCCTGATCCTGGAGACCTGGGATAGAGTCCCACATCGGGCTCCCTGCATGGAGCCTGCTTCTCCTTCTGCCTGTTCCTCTGCCTCTCTCTCTCTCTCTCTCTGTCTTTCATGATTAAATAAATAAATTTTTTTTTAAATATATTTTTTATTTATTTATGATAGTCATACAGAGAGAGAGAGAGAGGCAGAGACACAGGCAGAGGGAGAAGCAGGCTCCATGCACCGGGAGCCCGATGTGGGATTCGATCCCGGGCCTCCAGGATCGCGCCCTGGGCCAAGGGCAGGCGCCAAACCGCTGCGCCACCCAGGGATCCCTAAATAAAATTAAAAAAAAAAAAAAATCAATGAATGGACAACCTCAAAGAGCTTTTATAAAAGATTAATAGAGTTAATTCAAGTAAAACATTTAGCAAAAGATTCAATACATGTGAATGGAAACTCTATTTGTGCTATTTTTAATGAAAGCCCCTATTAATGACTGTTTAAACCCAAAACTCAAGTGGTCATTAGGCACAGAGACTTGAGACTGTTAGTACTGGGTTTTTGTTCACTAAAATTCAAGTGAAGCAGACACAAGACTTAGAGAAATAGAAGCATAGAAAAGCATTTACCCTGAGCACTCTTTTTAAACTTGTGTTATTATTTATCCTGTAATCTAGTTCTCAGAGGATGAAACGATTAAGCATGTTTGGAATCTTCTCAAAATTAGAAACCTGTTATGCTCACTTTATCAAACAAGGGCCCATCTTCTGGTAATTCTTTCTTTCCTTTTTCTTTTTCTTTTTTTGGAGGGGAAAGGGCAGAGGGAAAAGGAGAGCAAGACTTCTAAACAGGTTCCACATCCAGCACAGAGCCCCACACAGAGTTGACCTCACAACCCTGAGATCATGACCTGAGCTAAAATCAGAAGTGTGCCACTCAGTGGACTGAGACACCCATGCACACCTTCTGGCAATTCTTAATGTTTGATACTGTTTATCAGCAAGTCTTCCTGGAAACAATCTCATCCTTTGTATGATTTATATTTGTTCCTCCTTCACTTCTTTGAAAGTTCTTTACTTTGTACCTTTCCTTTTCTTGCTCCATAGATTGGGAATTCCTAAATATTGTGTCCCCAGTTTTGCTTTTTTGTTCTATCCAGATATTCATCCAGTCATTTCTTTAATCTTTATTGGGCTTTTACTATATGTCACATAATCTTCTGTCCTCTAGGAAGATGGAGAAACAAAACAGATGCTTCTGCCTTCATGGAACTTGCTTCAAACCAAGTCTCATTCAGCGTATGTGACATCTTCCCTGAATACTTTTTAAAAAGTGAAAAAGAAAATAAAAAATAAATAAATAATAAATAAATAAAAAGTGATTATTTCCTCTTTTGAGAGCAATAGTATTTATATGTTTTATTTTATTTTGATTTATTTTATTTTATGTGTGTTTGTATGTATTGTTTATAAGCTACAGAAATTTATTTCTTGCATTCCTGGAAGCTGAAAAGTATAAGATCAAGATGCTGGCAGATCTGGTGTATGGTGAGGGTCTGCTTCCAGTTTCATCGATGGCTGTCTTCTGGCTGTGTTTTCCCATGGCAAAGGCACAGAGGGAGTTCTGTGGGGCCCCTTCTATAAGGGCACTAATCCCATTCATGAGGGTTTCTCCTTCACCTAACCACCTCCCAAACGCCTTACCCCCAAATACCATCACATTGGGAATTAGGTTTCAACATATAAATTCTGGGGGGACACAGACATTCAGTCCATAGCAGGCACCAGTGTGGTAGAAGGTATCCACAGGGAATATACCTTCATCCAGCCATTCTTAATTTGCATGCAGAGTCACCTCCAGGTGACATTAGCCTCTGGATGTCAGGTTAGGTTAATACCCTTGACTGAGGTAAAACAACCATCCTTCTTCTTATTTCCATGGGGGGTACTTTAAGGGTTAGAAAGTATGTGCAATAACAGCCTTAGAATATAAACCATCTCAATATATATAATCTCCTTTCCTAGAACACTCCTCACCTAGACATTTTAGGAGAGCTATAGTAGATACAGATGTTTTTCTATCTCTCACTCTCTTCTGTTGTTGTTGTTGTTGAAGTATAATGACATATAGCATGACATTAGTTTCAGGTGTACAACATAATTATTTGATATTTGCATACATTATGAAATGATCACTGTAGTATGTATAGTTGATACCCATCACCATTATAATTATAAATTATAAATTATTTTCCTTGTGATGACAACTTTTAAGATCTACTTTCTCAACAACTTGCAAATAGGCAACACAGTATTATTAACTATAGCCATTGTGTTGTACATTACATCTCCATGACATTTATTTTATAATCGCAAGTTTGTATCTTTTGGCTCTCCTTACCCATCATAGTATTTTATTTGAATAACTGTAATGGCACATATTACATTTTACCTTGATATGGAATTTCTTTAATATACAATCATACAAACCTCAGAAAAGGAAGAAAGACAGTGAAAATACCTGATAGGAAATTTCTTCTCAGAGAAAAGGTAAAGACATCTGTCTAGACAGAGTTATATCATAGAACTATTTCAATGAAATTCCTACTTCACTTCTGAACAGGTTTAAACCTCCAACAAGCTAGAAGAAAAAATATAACATTTAAAATAAAAAAAGGAAAAAAAATGTTGTGTCAACCTAACCATCAGGTATTGGTTAACTATAAGCCATACATCACTTTCATTGTTGTATTTTCAGTTTTTCTTTTTTCCTTCCAGATCATGACTCTCCAGATTGTATGATGGAAATGAATGTAGTTATTGCATAGAATAAAACACACAGGGGAGAGAGAGAGAGAGATTGAGATTCATGAAATAAGGAAACAACATTTTAATTTTAGGCATTCCCTAGCAAGTGGTTCTGACTACTGAGGCTTATCACTTTTGAGACCATTTGCATTTTTTGTTGAATAGTGTCATATACAAAGAACTTAGAGTGAGAGAAAGTCTATTTTATTTTTGTGTAAAATATCATCTGTCTGTACTTCTCTTAAAATGACCCTTTTTGCAGAAGATGCTAGGGGCATTATAATTCCATTAGTAGTGGATTTAACTTACTAAAACATCAAGGTAAAAACGATATCTCAGTGATCTCCTCAATCTTTTACACACGTTTCAAAGACACTTCCCATTCTAATATCAAAATGTTCAAAATACTTAATATTATGACACCTAGGAACCGAGAGTTAGAATTTACCATAGAGAATTTTTTTATTACATAGATGTACACAGGGAGATCCAGATGAGTAATTTATCATAGTTCCTTTTACATATATTGATTTTAAATGTATATGCTACTAAGAATGGGGATTTGCTAATACTTCAAAAGTCATCCTAACCCACTTAAGTATACCTTCTAAGCAGAACTATGCATAGCATGGCACAAAAGTCTTATTCATGAAGCCCAGTACTATGCTCTGATTTTTGCTGTGTATTCTCAAAGATATATTTTTCTAAGATTTTATTTATTCGTTCATGAGAGACACACAGAGAGAGGCAGAGACACAGGCAGAGGAAGAAGCAGGCTCCATGCAGGAGCCTGATGTGAGACTCGATCCCGGGACTCCAGGATCACGCACTGGGCCGAAGGCAGGTGCTAAACTGCTGAGCCACCCAGGGATCCCGTCAGAGATATTTCTGATCTAGTCCTCATGTGAACCATTTTCAATATCTGACATGAAAAAATGAATTAACAATAGAACTAACCATAGAACATGAAGGCCACCATCACCTTGACTATAATAATATGGCTTTACCAATATTATGAAGAAAGAGACCAAACTAAGAAATGGATAAACATCCAGAACAATGAGATGGATGAATATTCCTTCAGGATTTCAAGAAACCAGAAATGAAGAAGGAATAAGTTGAATGCAAGTGTGTATGACGCTTGGAAAAATATGTGAATTAGTTGCTAATGGAACTGTAAAAACAAGCCACTGAAAAAAGTGATTATACTTATGTGATTTCCTTGAGATTTATTAGGTGAAAGAACAGGTGAAATCCATTATGGAATTGGATGGCCACATAACCAACTTGCACAAGATGAGGCTACAGAATCTGACATGGCAATCTCTTCAACAGGTACACACAGGGAGATAGTGAAGACAAGATCTCATTCTTAACTGGCTTCCCCTTAGCCACTGCAGTATCTTGCCTATGCAGCATATGCACATTTGCCTTACCTTTTCTTTTTGTAAGTTTTCACAAGTCATTCTCTTGTATTTCCTAGTACCATTCCTTTCAATAAATGAGTTTGATATACCCCTATCCTAAATTTTATGTGTAAAACAAAAATTCTCCTTTTAAGATTTTATCTTTAAGTAATCTCTACAACCAACATCGGGTTCAAACTCACAACATGGAGATCAAGAGTTGCAAGCTTTCCCAATGGAGGAGCCATCCAGGTGCCTCAGAATAAAAATTATTCTTGAAAATCAGAAACCAATCCTCATTAGTTATTATTTCTCATTAATTTCTCTTGTAACACCCTATACAGGATCCAGAAGTGAGATTAAAGATTAACCTTAGCTAAATGTGTCTCATTAAATGTACCCCTCCTTGCTAAGTGTAATGGGAAAATCACACAAAGTCAAGGAATATTGGACAATATTTAGGTAGACATTTTCTTTTGATTAGGATTACCAGGAGTTTATAGTTTATACAGTTTAACAATGTAGTTAATGAAAAAATTACTACTTGCTTTTGTTGATCCTCTACTGTATCTCTATTTAATTAACTGATTTCTCTTCATATATTCATTATTTCTTTCATTTTTTACTTGATTTATTCTATGATCCTTTCTGATTTCATAAGTTGGATATTTAGCTCATTATTTTGAAATCTTTTTCAAAACGGAATAATTTATGGGTATAAAATTTCTTTTTAAAAATATTTTATTTATTTATTCATGACAGAGAGGCAGAGACATAGGCAAAGGGAGAAACAGGCTCCCTGCCTGATGCAAGAACTTTATCCCAGGATCCTGGGATTAGACCTGAGCCAAAGGCAGATGCTCAACCACTGAGTCACCCAGGCATCTCTATGGGTATACAATTTCTTACACCACAAATTTTGATATGTTATTCTTCCAAAAGGTAAAAAAAAAAAAAAAAAAAAAAAAAAAGGGAGAGAGAGAGAGAGAGTGTGTGAGAGAGAATTAGGAATCTATCATATATTGTTTCACATTTGGATGGTGCCACTTAAGAAATGAATGACCTTGGAAAAGTAACGTAATTTTTTTTCTCATTTTAATCTCAGGGTTTCGTATGCAAAAAAAGAGAAATCTCTTAACTATACTTTTCTTATATATGTGCTTAAAATTAAGTTAAATATTTATGTGTTTGCATACATATATGTAGTAGATCTACACTGTTAGGGCTCAAACCAATGATATTTAGATGCAAATTATCTACACTTATAAGGAGTGTTATAAGTCCATCAGCCAAAAAAATAGTCTATCAGTCTATCATTGTTATTTCAGTGAATCTTCATAGCTCATGAGAATTTGTTTAGAAATTACAAAAATAAAAATCTTAAAGATTAAGCGACTTATAAAGATTTTTAGGGAAGAGTGTCAGCATTCATATATCAATCTCTGCTTGTCTACATCAGAACTAGACCTCTTAACTGAAATGCTATTCTTTTTTTTAATGTTTATTTATTTATGATAGTCACACACAGAGAGAGAGAGGCAGAGACACAGGCAGAGGGAGAAGCAGGCTCCATGCACCGGGAGCCCGACGTGGGATTCGATCCCGGGTCTCTAGGATCGCGCTCTCGGCCAAAGGCAGGCGCCAAACCGCTGCGCCACCCAGGGATCCCTGAAATGCTATTCTTTATCAAATCCCATGGCATCTACATTTTAAGAAAAAGCAATGTAAAAAAAAAAATCGTATTCAAATTTAAGCATCATAAAGTTATTTAAGTTAGAACTATAATAGATTCAGAAAATATCTTATCATGTCAACTATAAGTAGGCTGAAGGAATGTTTTCTCATATTTTTTATCCTCATTCTATTGTTTTTTTTTTTCTTTTCACATAAATTCAATTCTTTTCAATACTTAAAGAAGAAAACAAATGATCTATTCCATTAGTAGTATGGCATCCAATCCTTTGGGCCCATCAAAAAAACTCAACTGTCTTGGATAATAAAAATGGTACAAAAAAAAAAAAGTACATTCTATTTGGTGGTTAAATGGAGAAAAAAAAATCTTTAGGCCAATAAATGAGGTCAGTTTATGTATCGTACAGATTATTTTTGCACTTTCCTTATTAAGTCTTTGTTACTTCTTATCTCAATAAAAATGTTTTACAGACTTTCTAGAAGAAAATAGTAAGATAAATACAGCAAGCTTATACAAGTAAGATCACCTGAAAAAAAAGTGTAGATATAAAATAGAGATAAACCTTCAGAGATAACTTTTATTTTCCCCTACAGGACCAAGCTGGTTTTTGACAGAAGAGAAAGCTAATTTATTATCTATTATCTCTAGCTAAATCAAGCAGAGCCATAGGAAATCATTCTGTCCTCCCACATGGATTTAATTGAGTTCAGGGATAAGGAGAACAACAGGACCTCATCAAAGTTCCCTATCACTTCCTTTGCCTTGGGGCTACCAGCTATGGACTGTCTCTCCACAGTTCCAAAGTTCTAGTACTCACTTCTGATCTTAGATTCACGTTTTTGAAGTTCAGAAAATTGTCATCAGAGTTTGGAGAAATGTTTACAGACAACAAAGTAAAAGGTCAACTAACATATTTCTCTTTATATTTTTCCCATTTTTCAAAGTATATTAGCCTCATAGATGTAAAAGACATTATAAAAAATTAGTGTACTTTGAATATAGACTATTTAGATAACGTGTTGTTTATTAATGTCACTCTCTTGTGTATAGTAACAACTATATAACTATGGTTATAAAGGAAGATACTATAATATGTAAGGGATACATGCCAAAGTATTTCATAAATTGTAATGATAGCTAAAATTTATCTTCAAATAATTTTAAGAAAGTAGACAAGAACACCACACACACACACACACACACACACACACACCCTGTACCAAAATATCAACATGTTAACAATTGGTTAGATGAATCTAGATGACAGGTATATAGGTATTCATTAGTAAACCAGTCTACAGCTTTTCCTTAAGTTCTACAGTTTTTCAAAATAAATATGGCAAAAACAGGTAAAATTCTCAAACTACCGGGTTGGTCTTTGTTGTTATTTACCATATAAGATAGTGCTCTAGATAATATTTATAATTTTCATATTTGCTGCCTACACTGAAATATGAGCTTCCCAAGTTTGTCCCAAGTCCCAAGTTAGAGACTGATGTTTTACTCTCTGCTCTAGCAAAGCAACAGCATTTTGCACTGAAGTAAACTCACTTTTTTGTCAAATAAATAAGAAAACGTGACAAACATAAAGGGATCATGTAGCCACTGACCATCTACCCACGCCAAGCTAGTAGTCTTCCATCCTGTGCAGGGCTGTGTGTGTGTGTGCTCATACTCATGCTCACTTTTGACTGCAATATAACACCAGATCATTTCTCTTTTGTCTTATTATTTCATTACTTAGAATTGTAAAAGGTGATAATCCTGCATTGGAGGGGAGAATTATAGACATTACCAAATGTCTTTTTCCATATTGATCTCAACTTGACTCATACAATTAGAACTTTCAGTTCCAGTAATTATGAATGTCCTGTTGTTTGATGTTTTCATTTTATTAATTTAACTCAAGTAGTTAAGCATTATTTTTCCATTTAACTACACTAAAGGTGTCATAAGCATTCATGATTTCAAGTCCAGACCAGCTTATACTAGTACTACCAGTATCATCACTCCCAAAATATTATTATTTAATATTTATTAGTTAATGATAACTATTAATATAATTTTATTATTTTACATTTAATTTTATTTTTACTATTTATTATTTAATTTTATTATTCTATTTTATTAACTCAATGTTTAATAATTAATTTCAATTGATTAACACTGATTAATATTTAGTGATTATTAATTATTATAGACTTAAGAAATGCTGTATCTTCTGGGATTTAATTCTTAGACAGAATATGTAGTGTAACTATATCCATTCCACAGATGAGAAAGCTAAAATCTTAAAATGTAACCAAATTGCCTAGGGTCACTCACCTAGTAAGTAGCAGAGCCATCATTTGAAATCTGGAAATGCGAGGCTTAGTCATCCACTTTACCAATATACAATACTCCCTACTATTGAAAGCTTAACTGTTTGAACATAGTGTCTTGGTGTTATCTGAGTAACTAATGGCCAAATTAATACAAAAGCTTATAGGGAGAATCTGGGAGTGTTACTGTATTATCTGGTGAGAACTTGAAATTTTATTTTTTTTTATTTTTATTTTATTTTGTTTTAAAAGATTTTATTTATTTATTCATGATAGTCACACACAGAGAGAGAGGCAGAGACACAGGCAGAGGGAGAAGCAGGCTCCATGCACCGGGAGCCCGACGTGGGATTCGATCCCGGGTCTCCAGGATCACGCCCTGGGCCAAAGGCAGGCGCCAAACCGCTGCGCCACCCAGGGATTCCAGAACTTGAAATTTTATTTTATTTTTATTTATTTTTTTATTTTTTTTTGAAATTTTAAATAGAAGAAGCATTCCTAGAGGCATCATGGAATTACTAGAGCAAGTTTATCGTTTATTCCTGATCCCTTCAATGACAATCCACAATGAAACAAAACTGCATGAACTCAGATTTGGATGATTATTAATAGAAGAAGAAATATTCCATATTAAAAATTCTCTATTAATGAGTTGTTTGCTTCCCTGAAGTTATGGTCATTATGATCATTGTAATGCAAAGATCTTTTAAGATTCATTTATTTGACTTGAAGGACTAAACAACTTGTAACAAACTGAAGATGGATTACACATCTGAAAAATGGGTCACTATGTACAGCTTTGTCTCTGATAACTATGGTTCTTAGGACTTGATGTTCCCTTTCAGCAATTATATTCCATGAAATAGTAGGTGGTTAAGAAGAGTGCGTTAGGTTATAAAATTGAATATCCTTGACTTATTGTTGGATCTGGATTCTTTAACCCTTCTGTTCCTAAGATTCCTCACTTGTAGAAAGAGGATATTGGGATAGAATATTTCTAATAATTTTTCTCCCATTATCTCACATTCTCTGAGGCTTTTCTCTTGGGTAAGTGTATGGCATGAGTTTATTTTCATTAGAGAAAGCATAGCTAATCTGATGGAAGAATTTTCCACATGTAAGTGGAAAATTTTTATTTCATGAAATAAAAAAACCTAATAAAAATACCTTGTGTGTGTATGAACATAGGTATGTACGTGTATTAAAAACAAGAAAATTTAAATTTCTGTTTCATTTATTCAGTTTAATTTACTTTTTAAATTTTATTTTTATTTCAAGTTATTTTTAGTTTATTTATTTCCAATCAGGAAACCAAAACTTTCTAAACAATTTATCTGGGTATTTAAATTACATAATTTGTTATACTGATAATAGAGAAGTTGAGAAGCCAAACAGAATAGTTACATTCCACAAAGATTAGTACGGCAAGTGACTGGTACTGTGTCTAGAGTTGAAGAACAGAGAGACAAGTTGTACCTCCAGAATCTAAAAGCTATGGTTATTTAGTAGGATCTAGAACTATGTTGGGTGTTACCTGAAGGGAAGTGGAACCATGTCAAGAGGGGATCTGTAACCAAAAGGAGAATTAACCAGTACCAGGAAATAATATCTTGAAACAGAGGAGAAGGAAAAAGCAGTTGGGCTTTACCTATCCACCAGGCATTCTTCCTTGGGTGCTCACAACTGCCTAAACTCACTCAGAAGAGAGATAATAAAAAGCAGAAATATTGCTTATCCAAAGAAGGAAGAAAATTATTAGAAAGAAAACAGATAATTAATGCACAGTAGTTTTATTATCTCTAAACTCTTTATTGAAGAAGACTGCATGTCTAAGTGTACAGCTCATTAAATACCCACAAATTAATCCAGTATGTAACTGGTTCCCAGATCAAAAAGCAAATATATTACCAAGTACCTTGGAGTCTTCCTCAGTATATCTCCCAATCACTACCTCATCACTCAAAGTAAAAAAATCTTGACATCGAACAACATACATGAGCTTGATGATGATGATGATGATAATGATGTTGATACGATATGATAATTTTACTTTTGAATAGAGTTAGGTTCTTTCATGTATTTTTTTTTTTTTTGGCTTCATTTTTGCTCAAGATTATGTTTGTAGGATTCCTCCATACTGTTTGTGCAGATGTTTCTAATGCAGCCTTTTGAGTGCATGAGTAATAATATTGTGTTGTGGAGTTAATTTGCACTTCACTAATGAGGCTGAGCACATTTTTTATATATTTAATGATCAAATGATGAATATGAATATCCTCTTTTTGAAGTGTCTGTGCAACTCTTTATCCACTGAAAATCAGACTTTATGTCTTACAAAAATCTATTTATGAATTTTTTCTACATATTTCAGATGATTCCTTTTGGACAAATGGATGTTTAAAATATTTTCCCATTGTATGGGTTGCATTCTCCCTAAATCCATTTGAATGAACAGAATTACTTAAACTGAAAGGAGGGCAATTTATTAATTTTAGTTAGTAAATTTTGAGGGTTACTTATACTTTTTACTCCAGGCCATGAAGATGCCATATATTTATTGTTTTATCATTTGCTTTATTTAAGTAATTCACCTAGATCTACATTCTGAATCTATATTGTGAATTAGAGATCAAAATAAATTTTTCCCATATGATATTCAAATATCATTTATTGAAAAAATCATTTTCCCAACTTCTCTGCAGTCTTATCTATGTTAAAAATCAAGTGACTCTAAGTCTATTCCTTGACTTCTATTTTGCTCTAATAGTAAATACTTGCACCTATGTAATCCACATTTAACTACTATTCCTATATATTAGACCTTAGTGTTTGATAGAGTAGTCTCTGTTTTTTCAAGACTACTTTGTCTTTTCTTGGCTCTTTACATTTCCTTACACATTTTAGAATTGAATTGTCAACTTATGGGTGGGCAGGAGTTTTCTGGAGTTTTAATGGTAATTTCTTTGAGTCTGAAGATGAATTTAGAGAAAGTAAAAGTATTTGCAATTCAATTTTCCCATTACATGAACAGATTATATCCCTTCAACTATTTTTAAAATTTCTCTGTATATATGTTTTAGATTTCTATCTATACCATTTCTAAAATAAGGTTTTATTATGTGTGAGGTACATTTTTCATTAGAGTTATTCCTAGACATGTAATGCTTCTCTAAATGTTATATATATTCTTAATTTTGTTTTTAGTTAGTTTTTGGTATACAGAAATATAATTTACCTTTTTATAGATTTGTTTAGTGAGTTTGCTTTGTTTAGTGATTCTGCTAAGCTGCTTTAATTCTAGTAGTCTGTAGATTTCTCTGAATTTTCTAGATACATAATCATGTTGTATGTGAATGACAGCCTTATTTCTTTCTTTTCACCCCTTATACTATTTGTCCTTCTTAACTTATAGTACTGGTGAAGTACTCCAGTGTAATGTTTATTCTTAATCAGTTTCTGACTTGGATGAAAGTGGTCAGCAATCTACTATAAAATATGATGTTTCATGTAGGTTTTTTTTTTTAAGATTTTATTTTATCTATTTGACAGGGAGAGAGAGAAAGAGCAAACAGGAGGAGTAACAGAGGGAGAGGGAGAAGGAGACTCCCCATGGAGCAGGGAGCCCGATGCAGGGTTTAATCACACAACCCCCAGGATCAAGACCCCAGCTAAAGGCAGACGCCCAACAGACTGAGCCATCCAGGTGCCCCTCATGTAGGTTTTTTAAAAAAATATTTCTTTATTCATGAGAGACATAGAGAGAAAGAGAGGCAGGAAGAGACACAGGCAGAGAGACAAGCAGGCTCCATGCGGGGAGCCTGACATGGGACTCGATCCCTGGTCTCCAGGATCAGGCCCTGGGCTGAAGGCGGTGCCAAACCCCTGAGCCACCAGGGCTGCCCTCATGTAGGTTTTAATATAGCAAAACACTATCAGTTTAAAAATATTCCCTCGATACCAAAACCAAAGATATTACAAGAAAGGAAAACTACACTCCAATATCTCCCATGAACATAGATGCAAATATCCTCAACAAAATTTCAAATCCAACACTGTACAAAATAAACAAAAATGAGTCTAGACACTTTTCACAAAAATAATTCAAAATGTATCACAGACCTATAGGTAAAGCACAGAACTATAAAAAAAAATCTTAGAAGAGAACCTAAGAAAAAAAAATATATGATCGTGAGTATAGGGATGACTATTTAGACATATCACCAAATACATGATCCATGAAAGAAATAACTATAAGCTAGGATTCATTAAAATAAAAAAAAAATCTACACTGTGAAAGACAATGTCGAGAGAATAAGAAGACAAACTAGAGACTGGGAGAACATATTTGCAAAAGACATATTTAATAAAGGAATTTAAGTTGAATTTAATATTCAAAATATACAAAAAACTCCTGAAACTCAACATAAGCAAACAACTTAATTAAATAATGGCCTAAAGACCTTAACAGACACTTTATCAAAGAAAATATACAAATGTCAAATGAGCATGTAAAGAGATGTTCTATATTGTATGTCTTCAGGGAAATGCTATTTAAATGAGATACCATTCCACACTTTACTAAAATGGCCAAAATCTGAACATTAACAATACCAAATGACGATGAGGATGTGAATCAGCAGGAACTCTCATTCACTGCTGGTGGGAATGCAAAATGGTACAGCCACTTTTTAAAGTTTTTATTTAAAATCCAATTAGTTAACATGCAGTGTAATATTAGTTTCAGGTGATTCAACACTTCCATATGACACCCAATGCTCATCACAACAAATGCACTCCTTATTCCCTATCACCTATTTAACTTACCCCATCACCACCTCTCCTCTGGTAACCATGTTTCTTCTCTATAGTTAAGAGTCTATTTCTTGGTTTGCCTCTCTGCTTCTCTCTCTCTTTTTTTCATTTTGCGAGTTTGTTTTGTTTCTTAAATTCCACATATTTCTCTGACCAACTTATGTCATTTGCTATAATACTCTCTAGCTTCATCCATGTTGCTGCAAATGGAAGGATTTTATTTTTTTGATGCACATTATATATATATATATACTACATCTTTATACATTCGTCAGTTGATAGATACTTGCACTGTTTCCATAATTTGGCTATTGCAGCCATTGCAGCCACTTTAAAGACAGTTTGGCAGGTTTTTTTTGTTTTTTTTTTTTTAACAAAAGCTAACATACTCTTATCATACAATCCAGCAATTGTACTTCTTGGTATTTACCCAAAGGAGTTGAAAACATATTTACATCAAAATTCACACATGCAAGTTTACTTGTAATTGCAAAAACTTGGAAGCAATCAAAACGTCTTTCAGGAAGTGAATGAATAAATAAACTTTGGTACATTCAGACAATGAAATATTATTCAGAGATAAAAAGAAATAAACTGTCAAGCCATGAAAAGGCTTAGAAGAATCTTAAATGCATATTACTAAAGTAGCCAATTTGAAAGGTTGCATACTGTATTATCCCAACTATATGATATTTTAACATGAATTAATGTTTAATAACTCCTATCAATCAGTAGGAAATGAAGCACAACCAATAAAAACATGGACTCAAGGTCCAAACAGAAATTCACAAAATATCATATCTAATGGCTAATGGGTATGTGAGAAAGTTCATCAACATCATTTGAAAAAAACAAGTAAATGAAAAACCAACATGATATGCACTTAAACACAGAAGAATGGCTAAAATTGGAAAAATGGGGACCATTCAGAATTCTCATGCACTACTTTTAGGTAAATATAATTTGTTCTAAATACTTTGTAAAATTGTCAGCTATCAGTAAAAGACAAACATGAATAACTTATATTGAAACCATTCTAACCCTTAGGTAGTTATATACCCCTGAATAATTAATGCATATGTAAATATTTTTTTAGTATTTTTATTCATAATGTCCATTTATGTTAAGATAGATACATATATTGTATTTTGGTATACTGTGGTATCACTCAAGTATGGGTCAAGACTTGAATTGTACGTCTAACTCACAAGATCCAATAAGGCTTATTTAACTCCAGTTTGACACAGAACAGAGAACACAGCAATATACATACTAGCAAAGTCACATATAACTGATTAACACCTAGATTTATTTTTCAATGACCCCAGCCACTGTACACAGGATATGTTTTGTTGTAAATTCAGCCCAAAGCTGATATGTATGCATATCAGAGCAGCATAAAAGAGCCACCAGGTATATGGTGCTGTAGCTTCACCCTGTTAACCTCTATAAGGTTAAGTGAGTAACTCCATTTTCCCCCAGGATTTAGTACCTACAAGCAAACACACTAAGACTTCAATAACTATCAAGATAAAAATAGGATAAATGTCATCTGATACATAAGATATATATCTTTAAAGCACAAGACAAAATAAAGAGAAGTTAATTGTAATCATAACACTATAACAAATAACTGCAGTTATGATTATGATTGTTATCGCTACAGGGTACAAGGACTTATCTTACATCTCTTTCTTCTTATAATAATTCCCCTCTATTCTACCCTTTGGGGCAACTCTTCTCAAAGGGCTAGCTAAGCACTTGAATTATTTTTATTGTAAGAATTTTATCGGTAAACAGGAAGAGGATAGCTAATATGAGAAAGTTACAAGGACTCCATGATAATTCAGGGATAACACATACCCTCCATCTCTCATCAGCTCTCTCCCTACTCCTGACTCTCAAAGAATGCTTGATATACATCACCAATCATTTACAACATGCTTTTTACATTCGGCATAGAATTGGCCCCAGAATGACCTTTAGCACAGTAGTCTCATCATGGATTTTTCTTATCTAATGTTTCTATTCTTGAGTTCGAAGTCTCATTCTGTATTCTACTCCTTTTTTTCTAAGCAGATACAATGTTCAAGAGTGATTCAAACTGAAATACATTTTATTTAGCTCTTTATTCAGTATAGACATATATGGACAGAAATACTAGGCCATAAATAAAGAATAGAGGTAATGAACTGAAGAGAAGAGTTAGTTAATATTTGTCCTCTTTTTGTGAATGGATCTCTTCAATAACTCAACGTGGTCACATTCTTTCATGCAGCAAAGAGTTGTAGGTCTTCCACAGTATGCCATCTTAAATTCTTTTTCACCACATTTATTTTTACATTGACTACCAAGTTTTATGCATGCATCCCACCAATTAAAGACAGTATAGTGTTCTTTACTTCTAGCTGAAAGAAGACAAGAATGGATGGAATTAAAAATTCAGGTAAGAAATGCCAAGATTTAAAAGAAGACTTACAAAGAAGCACAGACCACAGAGGGAAGAAAAGAGAAAGGGCTTCACTGTTTTTCCCCCCATTTAAATCTTTCTGTTCCTATGTAATAGCAAGCCAAAAAATCAGCAAGTATCCTATTTAAGGATTCTGGAGCAATGACTGGAGAATGTTCCCTTTTGGAAATAGTAAGAACATCTGTCTAGATAGTTTCATAAAAAATAAGACCCTATGACTTTAAAATGATACTTCTTTCTCATTCTGAACATGAAATTCAACCTTCATAAAACTAGAAGTTCAAAGACAGGAGTTAAGCAAATGGGGAGTGGGATAGAGAACATAGGTTTATTTCCTCCATTTCATTTGATAGGTAGTGATTAAAATTGCAAGATATAATTCTACTTGTTTTATTTTACCTGGATTGTTTTTTTGTGTGTGTGCCATAATTTGCCTTTTCAAATATTGTGGAAGAATTTTGCTTCTCTGAGTATAGTATCTCAAACTTTTTTCTACATATGGTACTCAATGGTGACATAGAAGTGGTAACAGGTTGGTCACAGCCCGCTGCAAAAGGAAAAAGGATTACTTTTGAAGCATAAGAAAAGGATGCTTTCCAAAATAAAGACAATAACATATTTTCCTTTATTCCATGGTTCTATATACTATAAGAGGTTTTTTAAAAATGATAATTTTGTGAAATATATCTTCAAAATTAGGTTGAATAAGTAAATGAATGACTTGGTTTTTATAAAGATCACCTCACTGACTATTGTAATGAGTAATAAATTAATAAGGGCAAAAAGCAGAACAGATGCTAGCTATTAGCATCATTACTATTAAGAAAAAAATCAGATCAGTGCATATTTAAATCTAAGTAATTCTATATACTATTTCAGAAAATTTCTAGAAACAGAATTTTAATGAACATATTTTAATAAATTTTTATAAAGATGATGAAGGAAAACAATTATTCTCATTTAAATTAACTCTAATTCCTTGAGTTACATTGTTAGTTGAAGTTCAGCTCTCTTTTGGTGAGAAACTATCAGCTAAAAAGTTATTTATGTTTGCATGTCAGAGCAGAGTAGCAGTAAGAAAATGGAATACTATAGGTTTATTTTATGATGATCTCCTTTGATCTCAACAATGACAGATAGCTTGGTTACCCAAAAAAGTAGCAAAATAAAGAATTTAAATGGAGGTGAGTAGATGTATAGCTAATCTTTGGACTTCTGGCAAGCCATTTAACCTCACTTAACCTACGCTATTAATACTCTAAGTGTGAGACAGATAATTTCCAAGAATAAATTCATTCCACTCTAAATTTTTTTTGAATCTACTAATATATTAAATTTAGTAGAATTTGATTATTAAATAAGGACATTTCAGGAATTGATTAAATCATGGTAGTGCTAGTTTTTTCAATAGCTTACATATATATGTAATTATATGTATACATGTAAAGAAATTTATAATATATAAATATATATTATAAGTAAAATCTCATGTAATCAAAGTGAATTGCAGACTTTACTAGTGAATTGTCCTTGAAAAATTATTCATATATCTCTTCATCTAGGGACTGTAAATAAATATATGGTCTTGCCAATAGTATTAATATAATGATTCTATAACATTAATGATATTTATTTTTTAAAAATCCTGACCCGACCTCACTTAGTGCTAACCCCTGTGGCAATAATATTCATATTACCTGGTGGAATGAAGACACCAAAAGACAAAATAATGAAAGAAAGAAGGATCTTCATTGTAAATGACTTCTTAGGATATAACAGTTCACAGATCTTCTGTCTCAATTCAGGTATTGCTGAAATAAAGAAGAAAAAACAATCCTTTCACTTATAGAACTCTTCTGCACAGTCTTGATTACTGAGGCTTATTAAGAGTAAGAACATTTCTATGCTTGGTTGAATGTTCAAAGAGATAGTGACTAGAAAAAGTTGGTGCATTGCCACACAAAAACTCCATATTCTGATTTCTCTTGAGGCAGTTTCTCTAAGAAATTTTAATAGTTACAAGATTATGGGTTTACATTGCTAAATGATCAAGGTTGAAAATAACCTTGCAATAATTCACATGATACTAAAGAAGTATGTTTTTTTATATAACTACACTTATTATTTTAATGTCCCTAATGTAAGAATCACAATGTAATGAGAAATCCAAAACAGAATTTTAGACTGATATTACCAATTAAGGATACTTAATTTTACACAAAAAAATACTGAGATCTAGAGTGGTCAGGTGATTTCATAATCCACTAAATTTTTTGTTAAATATATATTAGCATTAACAATGACACTGTACTGACTTGTTTGAAAATTATCTTATCTAGCTTAGTTATACCCAAAAAAAGAATTATCCCCTCAAGTAAGTTTTATGATGTTAATGTATAAACATCCTGTGTTTAGAAGTCAAACGCATTTCTATTTTTTTCTATGTAGCATGGAGTTATTTCTGAGATCATAAGTATTCCATGGCTTATTATAGCAGATTGGAGAAGAAGCAGCTGAAATTGTTCCTCAAATCCCACAGGAAGCACCAAAGGTAGGAAAGGTAGGTGTTTTTTTTCCAAAGATAGGAAAGGTGCAATATTGTTACCTCTAGGGACTGTAGCCCATCAGAAATTTATTTTGGATATTTCATATATTAAATCTCAAGTTAAAAAAAACACAGCAAAAATATATATAAAAATATATAAATATATATAAAAATATAAAGTATGTATAATTCAGGATAATTTGTGAGTTTGGTTTAGTCCCTTGGAGAACATGGAAACCACTCCCTTTTATGAGCAGGTAAACACCATCTCAGTCTTTTACTCTGGATGCCCAACACATTAAACAGAATCTACCTCATGAAGTAGAACTAGACCATTCTTTTCAATAATTATTTAAATGTGAGAGTACCTATCATTTAAATTGTTTTTGTCTTACAGATACAAAGAATTTTAAATCACAGATAACTGGATAGTTTAGGAATGCTTGGATTCATTGATCACTATTCTGGGATCATGTTGTAGTTATTCCAGATATTTAGGAAACATAAAGAAAGACCTTGTCACTGCCTTGAGAAACTCAAATTATTTTTGAAAAGACAAGCCAAGAAACATATGACAAATCAATAAGGTAAATGTCATAAAAGTTGTATTAAAACAATTTTTTCATGTGTTCTGAGCGCAGTTTTTTCCCATCTAATACCACAATGTTCAACATGGAAGAGTACATATTACATTTCTGGATTAGGGATTTTGTGGATCTAATAAAAAACACCTAAATTGTGAAAATTAAAGCAAAAACTAGTGCATTGAGTCCATTGGAGAAAGTATTCTATCCTGTTTCATTTTTTCTTCATTTCCTAATTTTCCTTATTAAATTATAAAGAAGCAATTTATTGCCACAATTAGTGGCCCAGGGTCTGCAACATTCACATTTATCAAAACCACATCATCTTGGACAGTGAAAATATATAAAAGGTGCCTATTTTGTCAATTCAATCAATCAATGGCAGTGGCTATCTGGACTGCTGAGCAAGAGAGAATTCTAAGGCCAATTCCATGTTCAGTGAGAAAGAGTGTTGTAACTAAATGGTGACGTATATCAAACATTCCAGGCAAGAAGAGTTGCTAAAGAAATATCAGATATTTATTGTCTCCAAACTAATAATATGAAATACACAGGATGATAAAATCTTTGTAACTTTCGCCTATGATATTATTTTCTCCATTCATACTTATTGCTAAAACTTCTAAAAAGAAAAGCAATGTAGTAATTCTAGTATTTAAGGTAAGCAGCTTTACAAGTCTTTTAAGGAGTGCAATCTTGAGGGCGTAAGTAGTGAAAGACTCATGAAAAAAATCAGTAGATTAGAAAGAAAAAAAGAGGAGGAATGGAAAGCTTATCTGTACATGAGAAGTAACCTTTTAACTTAGTTTATAAAAATCCTAATAATCCCAAACATTTAATTATTTTAGTTGATCATTAGAAATATGCTCTTTGTCCCATACCAAAAATCTTGGTACACTGTTATTGGATAACTTAAAATTTAAGTAAGTTTTACTCACATAGGCATATATAAATTTAAATATATACTGTATATGCAATTTACTTGCCTGTCCTAACCTACTGATTTTCTCAATTCTCTCTAAAATGGGAGCCAGCAAATCTTTCCTTCCCTTATTCTATTCTTGAGCTCAGAGCTGCTCCCCTTCTTCTGATCCCATCTTTCTGACATCTTTTTCTATTTCTTAGTCCTGAGGAGGTAACCCCCTGTGCTTACTAGTGACTTGGAAGTGCTTAATTTTCCAGTCAGCAGCAGTTGGATTATTCTCACATGTCTATTAATCTAAGTGTAAATGTCCCATTGAGAAGCTCACAAGAAGTGGTCACTGCAATTAAAATAAGATACCCCATCTGAAGGTTTACATCTGTATCAGACTTTAATTCATGGATAAATTAATTTTTCCACATAATTTCTTTAAGATGAATGCCCTTCCAACCCTTATTCCATTGGCTAATTCCAATTATTTCTTTATTCTCAACACAGGGGTCATATTTTCATCAGCAATCATCATGACTACACAGGATTAGGTTCTACTCTAATACTTTTTCTCTCCTTCTCTCTCCTGATCAGATACTGAGATCCTCAGGTTCTTTTAGAAATTAAGTTCATCCTCATATGTAAGTGAGACTAGCTCAGTCCTGTTTAATAGATATCCAGCAAACATATTTTAAGTTGAGTTCTAAGAGTTGCACTTTTGCTCTTTTTATGCAAGACCTGAATTTTGAAAAAAATACATTATAAGTTATCTAAAATAAATATTGTTCAACAATTGCTCGACATCATCTACCACATAAACATTTTTAAGTGTCAGTTGAAAAATTCAGTAGCTTTTGATGAGGAACCTTCCTGTGTATTCTGTTGATATGACAAATCAGAGAATATCTCAATTCTTTTAAGTAGTTAACAAATATGAGCCTTCTCCAACCACCCTCATCCCTTACTCAAGAATACTGGAGAGTTCACTTGCTTTCCCTTAATTTTATTATCTTGCTGTTATTTCTAAGCATTTTGAATAAAACAATTCCAAATTAAAAACAAAACAAAACAAAACAAAAAACAATTCAAATTAACTTCTAAACATATAAGAAATATCAAATGGGAATTTTTGATTGGAAAGTATAAGAAACAGATAACTTGGTGAGAGAGTTTGGGAAGAATACAAACTATTGATACATTACATTTTACAAGACATCTTAACAATTTCAATCTTCATATATTTTTGCTGTCTTATATATGAAGAAATACTTTAAAAGAAATATCTTTACTTCATTCTACTTAAATCTACATTTTATTGTGAAGAATTTTCTTGTCTGGTCAAGTGACTGGTAACACTTTTCTAAAAGTTTGGTGTGAGTCCACAGTAAAGCAAATGAATTTACTTGAAAGTATAAGAAAAAGTGCTTGCAGAAGTAATAACACTATGTCTTCATCTTTAGTTAATATCTCTATGCCCCTCATTTAAAAATAAAAAGTCGATGTTGGGTTCTAGAAATTGACAGTGAAGGAGAATTTAGGTGGGATGCTTCATCGTAAAACTTAATATAGAAATAGAGAAAACCTCTCTCAGAGGGAGGGGCAGGATGGCGGAAGAGTAGGGTCCCCAAGTCACCTGTCCCCACCAAATTACCTCGATAACCTTCAAATCACCCTGAAAATCTACGAATTCGGCCTGAGATTTAAAGAGAGACCAGCTGGAATGCTACAGTGAGAAGAGTTCGCGCTTCTATCATGGTAGGAAGACGGGGAAAAAGAAGTAAAGAAACAAAAGGCCTCCGAGGGGGAGGGGCCCGAGAGGAGCCGGGCTGAGGCCGGGGCGAGTGTCCCCAGGACAGGAGAGCCCCGTCCCGGAGGAGCAGGAGCTGCACCGACCTTCCCGGGCGGAAAGGGGCCTCCAGGGAGTTGGAGCAGGACCCAGGAGGGCGGGGATGCCCTCGGGCTCCCGGGGACACTAACAGACACCTGCGCCCCGGGAGAGTGCGCCGAGCTCCCTAAGGACTGCAGCGCGCACGGCTGGACCCGGAGCAGCTCGGGGGGGCTCGTGGGCGGCTCCGCGGAGGGGGCTGCGGGGCGGGAGCAGCTCGGAGGGGTGCTCAGGGGCGGCTCCGCGGAGGGGGCTGCGGCCCGGGAGCGCGAATCCACCAGCGCAGGTCCCGGAGCACAGGGCGCCGGGACACAGCCCAGGATCCCGCCTCCCCCGGGACAGGCATAGGCCGGGAGGGCCCAGGACAGCGAGGACGCCCCTGCCCCGAGCTGAGCAGAGCAGCGGCCCCGCCCCGGAGCCTCCAGGCCCTGCAGACGGAGAGCTCTGGAGCTACTGCGGGAGCTGACTCCAGGGCTCCAGAGCTGGCCCCGCCACTGCGGTTGTTCCTCCTGGGGCCTCACGGGGTAAACAACCCCCACTGAGCCCTGCACCAGGCAGGGGGCTGAGCAGCTCCCCCAAGTGCTAACACCTGAAAATCAGCACAACAGGCCCCTCCCCCAGGAGACCAGCTAGACGGACAGGTTCCAGGGGAAGTCAAGGGACTTAAAGTACACAGAATCAGAAGATACTCCTCCGTGGTTTGTTGTTTTGTTTTGTTTTGTTTTGTTTTGTTTTGTTTTGTTTTGTTTTGTTTTTCTTTGCTTTTTGATTTCTGTTTGCTTCCCCCACCCTTTTTTTCTTTCTCTTTTTCTTTTCTTTTTTTCTTCCTTTTTTCTTTTTTCTTTTTCTCTTTTCTTTCCTTCTTTCTCTCTTCTCTTGCTCCTTTTCCTAATACAACTTGTTTTTGGCCACTCTGCACTGAGCAAAATGACTAGAAGGAAAACCTCACCTCAAAAGAAAGAATCAGAAACAGTCCTCTCTGTGGGAGAGGATGACAAATTCTAGATGACAATTCAATGTCAGAAAGCCAATTCAGAAGCACTATTATACAGCTACTGGTGGCTCTAGAAAAAAGCATAAAGGACGCAAGAGACTTCATGACTGCAGAATTTAGAGCTAATCAGGCAGAAATTAAAAATCAATTGAATGAGATGCAATCCAAACTAGAAGTCCTAACGACGAGGGTTAACGAGGTGGAAAACGAGTGAGTGACATAGAAGACAAGTTGATGGCAAAGAGGGAAACTGAGGAAAAAGAGACAAACAAAAGACCATGAGGATAGATTAAGGGAAATAAACGACAGCCTGAGGAAGAAAAACCTACGTTTAATTGGGGTTCCCGAGGGCGCTGAAAGGGACAGAGGGCCAGAATATGTATTTGAACAAATCATAGCTGAAAACTTTCCTAATCTGGGAAGGGAAACAGGCATTCAGATTCAGGAAATAGAGAGATCCCCCCCCCCCCTAAAATCAATAAAAACCGTTCAACACCTCGACATTTATTAGTGAAGCTTGCAAATTCCAAAGATAAAGAGAAGATCCTTAAAGCAGCAAGAGACAAGAAATCTCTGACTTTTATGGGGAGGAGTATTAGGGTAACAGCAGACCTCTCCACAGAGAACTGGCAGGCCAGAAAGGGCTGGCAGGATATATTCAGGGTCCTAAATGAGAAAAACATGCAACCAAGAATATTTATCCAGCAAGGCTCTCATTTAGAATGTAAGGAGAGATAAAGAGCTTCCAAGACAGGCAGGAACTAAAAGAATATGTGACCTCCAAACCAGCTCTGCAAGAAATTTAAGGGGGACTCTTAAAATTCCCCTTTAAGAAGAAGTCCAGTGGAACAATCCACAAAAACTAGGACTGAATAGATATCATGATGACACTAAACTCGTATCTGTCAATAGTAGCTCTGAATCTGAATGGGCTTAATGACCCCATCAAAAGGTGCAGGGTTTCAGACTGGACAAAAAAGCAAGACCTATCTATTTGCTGTCTACAAGAGACTCATTTTAGACAGAAGGACACCTACAGCCTGAAAATAAAAGGTTGGAGAACCATTTACCATTCAAATGGTCCTCAAAAGAAAGCAGGGGTAGCCATCCTTATATCATATAAACTAAAGTTTATCCCGAAGACTGTAGTGAGAGATGAAGAGGGACACTATATCATACTTAAAGGATCTATCCAAGAAGAGGACCTAACAATCCTCAATATATATGCCCCGAATGTGGGAGCTGCCAAATATATCAATCAATTAATAACCAAAGTTAAAAAATACTTAGATAATAATACACTTATACTTGGTGACTTCAATCTAGTGCTTTCTACCCTCAATAGGTCTTCTAAGCACAACATCTCCAAAGAAACGAGACCTTTAAATGATACACTGGACCAGATGGATTTCACAGACATCTACAGAACTCCACATCCAAACTCAACTGAATACACATATTTCTCAGGTGCACATGGAACTTTCTCCAGAATAGACCACATACTGGGTCACAAATCAGGGCTGAACCGATACCGAAAGACTGGGATCGTCCCCTGCATATTCTCAGACCATAATGCCTTGAAATTAGAACTAAATCACAACAAGAAGTTTGGAAGGACCTCAAACACGTGAAGGTTAAGGACCATCCTGCTAAAAGATGAAAGGATCAACTACGAAATTAGGGAAGAATTAAAAAGATTCATGGAAACTAATGAGAATGAAGATACAACCATTCAAAATCTTTGGGATGCAGCAAATGCAGTCCTGAGGGGGAAATACATCACAATACAAGCATCCATTCAAAAACTGGAAAGAACTCAAATACAAAAGCTAACCTTACACATAAAGGAGCTAGAGAAAAAACAGCAAATAGATCCTACACCCGAGCAGAAGAAGAGAGTTAATAAAGACTTGAGCAGAACTCAATGAAATCGAGATAAGAAGAACTGTGGAACATATCAACAGAACCAGGAGTTGGTTCTTTGAAAGAATTAATAAGATAGATAAACCATTAGCCAACCTTATTAAAAAGGAGAGAGAGAAGACTCAAATTAATAAAATCACGAATGAGAAAGGAGAGATCACTACCAACACCAAGGAAATACAAACGATTTTAAAAACATATTATGAAGAGCTATACGCCAATAAATTAGGCAATCTAGAAGAAATGGACGCATTCCTGGAAAGCCACAAACTACCAAAACTGGAACAGGAAGAAATAGAAAACCTGAACAGGCCAATAGCCAGGGAGGAAATTGAAGCAGTCATCAAAAACCTCCCAAGACACAAGAGTTCAGGGCCAGATGGCTTCCCAGGGGAATTCTATCAAACGTTTAAAGAAGAAACCATACCTATTCTACTAAAGCTGCTTGGAAAGATAGAAAGAGATGGAGTACTTCCAAATTCGTTCTATGAGGCCAGCATCACCTTAATTCCAAAGCCAGACAAAGACCCCACCAAAAAGGAGAATTACAGACTAATATCCCTGATGAACATGGATGCAAAAATTCTCAACAAGATATTAGCCAATAGGATCCAACAGTACATTAAGAAAATTATTCACCATGACCAAGTAGGATTTATCCCCGGGACACAAGGCTGGTTTAACACTCGTAAAACAATCAATGTGATTCATCATATCAGCAAGAGAAAAACCAAGAACCATATGATCCTCTCAATAGATGCAGAGAAAGCATTTGACAAAATACAACATCTATTCCTGATCAAAACTCTTCAGAGTGTAGGGATAGAGGGAACATTACTCAACATCTTAAAAGCCATCTACGAAAAGCCCACAGCAAATATAATTTTCAATGGGGAAGCACTGGGAACCTTTCCTCTAAGATCAGGAAAACGACAGGGATGTCCACTGTCACCACTGCTATTCAACATAGTACTGGAAGTCCTAGCCTCAGCAATCAGACAACAAAAAGACATTAAAGGCATTCAAATTGGCAAAGAAGAAGTCAAACTCTCCCTCTTCGCCGATGACACAATACTCTACATAGAAAACCCAAAAGCCTCCACCCCAAGATTGCTAGAACTCATACAGCAATTTGGCAGTGTGGCAGGATACAAAATCAGTGCCCAGAAGTCAGTGGCATTTCTCTACACTAACAATGAGACTGAAGAAAGAGAAATTAAGGAGTCAATCCCATTTACCTTTGCACCCAAAAGCATAAGATATCTAAGAATAAACCTAACCAAAGAGGTAAAGGATCTATACCCTCAAAACTATAGAACACTTCTGAAAGAAACTGAGGAAGACAAAAAGAGATAGAAAAATATTCCATGCTCATGGATTGGAGAATTAATACTGTGAAAATGTCAATGTTACCCAGGGCAATTTACATGTTTAATGCAATCCCTATCAAAATACCATGGACTTTCTTCAGAGAGTTAGAACAAATTATTTTAAGATTTGTGTGGAATCAGAAAAGACCCCGAATAGCCAGGGGAATTTTAAAAAAGAAAACCATATCTGGGGGCATCACAATGCCAGATTTCAGGTTGTACTACAAAGCTGTGGTCATCAAGACAGTGTGGTACTGGCACAAAAACAGACACATAGATCAATGGAACAGACTAGAGGATCCAGAAGTGGACCCTCAATTTTATGGTCAACTAATAGTCGATAAAGGAGGAAAGACTATCCACTGGAAGAAAGGCAGTCTCTCCAATAAATGGTGCTGGGAAAATTGGACATCCACATTCAGAAGAATGAAACTAGACCACTCTCTTGCACCATACACAAAGATAAACTCAAAATGGATGAAAGATCTAAATGTGAGACAAGATTCCATCAAAATCCTAGAGGAGAACATAGGCAACTCCCTTTTTGAACTTGGCCACAGTAACTTCTTGCAAGATACATCCACGAAGGCAAAAGAAACAAAAGCAAAAGTGAACTATTGGGACTTCATCAAGATAAGAAGCTTTTCAAAGGATACAGTCAACAAAACTAAAAGACAACCTACAGAATGGGAGAAGATATTTGCAAATGACATATCAGATAAAGGGCTAGTTTCCAAGACCTATAAAGAACTTATTAAACTCAACACCAAAGAAACAAACAATCCAATCATGAAATGGGCAAAAGACATGAACAGAAATCTCACAGAGGAAGACATAGACATGGCCAACATGCACATGAGAAAATGCTCCGCATCACTTGCCATCAGGGAAATACAAATCAAAACCACAATGAGATACCACCTCACACTAGTGAAAATGGGGAAAACTAACAAGGCAGGAAACAACAAATGTTGGAGAGGATGTGGAGAAAGGGGAACCCTCTTGCACTCTTGGTGGGAATGTGAACTGGTGCAGCCACTCTGGAAAACTCTGTGGAGGTTCCTCAAAGAGTTAAAAATAGACCTGCCCTACGACCCAGCAATTGCACTGTTGGGGATTTACCCCAAAGATTCAGATGCAATGAAACGCCAGGACACCTGCACCCGATGTTTCTAGCAGCATTGTCCACAATATCCAAACTGTGGAAGGAGCCTCGGTGTCCATCGAAAGATGAATGGATAAAGAAGCTGTGGTCTATGTATACAATGGAATATTACTCAGCCATTAGAAATGACAAATACCCACCATTTGCTTCAACGTGGATGGAACTGGAGAGTATTATGCTGAGTGAAGTAAGTCAATTGGAGAAGGACAAACATTATATGTTCTCATTCATTAGGGGAATATAAATAACAGTGAAAGGGAATAGAAGGGAGGGGAGAAGAAATGGGTAGGTAATATCAGAAAGGGAGACAGAACATGAAGACTCCTAAGTCTGGGAAACAAACTAGGGGTGGTGGAAGGGGAGGAGGGCGGGGAGTGGGGGTGAATTGGGACGGGCACTGAGGGGGTCACTTGACGGGATGAGCACTGGGTGTTATTCTGTATGTTGGCAAATTGAACACCAATAAAAAATAAATGTATTATTAAAAAAATGAAAATAAAAAGTCTTCAGTACACACTTCCTTGTTTTTATTTTATTTATTTTTTTTTTTTGTATTTTTTTTACACATTTCTTTGAAAATATGTTGAATTAAATAAATGCATGAATAATTTTTTTTCAGAATAGACAAACGGCTGGTGAAGAAATAGTGAGCCTGTATTGGAAAATGTTTAGTAGAGTACTCCATACATATTAGTTACTTTATCAGTATTATAGATATGATCATCAATAATATATTTTTTGAAAAAAAATAATTCTTTTTTGGATATTTTTATAGCTAGAAAGAATTTTTTTGAGTTTTTTTATTTATTAATTTAGGAGAGAGAGAGCATGAGCAGGAGTGAGAGGGAGAAGCAGACCCTTTGTTTTTTGTTTTGTTTTTATTTTTATTTATGATAGTCACAGAGAGAGAGAGAGAGAGAGAGAGAGAGAGGCAGAGAGAGAAGCAGGCTCCATGCACCGGGAGCCCGATGTGGGATTCAATCCCGGGTCTCCAGGATCGCGCCCTGGGCCAAAGGCAGGCGCTAAACCGCTGTGCCACTCAGGGTTCCCAGACCCTTTGTTGAGCAGGGTGCCCAACATAAGGCTCAATCCCAGGATCCTGGGATCATGACCTAGGCCTAAGGCAGGTGCTTAACTGACTGAACTACCAGGTGCTCCATATCTTTTTTTAAAGATTGTATTTATTTATTTGAGATTGCGAGAGAGCATGAACAGGGCACGGGGAGAAAGGGATGGAGGGAGAGGGAGAAGCAGACTCCCTGCTGAGCAAAGAGCTCTAAGTGGGGCTGGATCTCAAGACCCTAGGATCATGACCTGAGCCAAAGGCAGACGTTTGAAGGACTAGATCATCCAGGTGCCCCATATAGCTAGAAAGAATCTTAATGACCATGTACTGAGTATTGAGATTTCTGAGGAAAATAAAGAGAAAATTATTCTCCTGTTCAACATAAATGCGATAAATTGGTTTACACATTCAGAAGTAGTTTAACGATAAATTATCAGCTAAAAAGTGATTGGTATTTGAATTGACTGCAGAATATATGAAATGCCTATTAGTCAAAGTAAGAATAATCAACTTTTTATTTATTCTAAAGTTTGATGATTTCAGTAGGCTTATGCATGTGTGTGTGCGTGTTTGTGTGTGTCCCAAACAAAGCAGTAAAGAAAATGTCAGTTGAAGATCTAGTTTCAGTTCTAACATAATAAATTATGTGCTTTTAAGGATCTCACTTTACTTAACTTGTCTTTTCTACCTCATGTAAAAGATGAAGAGTCTGATGTAGAAGATTTGTAAGTTCTCTCTAGCCTCAAACATGTTTTTCTATATACACATTATTAATTTTTGCCTATATATTAAATACACTTTTTTCTATATTTAGACTATTATCCTTCATCTATGTATTAAATACACTTTGCTATATTCAAAATATTAATTCTTACCTATGAATTAATTTCTATATCCAGACTATTAAGCCTCAAATCCATATTCCATATAAATTGATTGTTATGTAGACTTGTATTTCATTGACTGTAACGCTGTCACCTCATTTTCTAATTTGATGTTATAGTAATGAATATACACAGCCCTTGTCACTGCAAAGGCATTTACTTATAAATACTGTCCTTAAGGAATAACATATCCAATTTTAGGACTTTTTGAGACATAAGACTTGATATTTCCTTAGGAAAGAAAACTCAAACTAAAAGTATGCTTTTATTGGAATAATGTATTTGCATTCAAAAACAATCTCATGTTTTGAGAATAGTAATGACAAGTAAAATATACAGATCCTTGGTAGAAATGCTCTATCTCCAATTCCTGTATAGTAGAGTTGACTCCAGTGTCCTACAAATCTGAAATAGTTTATTGGCAATAACAGGAAGGAGAAGGAAGAGGTCAGTATTAAGTGAAATATATGGGCAGTGCAGAGGGTGAAAGAAAATATCCAAATATTTTTTTTCTCAGTCAAGGTGTCTTGACTTGCAATAGTGAATTCTGAATAAATGTTGCTTGATGATAATAATTATCTTAACCATTCAATCCTATAATAGTGATTATATTACATTTTAGATATAAAATTCATGACCCTACTCCAGTATTGTAAATAACTCCACTATAAAATTCCATACTGCCTGGTGTAATTATAGAGAAATAAAGAAAAGAGAAATAAAGAAAAAAATAATTTTCACTAAAGATGATTTCTTGAATATAAAGAATAAACTGATATTTCTCAATTCAGATCTTGCTTAAGTAGAAATAGAAAACTCTTCTTTCATTCGTAGAATCTTCTAAAGGGTTTTCATTATGCTAGTTGAATAATGCCATATTTAAAGAAATATAATCAGATAAGAAGATTTGCATTATCTCAGAATATATACCCATCCGTTTACTATAACCTTGAGGAGACGATCTTGAGTACAAATTTTACAGTTACAAAGGCCGTATGTTCAAATTCTTAAGAGATCAAGTTTTAAAATTATACTACAACAATGTAATTCATCCCTGAATATGTGTTTTATACTTTTAATATCAGAATGTTGAGTCTTAATGGACAGAGACATCTGAATCATAACAATTTGAGTTTGAGGTATTGTAAAAAAACACTTAATATTATAGCTGAAGACACTGAAAACCAAAGAGGTTATGTGATGTATATCACATGTATATATTGTTCATAAATTATGAGAAGCCGAGATTCACCAATGGTTTTGTAAGTGTCTCTAGTCAAGCTTAGATTGTTTTGATAAATTCTTAAAGTAGAACTTTTGACAAATAATAAACATTTCAGTTTTGGAAAATTTGCAGTAGAAATTATTTCCCTGCCCTTTGAGATGTAAATAATCTCCCAGTATTGTTAGATTTACAACCCAAGAATGTCTTTTTCAATGATCTTCTCAAGGAATAGATGGTAGTCAAGTTTTGGTAGCCTTTTATATCAAAGGTAGAAAAAAGTGGATTCTGATATTTTGATGCCAATGAGAGTGTTTTCAAGGAAGCAGATTGGAAGGAATATGATGTGTATATTGAGCAATAGCAAGAAAAAAATTCAAATGATAAAAAGATATCCATGACTTCCTCATAACATTAAACATTATATGGTCTCATTCATTTGGGGAATATAAAAAATAGTGAAAGAGAATAAAGGGGAAAGGAAAGAAACTGAGTGGGAAATATCAGAGAGGGTGACAGAACATGAGAGACACCTAACTCTGGGAAATGAACAAGGGGTGGTGGAAAGGGAGGTGGGTGGGGAGTTGGGGTGACTGGGTGATGGGCCCTCACGGGGTCACTTGACGGGATAAGCACTGGGTGTTATGCTATATGTTGGCAAATTGAACTCCAATAAAAAAAAATTAAAAAAAAAAAAAAGAATCTGCACAAGGGGCAGAAAGAACTCTGCTTGGATAAAGGCCAGGACAGATATTATATTGCATCATTTGAAGAAAAGAGAGGTTTTACAATAGTAAGGTAAATGATGGAAAAAGTAATCAAATGAGAAATAAGTTCAAGGTGAAGGAAACGTTGCCCAGAATTGATGTAGCAGAACAGGGTATAATTTAGGTGATCTTGAAGTGATAATGCTTTCCTGTGATCTCTGAAATGGAAATATGCTCATGCTGAGTATAAGGTGAAATTTCTAGGGCTGAGAACATTCTGTAATATCAAGCACAGATAACAAAATTAATTAGAGATAGTTCTTACTGAACAGCCTGTAACATTTCAACCCAACCACATGGCTATTTCCAAATAAACTCTCCATTAAAATTCTGCATTCTCTTTGATCCAAATCTATGCTCCACTAATACTCTATGCAGTGGTCATCATTAGATTAGTGATAGAATTTATCACATGGTGGAAATAATGAAAGTTATCTTTATGTGAGACAAAAAAGGGAAGAAATCAAAGCAAACATATAACAAAGGCAAAGAGGAACCAAAATTTGAGAACAGAGTTGAAGTTTTTGGTCATTAAACACTTCCTGACTTAAAGATTCCAGTAATATAGATGCTAGCAGTGACCTCTTTTGCAGGTAATATTTATCTAAGAATCTCCTGTGGCCTTTGTTGCAACCTGTCTTCACTCATAGTCACAAGGCCTATGAGAGTGGAGCAAATTTACACTAGTGTAAGGACCCCCAGAATATTCCGGGTGGGGGAGGGGACAGAAGAGTCATAACATGATCAACTTTTTTTTTTCTTTCCCTTAACTCTGCTCAAGGTTAAGAAGTGGCCTCTCCATACTTGTAAAAGGAAGATGCTTATCAAAGCTTTTTCTTTAACTTAATATAGAGTGATTTCAGGAGGATAATGAAAAACCTTGATGAAAATTTTATTTTCCTGTTAGTTATATCACAACTTTATGTTCATAATCGTATTGGAAAGCTATAGTCCTCAGGATACAAAAATGGTAAAAAATATATAATAATCCTTTATACATCCCAATGTTCTCCCCAAAAGTGGAGGAATTAGCTTGGGAGAAGTCTAATGCCTCTTCCATGCTCAAAAACTTCTTAAAACAAAAAGGACAAGCATTTATTAGGCATCACTATGCTGAGTATTATACTAGACACTTTTCATTTGGTGCATTTCTCATAATAGCCTTGCTGAATGGTTTCTGCTATCACTATTTTAAAGTGTGGGAGCCTTATTCCTCAGAAAGTTAAAAAAAATAGAACTATCCTATGATCTAGCAATTCTACTACTGGCAATTTACTCAAAAAATACAAAAATACTAATTCAAAGGGATAAATGCACTCTTGTGTTTACTGTAGCATTATTCCAATACCCCAGATAAAGAAACAGTCTGAGTGTCCATCGATTGATGAATAGATAAAGAACAGATGATATTGATACACAATGGAATTATTATTCAGCCATAAAAAAGAATGAAATCTTACCATTTGCAATGAATGAAAGAAGCTAGAGAGAATAATGCTAAGCAAAACCAGTCAGAGAAAGACAAATATCATATGATTTCACTCATATGTGGAATTTTAAAAACAAAACAAATGAGCAAAGGGGAAAAAAAGGAAAGAGAAAGAAATTAAGAAACAGACTCTTGACTATAGAGAGCAAATTGATGGTTACCTGGGGGGAAGGTCACTGGGGGATGGGTGAAATAGGTGATAGGGATGAAGGAGGGCACTAGTTGTGATGAGCACCAGGTGTTATATGGAAGTGTTGAATCACTATATTGTATACCTGAAACTAATAATACACTGTATGTTAATTAACTGAAATTAAAATAACAAAATAAAGAGTGGAGACCTTATATTGAGGGAATGTTAAATGTGATAGCAAAGCAACCCAAACATGTGTAATGCCTTAAACATAACAGAAGTTTATTCTGATCTGAAGGGTTTTTCCTCCAGGCATTTATTCAGGGATCCAGATCTTTTTTTTTTAAATAAATTACTTTTTTATTGGTGTTCAATTTACCAACATACAGAATAACACCCAGTGCTCATCCCGTCAGGTGCCCCCCTCAGTGACCGTCACCCATTCACCCCCACCCCCCTGCCCTCATCCCCTTCCACCACCCCTAGTTCGTTTCTCAGAGTTAGGAGTCTTTTTATTCTCCCTTCCCTTATATTCCCTTTCACTGTTATTTATATTCCCCAAATGAACGAGAACATATAATGTTTGTCCTTCTCCGACTGACTTACTTCACTCAGCATAATACCCTCCAGTTCCATCCACGTTGAAGCGAATGGTGAGTATTTGTCGTTTCTAATGGCTGAGGAATATTCCATTGTATACATAGACCACAGCTTCTTTATCCATTCATCTTCCGATGGACACCGACGCTCCTTCCACAGTTTGGCTATTGTGGACATTGCTGCTAGAAACATTGGGGTGCAGGTGTCCCGGCGTTTCATTGCATCTGAATCTTTGGGGTAAATCCCCAACAGTGCAATTGCTGGGTCTTAGGGCAGGTCTATTTTTTACTCTTTGAGGAACCTCCACAGAGTTTTCCAGAGTGGCTGCACCAGTTCACATTCGCACCAACAGTGTAAGAGGGTTCCCTTTTCTCCGCATCCTCTCCAACATTTGTTGTTTCCTGTCTTGTTAGTTTTCCCCATTCTCACTGGTGTGAGGTGGTATCTCATTGTGGTTTTGATTTGTATTTCCCTGATAGCAAGTGATGTGGAGCATTTTCTCATGTGCATGTTGGCCATCTATGTCTTCCTCTGTGAGATTTCTGTTCATGTCTTTTGCCCATTTCATGATTGGATTGTTTGTTTCTTTGGTGTTGAGTTTAAGAAGTTCTTTATAGATCTTGGAAACTAGCCCTTTATCTGATACATCATTTGCAAATATCTTCTCCCATTCTGTAGGTTGTCTTTTAGTTTTGTTGACTGTATCCTTTGAAAAGCTTCTTATCTTGATGAAGTCCCAATAGTTCATTTTTGCTTTTGTCTCTCTTGCCTTCGTGGATGTATCTTGCAAGAAGTTACTGAGGCCAAGTTCAAAAAGGGTATTGCCTGTGTTCTCTTCTAGGATTTTGATGGAATCTTGTCTCACATTTAGATCTTTCATCCATTTTGAGTTTATCTTTGTGTATGGTGCAAGAGAGTGGTCTGGTTTCATTCTACTGCATGTGGATGTCCAATTTTCCCAGCACCATTTATTGAAGAGACTGTCTTTTTTCCAGTGGATAGTCTTTCCTCCTTTGTCGAATATTAGTTGACCATAAAGTTGAGGGTCCACTTCTGGATCCTCTAGTCTGTTCCATTGATCTATGTGTCTCTTTTTGTGCCAGTACCACACTGTCTTGATGACCACAGCTTTGTAGTACAACCTGAAATCTGGCATTGTGATGCCCCCAGATATGGTTTTCTTTTTTAAAATTCCCCTGGCTATTCGGGGTCTTTTCTGATTCCACACAAATCTTAAAATAATTTGTTCTAACTCTCTGAAGAAAGTCCATGGTATTTTGATAGGGATTGCATTAAACGTGTAAATTGCCCTGGGTAACATTGACATTTTCACAATATTAATTCTGCCAATCCATGAGCATGGAATATTTTTCCATCTCTTTGTGTCTTCCTCAGTTTCTTTCAGAAGTGTTCTATAGTTTTGAGGGTATAGATCCTTTACCTCTTTGGTTAGGTCTATTCTTAGATATCTTATGCTTTTGGGTGCAAAGGTAAGTGGGATTGACTCCTTAATTTCTCTTTCTTCAGTCTCATTGTTAGTGTAGAGAAATGCCACTGACCTCTGGGCATTGATTTTGTATCCTGCCACACTGCCAAATTGCTGTATGAGTTCTAGCAATCTTGGGGTGGAGGCTTTTGGGTTTTCTATGTAGAGTATTGTGTCATCGGCGAAGAGGGAGAGTTTGACTTCTTCTTTGCCAATTTGAATGCCTTTAATGTCTTTTTGTTGTCTGATTGCTGAGGCTAGGACTTCCAGTACTGTGTTGAATAGCAGTGGTGAGAGTGGACATCCCTGTCGTTTTCCTGATCTTAGAGGAAAGGCTCCCAGTGCTTCCCCATTGAAAATTGTATTTGCTGTGGGCTTTTCGTAGATGGCTTTTAAGATGTTGAGTAATGTTCCCTCTATCCCTACACTCTGAAGAGTTTTGATCAGGAATAGATGTTGTTGTATTTTGTCAAATGCTTTCTCTGCATCTAATGAGAGGATAATATGGTTCTTGGTTTTTCTCTTGCTGATATGATGAATCACATTGATTGCTTTACAAGTGTTGAACCAGCCTTGTGTCCCGGGGATAAATCCTACTTGGTCATGGTGAATAATTTTCTTAATGTATTGTTGGATCCTATTGGCTAGTATCTTGTTGAGAATTTTTGCATCCATGTTCATCAGGGATATTGGTCTGTAATTCTCCTTTTCGGTGGGGTCTTTGGTTTTGGAATTAAGGTGATGCTGGCCTCATAGAACAAATTTGGAAGTACTCCATCTCTTTCTATCTTTCCAAGCAGCTTTAGTAGAATAGGTATGGTTTCTTCTTTAAACGTTTGATAGAATTCCCCTGGGAAGCCATCTGGCCCTGGACTCTTGTGTCTTGGGAGGTTTTTGATGACTGCTTCAATTTCCTCCCTGGCTATTGGCCTGTTCAGGTTTTCTATTTCTTCCTGTTCCAGTTTTGGTAGTTTGTGGCTTTCCAGGAATGCGTCCATTTCTTCTAGATTGCCTAATTTATTGGCGTATAGCTGTTCATAATGTGTTTTTAAAATCGTTTGTATTTCCTTGGTGTTGGTAGTGATCTCTCCTTTCTCATTCGTGATTTTATTAATTTGAGTCTTCTCTCTCTCCTTTTTAATAAGGTTGGCTAATGGTTTATCTATCTTATGAATTCTTGCAAAGAACCAACTCCTGGTTCTGTTGATCTGTTCCACAGTTCTTCTGGTCTCGATTTCGTTGAGTTCTGCTCGAATTTTAATTAACTCTTTTCTTCTGCTGGGTGTAGGATCTATCTGCTGTTTTTTCTCTAGCTCCTTTATGTGTAAGGTTAGCTTTTGTATTTGAGTTCTTTCCAGTTTTTGAATGGATGCTTGTATTGCGATGTATTTCCCCCTTAGGACTGCTTTTGCTGCATCCCAAAGATTTTGAATGGTTGTATCTTCATTCTCATTAGTTTCCATGAATCTTTTTAATTCTTCCTTAATTTCCTGGTTGACCCTTTCATCTTTTAGCTGGATGGGCCTTAACCTCCACATGTTTGAGGTCCTTCCAAACTTCTGGTTGTGATTTAGTTCTAATTTCAAGGCATTATGGTCTGAGAATATGCAGGGGATGATCCCAATCCTTTGGTATCGGTTCAGACCCAATTTGTGACCCAGTATGTGGTCTATTCTGGAGAAAGTTCCATGTGCACCTGAGAAGATTGTGTATTCAGTTGAGTTTGGATGTAAAGTTCTGTAGATATCTGTGAAATCCATCTGGTCCAGTGTATCATTTAAAGGCTCTCGTATCTTTGGAGATGTTGTGCTTAGAAGACCTATCGAGGGTAGAAAGAGCTAGATTGAAGTCACCAAGTATAAGTGTATTATTATCTAATTATTTCTTCACTTTGGTTATTAATTGGTATAAATATTTTCAGCTCCCACATTCGGGGCATATATATTGAGGATTGTTAGGTCCTCTTCTTGGATAGATCCTTTAAGTATGATATAGTGTCCCTCTTCATCTCTCACTACAGTCTTCGGGGTAAATTTTAGTTTATCTGATATAAGGATGGCTACCTCTGCTTTCTTTTGAGGACCATTCGAATGGTAAATGGTTCTCCAACCTTTTATTTTCAGGCTGTAGGTGTCCTTCTGTCTAAAATGAGTCTCTTGTATACAGCAAATTGATGGGTCCTGTTTTTTTATCCAGTCTGAAACCTTGCGCCTTTTGATGGGGTCATTAAGCCCGTTCACGTTCAGAGTTACTATTGACAGATATGAGTTTAGTGTCATCATGATATCTATTCAGTCCCTGTTTTTATGGATTGTTCCCTTGGACTTCCTCTATTACAGAATCCCCCTTAATATTTTTTGCAGAGCTGGCTTCGTGTCACATATTCTTTCAGTTTCTGCCTATCTTGGAAGCTCTTTATCTCTCCTTCTATTCTGAATGAGAGCCTTGCTGGATAAAGTATTCTTGGCTGCATGTTCTTTTCATTTAGGACCCTGAATATATCCTGCCAGCCCTTTCTGACCTGCCTGGTCTCTGTGGAGAGGTCTGCTGTTACCCTAATATTCCCATAAAAGTCAGGGATTTCTTGTCTCTTGCTGCTTTAAGGATCTTCTGTTTATCTTTGGAATTTGCAAGATTCACTAATAAATGTCGATGTGTTGAAGGGTTTTTATTGATTTTAAGGGGGATCTCTCTATTTCCTGGATCTGAATGCCTGTTTCCCTTCCCAGATTAGGGAAGTTTTCAGCTATGATTTGTTCAAATACATATTCTGGCCCTCTGTGCCTTTCGGCGCCCTCGGGAACCCCAATTAAACGTAGATTTTTCTTTCTCAGGCTGTCTTTTATTTCCCTTAATGTGTCTTCATGGTCTTTTAATTGTCTGTCTCTTTTTTCCTCAGTTTCCCTCTTTGCTATCAACTTGTCTTCTATGTCACTCACTCGTTCTTCCACCTCGTTAACCCTCGTCGTTAGGACTTCTAGTTTGGATTGCATCTCATTCAATTGATTTTTAATTTCTGCCTGATTAGCTCTAAATTCTGCAGTCATGAAGTCTCTTGAGTCCTTTATGCTTTTTTCTAGAGCCACCAGTAGCTGTATAATAGTGCTTCTGAATTGGCTTTCTGACATTGAATTGTAATCCAGATTTTGTAACTCTGTGGGAGAGAGGACTGTTTCTGATTCTTTCTTTTGAGGTGAGGTTTTCCTTCTAGTCATTTTGCTCAGTGCAGAGTGGCCAAAAACAAGTTGTATTTGGAAAAGGAGCAAGAGAAGAGAGAAAGAAGGAAAGAAAAGAGAAAAAGAAAAAAAGGAAGAAAAAAAGGAAAAAAGAGAAGAAAAAGAGAAAGAAAAGAAAGAAAGGGAAAAAAAGGGGTGGGGGAAGCAATCAGAAATCAATCAAACAAACAAACAAACAAATAAAAAAAACCACGGAGGAGTATCTTCTGTTTCTGTGTACTTTAAGTCCCTTGACTTCCCCTGGAACCTGTCCGTCTAGCTGGTCTTCTGGGGGAGGGGCCTGTTGTGCTGATTTTCAGGTATTAGCACTTGCGGGAGCTGCTCTGCCCCTGCCTGGTGCAGGGCTCAGTGGGGGTTGTTTACCCCGTGAGGCCCCAGGACGAACAACCGCAGTGGCGGGGCCAGCTCTGGAGCCCTGGAGTCAGCTCCCGCAGTAGCTCCAGAGCTCTCCGTCTGCAGGGCCTGGAGGCTCCGGGGCGGGGCCGCTGCTCTGCTCAGCTCGGGGCAGGAGCGTCCTTGCTGTCCTGGGCCCTCCCGGCCTCTGCCTGTCCCGCGGGTGGCCAGATCCTGGGCTGTGTCCCGGCGCCCTGTGCTCCGGGGCCTGCGCTGTTGGATTCGTGCTCCTGCCCCGCAGCCCCCTCCGCGGAGCCGCCCACGAGCCCCCCCCGAGCTGCTCCGGGTCCCGCAGTGCGCGCTGCAGCCCTTAGGGAGCTCGGCGCACTCTCCCGGGGCGCAGGTGTCTGTTAGTGTCCCCGGGAGCCCGAGGGCACCCCCGCCCTCCTGGGTCCTGCTCTAACTCCCTACGAGGCCTTTCCGCCCGGGAAGCTTGGTGCAGCTCCTGCTTCTCCGGGACGGGGCTCTCCTGTCCTGGGTTGCGCTCGCCCTGGCCTTAGCCTGGCTCCTCGGGGGGCCCTCCCTCTTGGATCCAGGGATCCAGATCTTGTTCCATTTTAGGATTCTGGCACTTTCATTATGTGGGTTATTTTATTTTATTTTTAAGATTTTATTTATTCATTCATGAGAGAGAAAGAGTTTTATTTATTCATTCATGAGAGAGAGGGGGGCAGGGGAGAGACACAGGCAGAGGAAAAAGCAGGCTCCCCACAAGGAGCCCCAGGTGGGACTCGATCCCAGACCCCAGGATCACTCATGCCCTGAGCCAAAGGCAGACCCTCAACTGCTGAACCACCAGGTGTCCCCAATATGTGTATTTTAAAGTGACTAAGGAAAGAAGAAGAGAAAGTGAATCTCCCATGGGAGTATTTTATGGACCAGTCCTAAAAATGGTACATATTACTTCTCTTTACCAGAACCCAGTCAATTGCCCATTAGATTCTAAGATAGGCTGGAAAATGGAGTAAAGTTATGGTCTCAGAAGGAAGAGAAAATGAATTTCAGAACAGCTAGCTAGTCTGAGGCACAACTGACTTTTTGGCCACCTAATATTCGTGTAATATATATACATATAATATAATATACATGTCCACATGTAGAACAAATTCCCTCCCTCTCCAAAGGACACAGCTCAAAATTCATTCCAACAAAGCCTCCATCTAGAGCAGGATCTTCTAGTCCAATGTAGTCTTTTCTCTCATGTCTGGATGTGATATATGAAAATGAAAGTCATCTTACAAGAGATGGGTATAAGAATAATCATAATAGTATCATTTGTAGTAGCATAACATTGGAAATAAACTTCATGGAGGAGAATGAAGAAGTTGTGAAACATTTAAAATCATTAATTAATAATGAAAATGAATTAATTCCAGCTACATCCAAAAATAAAGATAAATTATAGAAGTCTAATATACATGACTTGAACACAATTTTAATGCATTTGTATAGGAATATAGATACATTATTTTATATTAACAGCCAGTATAAAACTCACTAGAAAAAAACACCCTGCTTAATTGAGTGTCTTCTTTGAAATGTCTACTTCAAGTGGAAACTGGTTCTCTAAGCAGGAATAAGGCTAGAGGTATATGCACAAGCAGAAAGAATTTATTGTTCCAGGGAGCTGAGTTATAAAGAGCCCATATACTGGGTAGCAGGCTGTGCATTCCACAGTGTGAATCTTCCCCAAGACTCCTAAATTTTCACTAAATTTGCAATACCATTTAAATGCAAGTGGAGATTTTGAAGTAACCAGAGAAGGGAGTTCATTTTAAAGCTCAATTAAATGCAGAGGTGCAGATGAGGGAGTACAGAGCATGAGATGCCAATTGTGGAAAACCTCATATATCATGAGAAGAGTTCTTACTGTCACCAGACCATGGATGTAGAGTTCAGATTGAATTTAATCAGATCAATGTGGGACAAATGGATTCTAGTGAACTTATAGGTTGAAAGTGATTGACACTTAAGCTCACAGTAGATCTTAAGCAGAGGAACAATTGCATATGAGAACTTTCAAGGCTGATATTCCCCATATTTTACTACATGTATGGCAAAGGCAATGAACAGTTAGAAAGGATGTCAACCATGATGTTGGACCAGGCATTGAGCCTTTGCCACTAATTCCTGGGAAACTCTAGATGTCCCAGGATAGCAGGCTGGGATACAGTAAGAACTAGGACAGTGGCCGTTCACCAACAAGTATAAAATAATTTCAATATTTTAACAACTACTATGTTCATATCTATGTGGACCAAAGAAATAGAAGCAGTAGGCGCTTTGATACTGCAAGAAGTTATAGGTGAGAGTCTGAAAATAAATATGGAAAGGAAATACCTTTTATTCTCTTCCCTTAACAGGAAGTCATATTCTCCTTCCTTGCAATCAATGTATCATTATAACACCAGGGAATTGGTACAGTCATCTTTCACCTAGGGAAGAAGGAGAATATAATATACAGATGTATCCCATCCAAGCAAGCTAATTCCCTCCAGTTTCAGAAAAATGTGGAAATAAGTTAAACAAAAGAAGGATAGTTGGGAGAGAGATGCTTGTAGCCCAAACTTCCCTTCAGAGCTTCTGACATGGGCAGAGAGAACATGAACAAGATGGATTAATGAAATGGTTTTAACCCCACTTTAATGCTTAAGGAAGAGATTCCACTAAGGGTATTTTTGTGCCACTTTGGGAGCAACCATAATCACAACAAAACAAAAACAAAACAAAAAACTGTCTACTTATGCTAGTTAGGCAAAGGAGGCACTTGGTATAACTTTCTCCAACTATCTCCAACTGCCATGCCAATCTCAGCTGGGTTGAGACTCAGAATTTTCCACATGCACTTGGGAATGTGGAGAGGGACCCACAAAAGGTAGCTAAGAGTCTAGCTGTGATGTTGCCAGAAAATGTGGCACTTGCAGTAGCAAATTGATCTGAATTCAAAGATCGGTAGATCCTGAAATTAAATGGGAATAACAGTTGTGTATCAGAAGGTTATAATGCCAATGAGAACCAGGGTTGGTCCTAATAACTGGGGAGGGCCACTGGGCCCAACTGAGTTGGGAAAGAATAAATCAAAAGTTCAACAGTGGTAAAATAAAGATGCAAAATCCTGGATTTTGCAAACAGACCAGGTGGGCACAGGTCGTGACTAAGGAGACTAGAGGATAGATATGTGAATCCCAACACCATTCTTTTGCCATCATATGGTCACATGAACCCGCCTTCCTCCATATATTCAGATGTAGTCTTAGTGTCAAGCAGGGGAAGTCAGTGGTACTTTGAAAGATTAAGAATTTCCTTAAAGTGTTATTCTACATTATTGTCTGAGGCTGAGTTCCCTAAATGGATTGATGGGGAATGGAGTGCCCCGTTATCCAAGAAAATGGTACTCCTAAGATTTATTATGTATAACATAAAGAAAATATATCCTTTTTGTACATCTCAGGGCAATGTGAGTAAATATATGACTTCATAAGAAAATAGCATGCAAGTCAATGAATCATCAAAGCTTAGCAGTATGGAAGCTTTTCTGAAAAGTGTTTTGTAATCACATGTAGTCCAAAAGTCTATAAGGTTCCACATATTGAAACCCACTATGATTATTGTAGTCAAAGCACTGATAACAAATGTCAAAAAATAAAATATGCTTTCCTGTCCAAGAATATAGGCATTATGTAATTTATTTGATATTTTTATTTTCAAATATTAGATGATTTAAATATATAATGGTTTGTATTTGAAGTGAAAAACCCTATTGAAAGAAAACATCATTTTCAACTGAGGTTTCCATGAAACTATTTCACAGTATAGTTACTGTTTCGTGGGAACCCATGATGCTTAAATCATTTCTTGTCATTTCATATTCAATATTATTATTCATTTAGTGCTTTAACCTATGTTCTTTACTATTTTCAATAATTGCCATCAGATTTTGACTACACCATTGACCTCTCTTTTATCTTTAATGTCACTTTCTCCTTTAAGTGTACCCCCATTTTCTTCAAAGTAAGGAAAAGAGAAAAAAAATAAGTGATTCTTCTGTTTAAGGTTCTGTTCTATGCAAAGAAGTATTTAAAAAAAAAATCAAACAGTAGAACTTTGAGCTTCAAATTATACAAAGTTAAGCCAAACTCTAAGTCACCTAAATTGCTATTAACAAAGTTTTTTTTTGTTTAAGATTTATTTATTTGAGAGAGAGAGAGAGAGCATGTACCAGCAGAAGGAAGACAGAGGGTGAGACTCTCAAGCAGACGTCCCCCCTGAGTGAGGAGCCCAAAGAGGCACCATCTAAAGACCCTGAAAGAATGACCTGAACCGAAACCAAGAGTTAGATGCTTAATGACTGAGCCACAAAGACACCCTGTTAACAAAGATTTCTTAACCTGTATAATAATTCAAAACAACACTTCATCAAAATTCAAAAAACCCTTAGATTTTAAAACCAGAAGGACTGAATCCCATTACTGTTTGCATGGAACTATTTCTTATTGCCTATGTTTATAAAACCAGAACAGAATTTTCCAGATGTCTACCTCACCATTTAAAAGTGGACATTTTAAGTTTTTAGATCTGAACATATATTTTACCAAAGTATGTGATGGTTTAATGAGGAAATTAGGACTAAAGGAGCAAGATAGCTTGGATTGCCTGTCCAGAGTCAAACATGGATGGACTAAATAAAATCCTTTTTAAGTTTTTTTTGACTTAAAGAAATCCACTTAATGACAAGTAAGCTACTTTTCCCTTTTTTTTTAAAAAGATTTTATTTATTCATGAGACACAGAGAGAGGCAGAGACATAGGCAGAGGAAGAAGCAAGTTCCTCACAGGACTCAATCGCAAGACCCCAGGATCACCACCTGAACCAAAGGCGGGTGCTCAACCACTGAGCCACCCAGGTGCCCCTATATTTCCTTTTTAATAGGGAAATAATGGGTTGTGAACTAAAAACAATCTGCTCAAGACAATTTTCAATATCTAGAGACTTATAATTGACATGAAATGAGAGTAAAGCTGTGTTTGCCCTTCATTTGTCAGAAAGGTCAAGTGTCTCAGAGCATTTAATTTAAAAAGAAAAAAAAATTGCACAAACACAACACTATTTCACCAGTTGAAATGGCTCTGGAGTCTCCCATCAACTTCAGGAATTAGTTTCAAAATGTTGCCTGCTTTCATTCAGCCTGCAACCAGCATGGAGCAGACCACCTGCTGTGAAATAAGGGTGTAGCGACCAACAGTTATTATAGCAGTAGCCATAAGTTTATTGCTTATTGGTACTAAACTTAAATCTTAGTAATTTTGAATTACTAAGTTAGCTTAGATTTATGGAGATGCACAATCATTTAGAATGGCATTCATTCCAGAAGGGTATATTATCTAAACCAATTTTCTTCTAGTGATGCAATTGCAATACTATAGTTACGGTTGTATCAGCATTTCCATTATAAAGTCTTATTTTCAGGGTTTTATAATTTGACCATAAAAATTCTCTCCTTGTTGAAACTTGGCAAACAAGATCTAAGGCATAGAACTGAGTTGTTGGGGTTTTTTAATGAAATTTAAAAACATATACACAAGTGTTTGATCCATTCAGCCATCTTAGGCTTTAATTCTGCAAGTAACAATAAAAATATACCAAGAATATCTAGACAGATGGAAAAAGTAGAGGAAAGCTCAATCACCAACCACACCAAGGTAATGAAAATGGTCAATTTCTATCAGTTGTACATTAACATCCTGTGAGAGTCAGAAAAACAATGGTTTGGAAAGAGGTTTGAAAAAGCATGTGAAAATCCCACCACACAATAGCACACCAGTGGCTGGGACAAGTCACTTCACCTCCAAGTACCGAGTCTCTCATCTGTGAGATGGAGATGATTATACTTCCCATGGAAGAGTGTGAGAGTCAAGTGAGTAGAAGCAGACTGTGAAATTTTAAAAGCACTCTATAATCATGCATTGATATTTCTTGGCCATAATATTTTCTTATAAGGCTTACCGTCCATGCTATTTATTTGGATTTATTAGACCTACATGGATCTCTCCAAATATGTCATAAACTCCTGGAGTAGAGTGCTTCTTTGTCTCCTAACGTGGCACATAAAAATATTTGTTGAACTCATAGCTAATTAAATTGGTTTTACATTTTCCTTTCAAAACTGCAAGGGGTTGCTTGACTATTTTAGAGTTAGCATGTCTAGCTGGAATTAATCCTCCCTGAAAACATGACGGTTGCCTTCTAGTGATCGACAGAGAATATGCACACGAAGTGCCAAGGGAAGGCCAGAATCCTATCTTGATGAGATAGATATGTAGGTGTTTATTCTGCATAGTTTATAGGGGATAGAAGATGAATCTGAGGTCTTTATATACTTCAATAGAAAAGAGGGAGGGCATTTCTCAGTGTTCTATGATGGCAATTAATGGAAAAAATAGGCTATGACAACAGACTGCTTAGGTTCCATCCTGGCTCTATTACTTGCCAGTTTTGTAAACTAGCAAGTTACCTAGTATCTCTGAGACCCAACTTCCCACCTATGAAATCAGGGATAATTGTAGCAACTGCAATCTTAGGGTTATTGTAATAATGATATAGGATAATCCATGACAATTCTAGTTTGTATTAAATATTAGAAAAATGTTAGCTATTGTTATGTTGTTCTTTCTGCCATCCCATTCTGAGCACAATATTCTTTCCAAAATTGTCATCAAGGAAAAATATCTTTTTTAAAGCATCTTTCTTTACATACTTTGTTTCAATGAGCTTAAGTCAACGTTAAATTGAAAAAAACAAAGTTAAGTGTTACTTGCTTAAACCTTAAGTGTAAGGTTTAGAATATGTTGCAGATGTTACCTTCAACACCCTTGTGATTAATTCTTTCACTCATGATATGAAAATGTAATTAATAATCTTGAAGTCCTGGCCTGAGAGCTGCATGGGGATACAGAAGCAAGGTTATGGTCTTTCCTATTTCAAAATTTATATTCAACCTGTAGAAAAGTTGGACCCTAGTATAACACCCAATGTTCATCACATCAGGTGCCCTCCTTAACGCCCATCACCCAGTTACTACATTCTCCTCATCCCCCTCCCCTTCAGCAACCCTCAGTTTGTTTCCCAGAGTTAAGAGTCTCTCATGGTTTGTCTTCCTCTCTGACTTTTCTGCATTCAATTTTCTCTTCCCTTTTGGTCCTTTTTTTTTAAAATCTTTTTTTTTTAATTTTTATTTATTTATGATAGTCACACAGAGAGAGGGGGGGGGGCAGAGACATAGGCAGAGGGAGAAGCAGGCTCCATGCACCGGGAGCCTGATGTGGGATTCGATTCCGGGTCTCCAGGATCGCACCCTGGGCCAAAGGCAGGCGCCAAACCGCTGCGCCACCCAGGGATCCCCCTTTTGGTCCTTTGCACTATTTCTTATGTTTCACATATGAATGAAACCATATGATAATTCTCTTTCTCCAATTGACTTATTTCACCTTGCATAATACCCTCTAGTTCCATCCACATTATTGCAAATGGTAGATATTCATTCTTTCTGATGGCTGAGTAACATTCCATTATAAATATACCACATCTTCTTTATCCATTAATCTGTTGAAGGAAATCTCTCCTTCTTCCACAGTTTGGCTATTGTGGACATTGCTGCTTTGAACATTGAGGTGCAGGTGCCCCTTCATTTCCCTACATATGTATCTTTGGGGTAAATATCCAGTAGTGCAATTGCTGGGCTGTAGGGTAGCTCTATTTTTAACTTCTTGAGGAATTGTCATACTCTGTTTTCCAGAGTGGTTATACCAGCTTGTATTCCCACCAACAGCGTAAGAGGGTTCCTCTTTCTCTACATCTTCACCAAGAAGTTGTTGTTTGAGTTAAGTGAATTTCAATCTGGTTTCTGTCATTCACTTGCTATATGAATTTTGGAAAGTTTCTGAACATTTTTGTGCCTCAACTTCCTTATTTACATTATGAGAGGAATTCCTATAAAGTATGTCCAGTAGTGTAGTAATTGGAATGTGCAATAGATGTTAAGCATTAACCACTATTTTTCACACATCTTAGATTCTCATCCTTAGCTAAAATGATAAATGTTCTCTACCTGAGCTTTCCTAGAGTTTGCATATTGGATAATAAAACATCTAAGAAACCCTCCTCATTAGGATGTGCCCTTAGCAAACATAGAATCCTATCCATGATAGCCAGTCAGTGAGAAAGTATGTGTTTTTCTTTGCCAGGGGATGGAAAATGTAGACCCACATAGCATAAACGCCAAAATGTATAGAAAACAATCTGTCTCTTCTCAATGGTATCTCAACTTTCCGGGCCTTCTTACACTCAGAGAACAGAAAGGATCTCGTATGAAATTGAGCTCCAAAGGTATGTTAAGTTTTCTGAAAGTATCTTATGGCTTGGGCGGGGGGAGAACGATTTTCCATAAATTTCTGAAGGAATGTGAACTTTTTCTACTGATCTTTATATCCAATGAGTAAATTCTGAGGTCAAAACTTCAAAGTGAACTCTATGTGAGACTGTTTTGTTAGAAAGAAAAGAAGAGAGGCTATAGTTTACGGAGGTTGTCATTCTCTAGGACATGCTAGAGAACTGGAGATATATTGTTTTCTCTGAGTCAAGAACATGGATCATAGATGCAGGCAGGGGGCACAATAAATAGGGATATTATCTAGAAAATGGTAAATTTCTTCTGGAAGGTTTTTTGTCTCCTTGACAAGGATTATCTCACTAGGACTCAAGTCCTCAGAAACCAAGTTCTACCTAGTTACCTACTATGAGATAGGGTTACATGGAGGAGGACAATTATGCAAACAAAAGAAGAAACACTGAAAGAAGTGTTGCCTTAAGGAAACTATTCCATGTCCATCAAGGAAGACACGTGATGTAATGAACACTGGATATTCTATAAGACTAATGAATCACTGACATCTACCTCTGAAATTAGTAATACATTATATGTTAATTAATTGAATTGAAATAAAATTTAAAAATAATTTAATAAAATAGAAAAGAAAACTATTCCAGGGGCATGCCTTGATGAGGGAGAGAGAAAAATCTGATGATGATGAACCCTGCCCACTTGGGTTCACCTTTGTGGTTCACTTCAATTAACACTATGAGTGGATGGTCTTCAATTCTGCTATTTAAAATTCAACAGGCATAGATCCAATATATGTTATGGATAGGTGCTAAATTTGATCATTGGAATTTAAGCATAAATTAAAACAAATCCATGTTCCTAAAGGGATTATGATTTGGTGGTAGAAACTGAAAAAATCTAAAGATTCTAATAAAATATGAAAAGCACTTTCATAGAAAGCAGGCAAAGGATATTTTAAGGATACTCAAGAGGGACAAGAAGCGTTGAGACGAAGTCTGAAAATGTTTTCTGAAGGAGAAGAGAGTTTATCTAAAGCTTTTAGTGTGAACTAGTTTTCAACAATTGATAAGGGGAGGGAACATGTTACCGACTGAATAGAAATACAATCAAATGCTTTTTGGTAGCATGGGTCCCTGACCTCCAATCCCATGTTCTCTCTGCAGCATACTGGGCTGGGCCTCAGGCACAGACACAAAGCTATTGATTAGTCTTTACTCATGATCATCCATCCTCATGTCAGTTGACCCAGTCGCCAAAGGTGGGAAAAACATGACTTTGGTGGGCTTTTCTGAAATACAGACTTTAATAGATCCCGATACTATGTTGGAGTAAAACTAGCAATCAGTCCATAGTTGTTAGGATTTGGGCTATTTTTTGACAGAAGAGGATAGAGGAAATTCATTTACTTAATGACTATTTAGTAATTAACTATTCCAGAATCAAGTATGTAGTCCCTGCCTTCATAGAACTTACAGTGCAGTGAAAAATTTACATTAGCAAATTGATCACTAAAAAAGGACCAATATCCCCATCTCAGCTGGCTCAGTCAGTAGAGCATGGGACTCCTGATGTTGGGGTTGTGAATTCAATCCCCACATTGGGGGTAGAGTTTACTTTAAAAAAAAAAAGGAGCAAGATGATCTGTAACATAAATATAGCATAAACTGGGACACTGGGAGTTTATAACATTAGGCATTTAATTTAGTATAATTCAAGGAGTCTAACCTACAAAAATCCCATAAGTAGTGGTAATGATGTGAAGGATTAGTAGGAATTAGCTATAGTAGAAATAAGCTACAAGTTAAGCAAGAGATAAAGCTGGAAGGAAGACAGATACTAAATGGGAATAGAAAACAGTAGAGTGCCAAGTGCATGGCAGTCAGGATAGTTTGCAATAGGTACAGACAATAAAGAGTTGCATCAACTGTAGATTGTTTAAAAACAATAATGAACAAAAGTCAACTTCCCTGTTATTATCACCATATACTAATGATTCTAAACAATGTCAGTGATAAAATAATCCTACCCAAAAAGTCTTTTGTTGGTCTACTTCCTAAACTATTACTGCAGATTTCATTCAGTTAAAAAATCTAATTACTAAACTTTTCCTTTCTTAAACACTTTATATGAAAATTATTTTGGAGAAATCCCAGTTATACACCCAGTCCTCAACACGTTCCAATTTAGCTACATGTTTTCATTTTAAAAGTAAGTTAATAACACACAGAATCATCTGTGCTCATTTTCAAACACAGTCACTGTCTCCAGCTCGAGTGGCACAAAATATTCCTCTGTACAAACAACAGATTTGAAAAAAACAATGTTAGTACCATAATTGTAAATATGAAGAAACAGGACTTGAGTTACTGTAATTCTGTAATTCTGTAGTCCTATTTGAAGTTTTAATTTGAATTTAATATTGAAAATAGTAAAAGAATACAAACTGTAAGGTGTACTATAAATGAATACATACATATATATGACCAAATTATATACAAAACATGGACAATTTTCCTGAATTACTGATCTAGGCCTCAAATATATAGGAATCCTACCTGAGGGAAGAACTATCCTAGGCAGAAGGAACAGCATAAGTGAATCCATAGAGCAGAGTGATTGCAGTATGTTCTCCAGAGAGCAGCAAGTATTTCAGGGTGACTGCATCAGGAAATGCAAGGGGAGTGGATACTGAAGAGTTAGGACTTGTGCAAAATCATGCAGAAACCTGGGATCTATGTTTTGAAACCACAGAAGAATTTCAAGAATGGAATTAGCATGATCATTTGCACTTTCTAGAGATAATTCTGACGACATTGTAAGAATGGGTCTTGGGGATGATATTGAGTGGAAAATCAGTCATGTGGAATGCTGTCATTTAAGTAAGAGAAAATGATATTCTGAATTAAGGCATGGATCTGGAGTTAAAGAAAAATAAAGGTGGAGAGAAACAAATTCGGGTGTTGCCAGTATTTTGGCTTGGATAACTGAGTGGGTGTCAGGGCAGGACATTCAGGAGAGAGGATCACTTTGGTCAGAGGTTATGTGATTTTCCACTGGAATCTAGAAACAGAGGTGTCTTGGAGGCATCTGAATATATCACCCAGAGGCTGAAGACAGACCCAGAAAGATAGGCAGATTTGAGAATCTGAGAAGAGAGATGTTTGGCTAGCTAAAGGTTTTTGGGCTGTGTCCTCTCATTAGAAGTTCTGTGTTCCAGGTCCCTCGTGCTGTACCTTGAGTCTCCACCACTCTAGCACCACTCTTTACTGTGTCCTTTGCCAGGACATTTAATCTCACTGGGCCTCAATTATCAGTACCCCATACATTAGGGAGAGATCATATTTTGAGAGTTCTTAAAATATTTGTCCACATTTTTTTCTAAGTGCCTCATAAACTGTCTGCTGTTTCCTCAATTAGAAAGTCTTTCTTTTAATTTAGATTGCTGGCATCTTGAAGAATTCCTATTGGAAAGCAAATTTCCCTGGGATGCTAATAAATAATACTCAGTTAATGACCAAACAGTGTTTACTATGTCCTAGATACCATCACAAACAATTTGCGTATTTTAATTCATTCAATTCCTTACATGACCCTTAGATGGGGACTATTTTTATCATTCATTCTACCAATGAGAAAACTGAAGAAAGAGAGGTCGAGAAACTTGCAGGAGGCCCCACAACCAGTGGCTATCTATGAACCTTAACTCCAGAGTCCATGACTAATCTACATGACTATTAATTACCTTAGTGAGATGAGTTGTTAATGAAGAATTACTTTAGTCAGGTCAGATTGTCTGACAAGTGCAATAGTTTATCAAATGAGGTTATTCCAGAATGGGAATTAGGAAAGATGAATTTTTATAGGGAGAAGTAAAAGTAGAGTTCTGTTTAATGCCTGGGTCAGGCACTGCACTTGACCTTTTGGATATCTAGGTATAGAAGAGGATAACACATGCCTAGTGGAAAGGGTGCAAATGGAGGCAGGATAGTCACAGAAGAAATAGAAGTCCATCAAAGACACTTTTTTTGATACTTCATATTGACAGCACTTGTCTGCCCCCAATTTTTCCAAACCACTATATGTTTACCCATTTGGGAAAAGTTAGCAGGAAAGTTACTCATGATTTGGTACCAAACTCAAACAATTTGATGAAAAGTGAGAGAGTCTTTAGGGACAAAGAATCTGTATAGCATTTCAGATATTTTATAGCACTTTCCCCTCCCTGTCTCCATTTGTTTTCATTTAGCTCATTTTATCTTGATTCTGTTGTAACAGATGCCGATAGAGCTTTTGACACTGAGAATACCAGATCTATCATTAATGTGTTGCCAAACTGGGGAAGATTTACTAACAATATGTTTTGCCTGCATCAGTTTGCTTTTTTTAATAGAGAAACTCATTTGAATAACATCTGAATAAAGGAGTTAATAATAGTAGCCTAAAAGAGAAAGCCAGATTGGATTACTGAGCAACTGACCTAAATCTTCACCCTGAATTAAAACTGAATGGCATTAGAATAATTTTGGAGGCACAAAATGTTCTGTCAATTCTAAACCTGCCTTCTACCCTTTCCCCGTTTCCCTTCCTGCTACCATACTTTTAACAATGTGCTCACCTTTGCCCCTCTGGGCTTTACTGAGAGTTTAGAAAGGATATCTCGGCTTGACATAAAATTATTTTATTGTATCTGCAAAAATATTATCCTGAAATTAGGTATGAATTTTAATTCTTCAGAAATGATGTGTCAAGTATTTCATGATATGTACGTAATGTCTAAAAATTAATAAGAGGCATTAAGAATATCATTTTCTTTAAAGTCTATAAAATTTGAATATCCAAAGTTATAATGTTATGTTCAGTTTGTGTGTTAGTCAGGGAGGCAACGATAGAAAGAGAGAGAGAGAGAGAGAAGTGAGAGAGAATTATTGGGAGGAAGGCATTCACACCCATATATTTGTGATAGTATTAGCACAAATTTGCTATAAGAAACAATTGTCTCATGTGAGAAAGAGGAGATGAGCTTGCCCTTGTCTAAATACAGTAAAATAGGAAAGGTAGAAAGCTCAAAGGAAGATATGCATGTAGGAGGTATTTGAAAGAGCAATTTTATTTTACAGTCTATTCACTAGAATCGAATATGTAGGTGGTGTTTTTTGTTCATCTTTTTTGGATTAGTAAATATAGACAAGCTCAAAAATCCAAGTGTACACCATGATGAATGCACCCATGGAACTAGCACCCAGACCAAAAATAGGAAATTGCCAGGATTCCAGCCATTACCTTATCCTTCCTTTAAAAAAGGTAACCATTATTTGTTATCAATTTCCATAGATTCATTCTGTAGATTTCGGATTTTATACCAGAAAAATATGATAGTTTATAAATTTGGATGTTCAGTATCTTTCAACCAACATCATGTTGGTGAGATTGAACCTTATACATGTGCATAGCAAAAGGTTGTTCATTTCATCCTGATTTTCTAAATGAGCTACTCTTTCTTCAAGATTTTCTCAAAAAAGTTACAATGTGAAAACATTAAAAAAAGTCAAACTTCTAGAAATTAAGCTAAAACACTTATTTAGAGACAAGTTAAGGGCTATAATTAAGGGGCTAATCTTTAGGAAGATAGACACCACCCCAAAAAATGCTATCGTATACAGGATTTTGTCAAATATCTATTATCCTGGACCATACATCTACACCAAATAGCTCAATTAATCATTAGCCTATTGATGGGAGAAAGTATTTAAAAGCAAGAGAGTAGAAAAAAATTAAATAGCACAGCTATGAAAAAAAATAAATAGAAAATAGTACACTACATAAGGCAATTTCTCTTTAAAAGATCATTAAATACAGTAGACTGGTCTGCCCAATGTGGCCATGATACAAATTAAAGTAATGTTGGATTCCCTCATTTCAGACACTGCTTACTATTACCTGAAGGGTAGTCTCTTGCCTTAGAACTTTAATACATTTATGGGCTTTTCAATCACAAATAATGATAAAATCCACTTTTAACAACACTTTCTAGGCAAGGTATCTGATATTAAGCATTAACATATATAAATACATTCTTAAAACTGTGTCTGAAGCTATATATGATAGTTAGCAACCATAATGAAGTTACACACCAACACTTTGGACTCTCATGTTTCTTAGGGTTTCAATGACACGCTTATGGGAAAGGACTATATGCTATCCTCTGAACATCTTTGTGATATAGATTCATGCCTTGTATCAGCTGTGTTCTCAAGGAATCTGCACACATCATTTAAGGAAATGAAATGCTGGAATTATAGTAGTCTATGATTTCCTTTTAAATATGAAAGTCAGTTTGTCTTTTGACTATTTTTTAAATGTAGCAACAGAAGGATTTAAATTCCCTTAGATTTAAAAGGAAAAATTATCTTTATTGAAATGACTATTTTACATATATAGTAACAAGAAGTTTTAGATCATTTTTATATTTATCTGTGAAGCAAACAACAACAAAAATAAGAAAAAGATATCTTCTGGATAAGCAATATCTATGAGAACTCCTATTTATTCAGAAATTTAATTTCTCATTTGTAGTTCATGTGGGTATCTATCATGCATTTATTTAGTTATCAAAATTTGGTTGTACATATACCATGTCTTAGGTGCTAGAGAGATAAAGATGAATATGAGTCTTGTAATCTAAGGACCCCTTACTCTCACCACCAAATTTCCTCAAATAATTGGAATTCAAAATGGCCAACTTTGGCCCCATTAAGTGTCATTGTTTCACAACTTTATGCCTAGTCCAAACCCCAAAATTTCTTTGGTCTATGTTGTGTAAAAAGCAAAACAAATCATAAAATAAATGATTCTTACCCTAAAATTGCTTAAAATATCTTTAATTTGTGGATGAAAGGTTCTGAGAATAACTTCACTGAAAAGCAAATTGAGGAGTTACTACAACTGTATGTTAAGGGCGGTAGGAAAAACACTCTGTTTCTTCCACTTTGATTTGGTCATTCATCTATTCGTTCAGCTAATATAGTAAGCTCAAACTGTGGTCTAAAACTGTGCTATGTTTTAGGATACAACAATATATAAAAATTGTTTTTCTTTGTGTATAGCCAGGAATGTAGATAAATAATCATATAATCATTTGCAATGTGGTAAACAGGATTTAAAAGTCTGACCAGATGCCTGAGATTTTAAAGAGAAAACAAAGTGAATTCTGAGATGTGAAATAAGCTTTAAAATAGGTGATCTTGAAGAATAATTAAGAGACCTGGGCCTGGAGGGGAATGATTAACTATCCTTGAAAACAAAATTTAAGGTAGTGCTAAATGATTTAACAATCTAGATAAAAAATGCACTAATGAAATATTTTTTAAAAAACCAACAACTTAGCAAGCTATGGTCCATGGGCTGGTTGTATGCTTTAGTAAATCAAATTTTATTGGGCTTTGACAAGTAAGCATTAGAGGTAAGGGCATCTGGAAGGGAAACTAGCATGAGTAAACACTGGAAGCCCTGGGAATGGCATGCAAAATGCTTAGAAATGACATAGTCCTGTAATGTTAAGAAGAGTGTCTGAACAGAGGTGGCTGGGTCTGTTTTTAAATGTGAGATTCTGGATTACAGAGTCATTTCACTGTTGTAGAGTTTATGTCCTCTGGGAAGCAATGAATTAAATTAATTGATCTTGAAGTGTTTGTGATTTATTTGAACACATGGCCTTTAATAAGATTTGCTGAATTGAATAGTTTCTTTACTATTTTGAAAAACCTAGAAGAAAGGAGAGGGAATAGAGAGGGAAGGGAGGTATTGGAAAGGAGCACAGAAAAGGCATAGAACACTTAATGTGCAATTTTGCTAGTCTGCCATGCAGAAAATATGTATAACACATTTAAATAGATGAAGGGTTTGTAGAAACCATAGATGTACAGAGCACAAGGGGGACAGATAATAAGACTACAGAGATATGGAAGTGTTCAGTTTTCCTTTAAGAAATGAAATTCTGGATTTATTTTAGATCTTAAAATAATTTTCTTGCTTAATGAGGAATGATTGACAAAATGTATATATATTTAGGCTGTGATTATCTAATATATGTATACCTTGCGGAAGGATTGCCGCAATCTAATTAATACATCTTACAGAATTACCATTGTGTGTGTGTGTGTGTGTGTGTGTGTGTGTGTGCTGAGAACACTTAAGATTTATTCTCTTAGCAAATTTTAAATACACAGTATTTACAGTATTATTAATGATAATCAGCATGCTGTGTTTAGATCCCCAAACTTATTCCCCTTATAACTAAAAGTTTGTACCCTTTGATCAATATCTCCCTTTTTCCTCACCCCTCAGTACCTGGTACCTACTGTTCTATTTTATGGTTCTATGAAGCCACATACAGAAAAACAAATTCTACATGATCTTACTTATATGTAGAACCTGACGTAGTCTGTATATATTTTGAAGGAAAAATATTACCTATGACAGTACAGATTAATTGGAAACATATGGTATAAAAATAGTGGAAGAGTATTGGAAAGGATAAGTGATTTGAAGCATACATAAAACTTGCAGAAAAACAGACACAGTAATATTCAAAGGCATGAAGATTACCAGAAGTGGTATATATGCCTGGTTCTGTACCGTATAAAGAATACAATGATAGTTTTTCTACTTTCTGTAAATAGCATCATATATAATGTATATTTAAATTGCTTGTGCATCCAGATACGATTATGCCTGTATTCAATTTTTAGATTATTATTGGTTGTTTCATAGCGCTCACCATTAAACTATAGGGACAACAATGAATTGATTTTCCGTGTGGAGAATCTCTGGACTTGGGGAGAAACTCTTAAGAAAATAGGGGCACTACAACCTAAAGTCTGCCATGTCACCACTTTTCGACTGCATACTAACGAACTCCAAAAGAACATAGACTTCCCATTTAACAACCTAGAGCCTAGACACAATGTTGAAATTAGAGTGGATCATGCATCTCCACTAACCTATTGTGTGGCCTATCACTAAATCTGTCTATGGCTGGTATGCTTTCCTTTAAAACCTAAGTAATCCTTACAATAAACTTCAAAGCAATGTCAAAGACAGTAATAAATACAAGAGTTAACACCAAGCCCCATTGAGTGTACCTCCATTCCCACGAGTTTAGAATTAAAAGTTGTCATTAAGTATAGCATCAAAAACAGGAACTAGTGGCATAGCAGGATAGTGTTTTCTTTTTCCAGGTTCATCATTATTTTTAGTCACAGCCTTGACTGAGAAATCAGTAAATATGAACCACCAAAATGAGAGAGTCAAAACAACAAAGTAAAAGATGCCTAGAGCAATAAACAGATTTTAATTCTTTTTAAAAAAGCATCCATCTCTCTAGTGTCTGTTTGTGATGGATGGTTTGAGAGAAGACCTCAGAACCCAGCGACATAAAAATATAATATCCAGTAAACAAGTACATCACCCATCAAGCTGGCTGGGCCTTCCTCACTGGGAGCATAGAATACTGCTCAGGGATATGGCAATAGGTCACTTGGACAGAGTGGTCACTGTGGGGGTGTCTCAGTGCATTACTTGTTTGTTTCTCCCTCAGTCATGTGGAAGAATGATCTGCACTGGCTCTTGATTTTTCAGAGTCAGAATATCCATATACACACTTATTTTTGCCATGACTATTACAAAATTCCTTTAGCAGTTTATATTTTCCATATTCAATTATATTTATTACCTTATGCCATGACAGCCTTATGATATAAGGGAGTTATCCACTATGATGATTGCAAACAAACACGTGTAAATTGAGAGGAAAAATAAATAAATATTGTATATCATTAGCAGGAAGTGAAAAACGATCAGGTTCTAAACACAGTTCTGGCCAAATCATATTCAGCCAACAATTATTCACTTCTCTGTGTGCTGCTCACCCATGATCTCATTTCCTCTGGGCTTCATCCGTCTCCCCCTCTGCTGTCTTTATGATGTTCTTCTCTTAAGACTTACAAATAGAATCTCTATTTATTTTCATTTATTCCTTCTTCAGTCAACTTCTCAAAAATGTCTGTGCTAGTCTTTCCTATCCAACCCTTTCACTTCTTCTTTCAAAGTCTTTCTTCAGTTTTTACCAAATCAAACTGATTGAGTCTATTCCTGGACAAAATTTCTTCCTTTAGGAATTTCTTCCTGACCTACTGTGTTCCCTTATGAATTCTGTATCCATATATTAATAGAATTCCTGTCACTTTCTTGGGTTCATCAGGCAGTCTAATGTCAACCTAAGTATCTGTCAGAGAATCTGAAAAGCTACGAGCCTGCTGAGACCTGCATTTAAAATGTTATGTAATGCAGATTGCATTACTGGTACATCTTAGCACCTGCGTCAGTCTGAAACGTAGACCAAATGCCCACTTTAGAAGTCTCGGGCACTGGAGAAGAAAGACATCAGAGTTAATATTAACTATTCCTGAAGAACCATTCATTCATTCATTCATTCATTTTTATTTATCTTAGTTATTGTTTCTCTAAGCCTATCTATCTCCCTTTCTTATCTACTAGAATCCTAGAGTTAATGCTCTGGAAAGTATTCTTTCCAAGCTAGAAGAAAATAATTTACTAAGGCTTTTTGTCCAAAGGGTGAACAACATTCAGTTTGTGCTGTACTTTTATCCATGAAAGTTTGAAGTGAATGATGTAAACGGAAACAGTCTGATGAAATCTGGGTACAGAGAATCTGACACCAATTAAGGTAATAACTCAAGTACCTAGATGTCATTTTTCATATAACCTCAAGTATACTAAATAGAAAAGAGCCTGGAAGAAAGAAAATACAAGCAAAGAAGAGTTGCAATTATACAAAAAGGATGCCATAAAAATCAAACTTAATTATAAGGGATTTTTTTTCAAAAACTCTTAAAAGATATTTTTATCTTTTTAATATAAATATATATACACATAATACATAATTACATACATATTATAAATTATGTACTATAACACATAATTATAAAAAGCTGGATTATGTTATATATTAAAAATGTATTTTAGAAGTATAAGAAAGATTTGACTTCTGGAGAGGGTCCACTAATCTCACATCAACTCTGATATTGACAAAGAAAGAATCTACAGAGCATAGTTTCAAATATTAAAAATAGTGTGGGGTTCTTGCCCCTTTTTGATAGAGATAAATGACAAAATATCATTACACTAGAATTTATCTCTTAGCTTTTGCTGCATAACACACGACTCCAAAATCCAGTGGCTTAAGATAACCATCACTTATTTAGCTCACAATTCTGCTGCACAGTCCTACAGGTGTGATCAAAATTCTTTGATCTTGACTGGGTTAGTTCATGTGTCTGAGTTGGTCCGAGGGTTGTGGGTTATTGTTAAGCAGTTCATGTGTCTGGAGACAGTTGGTACGTAGTCCAGAACTGGCTGTAATCCCAAGAGGCCTCATTCACATATGTGGTGGTTGGCTGGCCATTGGCTGGGGCATCAAGCATGACTAGGCCACATGTCTTTCATCAGCTAGTAGGTGAGCATATTTGCTCAAATGGTGGCATTTTTTTTCCAATAGCAGCAAGAAGCTGTGAAACCTCTTATGGTTTGGGTTTTGAACTGGCACAATCTCACTACTGATAGCTTCTTTGATGAAAACAAATATTAAAGACTCCTTAGATTTAAGGAGTAAAGAAACAGATTCTGTGTCTTTTGGAAGAACTTCAAAGTATTATGGAGGCTATCATTTTCAATATAGCACATAGAGAATAGTAAAATCATAGAAATCCAAAATGGTATCAAAGGCTGGAAAAAAAGAGAAGAAAAATTTGTATATGAAGCTATTTACACATATTTCAAAAAAATAGCAGATAATTTTGAGGTTTAAAGAATAACTTAGCTATAGTTATAGCTATTATGAAGCTAATGAGTGCAACAATTCTTTATAAGTGATATAGTTTTCACTGACAGCAGGATGGTAATGTTATCATCTTTAAAAACCCAGCAATGGGTCACCTGGGTGGCTCAGTGGTTAAGTGTCTGCCTTTGGCTCAGGGCGTGATCCTGGAGTCTCAGGATCGAGTCCCACATTGAGCTCCCTGCATGGAGCCTGCTTCACCCTCTGTCTTTGCCTCTCTCTCTTTATGTTTCTCATGAACAAATAAATAAAATCTTTAAAAGGTCAAATAAATAAACCAATTTAAAAAAAAAACAGTAGTATAGCACGATTCCTTGCATGGCATTACTAAATAAATGAGGTAAATAATTTGCTTATGTCAAGCATATGACAAGTTGCATGTGTAGTATCTAGTCTAAAATGGTAAATAAACCAGTCCAAGTCTCCATCCTCTTGGACTATGTAATCTACTGGGTGAGACAGATGATAAAACAAAGAAATAAACACCTGTCTGCCATCTACAAAGACCAGTAGAATGAAAATAAGAGGGTTCTGGTGTAGAAAATGGAAGGAAAGTGTATAAATACCTTCACATAAAGTGTTCCAAGTAGCATCTCTGAGGAAATCCCATGGTACTGGAGGCCTAGATAATGATTAAGGATATTATATTTAATGCTACTTTAAAATATATGGTTGTGTGAATGTATATGTAATTACATATATATGACTATTTATACACTAGTATATAATCTATAACTCTAATAGGTGACCACAGAAATGATCTTATCAGCTCCTTGACTTTATAGGTGAAAAACAATTGGAGTCTAGACAAGAAGAATAATTTGTTCACATCTTCACAGCAGTGGGGGATGATTTGGGAGCACGCCTGGGTCAGTTTGTACCTTTACACCAGTGTGCCCCTTCCCCTCTTTATTCTCAAACACAGTTCTGCAGATGCCCTTTTTACCCATTTGCGGGTTAGTAAATGTTGGCAGAACAGTAAAGACTATTGATTTCAGGGATTTTGCAGCCTGTACTCCTCTTAGGGCAAGTACAGGCTGATAAAATATGGTAAATATGATAAAATTGCAGGAAAGGATAGCAGTTAAAAGACTTCAGTCTAGGAGACAGTCTGACCTGGTTAAATCCAGCTCTGCAGTTAAATGAAATTAAATATAGCTGAATCCAGGAGCTACCTGGTCTCAGCCCTCTTTGTGCCTTGGTTCCCTTATCTGTAAAATGGGAGTAAAAGCATTGATACTTAATTCATTAGATTAGCATGAGGATCAAATCATTTAGCAACTGCATAACACTTAAATAGTACTGACCCTTAGTACATCTCCACTAAACAATAGCGATTATTATTCTGTTTATTTATGAGGCCTAAAGTTGGAGCCCAGCCACCCTTTTGTAGCAATCTAACTGAAAGAAATGAAGGAATGAACTAATAGAGGTATTAGAATTGAGAAAGTTCTGACATTTCAAATAATACCATGAGAGCATATTGCCAGAATTATCCTCCTTTATTTTCAGGGAGAGTAAGTGTAATAATAATGATAGTAATAACCAAATTTGCTTTTGTTCTGTAAGTTCCTAGCTGAAATTTCAGGAATGAGAGACAAGACTTCAGCTAATGTAGATGCTTTACTTATTTTCATTTTCCTAGCATCTTACCCTGTTTACTCTTCCAAACATACATTGAAGGAGTAATAATTATATACAAAACTACCAACAAATCATTGCTGCCAAAGCTCTGTAAGAATTGAGTGATTGATGCCTGTCATTAATTCACATCCTAATCACAATGAGGACATTTTGGAAGGCAGATGGAGGGTGGGTGCAGTTCATGTATCTTGCTTTCCCACTGTACAGGCACACACACTCAGAAGCTGCAAATGCCCTTCCTGTATGTGATTGCTTGGGAGCTGTCACAAGTACATATTCAGATGTTATAATATTTTAGATTTATGTTAATATGTCACAGGGTTAATGTGAGAAGTCAGGAAGTGCCATTCATACATGACTTTGGTAACAACTTCCATCACCCCACCACACGTCTTGTCACATTCCATGCTGTTCTGGAACTGGCTTCTGTTGCCACCTGATCTTAACACTCCACATTATCATCAGATTCCTCTTCAAGAGTCCCTGACATTCCTTAATTTCTGAGTTGTGCAGTCCATGTCTGGTTAATCATAACATATATCTTCCAAAAGCCTCCAGTCAATTTTGATTACCATCTGCTTCACATTTGAAAGTCATTCCTGTAATGGAGTGGCCAGACTGACATGTGTTATACCAAAACCTTCATGTCAAAGTGGAGAAGCTAGTTTTGATAAACTTAATTGAAAGGCATTCTTTTAAAGGGACATTACCCTTGGCTACATATCTACATCATTTTAATTAGTTTTTCTCTTTGTTCTTTTTATTAGTTTTATTTATCCTTGAAACTCTTAAGTCAACCATGTTTTCTTCATAAAACTTCTGTGGAGACAGCAATACAGAGAACTTGAAAGGGAGGGAATCTAAATGTTTGAAGAACATAGTGAGACTTTCTGAATTTACCTATCTCTTTCTAAAAAGGAAAAAAAATCCACTATCATTTAGTCAGTAGTTAATTGACATTGTACTAGGTGGGATGGGGACCATCCAACTTCCATTCGAATTATTCTCGTCTTAGAGATGTTTCTCACAGTTTGAATGGCTAATACATCTATGGTATAATAATAAATTATTATCACAGTTATTTATGCAATTTGTTCACCCTTGTTATTACTATGCTTGTTAGCATCATCCTGGCAAACAGAAAGCACTAAAACATTATTTCTTGTGATCATTATCTTAGTCCATTCAAGCTGCTGCTACAAAATACCATAGATTAGGTAATTAATAAACAACAGAAATTTATTTATTGATTTTGGAGGTTGGATGTCCAGTACCAGGACTTGACCAGAATGGTCAGGTGAGGAGGAATCTCTTCAGGCTCACAAACTACCATTGTATCTTCAGAAGGCAGAAAGAACTAGGGAGCTCCCTGGGGTTATAAGAACCGTATCTTTTATAAGAACCCTAACCCATCCATTCATGAGAGCTCCATCCTCATGACCTAAGCTCCTCTCACATTATGCCCCAATTCATAATAACATCACATTAAGCATTAATTAAGATTTCAGCATATTAATTTTGGCAGACACAAACATTCAGACCATACCCATTCTTCTCCTCTAAGTTTTATTTCCATCATTTTATATATGGCCATTTCTATAAATCTGGGGGATCACATAGAAATATATATGATAATTTGTGTTCTTAAAGAATTCCTGATCCTAACTGAAAGGAGGAAATCAGTTCAAACAAATCAATGCCAACAACAAAAGCTGCCTAATGAGCACTGAAACAGAAAACATCTATATGGAACAGGGAAACTTCTCTGGCAATCCATTGTAATGGACTTTGAAGATTTTCTTTTTGGGTCTTTCATTTTCTCCATAATTCCAATATACTGTTGAACGTCTATTATATGCCAGACTTTGAGCAGAGTCCCAGCCCTTCCCACCTTCTGGCAATACACTTCCCTGCAAATGGAGTCACTCAGAGCCTTGGAGAGGCTGAGCTCATCTAATGAAGTAAAAATTAACATAACTTCACATTCTAATGAAAAGGCTCCTCCAGGATATTTATACAATGAGTGAGGTGGAGAAGTAGTCAATAGGGACTGACAAGGGTTCTCTTTTTCCATGAAGCACAGAGTCCTAAGAACAGTTACCTGGAATAACAACTTCCTCCTTAATCTCAGTAGATACCCCTATAATATTTTAGAATACAGCAAGTGTAAGGATTGAATGCAACACATTTTTACAAAACTCTTTAGTTGATGGAATGTCTGGTTTTCTTTTTTGACATCCCTTCAAAAACATCTCCTTCATGTCTTACGAGCAGGAGTTATATTTGAGGGCTAAATCAACTACTCATAACTTCAGTGTTACGCCAAAACAATAATGTTGATTTGCTTCCTTCACTCTTAGCTGAAATGAGATAGAGAAATAGACTATTGGCCTTTGCCTAATCCCCATAGCCTTGTTTTGAATTTATTATAATTAATCTCATTTTATCATTTTATGGCACATTTTCCCAAAGGATATCAAGAAATCTAACAAAACCTAGGAGAAATGGCAAAATAGAATGATAATTGGTATTAAATGGATCATTCATGAAAGCATTCTGCTATTCTAGTTCATCTCTCTCCAGGTTTATTCTTTTTTCCCTACTCCCAAATGATGCCAATTATCTAAAACCCAGAATAATAATTTATTAACCTTTATTTGTCACCTTATTAACTCAGTCCTTCCATTCTTTTTTTTTTCCAAACCCTGCATCATACAGTTATCTTGCATTCAACAATACTTTTAATTATAAAACAACTTATAGTCTGTGAAAGCATCTATCAGTGTCCATTAATTTAGGTGGAACCTAAATCCAATTTTGACTTCTGCTGAGCCTTTAAACATGTATTTTTTTCTGTCCTCTTTTTGGCCCCTCAAAAGGAATGAATTTTTTTCTCCTCTTTGCTTTGCACTAATATTGGATTACTTCACAGTAAGATTCAAGTGACTTTTCTATGAGGTTTGGGAGAAAGTTCAATGTATGCTTTGCAAGGAATCCTCCTGGCCTCATTTCTGCCATTTCCCTCACAATTTGGTTTTGCCTACCTAAAACAGTATTCTGTGTTTACGGAACATCCTCCTTTCAGAGGCTGTTATAAAAAAGGAGTTTTATAAAAAAGGAGTTTAATTCTCCCTACAGACCTATTATAGAACTGTGCCTCAGGTAGACATGTTAAAATAATGGCTAGTTGAGGCACATTTTTGAAAATAAGTAGTTTACTAGTTAGTGCATTATATAGTAACTGAAAAGTAGAAGAGAGCTAAAACTCGTTGACCAAAGAAGATGTGAACACTACAATTATTCTCTCTTTTCTGCAGCTAGGCTATGGAAACATAACCTCATTGATCTCCTTGGAATCTCCTAGCCTGCACAAAGTGGGTTCTTTCACCGCTCCAACATTTTAGTCTATACAGAGAACAAATGTTTTTCTGAGTGTCCAGGTGATCTATTGATGATCAGGTCACAGGTTCATTTATGCAGTGCCTTGCACTCCCAAAGTACCTATGTGGTCCTGATTTTAGATATCCAGCCCCATTATCTCCATAGGCTCACTTAGAGTTAATAAACACGTCCTTGGTTTCGATTGGGAAAACAAGTTAGTCACAATATTAGTGACTCCAAACTTCTAGTCTTCAAAGGAAAGTTTTCTAGACAGAAAAGAATTCATATCTCATCGTCCTGGGGATTCATGGGCGAGTTGAAAGAATGCTCATCACCGTCTCTTTGACCACTTTTTCTTTTTCTTTTTTTTTTTTTTTTTAAGATTGTATTTATTCGAGAGAGAGAGAGAGAGAGAGAGAGAGAGGAAGAGACACAGACAGAGGGAGAAGCAGGCTCCATGCAGGGAGCCTGATGTGGGACTCAATTCAGGGACTCCAGGATCATGCCCTGGGCCGAAGGCAGGTGCCAAACTGCTGAGCCACCCAGATGTCCCGACCACTGTGCTTTTTCGATACTCATGGGCACACTCTGAAGGATGATGGAATTTGGTTAAATTCTCACAGTAGCCTTGGCTGCCAACCTAGGTTAATCAAGACAGTAAGACAGATGGTAAACATATCAGCATGGGCTATATGTAGATAGTATCCTCCAGTGTAAGTATGAGGAAGGGTCTCTTCAGGAGGAATTCTGATCACACAGATGAGGAAATGAACATTATAAAAGTGCATGATGGAGTTGAGGTTTTAATCCAGATTTACAGGGCTCTAAAATTAGACCTATTATGCCTATACTTTATTAATTTCCTAGCGCTGCTATAGCAAAGTGCTAAAAAAATTGTAACTTGAAACAAGAAATTATTGTCGTATAGTTCCCCAAGCAAAAAGGCTGAAGTCAAGGCGCTGGCTGGGTCATGCTTCTTCTGAAAGTCACAGGGAAGAATCTTTCCTTGCTTCTTGTAGCTTCAGGTTTTTGGCAGGAATCCTCGGACTTCCTTGGTTTTCAGATGCATCACTTGCAGTGTCTGCTTCCATTGTTACATGACTGTTCCCCACTGTCTTTTCTTATAAGGACACCCATCATATTGGATTAAGGGTCCACTTTCCTCCAAGATGACTTCATCTTAACTAATTATAATTGCAATGATAATATGTCCAAATAGGTCACATTCTGATTTACTAGGGGTTAGGATTTGAACATATCTTTTTGGAGGACACAATTCAACCCATAACTCTTCCGATGTACTACTGTAATGTCTTCAGAACTAACCGCCAGTCTGTTAAAAGCCCTTCTTGGCCTCAGGGAAGTTTGAGTTTGAGAGAAAGGGATTGAGAGAGATATTTCACTCCACATCACTTAGCTCATACTATATCTGGAGAATTCATGGTATTTCATAAATACTAAAAAAACATGCCTATATAAGCTAAACAAAATGTTTCCTTACTTGATTTTTAAACACTGTATCATATTATTCCTGGATTGTTTCAGAAGTGTCATCATGGTCTCAAAGCTGTCAGGGATCAGGGTTTGTGTTTCTTTGAAACCTCTATGCCATTTAACCTAAAACAAAATAGAAGCTCTGTTCATACTTATGAATTTGAGCCATTTTCCATCATATTGGATTGCCAAAGAGGAACAAGGTAGAAAAGCAGGGCATGATCTGGGGATGTCCTCTCCACTTCTGTAGATATATCCCTTGGCTGTAGGTTCTTGATGCAGCACTTCTTGTAGAGTCTGGCCGAGTTTGTGTTCAGAAGGGAATGATGCCACACTTTCCAACTGAGCCAGAGAAGGACACTGAGTGTACAGTCCCATGAGAGTAAGTCAGTCTACTTGGCCCTAGCCCGGAAGAATCTTTGGTCATGATTTATTAAGAAAGGAAGTTATGACACTGTTGTATTAGTCAAGTTTCTCCAGAGGAACAGAAACAATAGAAGGTTTCATATATTGTTTCTGTTAGCAGAGAACTAAGATTCAGACAGACCCATATTAGAATTTCAGATCTCATTACCTGGGAACTCTGGGAGCATAGCTTGACCTCTATGAGCTACCAACTCCTTACATGTAATATAGGAAATTAATAAATTCTTAAAGAGTTATTGTGAATAATATTTGAGATAACAAAATGATACACTGAAAATATGCTCAGAGCCACACCCCTAGTATGCAGTAGAACTAAAATTCGAAATCAATGTTTATTTAATTACTTAGCCCGTGTTCTGAAACTTAGCCCATGTTCAGCAAACTACAGCCTGCAGGTCAAATCCAGCCAACTGCTTGCTTTTATATACATAAAATTTTATTAGAACAGTGCCATGCCTATATTTTAGAATGTTTTACTTACCACTTTTTCAATAGAAGAGTTGAATAATTATGATATAGACAAAAGCTTAAAATATTTACTATTTGTTTTATTGAATCACCAGTTTGCCAACTCCTGGTCTAAGAGATCTCATTATCCCTCATTGGGGATTCTTATGACAATGTTTGAATTAAAAAGATACAGAAAAATAATATAATAATGCTGTGTCAGTGTAGTTTCATCAATGAATGTGCCATTCTGGTGTGGGATTTTGACAGTGGGAGAGGTTGTACTTCGGTGGGGACAGAAGGTACATAAGAATACCCTACTTTCTCTTCAATTTTGTAATGAACCCAAAAGATCTTGAAAAATAAAGTTTTTTTTCATTAAAAACATATATACAAAACTCTGACAACAACAGAAAATTGAAACCAAAAAGCCAATAAAGGAGTTTACTTATTTCGGTACCTGGTCCATTCTCTCTCTAGAGTGAGTAGAAATCATATTTGGCAGCAATTCAGGTAAATAGCGCTTCTAGACACATTCTATTTTTCTGGGAGATTGCTATTCTCATAATAAATTATTTTAATATGTCCATACTGGTGTAAGTGTATACCATTTTTGTGTGTTATGACACACAATCTAATAATAATACAACTAATAATAGTTATGTCATTATGAACAAGTTGTCACTCTTAGTTTGACAAGGATTGCTCTGTCAGGGACAGATGGACACTATATTCTGCTAACCAATTGCTCTTTTCTGCACTGTGTCTTAGAAATGTAGCATTCTGTGGATGACTGGGTATTTTAGTACAGCCACATATGATTTAACTGCCTTCTAGTAATCTGAGCATTGTGTCTCATGAAAAATATTTTTAAAAATCAGCCACCTGTGGATTTTAAAGAGGATTTAAAAAAAAAAAACTAATATCTTTTATATGCTCACATAAGTATTTCCTGAAAAATTTATTAGAATTAGGAAATTCAAACCATCCCTACCATCCATATTTAATAAAATCACATGTCCAAAAAAACGGAAACAACTTCTCATTGAGTTACTGCAAAAGATATTGCTTAACCTGTGAAATTTGTTTTTTTCAAATCAAAGTTTAAAATAATAAAATAAAATGTCTAAAACTTAAAGTTAAAAACAGTTAATGAATATCTACAAATTTGCAACTGATATTCATATGATAAAATTTCATAAGGGTTAATTGATTTTCCACATTTTATACTGAGGAATAGTATATGGTACATGCTGAAAAATTGACAAGTTTGATTCCAAAGGTATACATGGACGTATATAAACCCACCTACCCACTCACGCACCCCCCACCCCCACCCACCCCCACATATGTACAGCATGGCCTAGTTATTCTGGTAGCAAAGGTCAAAAGGACAAGGTGGCCACAAGTTAGCAATGGGGGGGAGGATTTGGATGAAACGTGGACCTAAATTGCTGTGTTACATTACCTTGTCGAAATCTCATTGCTAAAATTTTGCACTGCTAGGCAGTAAACTAGAAAAAAAGAAATTGAGAAAGTGTTAATTTTTAAGCAAGTTTGACAAAGATTGAGTTTCATATGACAAATATTGTCAGCAAGACAGGATTCTGTCAGTGGAAGAAGTTTAAACATTAACAATTTCTGTCAGGCTGTTGACACAATCATGGCAGACATTTCCCAAGATGCCGAGATGACTGCTGGCATTTGTCAACAATCCTGTCATAGTGACAGCAATAAGACCATGTCTGGAAATGTGACAGTTTTGGCTTTGTGCTCCCCTGAGCAATAGCCCAGGTGTTCAGAGAAAGTGTGGGAAAACCCATATTTCTGCATTGTCATTCGAACACAGAAAACACAGGAGGAAAATGAGCTGTCACTCCAATTCCCATGATGCCTTGCTGCTTAGCATAACTCTACCGTGCGGCCCTGGGTCCACTGGTCCATACTCTGACAGATAATTAAGAAAGCAGCAGCTTTTTCTAGACGGCTCTTCCTCATGATTTGCATTTTAGCCAGAGGCGACCAGTTATAAAAAAAACATGATGGAAAGATGGTAAGAAGCCAATTAGATGGATGGATGGCTGACTGACAGCTCTCTGGTATTACGACTCCAGATTTCAGACTACATAGCCTGGCAGTTTTCTACAAGAACCAACTTTTTTGCAGGTTGGTAAAGCTGTTAAATGTGGAACTATATATAGCACTATATAATTTTTGCAAAGTTGTACATTTTCCTTAAATAAGCATGTATTCTTTTCAATCAGGGTTTGCATTAAACAAGTTTTCACAATTTAATCACAACTTGTGTCACTAAATTTAGCAATATTAAAATTCTAGACAACTTGTAGGCACATTAGCTGTGCCAGGAGAGAAGTGATTAAAAAGCTGAGAACCACGTTGAGCCAGCACAGATAAAGTGAACTAATAATTAGAATGTCTGTGCAAATATGCCTTTGGAACTTCAAAATGTACATTGTTTGGTTTGAAGGAACTGAAAGCATAAACCCTAAACTTCCTCTCCATCTTTAGATTCTACACACATATATTTGCCTATTATCCTTGTTCAAGGTCTAATATATGCTTGTGTGTCTGCTACTTCAGCTAATTTTGAAATAAGAAAAATAAACTGTTAGACTCAAGCTTCCAGTTTGGCCGTGATATTCTATAGCCTCTAGCCAATGGGAATTAACTCTTCATAATATTGTCTAATTTGGAACCTTAACCACTGTTTCTTGTGTGTTGCATGCTGCGATGTGTATGTTGTATATACACATCCACAGACACACACACACACACACACACACTCATACACAGAGTTATACTTTTTTAGAAGCCAACCGTTTGCTATTAGAGCAACATGTCTCCATCTGTAGTTTAAAATGAGAGAATTTTGCTTTCAAATGTAATGATACCTCTGATTTGTTTGGCATTTTGAAATAGTAAGGGAAGGCAATTATTTTACTATAAACTGATTTTTTAGTAAGGAGAATTAACCCTGCAAGGTATGTTTTCTTACTGTGGGTAGTGGATCTTCTACAAACTGAAGGTGGATATGAAACCAATAGTGAGTCTGAATGCTTTTAATCATTGAAATCAAATAAGGTGCATTTCAAAGTCCCATGTTTATCACCCAGTTTCCATTTGTTAAAATCCACAGAGAAAGCATGAGTAAGAATGTACTATCATATGCTTTAATCCTTCCTTTTTTTTCTTTTTTGACTATACTGGTATTTATCGCTTTGCTTTTCCTTTATATTGTTGTTAGAATAAGTTTATTACGTTTACAACCATTCTAAAAAGTATTGTACCTGTACATACTTAGAGAGTTTAAATGGAAGTTCAAGGGAGTAAGGACAGTTCCATAACTTACACCCCAAATTAGAGAGGAATAAATGCATGTTGTCTTTCATTAGAAGCATTAAGATTTTTCCTGTAGACATAGTGCAATACCAACAGAAATAGGAATCCTCTTGAAGATATTTTATAATTTTTTTAAGAAACATTTCCTCTCAACAGTGGAATCCCTTATAGAATCAAAATACACTTTCATGATTCAACATTTGCATTCCTTCCTCATTTTTATTTTAAAGAGAGAAATGTTAAAATATAAAGTGCCCCCATAAAGTAATTCTTTAAGTAAGATAAAATCTTTGCTAATTTGGCTGAATACTCCTGCTCAGAGTTTGGCTGGGTCTTTTTTTCCCCCATATCCTCAACTTGCACCAGCCATTCATACTTTCTGTGGAAATTTATTTCACTTTTGGATTCTGTAACTTACGACACAATATTAATGCACCCTATTTTCTCAAGCTCTGGGACAATTATGTCTCTTTGAAAAATAATTAGGATTGAAATTTGAGGAATAGTGTATTATAGACATATTTCAAAATAACAACTCCCCTTCCTATGCAAAACTTATTTTGCTTCTAAATCTGTATTGAGAGAATTTCCATTTAGGGGGATATCTGAAGAAAAATATTTATTAAAGTGAAGTCAGTTCTGAAAATGCTAGCTTTAAAGGAAACCTATTGTATCACTAGAGGGGAAAGAGATATACTTGTAAGTAAAAGATAAAATGTGTTGTCATCAAAACAAAAAGACACCTCACCGTAAGACTTGTAGGGCTATGCCTGGAAAACACAATAAAACTCCGTGGAGCTCAATGTTAACATCACGTTCATATGAAACTCATTTGCAATTTGAGTGGTTGGAATTTGAACATAAAGAGCAAAGGGAAGAATATAGACAAGTTTCTTAAAAATTGTTTTCCTTCAGTGTATCTGTATTTATAATTGAATATTTGATTATAGATGTGCTTTGTCAGATTTAAAATAGAATATTCTGATAGCACGTAATTCATGTAGGTCTGCCTCTCTGGTAGATATATGCAAATAATGATTTGCGATACATTTTGAAAATAACCAATTTTCTCTTCAGTGCATTTTATACTAAGCAAAAAGTAAAGGAAGGAAAAACTTAGGTAAAAATAACTGAAGATGTGAATGTCAAAGTTATTTTCCTGGGCTTATGGAAATATAGCTTCATTGATCTCTGTGGAATATATCTTCATAATTCTATACAAAACTAGATCTTTTGTTCAATATTTGTGATCAATTTCTGTAAGTAAAATAACAATTGACCTTGAACATCTTGTAAACTATGTCACCAAGAAATAATGATGTTTAGGGTTAAATATTAAACATTAAAAACCACATCATTAAAGAATAAATGTCATTTATGTGGAACTGCTCTTTGGTACCTCATATACTTTTCTAATTCCCTAAACACCCAAAGGCCCTTGCAAACCACCAGTTACAACACAGGTGTGAAATATTTGCTTCCTTTCCTTATTGAGTTTGGAGCACTTTCCAGAAGCCAACATATTACTGAAGATCTCCCCATCTTCCCTGATTTGGAATGAAGTCTGGCAGTTCAAATATACTATATATAATATATAGTATATTATATATTCTGATATATATATATTCTGATATATATATATATACACACATATATACATATATATCAGAGAGAGAGAAAGGAGAGAAACACGAGCCCTGAAGGGATAACAATACTAGGGGAAAAAGAAATAAGCAATGATTCTTTGTTATACCATGATACCATGCTCATAAACTGTTCAAAATCCCATTAAAATGAATGCTTTTAATTAAATTTAAAAGTCCACAATATTAAGACATATATAGAAACACCAGAGCCTTCCCAAAGACTAGAGATGTGTGTAGATCCCAACAGTAAAACAAAACTTCCTCTCTCTCCCTGCATTCTGATGGTCTTTCTCTTAAATCTCTTTTCAGGCATTTCACTGTCTAGTCTGTGTAACAGCTAACTGTAACCATTTTAAAGGCAGGGGCTGCATCTTACTTGTATTTTTATTCTTGAACAAAAAATATCAGCTCATAGTAGAGGCTCAGTTAATAGTGAGTGAACTCAGTGCTTTGCAGCCATTAGTTCTCATACCTATAGCAGGTTAACTGCTCAGTTGGTTACTTCCATGTGCTCAAGTTGTGACCAGCCCTGGTAGTTTTACTGTGTTTCTCATGAATAATTAAGCCAAGTTAAAGTACGTGACTTGATTATAGAAAGAGTGAATGAGAAATAATGGGCAGAGCAATGCATGTACTAGGCATCATCATCACATGATAAGCATAGGAATATTATAATAACTACATCATAATTCATCATCTACTGAAGACTATTGACTGACCTTCTATTCCATAGAGAACCATATATACTGCCTTCCACAGCAAAACTACTCTGTGTCTATAAGTAAAGATAGTAGAATATTGGCAATATTTTTTATCATTCAATCCAATTTTGTCTACCCAATCCTTCAAAACATCCTCAAAAGGTAAATATTTTAATTCTCATTTGCATATGAGACATCTAAGAAGTTAGTTAACTTTACTTGGTGTAATATCTAGTAGGTGGCAAAATAAAATTTGAACTGAGAGCTTTCTGATTCCAAAGCTTTTACTCTACTGCTGTGCCTGAATTCCTGATCATAAAAATAATAATTTAATCCAGTCATTAGCGTAATAATAGGTTCTAGTTTAATGTGAGCATTTCTAGAAAAAAACCTAAGGTTTAAGAATTAGTAGTGTTGTGTACCTTTGTGTATGGACACCAACTTTATTTCATTGTGTTAACCTTCATCCTGTAAATACACAACAGAATTTTTCTTATAATCTGTAGAGGCTCAAGCTCCTGAGAGGGGGAAAAAACTGATCCTGTTCATAAACCAAATTAAGGAGATAAAGAGAAACCATAAGGGAATACAATACAATCTTTGTCCTCTTGGACCTCAAAATCTATTTTAAAAAAGACAGAAGTAACCTTAATAGAATATTTGATACACAACAGTGTAATATTCTGAGAACTAAAGTTCATTGATTGCCCTGAGAAAGTAACAGGCTGCCTCTGTGTTAGGTCTTGTCAAGTGACTACACATTTAGGCTGACTGAGATAGGAAAGAGATCACTTAAGGTAAGAGAGACAGCATGAGCCTGGTTAGGTAAGAATGAGGGTGGTAAATCATCACATGTATCTAGACCATACAGGGAAGGCTGCAAAAGCAACATAGCAGGAGAGGCTTGTAGAAAGATGAGTATGTTAGGAAATAATCCTGGACAATCAGGCTAGAACACAATAAAGGGGACACTTTGTTGCCAGGCTAAGAAGCACTTTCCACTGTAGGTAGTAGGATGCCATCTATGAACCATATTATGATGTGGCAATAATTTAGGATGATAATTTAGCAACATGGAGCAGGGGTGGAAAGTGAAAAATTTGACAAAAGAGAGACGAGTGGTGGTATTGCTTTGATTACAGAGATGATAATTGAGCTAAAACTGTGACAGTGGATTATATAGATAAAGGTTTCATTATAGCCAACCCTGGTTGCTTAGAATCAAAAACACCTTCCCTTTTTTTTGCAATTTCCTCCAGTTTTTTAAACAATGGTAATGTCTTTACTTTTCTTAGATTTAGGTTCTAAATTTGCTAGGAATTGATCAGTTTGGTTGTTAAGCATAGTACTCTGTCACCAAGGAAAAGTCAGAGCAGAAGAGGAAAATGTTTCAGTATTTTCTTTTCCTTGGGGAAAAAATTATTATATTAATATTAATTTTTCTATTTTTATTTTTTCAACAGAAGGTCATACATATGCTATTTCCGAGTTCACAGCTAGCCCCTCGCTACTCTAGTTGTGGGTGTTATTGCCAGACTGCGGAGCTGCACGAGAATTGACTTGAGAAGCAAGGAGATTATTCATGCACCCACACACACTGTTATCTCTGGAAACTCTTAATCAATGCAGGGCAAAAGCCAGTCAGCACAAGTGAGGTTAGAGCACTCGGGCTGTTCAGTGGGAGATGAGGAATTAAAACATGATTATTAATCAAATTGGAACATAAAATAAAAAGTACATTCCAGTAAAGAAGATGAGGAGGATAATAGAAATAAATAAAAATTTACCTACTGAATCAGTTGCGATATTGTGTCTTGTCCTTGAAATGCCAAAGACATTCTAATAAGCTTTGAGGGGAAGGAATGGTTTGGGGGATTTATACTCCATCTGTGTTTTGCTTTTGCAGATATGCTAAAACAGAAGTTCTTAAACACTGGGAATGTCTACTAAGTATACCTGGGTATATAGATTAAATCCTCTTGTGGAAAATTGAGCCAGAATTTTTAAAAACCTATATATGAGCCAAAAAATAAATTCTAAATGGTAATAAATGGCACAGTAATTATGAAGAAAATAAATGATGGATCAAAATTCTAGTTACAAACATTAGAACTTAGATTGCAATTTTGAACATGATAATGTAATTTACCTAAATATCTAAAAAAGTCTTTAGTATTAAAAACATCACATCTAGCTAATAATGATTTATTTGATGGCTAATTTGAAGAAGTGTTAGTTGTAAATACATGCTTGCTCTGACTTCAGGATGGTATTGCAGTTCACATAAAAAAATCAGTGATTTGCATTCAGATACAAACTAGTAATCTGAAACATTTTATTTTATTTCTTTTAGACTGTGCCTATCAAGTCATATTTCTTCATTTCCCTCAACCTTTTGTGTATGTCTCCTATCTTGTGTTTTTATTCCATATGTTTATCATATAGTTTGTGTGTTTTTGTTTTTAGTCTAAAACTTTATTTTTTATTTTTTAATTATATTTTTTAATTTAAATTCAATTTGCCAACATATAGTATAACACCCAGTGACTGTGTATAGTTTGTGTTTTGTTTGTTTTTCTGTCAATATCTAGTTAGTTTCTGGATAGTTTTTTTTTTTTTTTTTTACTGCTGAGATTTCAACGGTCACCCACACCTGGCCTCAGTGTTCAATAACTTACTATCAGCAATTACTGGAAAAGATAGCATACCATGAAAATTCAAATTAACCTTGGAGAATTCTTTTTAAAGTACCTTGACATTTCCTCCCCAGATACATACATCCTCACACATTGCTTTAGCTCTTTCTCACTTCCAGACTTCTGGATCAGAGCAGACAAATACCACTGTGCTTCTGGACAGACTCTATAAACCAAACCTCCTTATGCAGAACAGCATGGCAACCATTGTCTGGGCTTAACACACATTGGCTTATTCTGCTCTTCTCATAAGAGACGAAAGTTTTCCAAAGATTGCAGGGAAAGTTACACCATCACATAAATACTTCAACTTCAGGAAAACTAAAGTTGAGAAGTACAATTAGCATCACAAAGAGTTCTGTTCTGTCCCAGCTCTCTTCTTTTTGTCCCTCCCTTTTTGTCATCTTCAAATTTGTCTGAAAGATAGGAACATTAAAGAATGCTTACATTGATAGAAGTCTATCAACGTGTTTTGTGTCCTTCCTTTTCACTGCTCAGAGGTAAAATACAATTTTGTGCCTTTAAAAAAAGTGAAATTATCAAATATGCTTAACTTTTCTATGTGAGTAAACCTCATATAAAAAGTGTGGACTACAAAAGGAGCACAGTATAGTTCATTCACTTTCCACAATGCTTTCGTTTGAAAGTATGAGCACTTGCTCCAAATATATGATGTCTCCTAGTGATTAATTCACTCATTATTTTTAGTGTTGTTTGAAATTACTTTCAGGTGACTCGGTAATGTTAACTTCTATATTAACATAGGAGACCTTGAACTTATTTTCATGATACCTGCACAGAGTTACTTTTGTTCAGAATGGTTAAAATATCTTAATATTGCTTTCTCTTTTTTGGTTACAGATCACTTCATTTTCCACATAATGAGTATATTACAGTATTGCAGTATTTATCAAACTTGAATAAAATCTTTACCCACTTAAAAAAAATAGCTAATTCTCAGAGCTGTCCAGTTTTAACACAAACCACTTTATTAATTATATGCCATAAACCTAAAATTGGAATGCATTCTTTACAGTACAATGCTAAAAGACAAATTTATATATTAAATGCAAATGAATTTAGAAATAAAAAATAGAAATAATGTATTTCACATGACTGAAGAAGTTATTTTCCTGTAAAAAAATTGCTGCCAGATACATGAATATAATAAGCTATGGTAGGAGATTATACCCTGAAGTCCATGTGATGATGCCATCCTGTCACCACTTTTTCTATTTCAATTACTTAATGAAAATGGTTTGTATTTTGTACCTTGACACTTCACCTTCAACTTGTCATAAATGTATTGTTTGCTTATTAAGCACATTCCATCCTGTCCTTTTCTCATTACCACAAGGTTATTGAAGAGCTATCCTTTTCTTTTTTGCGATCATAAACACAAAAGTACACATAGACATGGAAATTACAGTAGTGAATTACGAAGGGATCATTGAAATGTCCAAAATAGGCTTATACAAACATTTTTTGAGATTATCATTGAGAGAAATCCACAAAATATGGACATTTATATAAATTACTTATAAATCTTAAGATATATCCATTGAACCTCAAAGATAGATATGTTTACTCTTACTTGAGAAATGTTGAAGTAGATTAAGCTGGCTGGTAGCAGGACAAAAGTTATAAAATCTTTTATAATATTCATCTTTTTCTTCAAACCACTTATGAGGTAAGGTAATAAACTGGTAAATAATAAAACACAAAACCAGTAATTTTACCAAAATTTTAACTTGGAAATCAAAATATTTAATGCTAAAACTGGTAATTTTCCCTAGATCTTTGTAATTCTGCTACAGACAGTGTGGATTCTATTTTGAAATTAGCTTTAAAGATTTATTTGTTTATTTGAAAGAGTTAGAGAAAGAGTGGAAGGAGAACGGCAGAGAGAGAGAATCTCCAAGTAGACTCCCTGTAAAGCAGAGAGCCTGACATGGGTTTCATCTTACAACCACGACATCATGACCTGAGCTGAAACTAAGAGTTGGACACTTAACCAGCTGAGCCACCTAAGTGCCACTAAAATTAGCTTTAATGAAAAGTCAAGGACCTCTGAATAATTAAACAAAATATTTTATATACTAAGTTATTGCACTCTAGAACAGACATTGCACTCAATAACAAAAGAGGCACTTATTGATAAAAACTTTTCAGAATGTTCAGAAAAAGGAGTTCATATGAAAAATGTGAGTTCATCTTCCAAATGACCACCAGAGTACAGCCCTCTTTAGTATAAAAGGAGCTTCTTTTTTTTTTTTTTTTTTTTTTTAAGGAGCTTCTTTTGAATTAAATTTTGTGATACAGTTGATAAGAAGTCTAACATGAGCTCATAATGTTTTGCTAGGTTATACTATATCTCCATTCTGACCATACAAGCCTCCTTGCTGTTCTTGCTTCAAGATCTTCGTACTAGTCTTTCTTGTGGCCTACAGCTCTACTCCTTCAAATATGCCCATAGCTCACTTCCTGCAGTGTCTTTTTTCTTTATTAACCATCCCAGACATGTCTTTCCTGAACTCATTGTGTAAAATAACACTGCCTCTATTTCTTGTTCTCTTCATTCACTCTAGTAGAGTTTGAAGCTACAAGGAAAACATCCGCAAAGAGTCTATTGTGAAAAACAACTTCTTAAATATGTAAAATCAGAATGAGGGTCACATTGTACATTGATAGGATAGGGGTATCATTAAGGTACAGTAAGAACTCATAGTTAGAGCTCTTAATGAAAGTTTGGAACAGATTTTCTGAAGAGATGATGTTTGGTCTCATAAAGAATGGCTCAGACTTAGGACTAAAGTCGGCTAGAGTTTATAGTCAGAGTAAATATCAGAAGTGAAGAAATGGATTTGGGACACAGTCTGAGGAAACCATATAGAGTGGTAAAGCCCAAACCTAGAGGGTGGGAAATGACACTTGGGGATGAGTTTTAAGATACATATGTAGATATGTCCCCCTTCTGTGATGATTGTCCAAATCTATAGCCCTTACAGAAGGGGTATTCTTCAGGCTTCATTTTTTTTTTTTTAAGATTTCTATTTATTTATTCATGAGAGACACAAAGAGAGAGAGAGGCAGAGACACAGGCAGAGGGAGAAGCAGGCTCCATGCAGGGAGCCCGATGCAGGACTCCATCCCAGGACTCCAGGATCATACCCAGAGCCAAAGGCAGGCGCTAAACCACTGAGCCACCCAGGGATCCCCATCAGGCTTCATTTTTATATAGCCACATTGCCTTCATCTCCTCCGAATTAGTTAGGAACAGGTGACCAAATCAGGAGGCAAATGATGCTATGGAACCGTTGCATTGAATTTGCATTGACCAATCAGATTCTCATTCTCAATAATTCAAACTGCAAGACCTGGAGAGAGGTGAAAAGTGATTTAGTGGAAGGGTTTGAGCAGAGGTGATGTTAAGTCAATGCCACATACAAGCTGAAATTATGGAGGACATAAATTAAGAGTCAAATATAGGAATAGGAAGTAGTCATAAGGAGACAAGAAAAATTTGAGGCAACACAGAGAGAGAAAAAGGGAATACATCAGTTCCCAACTTCCATTTCTCACATTCGGTCTCTCAACTCTAGCTGAAGTTTGCTTTCTGATTATAAATATTAGTTCGACTATAAGTTATCCTTTGCAAATTGTATATAAATGGCATTTCTTTTGACACAGTTTTATGGGACCTAAAGTCGGTACATGCAAACTAGTTCCACAGTCCAAAGCTAAGAGGAAGAGACAGTGGATTTTTAGAGAGGGATTCAAAAACTATTTTTTTCAGCCCTTAGCAACTCACACACCTTAGATGCATTGAAAGTAAAGAGAATATATTTTGAGGTAATTATCATATAATGGAAGTTTTCTCTCTCCATGGAGTTGGGATAGGATGTGCCTCCTCTTTACCTCAAGTCTAGCAAAATGAGCTTTTTAAAAAGAGATTTTATTGATTGATTTGAGAGAGAGAAAGCAGAGAGAGAGAGAGAGAGCACATGGTGGAGGAGGGGGCAGAAGAAGAAACAGACTCCCCGCTGAGCAGAGAGCCTGACATGGGGCTTAATCCTAGGACCCTGAGGTCATGACCTGAGCTGAAGGCAGCCGCTTAATCACCTAAGTGACTCAGGTGCCTGAGAAATGAGCTTTTAAGGACCTTATCAGAAAAACTAGATATGTGTTCTACTGGTCTAATGAACACAGGCAACTGATGTCAGAGTTATGTCTAAAAGTTATACAGATGAAAGGCAATAAATGAAGCTGCCTTTTAGTTGGTCCATAAAGAGGGCTCAAATGGCAGATAGGTGCTCTGCTATCTGAGGCTGGTTTAAGGTACATGTCTGCCAAGGCCCAGTGTGTAAACTGTGTTGAGGTATTATACTTAGGTATAGGTGTTGGGTCATTTAAAGAGAGATCCAGCCCAAGAATCTTCCTGATGAGGTGTTGGAGCACCAAAAGAAAAAGGCCAAGTGGAGTGAATGCCCAGAGCCCAAAGGAGGGATGAAAAGCAGGTAGCTGAGAGAGTCCTTATGGGTCATCAAAAAGTTCTTATGGATGTATTGGTGAGTAGTTAACAAACACATACAAGAGATAAATACTGAAATCCACCCTAAACACCTACAATTGTCAAAAAGAAGCAATGAGAAATGAAATCTTAGTCAGCTAAGATTTTTCCTGCTTCTGTCTCTTCTCTCTTCCAGACTTCAAGCTTAGAGGAAAGAGAAGGCCTAACTAGTTACCAGCTGCTGGGGAAGGCCAGGAAGCATAGCACACAGAGTAAAAGAGACAAGGCAGAAAGCTCATCCACCTGTCACCTCCAGGTCCGAGTTGGATGACAAGAGGAGTAAAAAATATTGGCCTTTAGCCAGAACTAAACTTCTTAGATACTGAAATGAAACTATTCTTAGGAAGAAGAGTTAGTGGAGAATTTCTCATTCTACAAGTAAACAAATAAGCTCTGGGTTCTACCCAAGATTTTATCTGGGATGTCTTTGTCTTCTCTGGGTTCCCTAGAAGCAGAGCCCAAGATGGGATTCTTGTCTACATGATATTTTGGGATGAATGGTCTCAGGAGAAAGTGATCGGAGGCAGCAAGGGAGGGGAAGAGAAGAAAGTTAAACACGATCTCAGATCTTGTCTTACAGGGAAGTTCTGGAGCACAAAAATACCTTTTAATGTTGGTCTCACCTTCACTTATGGCTGTAGTCTGTCAGGAGAAGGTGACAGGACATCTGGGTGGGGAACTGATAGAACATTTTATACGATGAGAGAGAAGGGGAAGAATTCAACCCACAGAATGGATTTGAATAGGAGAAAAGGAAGAGCTGTATTCTAATTATATCCAATGAGTTCCATTTATGCAATAACCATTTCAGTTACAGAAACGCATTCTACTTATTTGAACTAATAGACCTAATGTTTTCATTTTCTATTCTTTAAAACCAAAGAACATTGCCTAGAATAAAATTGACAAGTTACATAATGATCTTTACCAGTTAGGACTGGGGGGAAACAGGCAACATTCCCTCGATATTGATAAATTGGAACAAGTAAATATATGAATATAGCATTTCATTGATTAAAATCACTTGCTATTGTTAGTCTCATTGCTTCTGTAGTCACAGTAATGAACTTGATATCTCTGCAAATAGGACTCACAAAACTAAAGATCTATAGGCAGATAGGTAGAGCACAAATGTGGTAAATTTAAATAAGACCTGAGAAAAATTGTAATTAAAGGAAGGATTCATAAAAAAGTTTCATTTATTTGCCTTTATGGATTTCAGAGTGCAATAAAAAAAATCTGCAAACAATAAGAGAAACAATTTTTTCAAAGTATTACACCATACATTTTGTCATGAGAGGCTATGTCATATTTTCTTTTTCTCACCCAATTTCAAGTCTCTCTGAACTTTGAATTATAGCACTTGGTGACTGACTCTCTTGAGTAAGGTGTCTTGTAAAATTCACTCAAAAGAAAGCTATACCCTAGCTTACACTTGAAAACTGTTGGCATTCGCTATTCTCCTTTGTTTCAAAGTATTTTATCCACTCAGGGATGCAAATTAGGCGCTGGTCTCCCCCCATAAAAACTGTCATGGTGTCTATTGTCCCAATGAAAGCCTGTTTTATTCATCCCAACCATGAGGAGTCAGGCTAATCACAGCTCCCAAGCCACAGTAATGTGTAAACGAGAAGAGAACCGAGAGTCCTATAAGGCCTTGTATTGTCTCCCGGTTGCTAGCACTACTGCAGGTGCTTTGTTGCCACAAAGCTTGGAGGACAAAGCTGTGGCACCAGTAACAAGCAAAGATGTAACACAGATGGCAGAAAAGGGTTTTAATGCAAGAGGCCAGAGAGTGATACTTTGGGGCAGGAAGGTTCTTGCTACAATTTCTTTTTGCACTTTTAAACAAACAGTAGTGAGGGTACCAGAGCTTAGTTAGTTTGGTTTTGAGATAAAAGTCATTCTGATAAGAATATTTGGGTTACAGCCTGGATCACAGAGAGTCCTCAGAGTGGCAAAAGAGGATCACACATAAATCCTAATTGGATGACCTGACTGAACAAGGAGAAATCCAGAGTTCTAAGAGCTCAGAAAAATAAGAAAGAAAAAGACCAAGAAGGCATTGAAATATGAAGATAAAATCAATACAGAATTGCCTAGGAAATCAATAAGAGGGATAAAGGACGTGCAGGGGATGTGAAATATGTGTTCTGTCTCCTGTACAAGTAAGAAATCTGGCAGCATGTTTTGAACATGCTGCAATGCTGTAATTAAAGCTCAAGGGAGAACGGCGAGAAGGAATGTTAATAATCAAGTGAAAAGATGCCACAGCAATAAGTGGCTCCTTGTCAGGAAAACAGTTTCATAGGCAAATCTTAAGTTAAATATGAACTCATGAACATAGCCAGAAGAGAGATCGATAATTTTGTCTGTGTATTTGTGGTAGAAGATATTGGGGCTTGTTTTTAGAACCATAACCCAATAAAAGCATTGTCTTTCAGGAGGCCAAAATAATTCACTCATACAATTACCACAAGCCTGATGATCATGGCATTGTCTCAGGGTGTACTTCAAAGTAAGAGATTATTTCCTCTCAAATTCCCAGGGTATCTGCAAAGGGACAGAACTCCCAAGAGTCAGTCTCACATAGCTAGATGCATTTATAGAAATCCAACGATTGATATTTATACTTACTCTGTCATGTACTAGATCGAATAAAGCAATTTTTTAAAAGCCTAGAAAAGTGCACACATACATACACACACAAAAGCTTCTTGATGATATGGAATATATATATATATATTCCATTCTATTCTATTCTATTCTATTCTATTCTATTCTATTCTATTCTATATATATATATATTTTTTAACCCTTTATTACTGATGGTTGTGGTTGCTTCTTCCCTATGCCTTTGTCTCTCTGATGGTCCAAAGCCCCTCCAGGATAGCACAGTGCTTAGGTTCTGCTGAGCCAGAGGCAAGGGAGACAATTGGCCTCCCAAGTCCACCCCCAACTCAGTCTCTCCCCTGTCCCCACCCCATCCTATCATATATATATATAGATAGATATAGATATAGATATAGATATAGATATAGATATAGATATAGATAGAGAGAGATGCTCAAAATAGTGTTACTAAGAATCACATATGATCATGTGGACAAAATATTAGGCTTTCTTGGCTTAAAAATTGTTATAGTCTTTTTATTGTTATTTCTTCATTTAAGTAGAGAGGAAGTAGTTTACAAGTGCAGGTGGAAACATACACATCATAATCTATGTGAAAGTCATTGTTCTTCAAATGGTCTCCAAGGGTTTCATTCACAGAGACCACGATATAAACAATGGCTCCATCTCAGGATTTGTTCATCACGTACTCCTAGTTATAACCAAGTTGGTCTGCATATAGGGCTATGAAAAATGAAATAAATTATCTTTTTATTTAAAATATATCTATCAGAACTTATGGATTTAAGTGATGTTTGTCTTCTTCAAAGTTCTTATTTAAGCAATTTATAATAAAAATGCTACTGATTTTTATTTTATTTTTGCAGATTCCATAATTGCCAATATTCTTCACAGTGAATATTTTTAGTTTGATAACAAGTGAAAATTATTTCCAATAAAATTTTAACTGTTGGAGATTCCAGAAAATGTTCAGGGGTATAATTTTTTTGACCCAACTAATATCCACATCAAAACAAAGAAACTAGTTAGCAAAATCAAAAACACAAGACAATATTTACAACGAAACACAAGTGACAAAATTATCTTCAGAAACCCCAAGATACAAGTACATAAAGAGAAACCACCAACAGTCACAAGATCTAAATCAATATCTGTGCTGAAAGAAGCAGAGGGAAGCAATAGGTTTCTGACAATGCTAAGCAAGGAGAATCTTAAAATAGATAATAGATATTTGATGGATATCAGTATGGTGGATACTATAAGAACAGCATCTGAAACTGGTAGAGGTTTTGCCTTCTCCAAAGGTGAGTGAATGCATGAAGCCAACAAAATAAAAACCTAATGGTGGCTGGAGCAGAGTGGTCTCTATGAGCTCTAGAAACAAAGCATCCAGGGATCCTGGATGGCTCAGTGATTGAGCATCTGCCTTGGCTCAGGTCATGATCCCCGGGTTTCCTGGAATTGAGTTCTGCATTGGGCTCCCTGTAAGGAGCCTGCTTCTCCCTCTGCCTATGTCTCTGCCTCTCTCTGTGTGTCTCTCATGAATTAATAAATAAAGTCTTAAAAAAAAAAAAAAAAAGAAACAAGGTATCCACATGAGGGCCCTGCATGGAAGAGCAACTACTGAGTGTCACCAAAATTGACTGGATCAAAAAAGCTTAAAAAATAAGGTCCAGGGATCCCTGGGTGGCGCAGCGGTTTAGCGCCTGCCTTTGGCCCAGGGCGCGATCCTGGAGACCCGGGATCAAATCCCACGTCAGGCTCCCAGGTGCATGGAGCCTGCTTCTCCCTCTGCCTGTGTCTCTGCCTCTCTCTCTCTCACTGTGTGCCTATCATAAATAAATAAAAAATTAAAAAAAAAAATAAGGTCCAGATAGGAGTTGGGGGGAGGGGTAAGAAACAGTGCCAGAAAATCTCAAAAAGCCTTTGGCCATATTTTTTTTTTTAACGTTATATTAAAACAAAAGAAAAGAGAGCTCTGTGAGGTTAGAAAAGTTTTCCTGAAACCGAACTTCTCCTGGTTAAAAAAAGGAAAAAAGAAAAGAAAAAAAAAAAAAAAGGTGAGCAACAAAAAAGTATTGTGGTTAAATTTCTTAGTTAGCTGTTTCCAAATATGAAAAATAATGATAAACATAGCAGGATAGCTTTTCTATAGAATAATAAGAGTGTATGAAAGTGCATGCCCATAGGTACATAGAAGGACAAAGTAAATCAGAGCTAGAAACATTCAATAATGAGATGATTGAACTTAGGAAAAATTAGAAATAAAAGAAAAATCATTTAAAAAGACTAACTTAGAAGAATCATAGGAATGACTAAATATAAAAATAATGCCTGAAGAAAATATAAGATAAAAAGAAGAAAATTTTCTTAAATCATAAAGAAATAAAACTTTTTTGAAAAAAGAGATCTGTATTGAATATAGACAATTAAGATCTAACATATGGGTAATGAGAATGTCTTAAGAAGAAAACTAAATAAAGCACATAACAAAGCCAATATTAGAACATACAATCAAAGCAATGCTTATTGAAAAAAGGAAGAAAGAAAAGAAAAAAAAAAAAAGAAAAGAAAGAAACTACGTATTGAAAGAGGACACAACATTCCCTAAAATGCCATGTCAGGATGATCAGTATCAAGCTCTATTCTGATAAAATTACTGAATGTTAAAGAAAGACAAAATTCTTTAGTTGGGCAGCCCGGGTGGTTCAGAGGTTTAGCGCCGCCTTCAGCCCAGGGCCTGATCCTGGAGTCACGGGATCGAGTCCCACATCAGGCTCCCTGCATGGAGCCTGCTTCTCCCTCTGCCTGTGTCTCTGCCGCGCTATCTCTCTCTGTGTCTCTCATTAATAAATAAATAAAATCTTAAAAAAAATTCTTTAGTTATCTTGATTTAAAAAAAACAAAAAAAATGACGAATAAAGAAAGAAAACCTAGATTATCAGATTTATGGACACCAGCACTTTATGTCAGAAGAAAATAGAATAATACATGTGAGTTACTAAAGGAAAGAAAATGCACAAAGAATTCTATATCCAACCAATCTGACTTTCAAGGATAAAAGGCACAAACTATTAATATGTAAGAACTCAGACAACTGTATCCATGTTCCTAAGGCTGTATTAGAGAACAAGCTTTAGACAACCAACATAAATAGATTTGATGTAAGTACCAGGGGTGAACATTCAATATGTTTCATATAAAACTGAAGCCCACTGAGGGTTTAAAAATGAGGCAAAATATTATGTAATGACCATATTCTCTGATAATAAAAAAGAGTGCCACCATAAATAGGGAGAATGAGAAAGGTATATGCAGTAACACATCCACATAACTTTCATTAGTTGTATCGGGATGACAATATTACTATTGTTATTCTTATATTGTAGCATATACATAATGTGAAATAAAGGAAATGGATAATTATGGGATATTCTTATCATCTTGTGTCTTTGACAAACAGGATTCTTGGTATGAAATAAAAGTAATATTGCACAGATTTTGAATTTTAATTGAAATTATCAATATGAATATATGATACATCCTATCTTTAAACACACCCTGGTTCTTTCTTTTGAAAAGATCCAGAAATAATAGTCAACCCAATTGCAGAGGGCATTGAGCATCAAAGTACCATTTCCCACAAAAAGAAACATGGCTCCATAGTTAAAATGGCTGATTCAAGATCTGATATGAGAAATGTATAAGATGCACCTGGAAAAACTGTCATACTAGATACCAGAGAATCTTTAAAGACTATATAAGGTCACACTGAAAGAACTCAAGACCCAGCTTGAAGAGGCGTCCACTGGCCAAAAATGGGAAAATTTGAACTTCAATGAGATTAATCACTGAGATGGATTGCAATCCATATGACATATTCAAGTCAATACATGATGATACTATTTTTAGAAATGGTCACTTTCAGGAGTTGATATGGAAACAAATTCATTTTCTTGAGAACGGTAAATCAAGTTAAGGAATCAAGCATTTATCCTGTCTTTCCAATAGGAGTTATACCACTGGATAACCAAGCAATAAATCAAGTTATTTTGTTTAAAGAGGTTAAATTATAAATGAAAACAAAAAGAAAAGATATGACAGGATCAAATATCACCATTGTGCAACCTCAGTGACTAATGTACATCATGAACTCAAAATCTGCAAACATCACAAAAAGAGAAAATCAAGTAATATATCCTTTCTGATAAAAGAACACGCTATATGAATGGTTTTGCCAAAGAGATTGAGCCTAAATATGATAAAAACTCTGGAATCCAATCTGAAGAAAATACAGAGGACAGAGGACAGAGGACATGCGATTTGTACCTTAAGTATAGGCATTTGGCAAAATGCAGATTATGGGAAACTATACAGATCAAATGTCCTGTGTTCTACAACAGATAAATTATAAACAAAATAAAGGGTTAGAAGGATAAGGGGTAGTTTCAAGAAGTTTAAAAGATTTATCAAATTTCAAAATGGACATGAATAAATCATAGTGTCTAGAGAAATTATCAAAGTATGTACATTTTGAATAATAAATATATAAGGAGACAAAGGAGTGAATTTCTTTCTTTCTTTCTTTCTTTCTTTCTTTCTTTCTTTCTTTCTTTCTTTCTTTCTTTCTTTCAAGATTTTATTTATTCATGTGAGACATAGAGAAAGAGAGGCAGAGACACAGGCAGAGGGAGAAGCAGGCTCTCTGCAAGGAGCCTGATGTGGGACTCAATCCCGGATTCTGGGATCAGGCCCTGAGCCAAAGGCAGACGCTCAACCACTGAGCCACCCAGGTGTCCCCAAAGGAGTGAATTTATAAAGTCAAAAAGTAGTTAAATTTGGAGAGGAAGGCACAGATTGTAATTACAATTGGGGGCAAAGTAAGATGAGGGTATTACATGGTAGCTGGAAAACTATTATTTCTCAATCGAAGAGCTGGTTATAAAAGTGTTCAGCTTTAAATAGATGATATTTATATGATATATATATGTTACTTTTATAGTTTTATATATCATACTATATGTAATAATTATTAGCTACAAATTTGTTTATGATTTTATGTATCTATTTTATAAGAAAAAGACTTTTTAAAAGTGTTATGTGTAAAGAGGATTTAAATAAAGGCATATTAAACATTTTGAGGTTAAAAAGTAGTGTAATAAAGTAACGACTCTGGGATTTTTGTATAGTTCATCAAATAATTGGAAATAATTTCAAAGGAATTTCACAAATGTTTGAATGATACCATTGTTCAGGTATTCATTGTTCAAACAAAAATACACTTTGGTAATTACTTTTACAGGAAAATATTTAAATGGTTTCCTGTATATTTTAAAAACCATTGTACTTAAATTCTAAATATATTTATTTAGTAATGTGAGAATATGGAACTGAAGGGGGATTATGAAATATCACTTACCTATGTCTTTTTTAAGACATGGAAGTTATCTCAAAACAATATTTGTTTTCTTCCTCTTTCCTCTCTTCCTTCTTCCCCTTACTTTTCTCTCACTCCTCTCTTTTTTCCTTTCTACTCCTGCAAAGTATCAGGAAGATAAATGAATTTAAGCTTCACAGGATCCACATGCATAAGCCTCACCCAAGGTTCTAATAGAGTCCTTAGAAATGGATCTACAAGAACATATTTTTGTAAAGTTTGCAAAACAAAGAGATTTTGAAAACAAGTAATCCATATCTGTCTCTTTCGTGTTGGCCAAATGTCCTCTTATATCTGGTGGCACTCTATAGAGCCATTTTTGGGATTCAGCCACAGTGAAACTAAGCTGAGAATACAATAGGTTGAGTTAGAGAGGATATTTACTTATTTTCTCTTATTTTCTCAGTGAGCAATGACTGTCTTAGTGGAGGAATGGCTCCAAAACTAGTCTGCAGTCCTGATTCATCATGGTAATACGAAGGGGCAGGGCCCAAGGTCAGATCACTATGTTAAGGTGTCTTACAGCAATGAGGACTGGAAGGTATTGAAGGAGGTACACTGAAGGAGGTGCATATTCTGGAGACTGGTTCTCACTGGAGCCTAGCCAAAGCAAAAGGAACATTCTCAATAATGCAAAATATGCAATTATAAACACAAAATTTTCCTTTTCTTATGAAAAACATACAAATTGAATTTTTCATTATTTTTGTATTTATATTTGTTGTATTAGTCAGCTTTTTTCCCCCCCTGGTGCAAAAAGGTGTTTGTTTTTATTAAAGCAGGGAGACAGGACCCAGGAACAGAAAGAGCTACATTTTGATTGTGAGGAGCAATTGATGCATATGATTTGTTGCAATTTCTTTTCCCATTCTAAATAAATAATTGGGGCAGCCCGGATGGCTCAGCGGTTTAGCTCTGCCTTCAGCCCTAGGGCATGATCCTGGAGACCTGGGATTGAATCCCACGTCGGGCTCCCTGCATGGAGCTTGCTTCTCCCTCTGCCTGTGTGTCTCTCTTTCTCTCTCCCTTTCTCTCTGTGTCTCTAATAAATAAATAAAATCTTAAAAAAAAGCAAATAAATAATTGTTTTTATATTTAATACTGTATACTTAATTTTATATTATTTCTCTTAAAACAGGCTTCAAAATTGTTAAAGATTCAGATACTATAAAACCTGCATCTGCCCCTCTTCTCACTAGAGATCAGTGGGGAAATGGGAGGTATATTAATTTCTTGTTCTTCTTCCATTGTTAATAGGCAGAACTTGAAAGGATAAAAAGGAGCCTTAATTTTAGAATGAATTCTGTTAAGGAATTTCTTACATTTCACCAGCATTCTACAGTATGAGTATGTTCATACTCAGGACCCCTTGGGATAATTTTTGCAATAAAAAATTGATTCCCTGAACAAAAAGAATGTCATCTTTGAGTCTTAAGAGGACATTGCCCAGAGGACAGGACTTTCTGTTAAATAAGAAAAAGAGGCAATGTTGCAACATACAAACATAATCAGAATTTGATAAAGGGACCCTATTTTATTAAGTACTCAGTGAAGTCACTACTTTTGGAGGCTTTTCATGCCCAACATTACTCAATTCTCAGAAAAGCTCTGGGAGGTAAATACTATTGTGAACACTTTTCAGATGAAAAAAAGCAGCTCAGGATGTTAGCTTAAATTAGTACCAAAGTCCATATTTGAATCAGGCCATCCTGACTTCAAAGTTCATGTGTTATTCCATTCTTTGATACCTAATTGCCCAACCGTTTAAACTGTCTAGCCTCAATTTCCTTATCTGAATAAATATATTTGACCAGAAGAACTTGAATCCCCAAAGTCTTTAGTTCAATGAAACTAAATCACACAAACTTTATAACCTCCCTTGTTAGCTCCATCTCATTTTATATAAGTAAGAAATTCATCTCAATTTCCTTTTGCCTCATCTAAATTTGGTAATAATTAAAATCCATCTCCTCTTCATCTGTCCTTTGCAAAGGTATAAAACAGCCAGTTTGTTACAATCGTGCATAACTTTCTGCTATGATGAGAGAAGCAAAAGCAGGCAGGGAGGGATGGAAACTCTTCAAGGAAATGTCTAGTAAGAAAGCTGGACATGCTGAGGCTTCATCTCAGCTGAAATATTTAAATGTGAGTCTCAACCTCAGCAAGCAATAGAAGGAAATAATGCTTTATTTTTCTCACCTCTCAGGTGTAATAAGAAGCATGAATGTCTAAATGACATCTAGAGAGATTTAAGTAATATATAAGTAATGACTTTGTGACTGGTACATTTAAAAGGTATGTGGAAAGAGACTGTGGATTTCCTTCCCTGGCTATCTGTGAAAAATCAGAAAATATTTTTGCCAATCTGGAAACAAGGATCTGGACCAGAGGAGAGTAGTGGGTTGGGGGGTTGGGAGTTGGAGGAGGGGTATTCCAGAAGGGAGCTCTGATTGTGTGATGTCTTGGTGGGCCATAGCAGGCTTTCCAGCTGCAGATTTACCTCTGCTGTTGTCATTATCACATCTATTTCTGACCGTCTCTTCTGCCTTGTGGTGGGCTCTGCAATTGCTCTCTCTGCAGTTCCTTTGTTAGAGATTTGCCCTCTTGACACATCCAAATGAAGAAGTTGCAGCACGAAAAAAAGACTGGTGACAGACCCCAGGATTTCATTCCCTGTAGTAGGTCCTGAAATCTTATCTACATGTCATCTGGCTAATCAGAGGTCCATGGTGAGATCTGTCAGATATTTCTGTTTTAAAAAAGAAATTCAGACACAGTTGACAGGAGAATTGGAATGTTTTTCCCCAGGTCCTGTGGCGGCTACCAGTACTATCTATTATTATGCGAGAGCAAGCCTGAGGCTGTGGTGAAGAGAAACTCAGGGTGGCCTCCTAAGGACTTCAGCATCAGGGAGAGGCCCCTCCCCTCCCTCAGCAGCGGAAAACAAACAAAGAGGAACCCACCACCAATAGCAAAACGCAGAAACAAGATAAAAATAGAACAGCAGCACTTCAGTCTAAACTGGTGTATAAGAGAATAGAAGGAAACTCAGGAATTACACAATCAGTGAGAAAGATAGTGTCAAATGGGGTAACTACATCTTTCAAAAGGGTTGGAGAATCTTATGTATAACCAAACCAGTAAAATCTTCAAGTAGAAAATGCCCTTTTTTATTTATGGAATTTACAATAATTAAAATTTACATCAATTATACTTGATGAAATTAAAAATTTACATCAATAATACTTAGCTGTGAAAAAGCACCTAATATCCCTGGAAGCTCTTGGCTCTTTTCCTCTTAATAAAGTACAAAGTGCACAGGCCTTGGAGTCCAATCTTACCAGAGATGGGAATATAGACATTTATTAAACTCTTCGCCAAACCACTCCATAATTCTAAGTAAATCATCTCTGGAAATTCCACAAAAGAATATAAAACTCTTCCACAAGGGGATCTGAGTTAAGAGCCAGATTCCAGAACTGAAGTGTCTGAGTAGCTCTGCCACTCATAAATATTCATCAAGCTACTTAGCTTGTCTGTTTCTGTTCTCTCAACTACCTGCAGGCATCATAGGATTATTGACAAGATTAGAATTATCAATAAAAAATGTCTGATCCATACGAAACAGTCCATAAATATTATTATTATTATTTTATAAATGGGATAGGATATATTAAACTATTTAACAACCATCCCAGTATTTTAAGTATTAAGATACAAAAAGTTTATTTCTCACTCATGCTATAGCTCCATTGGCAAAGAAGAATTCATCAGAATTGTTCATGGACCCTGGCTGACATCTTGAATGGAGCAGCCACCATCTAGAAAATTGAGGGTTGAGGCACTAGAGGGAAAAAAAAAACTTTGAAGGATCTTGAGTCAACAGTTATAATACCCTATACTAGAAAAAAATGGACATCACCTTTGTGCACAACTCATTGATTAGAAACAAAACACATGGTCCCATTAAACCATAAGAGTAGCAAGAAATGCAAACATTTTATGCATCTAGAAGGAGAAAGAACTGTAACTTGTGAATGATGTGAATATATATCATTATTTTATTACAACATTAGTAATAGTAGCATATTAAATTAACTTTTCAAGATACCAATGATCCATTTATTAGAATGAGATATTCCTAAGTGAGAGAAAGGTGGGAACTAAAAATATTTTTTTTAAGTTTTTATTTATTTATTCATGAGAGACACAGGAGAGAGAGAGAGAGAGAGTCAGAGACATAGGGAGGGAGAGAAGCAGGCTCCATTCAGGGAGCCTGATATGGGACTCGATCCCGGGACTCCAGGATCACACCCTGGGCTGAAGGCAGGTGCTCAACAGCTGAGCCACCCGCCATCCCGATAGATTTTATTCTGTACTTCATTGTGTCATTAATATAGCATTTAGTTGCAGACTAACAGCACTTGAACATGTGTTAGGTATCAGATAATATGCTAGTTACTTTCACATGTCTTTCACAACCTAACAAGCTTAAAAGGCAAGTACTTTTAGCCCAATTTCACAGATGAAGAGGCAATTCTTAAGGAAATTACATAACTTATCCAGTAACACAGCTAATAAGCATGGAGCCAAATTTCGGGTTCAAATCTGCTGGATTCTATGTACATCGTGCCACATATGGATTCTAGTACAAATGAGCCATATATTAGTTTCTCCTGTTCATGTCAGAAATACACTGAGACATAAACTAGTCTGAAACAAAATTAAGTTTTGCATAGAAATATTATAGAATCTTAAGTTTTTGTTTTGACTTTCTGATGGTAAGAAGGAAAAACTGTTTACTTAACATTGTAGGACCTAAGTAGTCTATTTCGGGATGTGTTCAATTCTAAGTTCAGTAAAATATTTTCCATTCATTATCTTGGTTTTCATTCTCAAGGCAAATCTTGAACTTAGGTCCTCAGTCACAAGAGGAGAAAAAAGAATATTAAAAATGTTATTGTAGTGCTGCTACTTATACTTAATATCAGAATCCTCATCTGCCCCTCCAGATGGACCCTCTACTTTAGAAAAGCACTTGGACTGGAAGGAATGACTAGGTGGACTGGCAAGGCAGTGAACACAGCAATGACAATCAACACACCATTTGGGAAAACTTATTTTAACAAAATTGGTCCAATGTGAGAGGGTTGGAAAGAATGTCTGTCATTTTAGATTGGGCTAAAAAGGAATAAGAAAAAACAGTGATAATTCCTCAAACACATGTTTCTCATAGATTATCCAGGTTCTCAGCTCACTTCAGGAAGCAACACTTGAGGCAGAATTATAATGCTTTATGGAAACAGCAAATGCATCACCTGAACTTTGCATTCCTGGGTAGAAACCATTTCCAACTAGAGAGATTTCCCTTTGTGTCCTAAATTATATGTGTAGCCCTTGAAATATAGTGTGACAACACAGGTGTCAGTGAATCAGAGTTTGCTCCAAATAATGGTATCTGTCTAGGAGATAAGCCATGGAGCTGGAAGGGGACCAGTTGCATATTTTAGCCTATAATATCTTTTTTCATTTGAGCAGTTTTGTAAAGATTTATTAGAAGAAAAAAGATACAACTCTAAAAGAATAAACAAATGCAAATCTCTGACTTTTCATTTCTTTTTTGATTGGATTAACTTCAGCCTACCTCATAGTATTCATTTCTCCAGGCCACCTGCATAGCTTTTTGCAGTAAAACTGAATGCTCCTATGGATCACTTACACCCACATAACACAAGCAAATAATTCTATGGTGCTTAGGACATGCCAAGCACTGCTCTAAGTGCTTTACACATAGTATTTTGTTCTCACCATAACCATTTGCCATAGGTATTATAATTATCTCTGTTCTATGGTTGAAAAAATTGGGGCACAGCATGATATATAACTCAACCAAAGTGATGCAACCAGTAAGCAACAAATTCAAACCAAGAGTTGAAGTTCCAGAGTCCATCCTCTTTACCTTAAATTATGCTTTTAAATTTGATATTATCTTTATTTGGAAGATCCTTTTTACCTTTTAATGCCTGGCTAAGTCCTCCATATTCAAAACTTAGTTCTGACTTTTACTACCTAGGGAAGTTGTTCCTAATCCTTTCTTACTCTCATCACCTCAACATTCTTCACAAGATTAGGCGTCAGTTCTCTGTGCCCCAGGCAGCTTGATATTGATGTGTTAATTGTTGGCCTTCTCCACTAGACTATGAAATTCTGTACACTGAGGTAGTAGTTACTCATCTCTATATCCCTGTATATATGTATGTATGCTATCTATGTATGGCTCTTAGGTGTTCAGTAAATATTTGTTAAGCTAATTAATATTATAAATGGAGGATATGTCTTTGCAGAAATTAGAGTTATCTTTTATTCACTAGTTGGTGAGTGATCTTTGAAATTTCATTAAAATCATTTCAGTATTTTTGGCTGTGTGTAGCTCAGAACTTTACCACACACAAAAACCAAATTAAGGTTTCTATTGACGTTGTAGGTATTTCTCAGAGAAAAATGAGCACTGTCTATTTTTAGTCAATTTTACAGTGTTTCCAATCTTAATCCACAAAGCACGAAATGTCTATATTTTTTTTTTCTCTAAAAGGGCAGCTACTCTTGGGATCTAAAGAATGTTTTCTTTAATTTTTCCAGGGGGAAAGAATATCAACCAAATAAAAGCATATGTTTGTGACTATATTATATTTGAGAAAAGGCTTTGGGAGACATGTCTTTCAGATCCTGAGTGATTCAAATCTAAACAACCTTAAAGGAATTCTGATTCCAAGCTTAAACTAAGAAATATCCTTTGTGAGGACTCTGATGACAGAAGTCAAGGATATGGTTTTGGACAACATGACATTAAGTCAATAGCTTGTTTTGAAAACCATGTTGATGTCAATGACTTCTTTATAGTAAGCCAGGGATCCAGTGTGAATCATTGTAAAAGAGCCTCTTCTATACAAGGCTGCTCCTTCAGTGTCCTTTTCAGAAGTTTCTTCCCGTTAGCCCCCTACTGAGAGTGAGAAAGTCACAGCATTGTCCAGTAGTCCCATGCTGGAGGATTCTTTCTCTTTTCCTTATGAATGTGTCCCTACAAAACAAGCTTCAGAGCTAAAGCTGCCAAAACCTAAGTCAGAATCCCAGTTGGGTGGTCTCCAGGAAGTTACTTCTTCCTGTCCTCTTCCTCTTCTGCTCCTCTTCTTCTTCTTCTTCTTCTTCCTCCTCTTCCTCATTATTCAACAATCTGTTAATCCTGAATTAATTTTTCTGTAAAGTGAGAATCATAACAGGCATCTCATAAGGTCGTTAAAAGGGTAAGAAGCAATAAAATATGTGAAATGCCCGGCACAGTATAGAACACACACAGATGTAAACAGTAACTTGCAGTTATCATCCACTGTGCATTATCTGATAAAGGCAGGGTAGCCAATATATTAAGGGTTGTTAGTTAGTTCTATGGTGGATGAATGTGGTCTGGGATATGATTCCTGTGGGAAGCAATAGATGGATCTGAGAGAAAACTGACTTGTAAAGCACCAAGCAAGCTGTGGGGCATTACCTTAAAGCTTCACATGGTAAGAAAAGCCCAGGGAAACCCAAACACACACACAATTACATTGAGAGAATATCTCTTTCTACCCCAGGTTAGTCTCAAGAGTTTTACATCTACTGCAGTGGAGTACTTTTTCCTCTTTACTGGATTTAAAATATTTATACTCTGCCTAGGCATGATAGAAACTTTGTCCAATGATCGGCATTGTATAGAAGAGCTGAGTGATAAGGAAGGAAGGAGGTGATCTGATTTTCATTTTAACAGTTTAAATTCCATGGTCTAATTTCTAGACAGAACCAAACAGTTCTATCTACCTTCCCCCAGCCCCAGCCCCACCCCAACCCCAGTTTTTCCTCTACCCCTTTTCTATATTGTTCTTTACCATATTTGAGCTTGAAAAATTGCAGCAGAAGCTCTTAGTATGAGGAAAGTTGTTTTTTGTTTTTGTTTTCTTTTTTTTTTTTTTTTTGAGGAAAGTTTTTATACAGATTAGGGTAGCCTGAGAAATCCTACCATTTCATAGCATAGATGGATGCCATTAGTCTCCTGTGATGCTCCTATGCCTCTTATCCCTTTTGCTTGTGTGATGGATACCTGTCCTCTCTAGGTCTCAGCTCACTACCTGTGCTTTGGGTTCCAGGCCCTTGAACCTCTTCATGATTCACTCATTATCCAATTTCCCCAGTCAACAGTACCCTTTTATCGACATAAAACATGATCCAAAAACTTCTGTATTAAGGTGGGAATGAAGGAGGGAGGGAAGAAGGAAGGTAAGAAGAAAGGAAGGAAGGTAGGAAGAAAGGAAGGAAGGAAAGAAGGAGAGAGGAGAAGAGAGAGGGGGAGGGAGGGGAGAAGGGAAGAGTTTTAAGAACAATTTTAGGAAGAATATCCTAGTAAAGCCAAGATAAAAATATAACACTTCTGAAATACCTAAAGAAGGTACAATGTAGATATCTGAAGGAAGAATGTTCCAATTAATGGGAACAGCAGCAGCAGCCAAGGCACTGAGATGGAAGGATGGCTGTCATTTCAGGGAAATCATTGGGTATAGAACAGGATAAGAGAGGGGGAGTAAATGGTAAGAGGTAGGGCTTTGAAGGCTAATGTGAACTTTTGCTTTTACATAGAGTGAAACATGGAGCCAGTAGAAGATATTGATAGAAGAATGGCTTGATTTCACTTACATTTACGGGATCATTCTAACAACAGAGTCTGAATGGGCTAAAGGGAGTAAAGACAACAGCAGATGATCAAATAGAAGGATAGTAGAGTAACTCAGGTAAGAAACGAGGTAAACATGATAGCGAGTGATTAGAGCCTAAGTGATTCAATGTGGGTATTTTGAATATAGAACTGGCAGGATTTAACAATGGATTAAAATATGGAATTTAATGGAAAGAGACAAGTAAAAATAGATTCCAAGATGTTTGGCTTGAACAACTGGAAAAAGAGAATCTCTATTTGCTGAAGAGAGACTGAGAGAGAACTGGTTGGGGGTGGAGAGAAGATAGGTAATTCATTTCAAATCTGTTAAGTTTAAGATGCTTATTATGCATTGAGGAAGAGCTATCAGGAGATAGTTATGCCTATGAGACTATTCTTTAGGAATGAGGTGTGGGGTCAAGCTATAAATTTGTGAGTCATCAACTTATAGATAATATTTATTTTTTTAAAGATTTTGTTTATTTATTTGAGAGAGGGAGACAGTGTGAGAGAGAAAGCATGAGCATGAGCAGAGGGGAAGGGCAGAGGAAGAGGGAGAAGCAGGCTCCCTGCTCAGCAGGGGAGGCCCACGTGGGGCTCAATCCTGGGACCTTGTGATCAGTACCCGAGCCAAAGGCAGATGCTTAACTGACTGAACCACGTAGGTGTCCCCTATAGATAGTATTTAAAGCTATGAACCTGGATGAAATCACCAACAGGTTAGAGCAGATAGAGAAAAGAAGATCAAAGGGTGAGCCAAATACAATTCAATACTCAAAAGGTGGGATGATGAAGAACAGAGATAAGAGGGCAGCCCCGGTGGCGCAGCGGTTTAGCGCCGCCTGCAGCCCAGAGCGTGATCCTGGAGACCCTGGATGGAGTCCCACATCAGGCTCTCTGCATGGAGCCTGCCTCTCTCTCTGCCTGTGTCTCTGCCTCTCTCTCTCTCTCTCTGCATCTCTATAAATAAATAAATAAATAATAAATAAATAAATAAATAAATAAATAAATAAATCTTTAAAAAAATAAAAAAAAGAACAGAGATAAGAAACAGCATTCCATGAGCTTGGAGAAAATCAGGAGAATGAAATGCCCAGGAAGCCCACACTGAAAGAGTATTTGGAGGATGAGGAGTGATGATTTTTGTCAAATGCTATTGCTGAGTCCAATAAGATAAGCCTTAAGATTGGTCATTGAATTTCACCACACAGAGGTGAGCTCTGTCAGTAGAGTTTGGAGGAACAAAATCTGGCTGGAAGGAATTGAAAAGAGAAATCAAAGGATAAATTTTTGCAGATGTCTTCCTGTAACGAGAAAAAGAGAAATAGGTGGCAAAGAATATGAAATCAAAAGAGTAATGCATCTTTTCAAGAAAGGAAAAATTACTGATGGGAATTATAAAGTAAAGAGAAAATTCCTATTTCAGGAAAAGGAGAAAAAAAAATCTCATCTGTTTCATTGAGTAGGCAAGAACGAGCAGCTAGGTTGAGTCACACCTCTAAACATTTCGGATCAGTTCTGAGTAATCATACTTCTTTGGAGATCTGAACAAACCTAAAAGATAGTAGAGGGACTTGGATCTTTCCTCCCTCCATTAGGAGTGCACAAAAGCACTCCCTACTCTATAGTCTAGGAGGAGTAGATAAAGAGAGACCACCAAGAGTTAGGAGCAAGAGGTCTGAATTAAAATACTTACTCAAATGGTCCTATAAACTAAAATAACAACTTTATCTTTAAGTTCACATGATTATTAAGTTTAATCTCTTTCTTGGTGCTCTCCTTTTTCTCCTAGGCCCACCTCCCTTCTGTTAGTACAATGCAAATCCAAGATGGAGTTAATGAACTCTAAATGTGTTTGTTTTCCAAATGGTGATATGTAATATTCAGTCCTCTATACTATCTTGTTTAATCTTTCTATTACCTTTTTGAGACAGCTACGTTGAGCCTTGTTTTTTTGGCACATGGTGGTTCAGTAACCTGAACTGTATGAACTAAGTGTTAAACCTTGATCTGCCTCAGTCTGTGTCATGTGCTTTAACTGTATGCTATCCCAAGAACCCTAGGTTGAAGACAATGGAGTATAGGCTCCTTCTAAATAAAGGAAAGCAACTAGTGATGAACAAAAATCTAAAACCAACACATTCCTTGCCAACTTCTGCAACTAACAGAATAACTTCTGTTAGTTGCAGCCCCTCTGGGGAGACTCGCTGTGAATCTGAGTCACGTCCTGATGTTGCACCTGCCAGCTGTCTTATGTGGGATTAACACTATGGGAAAGGAATATAATAATCCTCCAAAAACTTCAGGGCAAGAGCTTAACTATTCATGTGGACCAAAGAAAGAGGGGATAAAGTCCTTCAAATGAGAAGAATGTGGGTTTATGGAGCAGTTTCATATCTTGGAGGTGAAGTACTCTAGCTGCAGAAGCAGCAGATGGGCCTAATTTCCAAGTGCAATACCTGTAGCTCATGGTGCCTCAGTTTCCTCATCTACAAGAAAAGAATGATATTTATATGAAGCACATAAAAATATCTTAGAATTAAATAATTTAACACATGTAAAGTTCTTAAACTATACTCGGGGCATATATAGGGCTATAGTATTAATAATAATAATAATAATAATAATAATAATTTTATTATTAATTATCTTCACTTCCTTAGTTGCCAGATTGTGCTGAACGCTACCATTCATCTCCCCAAAATTTTGACAGATCTTAGAACCATTAATGTTCTTTTTTACTGGCACTGGGGACAAGAGTGGGCTTTCTGGTCAGGATGATCCCTAGTGGAATCAAATGCTACATGTTAAGCCATTTCTCTGGAAAGACAATCGCACAATATATTACCACTTATACAAGAAAGAAACTGATCTTCTAATATTGTCCCATTTTCAACAACACTCTTCAGATTTTTATGCTTCTATACAGTTACATGCATACTGTGCTGTTCTGTAGTCTGATTTTTACATTCACGCTTAATTGCTTAACTATTCCAGGACCCCTGTTCATCAGTCTCTTAATCATGGCACCACATTCCTTCTGACTGCTTCCCAATTTGTCTACATTGTTTTCAAAATGAGATGTCTATACGCAAACGGGATTCTGAAAGTGGTATTTCTCCATCATTAGAGGGTAAAGCTACCATCATCCTACGCCATAGCCTGATGGCTCTATATCTGCATCTCCAAATAACACTGACCTTTTCAGACTCAATATCACATGCCTAACTGATAGCAGTGTCATCTCATAAACTGTCCACCTGTCCTGTTACAAAGTTCTTTGACAATATCACTTTCTGCATTTTATTCTTCTCAACTGTCTACATGCCAAGTGTGCAAGTTTGCTTTTTCTCCAAATGGAATCTCATTTTGTCATTTTCAGCTCCTACTTAAAATGACATCTGATAGAGAAGTAATAAGTTGCTCTTAATACTTTGTAGGTTACCTTCTTGCATCAGGGTAAGCTTTCCAGTGCTTAGAATAAATAGATTTCGAACATATTTTTTTTTTCTTTTTTCCAATGTGAGGAAAGAATTGGTGCCATGTTTTATAAAGTGACCTGACTTTTTAAAATACGTGCAGCAAATCTGGCCCTATTATATAAGTAAGGGGCTTATGCCATTTACTCACCAGTTTGTTTCACTAGGTACACAGTTTGATAAGTAGCCACAGGATGACTGATTTATATTTTGTAGGAGAGAAAGAACTTGCCTTGTATAACTATGGACATCTTGTTACATCCCATTCCCAAATCTGTCAACCATTTAATGACAGCCAGAGCACAAAACAATATTTTACTTGTTCATAAGCAACAAGACCCATGAGTGAAAATAGCTATTTTTCTAAGTGTTTATATGGCAAGGGGCAAGGTATGGTATATAGCTCATGTTCTTAGGAAATCATCATAAAATGGTATGCTGTGTTCATTTTCCATATGCCTAATCAGTAAGATGCTATATGCATGGTTGTTATATTGCAAAATACTTTTGAAAAAAAATAAACTTAGTAAAAGTCAAACCTTGATTGATTTGCCTCTCTTAATATAATCCAAATGTTTCAAGAGAACACTTTCAATGTGCATCAGATTTAGTTCCTGTGATCTGAAAACCAATATCCTGTCAATTGAAGTTTTTAAGGACTTCAGGTCATCACAATTTAAAATTAATTTTTGGCCAAGTTGCAACAAATGTTCTACTATTTCTTTCATTGAACAGAACAGAAACATTATCAGGCTGGAAATATATTATGGACACAATTTCAATTTCACTTGTCATAAAATGTGATTGTGATATTTTTTCTTGGCCAAATAAGCAATATGGTTGTCCTTCTGCCCCACCCAGACTGGCAGTATGGAGCAGGCTTAGCCTTTCTCGGAGATACATATGCTTTGTGTGTCCTTCTCTATCACCCTCATCTCTTAACTTTAGAGTGTGGTAGGGCACAGTCCTTGGCTCTTTTCTCTATCCTCATTTACTAGCCATCGTGATTTCTTACAGTCCAATGACTTTAGATACTATTTATGTATTCTAAAATTTATATAAATACCTTTACATTTTCCCTGCACTCTGACTCCTATGTACAGCAGGTACTCGACAGCTCCACTGAGATTGATAACAGGTCTTTTAATATGCCCACAATGAGCTCCAGATCCCCTTCCTTAAACTTGTTCTATGCAAAGTCTTCTGCATCTCAGTTAATGGCAGTTGCAACTACATCCTTCCAGTTGCTCAGACCAAATACTTAGAATCATTTCTTTCATACCTTACACCAACAAATCCATAGGTATATCCCCCTGGCTTTGTGTTCTCAACATATCTAGAAGCCTATCACTTACCACCTCCATGAGACTGTGCTCCATGACACCAGGAATATTGCAATAACCTCCTACTGGGATCCCTTGCATCTTCTCTCACCTTACTTTAGTCTATTTTCAAATCAGCATCCAGAATATCAGTTTTATCAAATTTCCCCTCTGCCCCAAACCCTTCCACTTCCTACATGATTTTGACATCAAGTAATCTCTCTTCTGGAATGTCAGCTTCCCATGTGTTTTCCAGGTGCTTCCTCAACTTACAGCTGCTGAGCAAGGCCTACCCTGACGACTCATAAAATTTGCAAACCTGCATACACCCCCTTCCCACTTCCAGGATTTATTTTTCTCCATAGCTTTACCATTATATAAAATGCCACCTATTTTAGTTATTTATTTTAGTTATCAGCTCTCTTACTCCAAAGAGACGAACCCCATTTAGAGCATGGGTTTTTTCCATTTTGTTCACCTTTATATTTCCAGTAGTTCCAACAATGGTATGCACAAGGTGCTCAAAAATATTCATTGATGAATTAAAGACAGATATGCTATAACCTTCCCTGTGTTTTATAATGATTTAAGAGGCATGGAATAATGGTTATAGGAATCATCATTATATTGTACTGATATTGTAAAAATACTTACTTAAAAGTAAGGCAGGAAAATTAAATCCAATAAAAAATGTGCATAAACTAATTATTTTCCATACTTCTACTTCATGACATCACCTCATTCCTTTGATATAGGCTTTCAAAGATTTATCTAAATGAGAGCAAGTTTATATAAAAGGAAGAGAAAAGGGACTTAGGATAGTCCAGTAACTGCAGCCAACTAGTCAACCCCACTGTTGGCAGCATATTATGTCACTCCATATATACCTTGGTTTCCTCATTATTGATGGTACAATAGAGCTGGGAGTGTGGAAGCCTCATATGGGACTGAGAACTTACCTCAAAATGTCTTCACTATATGTTTTATCCAGAAAAGTATTTGAGTAAAAGCCTATATGAGGCTACTATTTATGGTCCAGTGTTTCCATGCAGAAACCAAGCCAAGACTCATGAAATGGGAAGACAATTTGGCCTATGTTATAGCAAGAGGAGCTTCTTTCCTCTGTATCTCCATTCAAGGACATTATTTTGTTTCCTAAGAAAAAGAAATCAAGCTGACTCAAATATAGAAAAATGTAGGCTTATTGGCATTTGGTTTATGTGTAAACTACTATTAAAGAAATAGAGGGCACTTCTAGACTCTGAGTGCCAGCTGCAAATTCTCTTGTTTTCTCAAATGCCTTCCCTGATCTCCTAAATCTAATTTTTCCTTCCCTCCAAATCCTTCCCTCCTTCTTTTATAACCATTATTTGTATTTTATGTACCCTAATACCCTACTCTGTTCCCTCCATCCTCCTGAATAGAAAATAATCAAGTCAATCTTTCCACATGCTATATACACATATAAGTTTTTAGGATGCAGGAAATTATAACAAGAAGGGTTTTAAATAAGCCTAGAAGAAAATGTAATTTAAAATAAGAAGCAGATTAATATTGAATTAAAAAAGGATGTTGAAAAAAAAAAAAAGGATGTTGAAGTATACATTGCATTGGAACTGGGAAAAAGTAAGTGGGAAAAGAAAGATAAGTGAGGGATACTTGAGGGTTACACAAGGGAAACATTTCAAAATAAAATTGCATGTGGAGAATTATAGTTAATGGGACATTTATGTACATAAGGAAAGATAATGAAAAATGATTCTTTTTAAACCTTTTCTGAGGAAGATGGCAGAACTTAAGTTATTGCCTACAGATTGCAGGAAGTTTTTCTCTCTGCCTTTTTCAAGAATTAAAATAACCTCCTAGGCTAATGGTCTATGATATACTTCTGATTATGCATTGAGTTGTAAACAATAGTGTATCTAAATTTTATTTATAGTCCAGTAGTTTTATGTATGTTTATGGTCAAATAGTAAAGGTAAGGGGTGACTGGTGGCTTAGTGGATTAAGCATCTGCCTCTGGTTTAGGTCATGATCCCTGGGTCCTGGGATGAGTCCCATTTCAAGCTCCCAGCTCAGTGGGGAGCCTGCTTCACCCTCTCCTCTCCACTTGATCTTTCTCTCTCTCTCTCTCAAATAAATAAATAAATAAATAAAATCTTTAAAAAATAGTAAGGGTTAAGAGGAATATAAGCTTCTGGTGTCTCTATGGCCTCTACTATTCCTGACACAGAATAATCACTTCATAAATATCGGTTGAAAAAAAAAAAAGGACTGAATGAATACAGAAATTCAAATACTTAGCACTTCAGACAAAAATCTCCAAATCTCAGGTCAATCCACATGCTGGTGATTCTGAATTGCATATTCATCTGTTCAGTGCAGGACAAATAAAGCACTCACAGATGGACATGGACACCATCATGCCCTCATCATGCCCTCCACAATTAGTGCGTCACTTACTAACACCTGATACTCCCAATCCTCCATGCCCAATAGTTGCTGTTTTGTCATAGACAGGATTTTGGCCACAGCTTATGGAATTAGTTACATATTTTCATATCTGCTTTCAAAATAGTATTGACTATACTTTTGAACTCTTTTTTGTGGAGGTATAAACAACATGTAATTTTATATTAGTTTCAGGTGTACAATGGAATGTTTTGATATTTGTATATATTGTGAAATGATTCCCATGGTAAGTCTAGTCACTATGCCAAGGAACAATTCTTTTTCTCATGATGAGAACTTATAAGTCAATTCTCTTGTCGGCCTTCAAATATATAATACGGTATTGTTAGCTGTAGTCACAACTCTGTATATTACATCCCCAGGACTTATTTATTTTATAACTGTAAGCTCGTACCTTTTGACCACCCATTTATCCAATCCTCCACCCTCTGCCTCTGGCAACCATTATTCTGTTCTCTGTATCTCTGAGTGTGGTTTTATTTTCTAAAGTCTTCAGTCCCGAAGAATTTCTTGTGTTTTGCCCTATGAGCTTAGATGACCTTTGCTCAATTTACCAATGTCATCTTTTTCTCTAATGATTCATTTCACTCTTTCTATTGCTCATCACATCTCTCAATAAAAGGAATCAAATCACCTGCCTATAGAACAAAGTGAGTGTAGGACTGAGAAAGAGCCTGAGGCTTTTATATGAGCCCAACTCCTTAATAACCTTGACAATCAGTACGAACCACATCATGTAAGGTCAGCTTCTGGACTTTCTCACATACTTTCTCCTCTACATGGAATGCAATTTTTCATTCTAACCAGTTTTCTACACAACTCCCAATATCCATATTTATAAGCATGTCTTTGAGTAATTGTCCATCTATTCGACATATTGTAGATAACTTACGTTGGCCACTTATTTTTTCATGTGATTTTGGGTTCTTTTATGCAAGGGCTGTATCCTATATCAGTTGTGCCCTATGGTATTGATCACTGTCCACTATGAAATAGTCACTCAAGTGCTTATTGATTAACTGACCAATTCTTGGTGATCTTGTGTCTTTCCTGATGTCACATATTGATAACTTGGACCAGTTGATGATTTCATTTCTAGCACTTACACAAGGTACTCTGCTTATATATAATCTACACTTCTGCTAGACCATTCAGGATGGCTTTTGGCTAAAGTATTGGAAAACCCAGAGAATAATGATTTAAATAGTTTTTTGCCTCATATAAGAAGTCTGAAAATAGTGGATGTTGGATTTAATTCACTAACTCAGTGATAATAAGGCCAGCATTTTTAAAAAATACGGTCTGTAACAGATATAAAATGGCTATTAAAGCTATGGGCATCAAGTTCATGTTAAAGGGAAGAATAAAGACAAAAAGGGAAGGGGTGAAGTCAGTAATTCAGTCCTTTTTATTTTTTTTAAGATTTTATTTAATCATGAGAGACACAGAGACATAGGCAGAAGGAGAAGCAGGCTCCCCACAGGCAGCCTGATGCAGGACTCAATCCCAGGACCCCAGGATCACAAACCAAGCCAAAGGCAGATGCTCAACCACTGGTCTCCAATTCAGTCCTTTTTATTTTTTTTATTTTTTATTTTTATTATTATTATTATTTTTTAAATTCAGTCCTTTTTTAAAAGAAGCCAAAACTTTCCAAAACGCACTTTTGATGCCTGGCAGGTTTCTGAATACTTCTCATTGGCCCCCAGAGGGGTGCAGCAGAGACAATGAGGTTGTCAATATATTGAGTTAATCAACTAACAGAATTTGCCATGAACTCCCTCCTGAATATACTTTATGTACCTCAGTTTCCCTGGTCATAAACCAAGCATAAAACTGACAAAAAAAATTATATCAAAAGAGACTGAAGTTGTAAAGTGTTTGAAGTCAAGATAAAATGAAATCCTATTCATTATCTAGAAAACTTGGGAATAAAACCTCTGATAAATGAAATATAAGGTTACATTTAGTTAAACAAGGAATGGGATGCAAGCAAACATTATTGAACATAGACTATATGCAAATAAAAGGAAAAGGAGTCTAGAATTTGTCACCACCTCTTTTCTTCCCATCTCAGGGAAATTCATGTTCAAGGAAATAGGGAACTACTGAAGGAAAGCAGACAAAAAAAAAAAAATGCCCTGCTCTTGCTTGTGAGAAGGTATGGAGCTGACTCCATAAAAAAATGGGGAAGGGAGAATTTACTTGCATTAGTGAACCTTTAGAAGTGTTCAGAAACCAAAATCCTGAATCACTTGAATGTGAGTTTCAGATTCCTTCCAAAGTGAAGTAACTACACCTACGTAATAACTATATTAACAAACTTTAAATGTTTGCATGAGTATCTATTTGTGTGACCAGTTAAATCTGTTTTTAAAACAATATTTTAAAATTATTTTAGAAATATGAAAAACGTATAGGATAGTTTCATGAGTTTATCTAAATCAAATAACAGAATCTATTTCGATCCTCCTACTCTAGACTTTTGACAGTTTTGAATCAAGTCTAGACTGATGTTTATATTTTGTACCACTAGTGGCACAAATGTGCCATATTAGTAAGTGTGACATATTAGTAGGAATAAAAACTGGTGAGTTTAACCCACATAAGGAAAAAAACAATTCTTAGTCACCGTACATGCTTGGACAGGCATCCAGAAAAGATACTGTAAATAATTACCTATTGTTACTGGATATTTATTAAGATTCTTCTATGAAAATGCATCTTGATACCATACAAAGGTATTTTAAGAATAAAGTGCAAAATTACACTCATGTTTCACTACTCCATGGAGATATCATCCCCTTAAATTGCAATTAATAAGATTTTACACAACAGATAATTTGACCTGAATCTTACCTTTAATAAATAATGATAACAAAGATGCAGTTTTGAGCTTCTATTTGGAATAAATAAACCTGCTGTTCTTTGTTATGCTAAAGTATAGAAAATTCAGTATTTTTCTATACTTCAGTGGTCAGAAAAATTAGAATTACATATTTTTGATATTTAAACCAAAAATATAACTTATTCAGTTATACTTACATTTAAATTGTCAAATTTTTATCTTGTGTATAGATAGAGGTTTAGGATTCAGGGCCAAAATTTAAATTTGGTTTTTAGCTTATTTTAGAGCCCTAGATCAAACATTAGGTGGCACTATTGCCACAATGAAAAACTACTGCATTTACTCCCGTCACAAAAATCTTCTTTTAAAATTCTCATTTAAGACCTCACTATGGATTATTTTCACTTTTCCACTGTGATTAAAATATATCTGTAATAAAGATAAAAAAGATTAAAATTCATTGTCAACATCTGCTATTCACTAAGAGGTGTGAACCATGATAACTTTTTAAGGAAGTGTTCTCTGAATTCTAGAATTTAAGAGATATTTGCATAAAGAAGAAACAGTGGTTATGAATAAATATTATATTTTCTTTGTTCAAACATTCGTATTGCTTTAATGTAGAAATATCAAAATAGTGTTTAAAATTCTTTTCCGGAAATATTGCGTCAAGTTTTACTGGATGCCTAAATACAGATCAATTTTGTTTTGTTTTGTTTTTAGTGATAGAAGAGAAGGTTCTAGAAAATAATTTTTAATATGCAGTGGAAAGAAAAAGGAATAAGCAATTGGATAGAAAAAAAAACATCAGTTCATATGTTTGTGTTGTTTGTACACATGAAAACGGAGATAGAAAAGGAGAAAAACTATTAGTGGAAGGAAAAGTGCTGAATTCAAAAAGGGATTCAAAAATTTCAAGTAAAGTTACAGGAAAGAGAAATGGAGATAGAACACAGTTCTAGGCCAGCAGGAAACTGCAGCAGGTTTACCAAATATCAGAGTGAAGATGAGCTTCTCTCTGCTTAATCGGAGTTTAAATTTTGCGGGTGAGGAAGCCCAGCTGCTATTTATTTGAAGACAATAGTTTTTAACCTCATGCTGAAGACTGCACTTTAGTTCAGTGGGTAAGAACACAGGTCCTTGGGCAAATGTGCCTGTTTTTGAACCCTGGCACATAGGCACATTATTAAACTTCTAAACCTAGTTTTTCTTTTCTATGAAATAAGAGTAATGATATTCCTTTGAATTGATTTGAAAATCCAATTAGGAAATCCATGTAATGCATAAAGCCTGTCAAATTCTTAAATCTTACTTGGAGGAGCAGGACTTGTGGGGGGGGGTGTCTAATGATTTTGTTGTTATTATTACAGTCATGGTGCTGCGGAAGTGGTCCACACCATGCTGACATCAATGGTCCGATCCACACTGGGGAGGTAAAGGGCTGCATCATGCCAGGGGAGAGACCCTGTGGCTCCTCACCATGAGGCTGAGCCAGGGGTTCAGAGCTTTATGCCTATAGTCTGATGGCCACCTTCCACCAACTACAGGGCTGTGGAAAAATTCCCTAATCTCTCTAAATTTCAATCACTCCACTAGCTAAGTAGAAATGAAACTAGTAAGCCTGATTTCATGGGGTATTAGGAAGACATCCATATACAACATATTGTTGTAATCAGTGTAACAGAGAGGATAAAATATTGTAAATATTGGTTATTGCAATTACTACCACCACCATCACCACTACCAAATGATGATCCACTTATGATTTCTCAGTGTGTGAAAGCTTTTCCACCTTTCGTTTTCTTCTATTTGGAAAATAATTTAGTCTCCAAACAAAGTACTTCTATGTGGATCTCTTCACTGATCCTGGGAGAAAAGAATTTATCAATATCAACAGAATTTAGAAAAATCATAACCGTCTCAGCAAAACCTTAAAAGAGACCAGATTTTAAAGGTAGGTATATTTTGAATTGCAAACTCAAGTTACAATATATTTCTCCAATTGGCTGACCCCACTATACAAAGAACAAAGGCTATATTTTGACCACTTTAAAATTCTTTCCTTTTTAAAACCTGTATTCCAAATTAAAGGGAATGCAACCTGTATTTGTTAACCTAATGCACTCATTCTATCTTATCGGACATTCCTGATTATAAATCTCCCCTTCTCTTATTATACTATAAACTGCATGATGGTAAACTGTTTTTTTATTCCCAACATTGATTTTAACATTTTGTGTTACACACCAAGTAGTCTTTGTTAAGGATGAGCAAATAATTGAGGTAAAAACAAAACCAAACCAATAAGAACCATCTGTCAATCAAATCATAATGGAGCAACTGTTTTAAAATTTCTTTCTAGCATTTGCAACTGAAATCACTTCTCTTCAAGTCTTGTCTGGCACCACTCTAACTTGTGACCATCAACTACTGATCCCCTGAGACTGTGTGAATGGGCCAAGGAGAAGCCAGACAGATTCATATCTATGTGGGCTGCTTACACCATTCCCCCAAAGTCCCAAAACTTCTTAATCTATTGACCTTCAGAACTTGCTAAATAATACTACACTGCCCCCAAAAGAATTAGAGGAAACATCAAGGAGACTTCAACTTTGTATTTTGTATTGTGACACTCACTGTTAACTTCTGCTGTACTGGTTCATGTACTTAAACTGAATGTTTCATCCTGTATTTCAGCCTAGCAAGGATTTATTTTCAAACACTTGCAATGTAAATAAGTGACAGTTATTATAAAAATTTTAATACTTTCCCCCAGATAAGCAGGTTTGCAGTACTGTGGGCAATGTGAATTTTAAGAACAATAATAGTTGCCTTTGAGGGAGGCCTCCCATGCTTCAGGCACTATGCTGGCCTCCTGATACTTATGCAATGCTTAATATATTCTGAAAGCCAGTTCTTATTACAAATGAGGGAACTAAGTTTTAGAGAGGTTAGATAACTTTTCTGTGGTCACACAGCTAAGTGATCTGGGAGCCAGAATTTAAAATCAGATATTTATGACTTTGAAACCTACACTTGGTGCTCATTTCACTTACTACTAGAAGTATTTGCTGAAAGTAACAATTCTCCATAAGAGATCAGTTAATTAAGGTAACTTAATTAATTAATTTGGATACCATATGTATGGCATCCAGACTCTGCAAGGTCTACCTAATTTAGTAAAGGACAATTTCCGGGGGCACCTGGGTGGCTTGGTAGTTGAGCGTCTGCCTTCTGCACAGGTCATGATCCCATGGTCTATGGATGAGTCCTGCATCAGGCTCCCTGCAGGGAGCCTGCTTCTGGCTCTGCCTATGTCTCTACCTCTTACTGTGTGTCTCTCATGCATAAATGAACACAAATCTTTTTCAAAAAGGACAATTTCTGGCAGAAAATAGGATACTCGACTGACCTTAAGTGGGACAGTAACTCGTATTTACTCACATTAAAGTCATACATGAAGGGTCAGTCTGGTAAGCATCAGTGGTTCACCCAGCATATATTCATTAAACATCTGCATGTGTCAGGCACTGTACAAGGGACTTGCAGCAAGCAAGCCAAGTGAGAACGATCCTGGTGGGATCGATGGGTGAGACACCATGCACCTATAAACCTGTGAAAACCAGGCTTGCAGGTGCTTTGCTTACCGTGAGAATGAACATGTGGGTCTTGGTACTTTCACATCAACAAGATTGGAAAGTAACTAAACCTAGTGGAATAAAGTCTTGAACAATGTGATGAGAATAAAATAATGCCACCAGAGGAAAAAATTAATCAAAGTGAATGAAGTAGGTTATATTATTTTGACACCAACTCTCACAGCATGTGTCCAAGCAGGCTGAATGTTTTCCCCTCATATATTCTCTGTTCTGCTCCTTCTTTTATCAGCTTCATCGGTCAGGAAAGTAAGTGGTTGTTGTATCAATATATTTCGTATATTAAGGCCATCTGCCACCTCAATTACTCCAATACATTCTCACAGTATGGGATTTCTCGGAGGAGTAATTCTATTGTAATGCTGCAGAAATTATATAAATGTCCTATGTGACTGAGAGGAAAGAAATATTCAGAATGACAATCGCTTATAACGTAAAGAGAGCTAAGTGTATTGTTGTTTTCTTGTTGTGTGCTTTTTCTAGACTTTTGGAAATTATTTTGATTGTGGCACCTTACAACTAAATATTGAGCTTTTGTTTAATTTAATTTTGATGAGGTAATAAATACACATTGTTAAATTAAAAAAGCACAACAATGCATGGAGCATTTACAGGCTACTTCATGAGAGAAACAGTAGTGGAGTTCCAGAAATAAATCCTCTGCTTCTGTCCCCCCGGTTAATGTCATGCATGACCTTTACCTCCATAAACCTCAGCTTCTTCGTCTCCAACAGGACAGGGATTAATTCGGGGACTTGTAGTTGAGGCACTAGTACCAAAGGAAGCTTTATTTTTAATTACGGACCCATCAGATACTCTTTTTTCTCTTAATATATTTTTCTTATTGAAGTTCCACACAAATAAAGTTTTAATTTTAAACTTAGATTGTTAAAAAATACAAGTACAATTGACAACAATTCTGTAACTTGATAGATAAAAATAAATTGTAAGAAATTATATTTTTATAATATTAAAAGAGGATACTTGGTAGGAGTTCTCACGGAAAAGAATAAATGATGTAGAAAATGATCACTCCATATGAAGGAAAGAAGGAAAGAAAATGTGTTCAAAATGGATCAGGGGAATTTAATTTAAACACACAGAATCGTTATTGTGCATATGAAATTCTAGTAAATATTGCTGTTGGAAGCTATGAAATTCTTTTATCTCAAAGACAGTAATTGTTCTTGAAACAAATATGGGATCAATGTGGCCCTGTTTTAGAAAGCATATTCCTATTTTGTTCATGTTCAATAAAATCAAATCTCCTTGTTTAAATGTAGTCAAGTGGTCTTATCTTTCTCTGTTGTATTTATTACTTTAGGCTTTTAGCAAAAGAACAAAAATGAGGGTAACGGGAATATGGGTTCAGCGTTGCTATCTATACTGCTCATTCCGCATTTTTGGCTTACAATTCAGCATATACTCCAGCTTTTAGGAGTAGGTTTTAGTACAGTCCTGCAGGGAAGCAGGGATAAAAACAGATGACCTCTGATGCTCTCTCCCATAGCTGAGAATCTATTAGTTTCACATTCATTAAGCTGTTGGTATGTTCAAAGCGCTCGGTCTGATTATTCCTTTTTTTCTCCTGGGATGATGTTCTCTCTGGGAAGAGGTGAAAAAAAATTAAATACAAGTCAAGACCCTATTATTTTCCTCCAGAATTCTCTCTCTGTTCCAGTTTGCACCAGGCAAGAGAGAACACCTTGCACAAAGTCCACTGAGCAAATTCTCTTCATTCCATGAATGAGAAAGTTGCTGAGAAGAAAGGTCACAATTTTGCTATCTTATCTTATTAAAGCACTCAAACTGAACTTATTCAATTAATTTTTTTTCAAGGACCAACTCTGTGACTGCATAGGTTGATTCGTCATATTGATTTGCAGAGGGAAAAGGTCCAAATGTGATTCGTGTATTCTGACTCCACAGTCCTGGAAAACGTCACATTCTTCCAAGCCATAGAAAGCTGCCTTTCCTGACTGTGCTTTAAACGTAGGTCCCTATTTTATTAGAAAATACATTGTATGACCAATTTTTTTAGAGCAATTAAGGAAAATCCCCTTGGAAATACTTGAGTACATAGACATGAATTTTTTAATATTATAAACTGTGATAAAATATATAAGTAAATAAAATATAAAATAAGAAATCACTATTATTTTATTAAGAGATAAAAATCTAAAATTATAAAATGTTTGCCAGTGGTGGATATTGTTTTAAGTGTAGGGGATCAACTCCATGCACAAGTATTCGGAAGTGGAAGGAATATTCCATGACGCCTACAGACTGGTAGTGCTATACAGAGCCAGTTCTGAATGAGTTTAAGATTCCAAGAGTCCCAGATTTCTTCACCAAACACTGTGCTTTTGAAATCACCATCATAAAGGTTACTAAGGGGTTATTCCAACTTCCCTTAAATAATAACACACAAAGAAAATGATACTGTTTTGTGAACAGGGCATTATGCGCAGGGCAGCTCAAGGTGGTGACAACTGCTCCAGGAACCCTGGCCACTCCAGGCTCCTCTAAAGATTCAGACAAGTATTCATCCAACTTGCAACCCACTAGGAACACATTAGCATCAGCCAATAAAGTAAATAGAGAATATAGAAAACAAAATCTTTCTTTCCACCATTAGAGTTCCACTGCCATGTTAGACCCAAAGATTAAAGAAGAGTGAGCTGGAAAACACAAAACTTTTGGGGATAGGTGAAAATCACTTTAGATGGTGCTGGTACAGGGATCCGTACTGGATATGATAGCTAAAAAATTTCTGTATGTGTATGTTTGGTGGGTATGTATACCTCTGTGTAAATTTCAGGCGTGCTGTGTGTGTGTGTGTGTCTGTGTGTGTGTGTGTGTGTTTGTATTCATGTGTATGTATGCACTGGAGCTATAAAACAGGGAAGAAAAAGCCCAGTAAATGAAACTTTTGGTTCTCTGTGTCTTTGGCCAGTCCTGTTTTCTGTACCTGTTTATAGCACAGCTACACTGAAAGTTCTCCAGCATCATATAAAGACATGAAAATCATGCCTGAAGCTGAATCTCAGCAGAGTTTTGAAGCAGAGAAATAGAGAGGATTTATCATTTTATGAAAAGTTAAATAAAATGGAAGACATACTAAGTTTCTAGATGTAGCAACTTATAAAGAAGGGCATGAAGAAAGACAGCATTGACAGTAGTGGGGGGTTGCTCCTTCCTTTAGTGCCTTTCACCATTACCTGGACCTTCATTAAGCAAACATGACACTTAATCCAGGGCAGAAGTCAATTTCAGTATTCATTGGTGAGGGCACAAGGATTATTAAAGGCACTTTTAAAAACCTCCACTACTATTAGGGATCGACCAGAGAATTAAATTCTTCTTTGGAAATCCTAAAGTAACAATAAGCCAAATACAGGACTCTGAAGAAAATATACAGTATCTTCACATTTCAAGATGCCTTTTACAGCAGAAGTTTTCAAGATCTCGGTAGAAGACAGATTTTTTTTTTCCCTAGGCAGGCTGTGCTGCAAATTTTCTCAGTCTATTGGAATTTACTGCTCTTTTCACCTAAAATCACTGTAAATGTTGTGACATGTCTAAAAATGTGTCTGCCTCTCCTGTTTTATCTAGCCTCAAACTATTTTTCTTTATAATTTGACCATGCACTTTCAAAGAGTACATTACTATCTTCTATGCTAGGGCCTTTCCCTTATTTTTCATATAGGAAATAGCTTTTTATTTGACTTGAGTGTGGTGCCACAGAAGGAGGTTAACTAATCTGTAAATTAAAGTACTTTGGATATGGGCTGAGCACAGAAAAAACATACCTAGTTAACTTAATAAACTTTCTTGGATCAAAGAAATTTGGGTTTAAAAAAGTATGGATAAAGTAGACTTGTAATTTAAATTGTAATGCTAACTTGACAATATAATTTTGTTGAAAGTGGCTCAATTTTGAGAGTGGAAAGGGATAGTATTAATAGTTATTCAAGGATACTAATCTAAATTGAGTTTTTTTCCCTCAAACTGTAAGATATGGTCACCCTATTGATAATCTTTATATTTCTATTTCCTCAGCTGTATAATCTGGGTGAATCAGTCAGTGATAAAGTATGTGAGTGCTGATTCTGGATTTAAAACTTGGCTGTAGAACTTACTAGCTGTGTGAGCAGAGGTCCTCAGGCAGAGTCAGGTGCACAGTCAGTAACATAGACTATACCAAAGGGAACTGGTACTAATAAGGAAGCACTTGTTCACCTGGGCCTCCCTGCCATGACATACTGCATAAAGAGTTATGGAAAATGTCCCTAGAGCTGTATTCGGAGACAATAGACAACTGATTTTTCACCTAAAATTTCCTCACTCCCAGAAATTAAAAAAGGGCTAATGATATCGATGAACCTAAATGTCATATTATTCTTCTCAACATTATGCTTATCCACCCATGTCAATTCTGTCCTAACTTCACCCACTCCAGCTCAGGGACAAAACCAACTGCGATATACACCAACAACTGAAAGATATATTGGCATGAATTCCTTATAATATAACGATAAGAAAAAATATTCATAGATTTGTAAAACTTAGTGTAGTGTAGAAAACTAGGGAACTTTCTTTCTAAAATCCTGTCCCAAGTTTACTCTCATTTCTAAAGAGTAACAGTGATGTTTTTATTTGTTCTTGATGGAATCGCCTCATTATTTTAAGTTGTGTGTTGGGAGCAAAACAGAGTGTGAAAATTCTTCTCCCTAAAAATGGACTTACACAACAGGGACATGAGACGATAAGAAATATAAATGACTTTTATTCTTAGGACAACTTTTCCAATTAGGAGGTTACCATCCATTTCCTGAGTTCTATCCACTTTCATTAATGTGACAAGAAGCCTTAAACCTTGTTTATGCATATCAGAAAAATAAGTTCTTGCATTCCATGCAGGCTGGGCTTAAAGCAGTCATTCAATCAAAAGGAAACGTTGCCTTTAAGTTTTAGCACTTTGTAATGTTCTGTAAGAAGCCATAATCAACTTCACTAGATGAAAGGAGGCAAATGGAGACATGTGTATATGCACAAACGTGTGTGTACAAATGTGTGTCTGTGTCCCAAAGCAGCTTCCTTCTCCTTCTAGATCATCAGTAAAATTCAAGGAATTGACATAGGCTATTTATGTAAAAATTTTCCAGTCATGCAAAACCATTGGATCAATGAGGCCAGTTTATGATCTAAAAAAGAGGTGTCATTTTTCAAACAATTCATGTCAGAAAGTTACTCAGAAAAATGAAAAAAAAAATATCAAAGGTAACTAGATAAGAAAAACAATATTTTTTTAACATTTTTTCCCCTAAACTACCTACCACCTATAGACTTAGGTTAAAGGCTGGTTGCTTTATTTAGAGACATAATTCAACGACCAATATATAATCCTTTTAAGCTTTGGAAGGAAAACTAATTTGTCTTTGCAGAGTGTTAGCTAAATGAATCAGTCTCCAATATTAATGAGTTCATGCCTTAATAAATTATCTGAAGAGTTATTCAACAAGGCATTTTTAAAGATAGCAATAGAAATATATATATTTCAAATATTCAACAATAAAATACCAAAAAAATAAATCTCTGACTGTATATACGTGTAAAACGCAATGTAAAATATAAGGAGTGCCTCGTCGGCTCAGATGGAAAAGCATGTGACTCTTCCATCTCAGGGTTGTGAGTTCAAACCCCACGTTGGGTGTAGAGATTACATAAATATAAATATAAATAAATAAATAAATAGACATAAAGTGCATACACGGTAAGAATCTTTCAGAAAGCAATGTAAAATACAAGGAACATTAACTGAAAAGTCATACATAGGCTAAATGGGCTGTCTTTGTGATCAAATACCTAGTTTGATTTCCAGTTCTGTTATTTTCTAACTGTATAACCTTGGAAAATTTATCTAACTTCATAAGACTTACTTTCCTCTATATAAGTTGTTTTCAACTTCTTCTAAGATTAAATGGTAGTCATTAATAGAATTATTAATGTAGAAGAGCATTTTGAGATCTAAGGTCCAGAGACCTAACTGATACCACCAAGGTCGTCCTAGCATTATCAGCAGAGCTGATCACCTACATTGAGATTTCAACTCTAGCACTTTGCTTTCTGATACTTTAGCAAGTACAACTCTTGGTTCAATTTCTGATACATTTGTGTTAAAACCTACAAGTGATGTTTTTCAAATTAGCTGTCATCAAAGCTGTTGTGAGAAAAATATAAACAAATTCATACAGAATTATAAACTACTGTCAGTTTAATCTATTATTCTTTCCAAAGATAACTGAATTTTTCCAGGCAAAAGTAAGCTTTTAGCAAAAATAAGAGAACTATAATGAGTGAGTTCTGGAAAGGAAGGCATCAAATCCCAGTGGATAGATCTTTCAACTCTTGCTACAGAGTGACTTCCTAATCCATAACCTAAACCAGTTAAAGTCCAACTGTAATGTGTATTAGAATCACATGGAGGGGGATCCCTGGGTCGCTCAGCGGTTTGGCTCCTGCCTTTGGCCTAGGGAGCGATCCTGGAGTCCTGGGATCGAGTCCCCCGTCGGGCTCCTGGTGTGGACCCTGCTTCTCCGTCTTCCTGTGTCTCTGCCTCTCTCTTTCTCTCTCTACATCTATCATGAATTAATTAATTAATTAATTAATTAATTTAAAAAATCACATGGAGATCCTATTAAAATACAGGTTGCAGTGTCCCACACTAACATTCTCAGATGATGCCAAAGTTGCTGGTCCGCCAGTAGGTCACACTTCAAAAACTTTGGCCTAGACTGGCCACTAATTCCAATGATAACATGATAGGTTAGATAATACTAGCATTTCTCTCTTAAGCAACTGCGGATCACAGACACAATATGACAAAGTAGGACCAAGATGCTTCAGGGTCAGCTCTGTAAGACTACCATAGTAGGAGTACCAGCTGGTGGCCATGGAAACTATAAAATTCTCAAATCTAATGGAATGTAGGAGCAAAGCATCGTGTCAGAGAATAGCAGATCAGAAATGAAGATGTGCATAAGGAGTGGAAAACAAAACAGTTGTTCCAGCACTTGGTAAAGCATACAAAACTAAGCAAACGGAAATACCAGTGCGTCATAATGCTATAACCTGAGTTATTAAATCACAGAATGTGAAGCAGCAACATGCTCACAGGGTGGAGACATAAAATCCCATTGCAACAGAAGCCACTTCTTCTATAGCTCCATACCTAGATTCACCATATCCTTTCTTGCTTTCTTGACCTAATAACCCCTAAGTCATCATCAAGCTCCACGTTTGCACTTTCCATATGAACTCTACTATTTTTTTTATCACCCTCCCAATACCTTAATTATTAACCTGTTCAAACTTCAGCACATTAAACTCTAGATCAGGCACAAGAGAGCACAAGTTCTTGACAAAGGCACATCCCCTGCTCTGCTTGATAGGGAAGCCAAGCAATATTTTTTTTGTTACAATCTCCAAGGTGTCAAGCAGTGACACTGAGGATGTCCACTCAGGAGACTGAATGATCTGTGAGGACTGATCACCTCTTACACACACTTACACACATCACATACACTCTCACACTTACACCTTCTCCCTTTATCCAGAGCTCCAGAGAGAGCCATTATGAACTTTCTGGGAAAGCAAGAGAGAATGCAGAGAAAAGGATTGGTAATGGATCTGGGAGATGGAATTAAGAAATTTTTCCAGAGAGACTCCAGAATAACTAGCCTAGTGAGGGACTTTTTAAGTGCTTTAAGCTTATGAGAATATTAGAAGTTCACCATACTTTATCTCTACTTTCAAAATATTCTCTAAATATAATTATTTCTTTCATCACTATTTTATAGACAAAGAAATTAAGACTCAGAGGGGACTTGTTCTAGATCAGCAAGTAATGGCAAAACGGCAATTAAACAGTATCTAATCTTGTTTCCTTAAAGAATTATCATGGGGCACCTGGGTGGCTCAGTGGTGGAGCATCTGCCTTTGGCTTAGTGCCTGATCCTGGGGTTCTGGGATCTAGTCCCTCAACGGGCTCCCCGCAGGGAGCCTGCTTCTCCCTCTGCCTATGTCTCTGCCTTTGTGTGTGTGTGTGTCTCTCATGAATAAATAAAATATTAAAAAAAAGAATTATCATGAATATTTAAAGTTGAAATCAATTATGTAATTGAAATTTATAATTATTGCAGTTCTTGTTTTTCTGAAGGTAGAAGAATCGGAATGGCCCAGAAACTCTTCTAATGCCCTTCTCAATAGTAATAAGTATTTCATAAGCATTACTTTACATATTTTTATATATCCTCACAAAAACCTTACAAAGGGCTGTGTTTTGTAATTTTAAGGATGAGGAAACTGAGATATTAAGAACTTAGGAAAATCATCAATCTAAGTGGCAGGCTAAGTATCCAAATCTAGATCTATAAGACTCCAGAGTCCAAGGTCGAATCTATTCCACTTTTCAAAGTTTTTTTCAAGTTTTTTTAAATCTATTAATATCCCTAGAGATAAGGATCTAGCAAAAATAATTTACTCCATGAGGACCATGTGCCAGGACTTGTACTGAATATTCCTAAAACATAATTGCGAGATGCTGATGTGATAAAGGGTTCAGTGTCTCATTTCCACCAAAGAATTTTATGAAGATTCTTTTCTTTCCTTTTTTTAAGATTTTATTTATTTATTTGAGAGAGAGAGAGAGAGAGACAAAGAGAGAGAGAGAGAGAAAGAGAGAGCACAAACAAGGAGGGGGCAGAGCCAGAGGGACAAGCAGACTCCCCACTGAGTGCAGAGCCCAAGACGAGGCTGGATCCCAGAATCTTCAAATCATGACCTGAATCAAAGGCAGACACTTAACCTACTGAGCCACCCAGGCACCACTGAAGATTCTTTTCATGGCTTATCAAACCTTTCACAGTTTTCTATGTGCCAGTTACCCATATCCCGCTCAAGGGCAGCCGATCTATAGGCTTCCCTTGGTCCCCACCTTGGGTTCTGACAACTGGGCCAATCACATTCCTTTTTTTCCCCCTTAAATTTAAGAACAGAGAGAAGATGTAAAATAGCATGAGACAAAGACTACCTTATGAAGTAGTGGCATGGCATGTGTGATTGCCAAGGCCCTTGAGACACATTCTAGGGTGAAATCCCCCACAGAGAATACATGAAAAAACAGAACAGGTCTGAAATACTGCATATTTTATGTTCTCCACTTCATACTTTAAAAGCACTTAATGATATTTCCCCCATATTTATTAAGAAAATAAGTTTTAGGGATGCCTGGGTGGCTCAGAGGTTGAATGTCTGCCTTGGGCTCAGGGCGTGATCCTGGAGTGCCCAGATCAAGACCCACATTGGGCTTCCTGCATGGAGTCTGCTTCTCCCTCTGCCTATATCTCTGCCTCTCTCTCTCTCTCTCTCTCTGTGTCTCTCATGAACAAATAAATAAAATCTTAAAAAAAAAGAAAATACATTTCAAAAATTATACAGAAGTTTGTAAGCAGCTTTGGCATGTTTTCTCAGCTAGCATCATTTAAGAATCTCTGTTAAATTTTTTAAAAAACGATAACAAATAATAGAGTTAATATTTACAGTTAAATGATGGAAAATTCCTAAAAGTAAGAAACTGGAAAACTTTTTGTTTCTAACATCCCATAATTTAACAATATTAATAGATGTCAAGTTACATGTGTAAATGTACTTGATTTGCCAGTCTCGAATTCTTTACATGGATTCAAGAGCAAAACTCCTTACACTGATTTTCTCTATAATGTGAAAAATCCAAAGATTCCAGAGTCAGTTCTGGATTCAAATTATCTGCTGATACGCATTAGATATATTACTATAGATAAGGAACATTCATCCTGGGAAATATTTTACTCTTCTATAAAAGGTAAGCTACATTAATTCATACTCGACCTCATTGTCATTGTGTGAATTAAGGCAATACTATGAATAGTATCATGTTCTTCTTTTAGTAGCCTCATGTTTTACATGTAAAATATTGCTCCAATATATGTCACTAAGGCTTAAAAATCATATATATTATACACAGAGTGCAGTTTTAATAGTTTGTGAAAAAGTAAGTCTGATATATACTTAGGACATCAATTGTCATACCTCTTCCTAAATATTCAGTGAGTTATAAAACCAAAGTATACTTGGAGTGGACATCACTTAATAAACTCTCAGAATCTTCCTAGAGTGATAAAGCAAGGGCTTTCAGAAATCATTTCCTACAAATTCAGTACATCTCCAGAAATCTGGTCAAAAACTAACAAATTTGAATTTTCTACTTGTCAATTAATTCAGGTCTTATAAAATCTGTTGGTTTTTTGGGGCTTCCATAAGACCCCTGATCTGACTTCTAGATGTGTACACTTCCATACTTCTTTCATGAGTTCCCCATTCTTATAAAAAGAACATGAGGTAAATGATATTTACAATCCACTTGAAAACTTCAAGCATGAGCGTCCAGTCTCATGTTCCCCAAATACAGCCAGGGGAAGCTGCTTTCACAACACAGTTAATGCTTCATTACTGAGCCAGATGTGGGTGACAGCAGCGTGCACTTTGACAGTTCAAATGGCACATTTCTGAGAGAGTGTTTAATTCAGGACTACAAGTGGACAGAGCTATGCAGACCTCTTCAGCACCCTTATTATGGGTTTCAATTTTGTTGCTGGTATTTTCCCCCTTTTTAATAGGTGAGGCAGCTGACAACTGAATTAGTACACTCTCCTTAGTATGCCAGTGGCTCATGACAATAGCCTAAGGGGGAAGATATAGATAACTGAGAAGTTTTCTCACTGTTGTGATATATTTTTTCATATGGTTAATAAGGCAATTGAAATGACATTCTGTCACAGTAGTATAATACCATGAATGTGTGATTTTCCTTGTGCTGCCACTAGGAGGAGATGCATTTTGTTTAATTCTTTTTAAAAAGGAAGTCGAAGAAAAAAAGGAATGTGCTTAGAAATGTGACAGTCTGCAAACTTGAATGTCCATAGTGTACTTAGACAGTAGTGGCACCTAATTCTAATGGGATGGGACTCTGTGCCAGGTTGGGCTTTCTCTGGTGATGAAAAGGTAAAGTCAAATTAATAAAGGAAACTTAAAAACTTAGAATAGTTCTATATAAAACAGCTTTGGAAGGTAAGAAAGCTAAATTGATGTGACCTCACTCCTTACATAAACGCTTCTCCCCCTCAATAAATGGGGTTTTATAGGTAGGACCACTTTAAGATCTTCCTTTGTCCTAAACCCTCTTACTAAGAGAGGCCCACATAAGATATTAAAATGTACTTACATTCCACATTTGATAAACAAATGTATATGTATGTATAATGATATGAGTTAGGTTATAGTTGACTAGTTGATATAATATTACATTTGGAAAACATTTAACCAAACATAAACTAATTATAATTTTGCAATTTCTATTTATGTTTTGGAACCAAAGCTATTTTCCTTTATACTTTCATTAGCCCTTGAAAAACTCACAGATCCTTTTATATCTTCTCCACAAAACAACATCTTAAAAGATGTACTTTTTAGGATGGGTCTGTCCAAATGCCAGAAGATGAAAATTCTCTTCTATCGCGAAGAAAAAGGGTTTCTACCTGGTTTCATAACAGAGTCTCGTGAAACAATCTGAATATTCAGACTGTGAAGATTATATTATCAAACATTGGTATCAAAATTTTTATTTTATATATGAAAGATTAATATTATCAAACGAGCTAAACTGTTACAATATCTGTTGGGAAAGGACAAGTGAACTAGTTACTTTAGCCAACAACCTAAAAAATTTATGTAAGTTACCTAAATGAAGAACTGGAGGAGGTCTGTTATCCACATGGGTTTAACTTCAGCTCTTCAATCTATTCACCTCTACCAAGTATCCTGCCTAATGAGCCACTTTCAGATTTATGAAAATAGACATGTGTCACCTGCTGCTAACATCTCATGTACTTCATCTGTGAAGTTTAATATTCTATAAAATAGATAACATTCTTCTCCAAAAGGTTGGATTTATTTTTTTTTTCATCTTGGTTAGAATCTTGAACCTTAGGAAACAGAGTTCTAGATCAAAAGCATATGAAATTTTTTAAAAGATGTCACAATTGCTAACTTGCCTCCACAATGCAGATTTTTTGCTGTCCTTACTCTAAGGGAGAAAACCAGCTACCATAAATAGGGTAGTTTAGTTAGAGTAAAAGAACTAATTAAACCTTAGAGTTACAACTAACATGCATTGACATTCTGACTTTACTGTCCATTGGTTCATATTCTTAGTGGTTAAAGAAGGGATGCCCCCTATATTTTTTTCTACCTCCTATTCTCTAATTTTATTGACTTATCCTCCTGATAAAATGAGATAAACTTCTCAAATCGTTAAAGAGAAAAAGTTAGAGATTCTTGCTGATTTCTCCGTGTGAGCCAGTGTGAGCCAGAGTAGCTGACCCTGGGTTAAATCATTAGTAGACTGAAGCTCTGTGGGCTATAAACAGATGATTAAGTTCAAATAGTTCTTTATGGATGTCAACATTTTCTGGGGACCTCAAATGACAATTACTATACAAAATAGGTTAAAAAAATAATGAAATTTTGTTTAGTTTTTATTTCTACTTTTTAGAGGGGAGGAAAAGAGGCAGAGGGAGAGAAAGAATCTTAAGCAGGCTCCATGATGTGGGGCTCAATCTCACAACCTCAAGATCATGACCTGATCCAAAATCAAGAGCCACCTAGGTGCCCCAGAAATGATGAAATTTTAAAGCAGTGAATAATTCATTGATTATATAACTTCAAATGTCTATGCAATAGAAATAATTGGCCTGTACCCTAATTCCTTGGAATTCCCATGAGTAACACATAGAATTGCCAGAGTAAGAGACCAAGAACCTTATATTAGCTGAGACGTAAGAAGGGGTATCTAGGCAAGGCAACAGTGTCTTAGAAAAAAAAAGAGTCCTAAAGGGAAGTCTTGGCAATTTTGAACAATTCTGTCCCTGATCATTAGGCTGGAAGGAAAAGTTTGCACTGGTGTTTCAAGGCCTAATACGTGACTATTAAACAGTTTTTTTCTTTGACACTCTAGCCAACTGGGAAATAACTCCTGAGAGCTTTTAGCTGATGGTGACTCAAATCACACATCTCCTCATAGTACAGCCCATAAGACAGGAAAGAGTGTATATGGCAGGAGTTGTAGACATGAAGGTCTTTCTCATCCCTTTCAATAGGCTTCTGCTGCACTTTCTCATAAGCCAACTTGAAGAGGAATTTGTATGTACAGCAAGCACAGAACCTCCCTGCTTACATTACAGGATAGATTTGGAAAACAAAGAATATATCTAGGATGGGATCATCTGCCTCAGATGACTCAGGCAGAGCTAGTTGCTGGTAACATGATATATATCATCATATAAATAGGTTTTAGAACAAGTGGTATTTCTTCAGTACAATAAATTCAGAATTAATAATTTGCAAAATGTAGAAACAAAATCATGTCCTTCAAATAACACTGGGCTATATCATCCCAGTAGAAAATAATACTCTGTTGAGCTGTGCTGGCTTATGGGTAACTTAAGAGGAAACTGGCTATAAACAGTTGGTGAATTGAACTAGAATAAAATTTAATTCTTGCTGCCACTCTTAGCACAAGAATCCCCTACCCATATTTCAAGGCCAAAAAGATGATAAAGGAGAACTACATTTACCTTTCCGAGGCATGAAGTTTTACAACACTGAAGGACAGGTCAAGGGCCAGGACTGTTTTCTCATGCAGGGATGTCTGGAGTTGTGTAATGGAAGGATTAGAAGCATCCGGTTTTTTAAAACTTTAAGATAGGATAAAGGAGGTAGAATGTGGGAAATGAACAAAAAAGAGGAAAGTGGAAATCAGGTAGCATCCACTTACTGAAGAAAAGCTACAACCTCCGAGTTCTGTGTGCATGTTTGAGAGGTTGAGAAATAGCTCATAGAGGTCACCCTTCCTGATTGCCAGCCTTGCCAGGCTGAGGTATTGACAACTCCATTGTGAAGGGATCAGCAAAGAGGAACACAAACAGCCAAACCCCTCTAGTGCAAGATTCTTAAAGTTAGGGATTCCTGGGTGGCACAGTGGTTTGGCGCCTGCCTTTGGCCCAGGGCGCGATCCTGGAGACCTAGGATCTAATCCCACGTCGGGCTCCTGGTGCATGGAGCCTGCTTCTCCCTCTGCCTGTGTCTCTGCCTTTCTCTCTCTCTCTCTCTGTGACTATCATAAATAAATAAAAATTAAAAAAAAATAATTTCCCATAACTTTTCTTCCTCCAGGACAGCAATGGGCACTGGGTCAAGCATATGATCTAGGATCCATCTAATTGTATGTGAGTGCATTTATTGGTAGATTCTTCTGTCCGGGCAAAGCAGACATTAGGGCAGACTTTTTGCTTGTTCCTTTTAAGCAATTTAGCCAAATTACTACATTACAAAGTAACATAGGCCTGAAACAGCAACTTGGCACATGTCTGGATGAGCACATGTATGGAACTTAAGGAAAAGGAAGCAGATAAAAGTTTCCTGAAACCTATTATTATTCAAATATAACAACCCTTTCAAGAGGGAAAAGATTAGATTCTACATGTAAGTATGATTTGAGCATTTTGGTTCACTACCACATGTCTTTGACTCACTCCTGGGACCCAGTGACATCCAAAAGGAACTAATGCTCTGGTAGTTAACTTGTGGTCTCCACTTCATATGAAGTGATTTAATAAACACAGGAGCTTAGCATTATTGCATACAAAATCAGGGGTAAAATAAATACAACTAAGACGATGTCTTAAAAAAGGCATTCTTTTGTGCATATTCAATAGGCCATTAATAGATCTACTAGGACATCTTTTTACAAAATATTTTAACATGCATTTTAAAATATACAAACAATTAACAAACAGAATCTGAGCAGAAGAAAAATACCCAGAGAAATGTAGTTTCTTCTCAGAGTCTGACCTAGAGTATATCATTCAGTACTTTTTTCATCTTGTTACAGGTTGAGTGGAAATAAAGGAATATCTAGTTGTTATTTTTCAGTACACTGATAATGCTCACCTGTTCTTCTCAAACTCTATTCTGAACCTCCATCCACCTTTCCTACCCTGGTCCTTAGCTCTACTACCACAATACCTAGTACATTAGAATAGCTATGATCAACAGACATTTGATTGTGGTATACCCACCACTGCCCATTCAGAACACTCTACTGTTACTCTTTTTACCAGGTTGTGAGATCCAGAGCAGTGCCTTGAATCCATCTATGTTATACCTATCCCTACACATGAAACCAGCCTGCATACTAAAGAAATGTGGACCTAAATCTGAAGGAAGAAGACATGGAAGGAGAAGGAGTTCTCAGAAGAGTAAGCAAGAGGAAGTTTGCTCTGGATCCAAGAATTTAGCAAGTGGCTTCTCTCCTCTCCTCTCCAGAACACGCATACAAAAGGGCATTCTCTAAGACCTGTCCATTTTCCATTTTCTTGAGAAACTCTGGACTAAATGTCACAAAACTTTGTAATGGTCTTAGGATCCTGCAGACCTGATTTCTGGAAATTGCCAATCCATTTTCTCCTTCTGAGAAGGATGCCTCGGGAAGTTATTTTCAACTCTTAAATTTTCTTTGGAACAAAAAGAATTAGCTTGCTGTTAAGAACAAAATCATTAAGTGTTCCACTACTCTCCTCTGTATAGTACATAACCTAAGGATAGAACAAATTCTTGCCCTCAAGGATCTTACAATCTCTCAAAACACTGTGCATTAGCATTTTAATAGCGTGATAATTCTGTGATGTTGTTGGAAATGCTTTATTTAAATGGGCACAACAGCTACATTTTATTCTAATGAAGATTCATTGGCAATATGGATTAGCATTTGACAGTGGAAAGTGGCTCTTAACCTTGATGTATGTGAATACACCCACATAGAGTGGCCAAGTCTCCACACAGAGTACATTTTCTAATGTATAATAACATGGGGGTGGAGGGAGTGCGTGAGGAGAGACCACTTCCATGCTCTATTTACTACAGTTGGTCTGTTTGAAAGGACAGGACAGTGCAAAGGTGGTTCCAGACCTCGGGCATGGGTAGAAGTTCCAACTTGTCTGACCAGTGACTACCCTTCTTAAAACTCTGCCTTTTAATACCAGAAAAAAGAAAACAGTCCTGCTCTTTGCCATCTGAAATTTTCTTTTTTCGACTTCCAGATTTTTGGCGGTAGAAGTACTAACCTCATGCTGTTTTTCAATAATGATAATGTTAGTGCTGTTAATAATGGCTATGATTTATAAAGCAGTTAGAAATGCAGGTGGAACTCTCCATATGAGAGTCCATTCCATTTTCCTAGCAACCCTAAAAGTCTTAACGTTCCCCAAGATTTTACAACATGTAGCTGTGGGTCCAGAATTCTTGCTTAGCTTTGTACCAAACTCAACATTTCTGCTCTTTTCACTTTACTGTAAGGTTGACATCGGTCTAAACATCACTAGAATAAGCAGTATCTCATCTACACAAACAGAACCATACATTTATGCAGACATATGTAAGAACTTTACAAACAAAAATCTTCTGCTTCAATCTCCCTAAAACCATTTCTATTACACAGAAACATTTGAAAATCAAGATTCCCAATACTGTACAGATATATCAAATGCCAAGGAATACAAGATTCCTTTTCCAGAGACACTGACTCTGAGTCCTCGTGCCTCCTGATTTATCCCAGATTTAGAAACAATGACAGCACCGGAGCAAAGCTCATCCATTCTGGAATGCTATATTGCCGGCCAAACCTTCCAACCCCCTTGACACTGTCTTCAGTTTCAATGATGGAGTTCTTTTTGTTTGTTGTTTCTCTGCTTGTCTTTTTTATTTTTACTTGCTTTGATGTCTGTAATCCTACTGATCCACGCAGGTGACCAAACTTTCATCCGTAATCTGTAGCATTCAAATTAAAGGAATGGTTTATAGATTCTAGGATTTTCTGAGCACCTCACATAAATCCTTCCTAGGCCCCTCATGAATGGCTAAGCCAGGAGCAGAGGATGAAGTTAAATTGATCCCAATCAATGTACCACAAAGCATCAAATTACATTCGCTGCCAGTCAACAAACAAACAAAGACCTGTTCCTCTTCATTTTTAAAACGAATCTTATTTTTATTAGGTTTCACTTTTTTTTTTTTTTCGTAGTGCCATTTGATCACAAGTTACTGTTTCCTAGCTGGTATGGATTCACAGGAGTCGTTCATCCTTCATTAGGTGAAAAACAGCTTTTACATTTCTGCAGAATTTAGTTTCTAGCTCTCTTCAACCAAACACTTCTAAAATGCTTACACTCTGTTGCATTAAGAACAAATATAATCTTTTTATATAGTAAAATCCTATATCTCTTTAAAGAAAACAGATAGAATGAAAATAAGTGCACTTTTTCCCAGTCACATTAAACAGAAAGGTTAAGCTCCTACTGACAGGAAAGATGTATTTGCAAGTGATTAGTTATATTTCTATCATAGTGCTTGTCTGCGTTCTTCCTTTGATGTTTAAACAAAGCTCTTGAACACGCTGGGTTGTATGCTCTGATGTTGATTTATAGGTAGAACTGAATTCCAAACACTAAGCCAGTAGGTAGGCTTTAATAAAAGGCACAGACTTTCCCCCTGCTGGTTAGTGTGTGACTAAGCGATATTGTTTCAGGGCCCCAATCTGTCAAGACAGGTGTACAGTGGGGGAGTCCTTCAGGCACAAAAACCCAAGCTATCCACAGAGGGCCACATTCTGCTCTACAAGATTGCTGAGTTTTAAACCCTTAGAAGAAAAATTGTGTGTGTGTGTGTGTTATCTTTAAACTCTTCTCTTCAAATAACATGTGGACACACCTTCATTTAGAAGTAAGCTGTATCTAGGAGGGAGAAGCTGAAGGTAATCAGGCAGTCAGATGGCAGACGAAATTCAGGTCAGGCACTGCCAGTCCTAATGCAAGGACATCAGAAAGAATGATAGAGCATCTTCCACAGGCTAATAATCCATGCCTAACTGGCTGACATCTCTCAGTGTGTTGGAGGATGGGGATCTAGGCAGCATCATGGGTAGCTCAATGAAGCTATCTGCTCCAGCCACAAAAGGAGGAAAAATTAATGTAATAGAGATATTTGGTTAAATTAACAAAGGCATCCCCATCTGGCCAAGCCCAGGGAGGTGTGAACAACTGTAGTAAAAAAATGAGGGCATGTGTTAACACCTTACTCTGCCAACTTCATGATCTCAATGCGGGTGAAATGCACAGGGCCACACCACCATCTGAAGAACAAAAGAACAACTTGAGTATTGATGGAAGTGCTTTCCTTTTCACCTGCATATTTTGCAATTCATTTTTCAAATAATGGATTGCAATTTCTGCCTTACATCCAGTCTTTTTTGGGACCTTCTGGATGTAAGCCCCAAAATATAATGAATGTAAGCCCCTTGAGGGAATAGATCTTAAAAATAAGCAATCTAAAAGCACCAACAGGTATTGCTTTTATAAAATGAGTAAGTATATATATATGTTGTATGAAATATATGAATAATAGAAAATTTACAAACAATGATCCCACAAACTACAGTTACCACTTTTGCATTTCCTTCCAAATCTTTTCATATAATTGGCAGAGGAATATGTCAACATATATATATGTAGATATCTCTTTTTTACACACATATATGTATGCATATGGATATTCATGCATACACAAACTTGTACAAATACATATATACAAATATATATCTTGTTTTGTAATCTCCTTTTTCTGCTTATCTTTTATTGTAAATGCATTCCATGTAAAAAACTAACTTACTACTTCATTTTAGTGGTGAAAGATTCTCAATAAATGAAAGTTTAGATTTTTCTACAAACTCTATTATTGTAAACATATTGTAAAAAGAAAGTAAATATAGTGGATATAAATATTTGTTTTCTAAATTAGTGAATGCATGAAAATGGGCATCCATTAAAGCACACTCATTTTTCTCAGTGCTCAATTTTCCCTTCAGATATACTTAATATATTTTCCTAAATGATGATCCACTTAAAATTGGGAATTATGACTTTGGACTCAGAAAGAAAAAAAACTTTCTTTGTTCCTAATTTGCTCTAAGGAGTTAGACCAAATTGCACACAAACTCATAATCTTCTCATACCTGAACCATAAGAGTGGGGAGAACTGATACACACTCTGATCTTCAAGAGTGAGAGAATACTATAAAAAATCTGAGAATTATAGGACACATCAATAAAGCCTTCTTAAAAATTGATGTTTGAGGGATGCCTGGGTGGCTCAGTGGTTGGGTGTCTGCCTTTAGCTCAGGGTGTGATTCCAGGGTCCCGGAATCGAGTCTCACATCAGACTCCTGCATGGAGCCTACTTCTCCCTCTGCCTGTGTCTCTGCCTCTCTCTTTGCATGTCTCTCGTGAATAAATGAATAAAATCTTTTTAAAAAATGTATGCTTGATATTCAGATATTTCTAATCAACACATTTTTCATAATTATTAGTTCATTTATATCTGCACCTAGTTCCTAATCCCTTAATGATGAAATAAAAGAATTTGTTATGCCTACTATTCTGTGTGTCAATATTTATGACCATTATGTTAAATTCCATTTGTCACCTGCCCACATGTGTTTTCTTTATTAATAGATGCTACTTTCCTCTTCTTAGTCATCTTTGTAAAAAAAAAAAAAATGTATCCTCTACTTCAGGGCTCAACAAGCAATGGCTCATAGGCCAAAGATAACTGATTTCCTGCTTTTATATGGTCTTCAAGCCAAAAAAAATTTCTCTTTATAAAAGTGTTATAAAAAAAAGAATATCCAACACTGACCATATGTGGTTGACAAATCCTAAGTATTTACTATCTGGCCCTTTATAGAAAAAGAACTCTGACCCCTATTCCAATCCTATCAGCAATCTAGGCTAACACTAGATTTTTTTTTTTCCAAAGAGATTTTTAGAAATACCAATTTGCTGGTATTAATCATGATGATGAGGTTGGTATTGGAAGGAAAGGAAGATGGGTATGGCATTCTGTACACAACTAAGTTTAGGAAAGCCCAAATTAAATGAAATTTAATCCATTTGTGTTATTATAGCACTTCCAAGTTTCTTAATATACTAATAGCATTTTGAGTCTTCCAAAGGTAGAAGACTATGCAACAAAATGCATTGTTTCTCAATCCTACTGATGTGGATGTTTTGTTTTATAGAGATAACACTCAATGAAAATTTGCTTAGGCACATTCTTTGAAATAAAGAGGGAAAGACATTGAAAGTAAAGGGAGGGTATGATAATTTATTTTTAGCATAGTAATAAATTCTTATTATTTGCATCTTTATTCTTTTTCAGGATAATTAGATTATGTTTTCAGGTAAAAAGCTATATCTACACAGGAATTCAGACTCATTCAGATTTTCAAGGGTTACTTATTAGTCTCAACTTTCTAATATTGATGATCAAAATTTGAGAGCAGAGTAGGGATGTTGAATTATGAAAATAAGTTCTTGCTCTTTTCATTATAAGTCAATATTCTCATACTGTTAGATGTAACATTTGATCCATCTAGTTCAATTTTCCACCAGCAGCTCTGGAAGGGGAAGGACTAATTTAGCAACACAGAAAATGTAATTACAAATAAAAGAAGGTAGCTGATGAAGTGTTACCTTTTCTAGTTCTCATCTGTCTGCTGTGCAGCCACATTGTGGAGGAATATTTTCTATTTATCAGTTCTGTTTACTTGTTATTGACCTTCAAAGCCTATACCTACACTTGGACTGCTTTGCTCTAATTACCACGTTACATTTGTCCATCTACACATAAATATTGATTCTTACATTTAGTTCTATATTTGACACACACACCATCAGAACATTTTAGCAAACTAAAAACTTACAGATAAGACTCATGCCAAACAACATGAAAGCATTGTTCAATCACTTCCCTTACAGATTTTTTTAAAGATTTTTAAATTAATTTAATAATTAATTATTATTAATTCATTTATTTGAGAGAAAGAGAAAGAGACCACAAGCAAGGAGGAAAGGCAGAGGGAGAGAGAAGCAGACTCTCCACTGAGCAGGGAGCCCAATGCAGGGATCGATCCCAGGATCCTGGGATTATGACCTGAGCAGAAAGCCCAGGCACCCCCCTTACAAATTGAAAAAAAATAATTCTGTGTCCGTTAACTTAAATGTTAGAATTTCACATTCCTCAACTGAGACAATGGGAATAGAGGATCTCTAGAATTTATTCGGGAACTATGATTATAAGATGCTCTTGGCATCTATTATATATAATCAAATACATTATTTAATCTAGTTTTCAATATATTCCTTTACTTTCACAAATCCTCACATCTCTGAGAGCTTCTCAAATCCAAGTCTTCAAAACAAAACAAAACAAAACAAAAAACAGCTAGTTCTTATTTTATAGGGTAAGGAGATGGCATTTAACATTTCTTCTATTGCCCAACTATTTTAATCAGCCTTTTCCACCTCACTGTTTTGATGTGGTCTCTATGATCGTTGATCAAAAGGCACAGAAATTATCTTGCACAACTCCCAAAATAGCTTCAAAGATGAGAATGAAAGGTAGAAAAGAAAATTGAACAACCAAAATTATCCTTGAGTATATTTATCAATTTAACAAATATATTGTTGAAAAATGAAACAAATTGTTTTACCATCTTTTGTAACACCATTCAACCTTGCACAGCCACATTGAATCAAGGCCCTTGTGATATTGTACTTCATAATAAGAAATATATATTTGGTGTTTGTCCCCATTTCTGCCACAGAGCTCCTAAAACCCTTGGAATTTCCTGAGAAATGAGAGAGATAAAGGTATCTTTTGTTAGGTCAATGAGGTGACATTTATAGAGCACCTAATGATGGGAGCTCATTGCCAGGGGATTCAGTATGTTATTGGACAGTAGGGGTTTTCAATCCCACTCATTCCTGGGGAGGAGGTTAAGTGTGAAGATTGAATTCAATTGCCACTGGCTAGTGATTTAATCAATCATTCCTATGTCATGGAACTCTCATAAAAACCTAAAAAGGATGGAGTTTGGAGAGTTTCTGAGTTGACAAACATGTGGAAGTGCTGGAAGAATGGCACAGCTGGAGAGGAGATGGAAGCTCCACTCCCATCCCATACCTTTCCCTATGGATCTCTTCCACCTGGCTATTCCTTAGTTATATTATATTATTTTATAATAAACCAGTAATCCAGTGAGAGTTCTGTGAGCCACTCTGGTAACTTAATCAAACCCAAAGAGGGGGTTGTTGGAAACTCTGACCTATAACTAGTCAGTCAGAAGCATAGCCTGAGCTTTCAGTTGGCCCCTGAAGTGGAGGATGATCCAGAGGAACTGAGCTTTTACCTGTGGAATCTGGATAGATAGTGTCAGAATTGAGCTGAATTGTAGGACATCTAACTGGTATCCTGACATCGCTTGGTAGTGTGGGGGGATAGCTCTCTTTCATGGTGAAATTGGGTACTCCAAACCCAAAGAGCACTGTAAAAAAATTAATATGTAAAACTATGCAAACCTTGGATTTAATGTGCTCCTTAAATAATAACATTGTATTTTTGAGGTTCCATCGAAGACCTAAACAATTTCTGGATCTAAAATTTCAGTTTTGAAAAGGGCTCACCAACTAAAACGTAACTCAGTCACTGGTAATAATTTGGATCCTTCATTGTATAGATTCAATTACAAGAGGCTACAATTATGTCTCTAGTGAAGAAATTTTCTTCTAGACTCATGTATCCAATTCAGTCACCTCAAATTCACATCCTAGCTCTTGCTTACCATCTGTGTGATCTCTTATAAAATAACTTATCCCTTGAAAGCTCGGTTTCCATATCTGTAAGGGAGGAGAGACAATGTGTTTTTTTTTTTTTTATTTCATAGACTACTCAGGAGTATTAAATGTGAATGTTCATGGAAGCATACAGAAGACTGTGCCTGACATTCCCTTACTTTTCAATATATGCTTTTTGTTGATTTAATTACCATAACACTTTCCCCTTAGAACCTGTTCCTTCCCTTAAGGTCCTTATTCTGGTACTACATGATGTATCCAATAACTCTACCCAGAGATTTAAGATTTGATTCTTTTTCTTCTTCATTGGCCATTCCAATCTGTCAGCAAGCCTGGTCCATCCACTACTTCCATGTAACTTGACTGCTGCCTCTTCACTTCTGTTGCTACTGCAGACCCTCATGATTTTCCCCAGGATTTCTCAATGGTACTTAAATTATTTTCCCAACCTTCTGTCTCAGCTCCCTCCAGGTCAATCTGCTGTTTCAGTCATATGTTGAAACTCTTAACTTATCCCCAGCTCCAAGCTTTTCATGGCTCCTTGTTGACTACAAAATAAAAATACAAACTCCAGTTCACCCATCGAGGCTTCTGATGATCCAACTCTAGCCACAAATCTTCTTTGCAACCATTTTCCAGCAATGCCAACTCTGTATAATTTCTGCAACATGCTATACTCTTCATTCATTAAACATGATGATCCTTTTTGTTAAAGAATACCTTCCATGCCTCCTGGTCATTTTTTATATTTCATGTCCCAGCTTAATTTTCTCCTTTTTTACCAAACCATCAGTGACATCTTCAATCTTGTACTCTCTCATATTACTCTAGAAAGCTAATTAATCTGTCCCTTATGCTGAACTAAGCTTCATTAATACATTTATTATAGTGGTTATCACATCATTTTAAATGGTACATTTATGTCTGTTTTTTTTCTGAATTCCTTGATAAGAAATATGTCCAGAGTCTAGTTCGATACCTAATACACAGAAAGGAAACACAATGCCATGTAGATGGAGTATGAAAATAAAATGTTTAGTTAAAAAAGTTTTATTATTAACAGTTCTATCTGTATATGTGGACGATTTTTTCTTCTAGTTTCTTCTAGTAAAAATGCATTCTGGTATTGGACTCCCTATAAGGTCATTTTTGTATGATACTCACTTAGAATTTTAGCCTAATTGGCTGAAATTTGAGTTAACCTTCTGCCTTTTGTTTCTAACCCCAAATCGGATTCATTCTTTCCCTATGCTGTTTTATGACTTTGGTCATAAAATAAATACTAATACTAATAATCTAGTATTATTGGTATATGTGTTGCAAGCCTTTTTTTTTTCTAACACAAAATAAAGAGAATATGCTGGACAAGGTAAGACCCACCAGCTCTATTCTTATGGGTGTATCAGCTTGGGTTCCACCAAATAAACAGAACCAGTATTATATATTCATATATATACAGGGATTCCCCCCCCCCCTTTTTTTTCAAGGAATTGTCTTACATTACTGTGGGACAAGTTAAGCAAGTCCAAATTTCATAAGACAGGCTGTCAAGGAGGGTGGGCTAGAACCTCTTGTGCATGAGCTGATGCTGCAGTCCACAGGCAGAATTTCTTCTTCCTCAGGGAAATCTCAGTTCTAATCTTAAAGCCCTTCTACTGATAGGGTCAGGCCACTCAGATTATCAAGGATAATCTCTACATAAAATCAACTGATTATAATTGTTAATCACATTTACAAAACACTTTTATTGCAACACTGACTAAATAACTGGATACTATAGCCAACTCAAACACAAAAAAAACTGACCATGACAATGGGAAATCCCTTTTCCAGAATGATGTACACCAGATATTGATTCCAGGACTTCTTAACAGAAGGAGAAATCCAAGGATATTAACTAATTAAACATCAATAACACTAATAATGCTACCTTCTATTTTCAGAGTTGATAACCAAATTTGCATTTTCATCAGATGCTTTTTTTTTTTTTTGAGTGTTCTTAGAAACATCTTCACTCATTTCATTTATCCTCAGATACTTTGTGTAAGTTGTACATGATTTCCTCCTTCTTCTGGCCTAATAAAACGTGAAGCAAGCTTCTCTGGCCATTAACACCATAAAGTTAACATTGGTAGGGAAGTAAACGAGGATAAGCTGTGGATTTTGCATTTCTTAATTAAAGATACTACCAATTAAATGATGGCTCCCTGCATGGTTTCAACAATTCAGAACAGTGGAGACACTGAATGTGAAAGACACTGTCGTCCCCAAATAATAAAATATATTTAGGGAAAAGGAAGGTATTACTTTTTCTCTTTTCCTTTTTTTTTTCTTTTTTTTTTTTTTTAGGTTATACACTTATGTCATCCATACCAAATAATTCAATCTAGTATTATTGGTATATGTGTTGCAATCCTTTTTTTTTTTAACACAAAGAGGAAATTTTGTTTTAGGATTCTCTGATAATTTTATTTATGGTTCTACTTATGCATATGAACCATGTAGATGGTTTTACCCCAGTAATATTCTTATCCAAAATTCTTTAGCTTAAGGGAATGTCATTGAATTTTTAATTTTTGTAAGTTCACTATATAATTTTTACAAACTTCACTTAAATTCATGATAAAACATACCCATTGGTCTATGATTATATCAAATGCTTCCTATTTATCCCTAAATCCAAAATCAATACTATTTCTTATTAATTTTAAAATTCCAAATTCTGAACTAGTGTTTTCTGACTTCACTCTGACTACCAGTATTTTCCCCTGTCACTTCTGAAATATGAAATGAGAAATCTGCTTTTATTAATCTAGTTAGAGGAATGAACTTCAGACTTCTAAAATGCAGCAAAGAAATTGAGTCAGGCAGGAAAAAAAAATAATGAGAAAGTTAGGATGCCTTAGTGAGCCGACAGAGTCATTTTATGTAGAGGTTTCCCTCCAGCAACTAAATCGAGCCCAAACAAGCCTATTTCTCTGAAACTTGCTTTACCCGCCATTCCGTCGCAAAATACATTGTAATAATATCATAAAACAGCTTGAGACGAAGAAGGATTCTGATTGACTGTTCAACATTCCAAAAGGGTAGATTAATATCTGTGAATCTCACAGCTGAAGCATTTTAATGCAAACTTGCAGTTTGTGGGAATTGAATCTGTCCGCCAAAATCATTTATTTATATATAGAAAATGGGGGGGAAATAGACATTTCATAATAGCAATGAGTCCAGGGGATGCTGTTATCATGAGCTAATCACATCCCATGGGCATGATAGCAGTCAGCTGTGTCCCCTGTCTTGTATTGCTCCAGAGGAATGATTATCTCATGATAATAACCCTTATCGTGGCTTAGTGGGTAATAAAAAAAAATAACTTTTTTCCCAAGTTCTTGGGTATTTATTTATCAGCTAACTTTTTCCCTCTTGAGTTCTAGTCATACGTTACTTCCTGCTTAGGAAACAAAAAGAAATTCTGTGTTCTGATATTTTCTGCTGGCAGAGTGCAAAAAAAGAAAAAAAAAAGTGTGACTGTATTGATCTGGCTGTGAAAGAGCAGCATTGTAGACAAGCTCTCATCTCCTGAGACCAGTGTGCAAAAGATCCATACTTGCATTGACATTTTATAGGATGTCTAGACTGGCTAATCCATTTTGGAGAAACAAATGTATTTTGTAGCATGGAAACAATAAGAGAAACAGATGCTTATACAATACCACACTTGTTTTGGTGCTATAATGCACAACTGTCCAATACATACATTTAATTGGATCTCACACACCATGCAACTTAGAAGGTGGTTGTTCCACTTAGATAAAAACCTCCCACCAATGACCCGCATGCTGCCAAATTGCCAGGTACGTTGACAGAGATTCAGCGTGATGTCAGTCACAACACAGGGACACCAGGGCTCTGTGTCAGTATGTGCAGTTTAGGATGCAAATGGAAATGGGAATTGCTGAGGCAAAGTCGTGGAGGCACAGAAAATCAAAAAGGAATTTGAGCCAAAGACAATGGGGAAGAAGTGAAGTGGGAGAGAAATTTTACAACACTTTTCTGCTTGTTTATTTGTGGCCTACATGAGAATCCCCCAATTCCCTAATCTGCCACGTTTACTAATAATAATATTTACCTATTTTTTTAATTTCAAAAGATGCATCCTTAACACGATGTTTTCTATGAAAAGCACACGGTTTATCAGATTTCTATGAAAAGCACACATTTTCTGCAAAAAACACACTTCTTTTTACATACCAAGACAAACATGTAACATAGACAGTATTTAATGTTTAAAACAAATTGAAGGTAAATTCAATGAAATAATATTAGCCCTGTCAAACAGCATAAAAAATACAAATGATGCAACTAAAATAATCACCTATGTATGTAATTACATAAAATCAAATATGTGAGAACATAGTTAAGAAATGTTGGTGCATAGAGTTTTCATTCTGAAGAAGATACAAAACTCTGCAGATCATATTATACATGTTCGCATAAGGAAACAGAGACTGAGATGTGCCATGGACTAAAAGAAAGAACAAGAGATTGTTTCTTCTCTCTGCTTGACTATCAATAGGCAAGTGTACTTAAGTTACTTTCTCTTTCCATTCATCAGTTTCCTTTTTTTTTTAAAGTAAGCAAGAGTTCCGTTCTTTTTTTTTTTTTTTAATTTTTATTTATTTATGATAGTCACAGAGAGAGAGAGAGAGAGGCAGAGACACAGGCAGAGGGAGAAGCAGGCTCCATGCAGGGAGCCCGATGCGGGACTCGATCCCGGGTCTCCAGGATCGCGCCCTGGGCCAAAGGCAGGCGCCAAACCGCTGCGCCACCCAGGGATCCCAGTTTCCATTTTTTTAAAAGAAAAACACAATGTAGACAAGTTCTCGTGCTCTGTCCAACTGTGACTTTCTAAGGATTTATAATTATATTTGAGTCACACAAAACTTATCTCACAATCTACCCTAAACAATGGAAACAAAAAATATGACATAAACCTAAGTCCAAGAGCAGAAAGAAATGATATGAACATGGATGGCATTTTTTATTGTATTAGCAAGTTGCAAATCTGCAGAGTGGGTCATCGCTTAAATAATGAGTTCTGGGAAAAAATGTAAAATGCCATGTTAAAAATTATTCACACTTTAAAAAACTTCTAAATTATCAGGTAAGTAAAATATCAGCATATTATTACTATTCATATTTTCATTTATGACTGAACATATTGTTACATAATATAAAAAACAAACTAGCTACTTTCAATGTAAGATGGCAGGATGGTGATTTGTGTAGTCATATTTATTCTTTCTGCATACCTTCTGAATACCCCATAAAACTGATGCGGAGGAAAAGAATACTGAATTGAAAGAAACAAATAATTATGTATATTTGGTTGTTCTAAAATGTGTTAGGTCAGTGGATTTAGAAGACATGGTGGGTGAAATCTACAAGATCAGGGAGTGTTTACTTTGGGACCAGAAAAGGAGATGGCTTATTTTGGTTGGAGCTCTTGGAGATGTAGGAAATCTATTTGAATCTCACTTGTACCAGTATCTTTCTGGTCACCCATTATGCAGACATTCTTCACATTGATGATTTTATAATGAGGTAAGCAATGTGCAAAAACATAATGATAATTAGGCATGAATGGCACGTAGTCTAACTAGCTCCACCCTATAGTGTATCAAGAAGATTTTTAGTGGGGTTGGAAGTAAAAGAGGGATAAAATCAGAGGGGATAGAATTTGCTTACTTTTTAAAAAGAGATTCTGAGGACATGGTAGTGTAGCAGCATAGCTTTTCAATCTCTCCAAATCCACACAGGAAACTGACAAAGCAAGGTAGAAAAGGCTAAAAACACAGGACAATATTTAAAACAAAATTAAAATGGTGAGGGAAAACTACTATCAGCCACATGATATGGTATCTCCCTATAGGAAGAAGGAAGGAATGGGGCAACAACTCATGGACCTGAAAATATGAGAACCACAAAATAGTCAGAAGGTATTGATTGGAAGTTATCCTGGCCAACTAGAGCACAGCAGCCAGAAGCAGGTAGGATTTGCTCTCTTCTACACAGGAGGAGTGCAAAGTGTCCCTTGTGAAAAGAACAAAAGATACTGGAGAGGTCTGGCCCTCCATGGACTGCCCAAACTCACTAACCAGGGCTCTTCTAGAACAAAGTCCCACAGTGAGGAGGAACTTCTAGAAGTGGAATCAAAAATGAATGAGAGGGAAGTAGGAGGAAGGTCAAGATCAAAGTGGTGGAGGAGAGGAGTCAGGAAATAAACAATGGAAGATGGAGTTCTGTGAAGTTAGAAAAGTTTTCCTATCCCCTGCCTCCTTTTAAAAACCCAGAAAAATTAATGCCATCTAAAAATAAGCAACAGAACCTGATTAAGATCAAATTACACGCACAATTATTTTTAAATAAAAGAAGAGAAAGCAGTAGAACACTCCTATAAACAAAATTACACCAGAAAGACTTGCTTACATGGGACAAATGTTACTTCAAAACAAGCTAAAAAAGCAGAAAAAAAAGATAATTATTAAAGAATGACATGGTTTGGAATGAGAAAAAGTTTTAAATAAGAATATAGAACTAAGATAAGCATGAATCAAAAAGTCATCTCAGGAATTAAGAATAAATTGTAAAGAACACATGAGTTAATAAATACAACAGATAACACATGAAAGGAAATAGAAGGTGAAAAAATTAAATTTAAAAACAAATTTAAAAAAACATGATAAATAGAATTCAAGAGAAAGTGACAAAACTGAGTTTAGTTTTAAAAAAAGATAAATCATGTTTGAAGAAAAAACCCAAAGCAATAAAATAAACTCTACAAAAACTATAAATCAGGGTATCTTCTCTGAATTAATAAATTATTTGAAACTACATGTTGAAAGGCTATATGGTAGACCTGATAATATTGACCCCTAAAAAGCAACACCTAGACATCTCTTAGAATTTTTCTTAAACCCCCCAAAAATTCTTTGTTCATATTTTCTACCCTCAGCAGAAAGTATATTAATTTCAAGGCATTTGATAAAATAAAGTGTAGAGGAAGAATTTTGTACCAGTAAAGCAGGTTTTTAAGTAAAACGGTGGCACAAACTACTATCAGTATTGCCAGAACTCAGGGAATATTGTTCACATGATTCTTGATGAATATATTCAGACATCAACATTGACTAGGCAAATATCAAAGGAGGACTGGTCATGAGAATTAAATCTATAGTTATTACCTGTAGAAGTAGAGCTACATAAGACCTATAAGGGCGAGAGTATACATTGCAATGACTGTATGCTCTGATAGTTCAGATATAGCACAACCAAAAAATATTAGGGAAGATATATACTAAAAAACTAATGTTTTCAGTAGCTATATTGGTAGTAGTATTACATTCATTATCTGAGATGGTTGTTTGTATGAGATAGAACAAAAGAGTAATTATTAGTAATTAGAATATTCATTCTAATCCTATCATCACCCTGTCTTTGAGAACCAAGATTTTTAGTGTAGAAAAAAAGAAGATAAAGATGTAGTAGAAAAAAAAAAAAAGAGCAGGGGAGGTATGTAGTAGAGAAGAGGTTGAAAAAAAGAGATCCATACTCCTGAACTTGGATTTGAAGAATCAAAATGAATTAAAAGTGCTTCTTAGAGAACAGATTGATTTCTTGGGTGAGAAATAAATGTATATATTAAGCTTGCAACATTTTATTCTACCAGATGGTACAGACACTATTGGTGACTCTTAGAGAACTCAAGGACCAATTTGAAAAGGCTCCCACCAACCAAATATGGGAGTTTTGAACTTTTGTAATAATGATAAAAATTATAATGGATTATGGTCCATTAAAATATTTAAATCCAGGCTCATAATAACATTTTAAAAATTGGTTACCTTTGGAAGATGACAGGGAACCAGTTTGTTCTCTTAAAATCTAGAAAATAAAGAGAAATAATCAAGTGTCAATTTTCCTTTCCTGTCTAAACTAGAACACAAGATAATCACATAGTAGCTGAGGAGAAGTCTTGGTAAAATATTCTCACTAATAAAGAAAAAATAAATTGCAGAATCATCATTTTTAATACCTAACAAATAGATATAGGGCATTAGGCATCAGTGGTTGCTAACATCATAAAAAGATAGAAAATCAGACCCCATGTCATATTTTTGCCAAATGCCATTGATAGAAAAAAAAAAATACCATTAATAGTTGTGCCAAAAACAATGAAGCTGAGTGTGATCAAGTGTTTAGGTCCCACAGCCAATTTATTAAAAATGCAAAGATAGAGAAACATGTTAAACTCTACTATGGGTGTAAATCAGCAAAGTCCAGGTTTGGGAAATGCTACAGTCCAAATGGCATGAGTTTTTCAACAAGTAAAAGAATGAGCTGGATAAGAAACCTAGAATTAAAACAGGATTAAGAGACATCAAATTTAGAAAGAAATGAGCAAGATTATATGTGGGGAGGCACATCTGGATGATAAGCTTCTTTTAAAAATTCACAGTAAACAATATGTAAATTAGAATAATGGCTACCTAGAGGAGAAAACTGGGATGGGGCATAGGAATTGGTCTTCTCAGGTGGGTTACAAAGTTCTATTACTTTATCTGGTGATAATGATAGGGTATTTACCTTAGAATAAGTCATTAGATCATATTTTTGTTTTTATACTCTTTAAATTAATATTACACTATATGTTAACTAAAATTTAAATAAAAACTTAAAATATTAAAAAAGATCACATTTTTATTTGATGTGTTTTTCTGAATCTATGTTTTATTTTGCAATGAAAAATATAATAAGTAAGGGTACCTAGGTGGCTCAGTCAGTTAAGCATTTGCCTTCAGCTCAGGTCATGATCTTGGGGTCCTGAAACAGAGCCCCACATATCATATACTCCCTGCTAAGCAAGGAGCCTGTTTCTCCTTCTCCTACATGGCCCTCCACTCTCTCATGCTCTCTCACACACTCTCTTACTCAAATAAATCAAATTCTTAAAAATGTAATAAATAGTAAACATAAAACTGTATTCATCAACTTCAATAAATGGAAATATTTCTTAAAAGACACAAATAATGAAAACCAACACAAGCAGGAGGAGGAAACACAGGCATTACAGAAAAGAACATATGCAATATACACAAACACCCTTAATATTAGCAAATCAAATGCAGTAATATACACAAAGAATGATAAACATGAACAAGAGCTCTCTACCACAGGACTGTAAGGTCATATTAAAATAAAAAAATAAAAAATTTAATTAACCATATTAACAAATTAAAAGAGCAAAACTGTATGATTATCTCAATGGATACAGAATAAGAATTTTAAAACAAAGGCAAGGATATCACTTCTTACCACTCATTAAATATTCTATTAGAGTTCCTAGCCAGAACAATAAAGAAATAAAAATAAATAAGAAGCATACATATTGTAAAGTAGATGATAAAAATGTCTTTTTTTTTTTTGTAAATCGCAAATGTATAAAATCCTAAGAACTCTTCAAAAATTCACTTGATTTAATGAGTGAATTTAGCAACAGGCACACGATACAAGGTCAATACATTAAAATTAATTATACGTATTTCTAATTTACTTATATTATAAATACATAACTGTAAAATGAAATAAAAATGTTTCAAATAGTGTCAAAAAGCTTAAAATACTTAAGAATGTATTTATAAAAACAAAGTCTGCAATAATTTCAGACTAACAATTAGAGAAGACTGTTGAGAGAAATAATTAAGACCTAAGTATGTAGAAAAATGATATGTTCATAAATTAGAACCTCAATATTATTAAGACAGCAATTCTTCAAATTGATCTAGAGTTTCAGTATGATCCCTATCAAAACACAAGCAATATATATTTTCATAGGAATTTCTAAGCAGATTGTAAAATTGCTTATAAAATAGAAAAGACTTAGAATAACCAAAACCATTTTGAAAAAGAACAAAATTAGAAGATTTTCACTTCCAAATTTCAAAACTTACTATAAAATTACAGTCATCAAAGAAGAAGAGGATTGGCATTTTTTTAAGAGTTTATTTATTCATGAGAGAGACGCACACACAGAGAGAGAGAGAGAGAGAGAGAGAGAGAGGCAGAGACACAGGCAGAAGGAGAAGCAAGCTCCATGGAGGGAGCCCAAGGTGGGACTCGATCCCGGGTCTCCAGGATCAGGCCCTGGACTGAAGGCAGCACTAAACTGCCGAGCCATCTGGGCTGCCCAGGGTTGAACAGGATTGGCATTTGATAGACATATGTATATCAGGAGAACAGACAGAGGATAGAGTCCAGAAATTTTATATATATATATATATATATATATATATATATATGACATATATATGACATATATATATGACATATATATGACATATATATATATGACATATATATGTCAATTGTTTTCAACAAACATGCCAATGTATATACTGAGGAGAAACATAGTCTTTTCTAACAAATGAAGCTGGGAAATTGGTCCGTCTGTTTGGGAGAAAAAAATTAATCTTAATTTTTATCTCAAACCATACATAAAAATTAACTCAAAATCAATCTTAGAGCTAAGCTGAAAGCAGAAAATATAAGACTTAGAATAAAGTACAGGGGGAAATCTTCATAAAATTTAGTTAAATGAGTTTTTCTCACATAAGACACACAAAGCAAAAACCATAAGGTAAAAAATAACATATTTAACTTCATCAAAATTAAAATCTTCTGTACTTCAAAGATACCAATAAGAAAATGAAAAGTCAAAACAGAGACTGGGAAAAATATTGACAATATATGTATCTTCCAAAATACTGGTATCCAGGATATATAAAGAATTCGTACATTCAAAAATAAGATGAATAATTCATTTTATTTCAAATGGTCAATATATTTGAACAGGTGTTTCATAAAAATGGTAAACAAGCACATGAATTGATGTTCCTCATCATTAGGAAGTCAGGCATAAGCAAATTAAACCTCAGTGAGATACCATTACACAACCAACAGAATAGTTAAAATTAAAGAGATGGACATATTTAAGTATTTGTGAAGATATGGAGTGATAGGAACTCTCATATAAATAGGGAATGATAACAACAGCTTTTGAAAACAGTTTGGAAGTTTCTTACAAAGATAAACATATTCTTAGCATAAGATCCAACAAAGAAAGAAACATATCCTGAAGAAATAAAAATATATGATGACACAAACACTTGTATACAGATGTGTTTAACATCTTTATTCATTACAGCCCTAGACTGGAGATATATCAAAAATTCATCAATGGATTAACAAATTATGATATAACCTTACAATGGAATACTGCTCAGCAATAAAAAACAATAATGAACTACTGATGTATTCAACTGCTTAGATGAATCTCAGAAACCTTATGCTGAGGAGAAGGAAACCATATTTAAAAAATTATACATTGTATGATTCCATTTGTACTGAATTTCTGAACAGGAAAAATGAATCATGGGTGACAGCAGAACTCTGATAACCTGGGACCAGAAGTCGGAGACTGATTGCAAAAAGGTAAGAAGGAACTTTTGACAGTGATGGAAATACCTTATTTATTTTATAACACAATATTGATTGTTGTGGTACTTACACAGGTGTACACACTGGTCAAACCTAAAAATTATGCATTTTATTTTTTAAGACTTTATTTATTTATTCAGGAGAGACCCAGAGAGAGGCAGAGACATAGGCAGAGGGAGAAACAGGCTTCATGCAAGGAGCCCAATGTCGGACTCCAGGATCACACCCTGAGCCGAAGGCAGATGCTCAACCGCTGAGCCACCTAGGTGTCCCAAATTATATCCATTTTAAATGGGCACATTTCAGTTTAAATATGATTACCTCAATAAATTTTAATTTTAAATATCAAGAGGTCAATCAAGTAACAAGAGTGACAGCAACCACTGCAATGCACCTGCATACCTGGTAATGCCTTTGATATACAGTTGCAGCTCTCAATATGGCCATCGTAATATATTAAATGAAAATATGCTGCCTCACCTCTTCTATCTGATAGTCATTACTGGGAACTAGAGGACAAGGAGATCAAACTTATTCTTGTGATGGCTTTTAGAATTATTTTGAGTCCCTCAGTGGGTGGAAATAATTCTGACTGTATTTCTTGCTTTGATCTTTACTGCCATCCCAAGAAAACCCTGCCCAACTTAATAGAGGTCCTGAATAGAGGAAATAATGGGTGAACAATTAAATAAACAATCAAGAGTTATCAGACATTCAAGAAAAATTGTCACATTTTGAAGAAAAACAAGTAATAAAAAAAGAAAAACTGAGCAAACAAAAACAATTCCAATTGTAATGTAAATTTTTTTCAATTATCATCCTAAAAGATGATTGGGAACATATTCCCCTAATAAATGTACAACAGTGTACCTTGTAAAATACACAATCAAAACACAAGGAAAAGCCAACAGAAAATTTTTAAAACAAGGTCAAAAATTTCTACTTGTAGGTTGGAATATAGTTAAAGGACTTTCCCAAATTTCATTTACAAGTTCATCTATTTATTCAATATTTACTGGGCACTTACTTTGTTTTGGTGGGGATGATACAATGAACTATACAAACCATAATAATGTCCACATGGACCTTAAAATTCAATTTGCAAACAGAAAAACAGATGATTTATGTATAATATGATGCCAAGAAGTAAGAAGTGCTGTGAAGAAAATCGAAGCAGGGAAAGGACATAGAACAAATGAAAAAGGTTAGGCAAAGAAGGCCTTTTGATGAACTAATAAAGATAAAGTGGAATGAAGGAAAGGAATTAGGCATGTGAAGTCTGGGCAAAATGGTTTTCAAGCCACAGTCCTATTCAAATGTTCCAAGAAGAGAGAAGTGTGCTATATGGTTACATCAACAAGAAAGCTAGTGTGGCAACAACAGAGTGAACTAAGGAGAGAATGACAGACAGGAAGGCAAGAGCCCTTTAAGCTCCTTAAAGGCCTTTGTATTTTCTTATTCATGTTATGGGAAACCACTGGAATGTCCTAAACATGGAAGAGCCATGGCCTTGTTTTATATTTAAAGATGCTTGTGTATGTAGAGCTGACAGTGAATGAGCAAAAGCTGAAGCATTAAAACCAGTTAAAAGGCTATTACAGTGATCTTGGTGAAAATTATAGTGACTAGTACTAGGGTATTAGCAAGGAGATTAGTATGGGGAAATGATAGAGGCATTTTAATGTAGGGATAACTTGAATCAGATGTAGGATGTGAGGAAAAGAGGGGCAATAAGATTGATCAATCCTTATTTTGCAAATTAAGCAATGAAGTAAAATTGATGCCATTGTTGGTAATGGGGAAAATTTTAAGAGAAATTTTGCTGGTGGAAATCGTAAGTTTTGTTTTGGATATATAAAATAATTATGAGACATTCAGGGGCCAAATAAGAAATTCATGTATAAGTGTAGAACCCAAACAAATACATAAACAGAGAGATAAAAACAGAGACTCAATCCAAAAAGCCTACTATTTAACTCATAGAAATAGCAAAAGAAAATGAACCAAATTATTGTGAAAACCATTAATGCCAATCAAGAGATATTTCAGACTTTCTGCTTTTTAAGGACATGTTAGAATTTTGGAGATATTTCTTACCTATATTTCTAACGACACCATTTTTCTTTTATTCAAAATGGTTATTTTTTAAAGATAAGTGCTCAGTGCATTTCACTTTGCTCAGTGGTAAACACTTCACATACTTATTGTAATGTAAATTCTGGTTATTATTGTTCAATTATAAAATTAACCCATAGATAAAGCACCAGATTCTAAGTTTTAATTATGGAACAGAATTTAAATGGTAGCAGCCTACAGACCTGAAGATATGTGAACAATTGTTGCATGATGGAGGCATAGCAAATCAATAGGCTGCATGTACTATTCAATGAATGGTACTGGAAATTTAGTTGTCTACATGGAATAATAATAAATCCAAATAAAATTGGATTCCACTGAAATAAAGATCAAGTGGATTAAAAACTTAAGTATAAACAAGCAAAACTTTGTAATATTTAGAACAAAATGGAGAAGAATGTTATGACCCTATATTAGCAAATTATTTCTTAGCCAAAGCACCAAAGCAGTAACCATGAAGGAAAAAGTGTTAAATTTGATCATGTTATAATCAAAAACATTCACATACTAGGAGACACTCTAGCTAAAGCAAAACAAAACAAAACAAAAACAAAAACAAATCACAGAAAGAAAGAGATATTGGCCAAAGAACCAGTAAACAGAGTATAAAAACAATTCCAAAATTAATAAACCCATAGAATAGTGGACAAAAAATTAAAATAACAATTCACAAGAGAAAAAACAAGTGCAATGAAAAAAGAAAACAGTATTTTGGTTGCATTTGGCTTATATATTATGTACTATACACATATGTCTATATTATGTAGGTATCTATATCCTCATATATAAGTATGTCTATGTAAATAAGTATATATACACTTAGAGTTTATTTTAGTATGCTGAATAAAATTGCATTTTCTCTTTCCTAAAGAAATGACCAGCAAGAATGATTAAAATTTGAGAAAGTATAACTTAATGTTTTTATCTACAGATCAGATATTTCACACAAGAGATATCTTGTCTATGTGAAACATGTCTATGTTTCACAAGAGATGTCTTCTCCGGGAGACAAATTCTTCAAAATGGAAGTGTCATGGACTCACCACATCTGCTTTAACTTCTCTCCCATCACCATCACTAAAAAACTAAAAATTAAATTTAAATTTAAAAACTTGAAAAATGTCTCGTTTGAAATGCATAGGACACTGTTTTGTTTGGAGTGTATATATACAATATATTAAAGTCACATATTCAATATGACAACCTGGGGGTTGGGTGTGTTGGAGCTATTTCTTATTTTTCTTAACATTTATAGGTCATTTTGAAGAAAAGTCAATTTTCTGATCTACATCATTATTAAAAATAACTATCAGTGGTAACAGGTTGTACTAGGGTCAAGTAGAGGAGTGGTTAAAGACATTCCATCCAGGTTCTATAAAAGTTTCATTATCCTCCTAAATTATGAAAAAGAAAAAAATGTTCCAAAATATATCTTAGAGTAAGATAAGAAATCTTAAATGGATTCTACACAGAAATCCTAAATGGATTCTCACTCAATTGTTTTTACTCACAGTTACAATAACTAGACTTATTATCAGATTTCAGAAATGAAATCTAAAAAGGAAAATATTTATTTTGCTAACATTTTGTAAAATATGGTCCTTGTTCTTTTATGTTTATTGTTTTCTAATTGCATAGTTCTTTTTTAAAATAAAATCATATAGCATTAACCTTACCTATTTTGTTATTTAAAATATTCATTTTGCAAAGACTCCAGAGAACAGAATATTTTAAGAAACATCTTTTGGCCAAAATTTAATGATATAATGTGTACATTTAAAAAACCACACATATTTCTGGAGCCACAGGGCCATTTTGTAAAGCAACTCCAATATGAACATTAAATGGCAAGAGATGATGGCCCCTTCAAGATTCCAGAAGTTGTTTGTGTGTTTGTTTATTTTTAAAAACTGACTCAAATGGAAAAAGAAGAGGAGGAGAAAGAAAAAAAGGAAGTAGAGGAAGAGAAAACAGACAGCTGCTATTATACTAAGCATTGCCCCGGCATCAGGCTAAGTAACACAAATAGAAAAGATCTGTATACATTCTCCTACATATCCAATGGCATAATTACAATTATACTACATTTTACTGCTCAGGAAACTGACACAGGGATTGGTTGCCAAAGATCACGTATATATCAACCTTAGAAGGAAGACCCAAGAGTTGGACAGAGCTGCCTGGAAATCCTGGGCATTTGGTAATGCTACAATCATGTGGAAAATGTTCACTTGGATGATGCTCATTTGTAGGAAATATAAGGTTGCCATATAGAGAAAAAATGGGCTTCAGCCCATATATAATTCCTTGTTTGCTAATTTCACAAAAATGTATTTAAATACAAGATGATGAAAATGATGTCATTATAAGGATTACCTTAAATCTTTAACTCAAGTGGGAGGATAATTCCCAAACTTTCGTATTTATGTTGATGTTTAGTAGTGAGCCTGCTATAACACTTATGAAGGAAAAAGAACTCCTGTGGCTTTATATTCTCTGTGGCTCCTTATCTGCATGGAGAGACTAGCAGTATAAATTTTATCCTAAATGACCAGTTATCTGTGCTTCGATCTTCTGCTAGACCTCAGGCAGCTATGTATGGATTCCAGTGGTGAACCAGAGCCTCGTTGTGCAAGCTTCTTCCCGTAGTCCAGCATGGTGGTTATGGGCACAAGGTCTTGAAGTCCCATGATCAGCCCTGCCATTCCTGGTGATTAGTGGCAAAGAGCTTATTTTCTCTCTATTTCCTCATCTCTAAACTAGGAATAATAAAAGCACCTATATATCACAAGTTGCTCCCCTGGAAAACAGAGAAGGATTTTACCATGGAGAAAATATATGTAAGGAATGCGTCTGGAATCCACACCTGTGAAAGAGTGCGGAGGTAGCTGGCAGAGAAGTTCTGTGATGCAGATCAAAGAACAGATTTGGACAACCACAGGGAGAGCTCTGGAGCTAGAAGGGTTTTTCAGTCAGGCCCAGAGTTGGGCTGACATGATCAGGACTTTTCATGCAGGTGTGAAGCAGTCATTAGATGTGAGCTGTAGAAAGTGCATGGCCTTGTAGGAGGCAGCTCTCTATAGCTGAGGCAATTGGTGTAGGAGCTGATTGCTAAGGACTCTGCCTACTGTCTCCTCTAAGCCTGGGTAACAGGTGCTTCCTTGAAAAGAGGTCTGAGCCACATATTATAGCATCTACCACACTACCTCATTGGATTGCTGTGGGTTAGATGAGAGTGACAGAGAGAGAGAGAGAGAGAGAGAGAGAGAGAGAAGTCTTGGCTTATAGTCAAGACTATGTAAAGTGTTAGGTATTATTATTATTATTATTATTATTATTATTGAATAAATAGGCAACCTTATGCAAAATATACTGCTCATATGGAAGAAAAAAATGTGCCTAGAGAAAAACTGGGGGAATAGTGGTTATAGTGAACACTTAATATCATGATATCTTTGGATAACATTACACTTATTTGGAAGAATTAACACTCTCCCATTCCAACCATGTAGTTCCAGAGGGGTGTTAACCACTACACCCCATACCTTCCTCAAACCCCAGTACACAGTGGGCATGTGACTTACTGGGTCCAATAATGGTACCTTCTAACCATCAAGCCTAGTCTGGTCTGGAGTGGGGACATAATATAAACTGAGCCCTTCAAGTCCTCACCTGAGAATATTCAATGTAGAAAGAAAAGGAAGATTCATTTATCTTTAGCCATCAAGAAGCTTATAGATTATGTACTCCATAATCTCACTTTAGTTAAACTCATATCTTGGGTCCTTGGAAGACCTAACCATAATCACTCATTTGGCTGTGAAATTGTTTAAAGAGACATTTAACCCAGGATGCTGAAGACCATGCCATGTACTAATTCCAGGTACCACCGTTTAAAAGGCTAGGAAGCTCTGGGTGATTCAAACAGAACCTGCCTTGGCTCATTCTTTGTGCAGGCTAGGGTCAGAGTCTTACACAAAGGATATTGCTCATAAGACCAGAAACCACATTGACAAGTTACATGGAACATGAGCCTTCCCAGATCTAAGATACAGATCCTTAAAGCCCCTGAATATCTCCCTGCCCTTCCCATCCCTCTGAGGGATCCTGCTGTTTGCAGTCGCACTTGTAGTTTGAGGTATTAACACTAGAGGTCTCTCCCCACTCATGAGCCTTTCTCCCTGCACACGGTTTCTTTGCCTCATACTCCTGCCTGCTGGGCTCATGTTCTCCCTAGCCTGCGTCACCTACACCAAATGTTAATTGTGCCAAGATTGGAAATACAGAGTCTTGAAACTCCAGATCCTTCACCTGCTCCCTACAGCCATGCCACAATCCATGAAAGGCATGCAAAAAGTACACTTCTCAAAAAGAAGGAAAGAAAGAAAGAGAAGAGAAAGAAAGAGAAAGAAAGAAAGAAAGGGAAGGGAAGGGAAGGGAAGGGAAGGGAAGGGAAGGGAAGGGAAGGGAAGGGAAGGGAAGGGAAGGGAAGGGAAATTTCTTTTAACATAGTACTCCTCTATCTTGCCCCCAACTGAAAAAGAGCTGGCTGGACTGTGAGACTGGTTGGACCCAGTGAGTCACAAAGTCCCTTTTCACCTGCAGTCTACATATCTAGAGTAATAACAGCACGCTGAACGACCACTTTAGTGCCTTAGACTTAGATGTCAGCAGCACCCCCTTGAGGTGTGCTGAGGACAACCCATACAGTGGTACATTCAAGTCCAAGTGGCTCATCCAAGCTCACCCAGACCACCACGTTATGGGTAAGACGTTTTGACAGAGTGGAAGTCAAAACCAAGGCAAATAAAGATAAGGAGAGATTCTACCCATGGCCTAGACCAGAGTTTTTGGTCTAATCCCTCTAGCTCAAGCCCATTTTACAGTGGCCTTCATATGGCACTTATAAAGAGGGAGGTGCATCAAACCAAAAGAAACGTCAGGATGTGTTGAGAGAGGGAGAAGTCCTGAGTTACACAAGCCAAATAGCTCCCGTGCAGAGTTAACATTAACTCTTTGTCCTTTAAATTCTCTTAGACTTGATCCTTCTCATTAGGTATTCCTCCTTCCTGGACCTGAAGGCAGGCTGGGAGGGGTAGAAGAAGAGGCCTCCAGCAGAATTGGGCTGTAGAGCAACCTGGAATTTCACGTGGAAACCAACAATCTTGTGTAGGTTGACTCAGATAAATACCTGCAACTTTATTTTATGCCTGCTTATGATTTGCACAACAATGGAAAATGGAGCCCGGTTAATCAGAAAAATTTAAATTTAAATTAAGCTTTATCTTTCCTTCTTAAAACTTCTACCACTATTACCACTTTCCCTGCCCAATGAATTGAGATTTGTTGAGCATGGCGCCCCAACATGGAAGGCCAGTTTTGTGAAACTGGAGTACAAATATGTTGAACTTGGCAGAGGGTCTTCCAGAAACCTTCACCAAAATAACAAAAAAAAAAAAAAAAAAAAAAAGGCTCTGTACATTATTGACCTTCCTAAGGATTCATCTCACAGTATCTGTTATTTAAAATGTCAAGACTCCACATGCTTCAAATGTGATTCAATTTATAACTTTAAATTCACACAACTTTTCAGCAGCACACAGACTACACTTGTGAAATAAACCCACAGAACCAGAAATGTTGTAAACCTAATGCTTTTGTGGTCATTATTTAGGAAGAACATTACTTGTATCCACTAAATAGATCTAATTACATGACTTAAAACTTTCTGTTCAGGTTAATTTCTAGTGTTCATCAACAAAATATGCTTAGTCTTATTAGAAATGGTCTGTAGCTGTAATGTGAGAAATATTTGCTAGACAGACATCATAATGAACTCCCCAACAGAAAGGCCTCTAAACTCTTGGAATGGTTACAAGGGTGCTACGGTCTCTTTCCTGAAAGCCTTAAGAAGTTGAATTCACTCTCATCAACAAATCTGCTACAAATGCAGCTCTCTGAGAGCTTACCACATAAACCCCCCAAATATTGTTTGGATGATTATCCTGACACCTGTTTTGCATGCATTGTATGAGTGAGTGCGAGGAAGATCGATATGCACACGCATGTTCTTCCCTTCTACTGCAAAGTCCGTGGCATGCTTTGCCACACTTTTTAAAGTGTAATCCTGATGCTATTCACCAATGTTCTGTCCATGGTTCTACTCATAAAGCAGTACTACTTGGAAGGGATGCGCCATCACCCCTCTGGCCTAGAAGCCTCTGGCCTAGAAGCCAGCCAGCCGGGCAGCACACCTCCTGGATGCCCCATCCTCATTGTAATGCTGCCTGAGCCCTGCCTGGTCCCTTGCCTCTCCAAAGGTCAGCCTGAGGTCTGCACGCCACCGCTAATGGGTGCGCGCAGCCTGCTCACCGCTCCTGCTGTGGCAGAGAAACTCAGTCCCTTTACATCTCTCTCTCCCTTGCTCTCTCCCTTCCTCCCTCCTTTCCCGTCTCCTGTGCTTGCTCTCTTTCTCTGCCTTGCAAATGACTCTGAGGAGCTAGGCTGGTGGATGATTTATATTAAGAAAAAAAAAAGCACTCAATTTTTTTTTTTTTTTTTGAACTGGGCTCCCTGAGAGCACTCAGGGCTGCCTCGTTCTCTTCAACGCCTACCTGCTCAACTGCAGGGAAACAAGCTTCTGAAGGCTTTAATGGGATTTCGCCTGAGGCTGTTTTATTAAGATGTCGGCTTTTTCTGCTGCCTCTGCAGCTGACACCATTCACTGTCAGCTGTCCCCTCCCCTTCCCACCCCCACTGCCACCCCCCCCCCCCAACAATGCACCAAATTATTCGCTTCATTTAGTGCTCATGGCTCAGTGTGGGCAAATTGGGAGAAGGAGCCCTACTGGGCCAGATGAACCAGGCAGAGAGGTGAAAAGCCACTGTGCTACTTAACTGGGGGCTTAAAGGGAACAGGGAGGCAAAAAAAAAAAAAAAAAAAAAAAGAGGACTAAATCAATGCCACTGGGGCACACTTCCATTCTATTAGGAAGAATCATATTCAGTATGAACATACCCATTTTGGAAGTGCATTTACATTACTCATTTACATGAAACCTTCGTTTGGGAAAGTCTGTATACAAAGCATGTATAATTATCTACAATATATAATATGTATTGTATACACATTGCAAGGCACTTTGGAAATTATATCATTCATTTAACTATGTATTCATTACAAGAGAAAAAATCAGCATGAATACTTATTAATGAATGAGTATGCTGAATATATATATATATTTTTTTCTACCTTCTAGAGAGGAAGACTTGACTACAAAATGGAAATTAACATTGGTAGTGGTGGTGGTGGTGATAAAGATAGGGGATTTGCGTATCTATATGTGTATGTGTGCATGGAAGGGAAGTATGTGTTTCAGTCATGTTTACAAGATGCAGAATAGTGTTTACAACCAAGCAGTCCATTAATTACCTGCTATGTTCACAGTGGGAATAAATTAAATACAACTCAGTAGTAGTAATGGTCAGGCCGTGGTATCAATGGTGACATCTAATTAGTAGTAAAAAAAAATATGTTTCTATAGAATAGATCTATTAAGTGCTCAGGATATTTTATGAGTAATTTATAATGAGGGATAATGGGGAAAACCTGTCATGACCCCATTTTATGGATAGGAACTCTAGTGGCATAATAGGAAGAGGCAATTGACTCAAGATAAAACAGTAGTTTAGTATCAGATGCTGTGAAAACTACTGTATTCCATTTCTTTCACTTCACTTCCCCAATAAGCTGGTGTAACAAGAATGTTTTTGTTTAGAAGTGATTCACTCACTCAACAAATACTTACTGAGTCCTGATTTTGTACCTTCCATGTACTATCCCATGTGTTTGACTTAAAGTGAAAAATAGAAGGCAAAAATTGTCATTATGTCTGCTCTTATGGAGCTTCTAATTTATTGGAGAGATAGACATTGGTGAAGCAATCAAAACTCTATTTGCTGGAAGGAAAAGATACAATTTAATTCGAACCCTTTTCAGAAGGATTTGAGGCAGTTTGGAGAATCATATTAGGTTTCTCTGAGGAAATGGTGGTGAATCTGATATCTGAAGGATTAATAGGAGTTAACTAGGTGAAGCCAAGTGTGTATGTGTGTAGTAGGGATGGGGGAGGGGAGGGGTGATATACATGTACAGAGGCCCTCTGGCAGGAACAAGAGGATGCTTTTAAGGAAATAATATGGACAAAAACACAAATAACAAGTAGGCAAACAATTCTAAGTGCTCCTGGAGAGGTCATGTTCAGAGCTCAAAGAGTTCAGGAGGTCTTTATATTGAAAGCATTGAAAAGCCTTATGCTATTCAAGAGTTTTAAACTGTGGTGATTTTATGCATGTGTAGTGGGGGGCGTAATTCTCATTAGTAAGAAGGCCCTCTCTCAGCATGGAGAAAAAACAGAAAGGGTGAGAGAATGGCAGCACAAAGATACTTGGTGGAGTTTTTTGCAAAGGTCCAGGGAGAGACAAGGGCAGGTTGAACTTGAGTGATGACAGGAAAGTTGGAGAGAGGCAGACAATGCTGACAAACATGTGGTAAGTAGACTGGCAGGTACTACTAACATGAGGGAGCAATTGAGAAATCAAGGATAGCTTTTAGATTTCTGGCTTGCAAAATGAATGAATGATAGCTCTATTTACTAAGACAGAGGTACATTGGAAGAAGATCAGCTTTAGAGGAAGCAGTCCTTGAGTTTGGTTCTGGACATATATGAGGTGCGGTTGAAACTTTAATTTGCAAAGTACCAAGTATGAAAGCGTTGATGAGCTGTTGGTATCGTCTAGTGCTCGATTGTGGGGAGGCGAAGAGTCCTAGCCTGGAGGTATGTGTGGATTATCTGTGCATTGGTGGTAGTTGCTACAAAGGGAAACTGGTAACATTGATTAAAAGAAATAGAGGAAATACTAGGAATACCAGTATTTATTGGGTAGTTAAAAGACATTAATCCTCAAAGGAAACACAAATAGCCAGAGAAAAAAATAAATCTTCGAGAATAAGTGATGTCAGGAAATTAAAAATTTCAAAAAACGGCAAAGTGCTCAGCAGTTTCAGAAGAGATGTCAGATGCAAAGAAGAAGCCTTACAACCAACCAACCACTGAATTGTGCCATATGCAGCTTGCTGTTTAATGAACACTGCTAGTTCCACAGAACATGAAAGTCCAGCCTAGGAACAGGGACCACTCTCTCAGTTTGCACAGGATGGTCCAAGTTTATATCTATTGTCCTAATACAGGTACCAATACCACCTCTGTCCTTTCAAAGTTATGACGGTTTTGTTTTGTTTTGTTTTGTTTTAGTTATGACTGTTTAAAGATAAAAATTATGAGCACAAATTTTGAGTCTGAGAACTTTTATGTGTTTTTTTACACTTCTCTGTCTTTGAATTGCCTTTCTCTTACTCATAACCAATCTCTATCATTTCTGCCTTACAGATCTAAGGCATGACCACTCTCTTCCATTTCTGCTGTCAATGCTGCAGACCAAAGCACACTCATCTCCTGCCTATACTTTAATAAACAACCTTTCCTGGCTCCCTTCCAATCTATCCATTATATAGAAGCCAGAGTTAACAATTTCATCATAAATCAGATCATACTGCTCCCCTGCAGAAAATAAATGAAAGAATAAATGGTAACCTTCAAAAGCTTTCCATTCACCTTAAAATAAAAACCAAACTCCTTAATATTACCTATAATGTTTACCATGATACTGTATTATACTGATTTTACAGCAATCAAGCTTCATATTATTTCATCTATCTGGTCACTCTCCCCAAACCACAGTACAATTTGGCTCATATAAGACTTTCTGAGTGATGCAGGCCTTCCCGATGTTGTGTGTGTTGTTTCCTTACCTAGAACGATTTGGTCCACTCTTTACTTGGCAAACTCCTTTTCATCTTTGAGATCTAAGTCTGAAAGCTAGGTCCTTGGCTATGTCCCATACAACCACAATCTAAATTAATTTTCCCTGTTATTGTCTTACAAAAGTCTAGTTCTTCTTCCATAGCACCTTTCATAATTACAGTGATAAATGTATTTGAATTTTTACATATTTTACATCTATCTTGTCAGTTGATTCTAATCTCAGTGAAGAGAAGAATAATACCTGTTTTCAATATTATTGTACCTGATAACACCACTTATCACATCTTCTGGGTTCACAAAGTATGTTTCAACAAATATTGATTGTGTCAAATGTGGGCTAAGCACTGTATAATTGTCCAGGTAAGGGCTTTCTGGGTTAATGGGCATTCTAGAGTTAAAAGTTATCAACTAGGGACATCTGGGTGGCTCAGCGGTTGAGTGTCTGCCTTTGGGTCAGGGTGTGATCCTGGAGTTCCAGGATCAAGTCCCACATGGAGCTCCTTGCATGGAGCCTGCTTATCCTTCTGCCTATGTCTCTGCCTCTCTCTCTTCCTGAGTTTCTCATGAATAAATAAATACAATCTTTAAAAAAAGCTTAACAACTAAATATAACTTTGATACAAGTCATGCCTGGGAAATATCAGAAAGGGAGACAGAACATAAAGACTGCTAACTCAGGGAAACGAACTAGGGGTGGTGGAAGGGGAGGAGGGCGGGGGGTGGGAGTGAATGGGTGACGGGCACTGGGGGTTTTTCTGTATGTTAGTAAATTGAACACCAATAAAAAATAAATTAAAAAAAAAGTCATGTCTTGGTTATCAAAAAATGAGTTAAAGCTTATGAATCTCAGATAGAAAGGCAACTGATACATCCCATTTATGATATTATAACTTGAGTTTAGATGTCAAGGTTGTTTGTAAGGAAAGTGTGTGATTGAGTTTTAGGCATATTTTTAAAAGATGGGTGAATGTTTTTTGCATGAACACTCTTAATGTTCTTCTATACTCTAATTCCTGAATACCTTGCCCTCCAAAATAATTCCTTGATTGTTCTCAACTTCCTTGGTCACTTCTAGTAAAAGTCAAGAACATAAATGAGCATCTCCCCAGAATATGAAGCAACTAGACAAAGCCATGAAGCTGCTATAACAACTCTAAAATCCACTGATGGAAAGCCCCATCTTCCTCTGGCCTGAGATAGCATGGCTTTCAGGAATATGTTTATATATGATCCTTCATCAATATTGGGGGGGGAGACACCCATTTCCTGATTTCCAACCCTTAACTCGTCTCTAGATTAGAATCTTGTCTTTCTCTCTTTACTAGGTTAGGGAGGTTGAAAGGCTAAAATAAACTTTATCCATTCCTTTAGTTTGTGCCCCTTGAAGACTATACTTACCTAGAAGGAAAGAATCTGCTCTAACTTTGCCCCTGTAGTTAGAATATTCGTTTGTAATCTGTCAAATACAGGTAATATAGGCTAGATACTGAAAATTCAAAAATGACAGATGAAAAAGGCCAAAGTTCAGGAAAAGAAAAATAACTAGAATATTCATGAATCAATTTGTAGGTAAATAGTTCTCTAGATACCCACAAAAGCATGCAATTCATGTGTATGTGTGTGCATGCGTAAACAAACTCACAAAGCCTAGAGTCTCACTGGCTTATATCCAAAACTAACCTGTATGAATTGGAAATCCTCATCAATGGCCCATTTTTCTTTGTTCTATATTTTCCATCTCTGTGAATAATAGTTCTAACCACCCAGCTAGAAATATGGGTCAGAAATGTGGGTCAAATCCTTGATTTCTCCATCTGTCCCCTACTTTCTACTTGTGTTAGTCCAGTGTCTTCAAGAAACAGACACCAAACAGGATGAAGTATGCAAGATATGAAGGGAAATACCCATAAGAAAATGTGAAAGGGATTGGGATGGAAGACTTATGAGACCTACATGCCACAATGAATGCAAATGAAGGAGAATAAGAGGGAATTGGGAAAGGTGGGAAAGAGGGAGAGAGAGAATTATTTAGTTTGTGTGGAAGCTTCTTAGACTGTAGTACAGTTCTAAATGAACTTTGGCAAGAGGGAATCTCTGAGCCAAAGTCACCCCATCAGAGGAGTCCCGTATCTTCCAGTAATTAGCTGACTTACTACCTCTGATGCACTTAGTTTGGGGCTGGTAGTAGTAAATTATGGGGCATGTGGCATCAGTAAAATGCAGATATGGACTTGAGGGAGCAGCAGCTAGAGTTCTTGGTCAATTACAATCGCAGCAGTTGACCATCTGCTAATCATATCTTAGGGCTGCCATACAATCCTCACTGGAGTTACTTTAGTTCAGAATGTCATCTCTCAACTAGACAAATGCTATAGTCTCATCATTAATCTCCCAGCCTGTAGTATTGCCCACTCCCTAAACATAAACATTTCTCTATACATTTCTCTTCATTATAATTTATCCTCATTACAGCCAAAGTTTTTGGTGATTTTTTCTTTTAATACAAATTTGAGCATATAATAACTGTTTACAAAATTCGATGGCTCCCCAGTACCACCAAGATAAAATCTAAATTTGTTATACTTGACCACCAAATATTCCATGACATGACATCCCTCTTCTAGTCTGATTTTCCAAGGGGATACTTTTTATTTGGCATAATTACTTCTGAATGACTTGCCATTACCAACTCAAATTATTCTCTTGGGTCTTTAAGCTTTGCAGCTACTATTGAGCTATCTGTAATGGCCTCCTCTATTTATTTAAAACTATCTTTTTTTTTTATTTAAAACTATCTTATTTCAAATTTTGACTAATATGTCATCTCCTCGAAGAAGTCTTTCTGAAATTCCAAGGCAGGGTACTCCTTATAGGTACTTCTCATAGAACCCAGAGCTTCAGCAAGCATGTTTTGCCCTGCTCAGTTTATGGTAAATAGCTCTAAATATCTGTTGAACACATGAATAAAGTAATCACATTTAATCAAAATTATAATACAGAAAAAAAGGAGTAACAAACGATAATGAAGATCAGTATTAAAAGTTGGGGTTCAAATGAGTAGCAGACTGTTGTTACTCAAAGTTATAATGCAAATAAAAGAAAGTCTGACAAGGAATGTTCCTAGTCTGAATTAAGAAAAATGCCATATAATATCTGTGATGGGGGTTTTCATATAAACTACAACACCTTTCTTATGAGATTTTTCACTATTTGTTTTTTAGCTTCTGAGTTTGGTGAAAAATGTGTCCAGTTACATATGATAATGAAAATGAAACTTTTCTAGATGTTAAGGCATACATATAGTTGCAGATGTAATATCACATTTAAAGTCTCCATATTTTTCAGGTTGAAGGTGGTTAGGAGTACCTACGTGATAAATTAACATAATATTATATCTCAGATAAAGGAAAAAATTAAATATAATTACTGTTGGAAATTCAGAAATACCATAATTCTGTAAACTCTAATTTCCAAGCATGATGACCATCACTGCAACTATGTTGAGAGCTTATTATTATTTTTCTCCTGTCTCATCAAATCTTCTTTTTTTTTTTTTTTTTTTTTTTTAATTTTTTTTTTTTTAATTTTTATTTATTTATGATAGTCACAGAGAGAGAGAGAGAGAGGCAGAGACATAGGCAGAGGGAGAAGCAGGCTCCATGCACCGGGAGCCCGACGTGGGATTCGATCCCGGGTCTCCAGGATCGCGCCCTGGGCCAAAGGCAGGCGCCAAACCGCTGCGCCACCCAGGGATCCCTCAAATCTTCTTTTTATACTACTTAAAATAACACTGGAAAAATTCAATTATTGTATCAATACTAAATTTTGCTATATCCAGAATACAATTTAGAGATTGGGTAGTATTGTGATTCCTAGCCACCATATTTCTTCATTACTTCTGATAATAATAACAATAAATATTATTATGACAACAATAACATAGCTAACTCTTTTAGGCATGCTACATTTATTTATTTATTTATTTATTATTTATTTATTTAGGCATGCTACATTTAAACTAAACTCTCAGTTATCTGATATTTAGGCAATATTTTTTTTCTTATTTGACATGTGTCACTTGTACAATACGACAATGAATATTGTCATAGGGAAGGCTATTAGATTATAAAAGATGCTATAGTATATTTTCTATTATTACAGTTAGATTAAACAATTTTCAGTTATACAACACATTTCCCCATCACAAAAGATAGAAACTAACTGTAAAGGAAAGATATGTTTTGGAATTAGATAGACTTGGTTGAAACTCAGTTTCATGAACTAAAAGCTTTATGACCCTGATCATTTATTTTTAAACTCTCTGACCCTTAGTTTTCAATAGCCTTACCTGGGTTATCCAGAAAAGGGTAAAGAGGGTATCCAGAGGTTAGGGTAAAGCTGACTTGTTGAAGCTTTACCTGGTGAACCAATCTAAGGGGAGTAAGAGTGAGCAGAACAGAGGTATGAATCAGGGAAGGACAGAAGCAAGTACAAGATGGTACAATATCAATTTGCCCACATCTCCGGGGGGGAAAAAAAAAGGTAGTTGCTTGGTCGTGTGGGAAATCTTCCAGATAGGCTTTGTGAAAATGTTGTACTGCATTTTGGAATAATCCATCGGAAAAATGAAAGGAGAGAGATTTATCTTGTTGATCTTTTCTACCTCTTGATTCTTTGAAACTCACCCAATGGGGCATTAATTTTTCCACTTCTACATTGGCTTTCCTCCACATGGCCAAAGCACACTGCTTCCTATGAGCCCAGAAGTGATAAGGAAGGAATTGACTCTCTGTGAGTTCAGTCTGGATGGACCTGGAATTTGTGCAGCAAATGACACATGTTGTTCTGCAACACAGAACAACAAAGGACAGGAAATGATTATTTACTGTCATAATGATGGCTATGACAGTGATAGCTATAGGCATTTTATACATTCTTTCTTTCTTTCATTTTGACAAGAATTTATTATTCTAAATGTCAGGACTATACCTGCTTGGGGGCTAAAGTGATAAAGCTTCAGATCCTGGTCCCCAAGAGCTTATAGACACGTGTGTGGGTGTGGGTGTGTCTATTTGTCTGTGTGCATGCATTCAGGTCATTAAGATACTCAGAAAAAAATTATTGAGAAAATGTGAACATGAGTTGTTTTATTTGTAAGGATAGAGTGCTGTCTCTTTTGGAAATTAAAAACTGCCTATGTTTCTTATTACATCATAGTTTCAAATATTTCCCATTTCTTTGGGAAATGAAAGTTTTTCTGGATTTATCTCTTTCAGAAAAGAACCATGAGATATAACTATAGAAAACACTGTGCTTTCCATGTCCTTAGTGGGTCTCTCTTTTATGATTTTGGTTTTCTTTGCAGTCACGAGTTAGCACCAAGTTTAGGGTCAAGGTGATTCAGAGCCTACATAATTTTTTGTTGTTGGTTTAAAAGCCCTGAGATGAAGTTTCTTGAGGTTATTAAAACCCCTAGTCTTATAATCCTGAGGGTCTAGTGTTAGGATAAAATACAGTATCAAGGAAAACTGTCTTAGCCTTTCACTTATCTCTAGTCCCTCTTTATGTTCCTCTATCATCTTTTGGGATGTGAACATTATTGGACTTAACAGAGAATTCTACAAAGATAGTTTCTATCTTTAGGGTTAAGACTACCCTCTAGAGTACCTAATATTCTAATATTTCCAAGAATAGTTTGGGAACCTTGGTTAAAACCATACAACTGGGCAGCCCCGGTGGCGCAGCGGTTTAGCGCCGCCTGCAGCCCAGGGCGTGATCCTGGAAACGCTGGATCGAGTCCCACGTCAGGCTCTCTGTATGGTGCCTGCTTCTCCCTCTGCCTGTGTCTCTGCCTCTCTTTCTCTCCCTCTCTGTCTCTATGAATAAATAAATAAAATATTTTTTAAAAAATTAAAAAAAAACCATACAACTATTGAGGGGAAAAAATTAAAAGCCACCTATGGGTCAACTTTTATTTGAGAACGAATAAGTAGAGGAGCAGTCAGCCTACTCTAGCACAAATCAAAACCTGTACCAGTTTACCATCATATTTGTGGAAAAACTCTGTAGTTACAAGATATCAGTGATTCTGTCCCATTATATCTTCTACTTATTTACTATCTTACTACTTTCTCTTATCTCCCTAACTGCTTGTCAAAGAAAATGCATCAAGTGTTTAAATAAAGCCAAACCTGTAAAGAAATAAGTTCCTGATTTTTTTTAGGTCTGTGTATTACATTTAAAATTCATTGCTGGACCGAGAATTGAAAACAGAATGTTATGACTTTTTTCACAAGTATTCAGACTAATTTACAGATAGGAAGTAATGTAGACTCTGATGGAATTGTCTATTTTGTATTCTAATTTTGAGGATTTTTCCTTTATTATTATTGGAGCCTATTCTATCATGGAGTAACTAGGTATTGCCCCCAAACATTGTCAAGATAATTTCAGATGTGGAATTGGGGTGCATCTAGATGAAAAAGAGTGGCATGAAGGGCAAAGTTTCTCTGAGCCAGAGTGAAGGCACAATAGACCCATGTGATGAGAAAAGGGATTAAAAAGGGAAGAACATGATTAAATTTAGGCACATCAGCTCCAGTGTATTTCTTTCATTGTGGAATGAGGCTGTAAGTTAACAAGTTAAAATCCTCTGAGTACCTGTCATTCCTTGGTCAAGAGTTGATTGTTCATGGAGACATCGTCATCTGTTGGCCACTAAGGTACGGAGGAATGCCTGTAACAATTCTGCCTTAGGCTTTGAGAGAAAAACTCTTTCTAATAGTAACTCATTAAAATGTTCTTCAGTTTACTGAAAGAGTTAAGGTCTTCCTCAGCCCCTAATATTCAGAGAGAGTGTGGGGTCCAGGAATAATTGGGCCCTCTGAAAATTATCTGTTCAATTCTATAGTGAATATATTTTAAATTACTTCAAGTGAAGGAGAACAAATTAGTCCACATAGAGGTTCATATGAGATTTAAAATAGCTGTGGTTGCATCTTGTTCTTACTATATAACTTTATGACTTTGGATAAGTTAATAAAGTTAAATAATATTATCATCAGCTTTAACAGCTTAACACGCATAGGAATGGACACTACTGGGATAGTCCTAAGGCAGGACTATTTTATTACCTTTTTTTTTTTAACATGTCCCTATCACTGATCATGGTTGCTATGCCAGAAGTACTCCAATTTCAAATGTAATACTTTTATATATCTTCCATGGCAGATATGATGAAGAGAGATAGAGAAAGAAAGGCAACTCTAAGAGAACCTTGAATCCCAGGTACAATGCAAATTAAAATATAAACTGATTCAAAAAAGGCATATTTAAAAATTATAAGGTGGCATTTTTAAAACATATTACTACATGCTAGAGATATATGGAGTCTAGGCTGAACTTTTTGTCTGTATATATTAATCCACTAAACACATCAAACTATCACCATCACTCATATACTGTAAACTCATGTGTGCGAAAACCCTGTTCTGTAATGGTGATTCTAAACCAGAGACATTGGCAATGGCTGAAATTGTTTCTTACCATCACAACAAGGGGTGGAAGATGTCACTGATCTAATTGGGTAGAAGCCAATAATACTACTAAATAAACAACCCACAATGCACAAGACAGCATACTAGAACAAAGAATTATTCAGTTCAAAATGTCAATAGTTCTTGGGTTGAAAAACCTTACGCGTTATACTTAGGTAATACAAAGTAATGTAAATCCCTCCCATACACACACACACACACACACACACACACACAAAGCTACAACATTCTAGGGAAAACACAGAAACAAAGTAAACAAATGATTATGTAAGGTAATATATAGACAGAGTGCTGGTTTAGTAATAGAAACAATACATGAAGATGTTGCCCAGGAGGGAGTTGTGACAGAGGAATTGGCAGCTTGGAGAAGCTCACCCTGGTGAGGTCTTAAAGAAAATTTAAGACTGACAAGCAAAGATCAGGGCTTAAGGCCAATAACACCAATCTGCAGACATATCCTCAGGTATGAGGGGGAGCAAGTTTACCAGGTGACTAGAAGGGAGGACTAAATGGGTGGAAGGTGATATTAAAAGTAAAAAATGTGACTTCTGGTTTCGGCTCAAATCGTGATCTCATGGGTCGTGAGATCAAGCCCTGCATCGAGTTCTGCACTCAGCTGAGAGTCTGCTTGAAGATTCTCTCCCTCTGTCCCTCCCCTCACACTCTCTCTTTCAAATGAATAAATAAAACTTTTAAAAAATAAAATAAATAAAAATTATGGCCAAAACATTAAGAGTACTCTACATTACTCTAAGAAATGTAGGTATCAGGAACACGTAGGTGGCTCAGTGGTTGAGCATCTGCCTTTAGCTCAGGTCATGATCCCAGGGTCCTGGGATCAGGTTCTGCATTGGGCTCCCTGCATGGAGCTTGCTCCTCCCTCTGCCTGTATCTCTGCCTCTCTCTCTGTGTCTCTCATGAATAAATAAGTTAAAAATCTAAAAAAAAAAAATTAGATATCAGTGTAAAAAATTATGGAGAATCATAAAAGGTTTTTAAACAGAGAAATGATACAATACTAACCAACTTTCTGTTTCACAACTTCCTTCTTTTTTATTTTAGTATATCATAGTAGTTCGCCAAAGTTGTGTCTAGTTCATCTTTCTTTAAAACCATTTTTGTTACCTTTTGTTTGATTGAAATGATCTGAGCTATATATATAAATGCCAATTGGACCTTTTTAAGGATCTGCCAATTCATTTGTTTGATCCCACATCCAAGCAAGATATGTATCTTAATTTTTTAAAATATTCTTTTATTTATTTTATTTTATTTTTAAGATTTTATTTATTCATGAGAGAGACAGAGAGAGAGAAGCAGAGACACAGGCAGAGGGAGAAGCAGGTTCCATGTTTTTGAGCCTGATGTGGGACTTGATCTGGGGACTTCAGGATCACACCCTGGGCCAAAGGCAGGCACTAAACCTCTGGGCCACCCAGGGATCCCTTCTTTTTTTTTAAAGATTTTATTTATTCATGAGAGAGACACAGAGAGACAGAGGCACAGAAACAGAGGGAGAAGCAGGCTCCATGCAGGCAGCCAGAAGTGGGACCTGATCCCGGGACTCCAGGATCACGACCTGAGCCAAAGGCAGAAGCTCAACCACTGAGCCACCACCTTCTTACCTACTTGCATTATTTTTGTTATATTCTACTTTATATTATAGCTATTTCTTTTATTTGTTTTTGTATTCAGACTAAATTCCTGATGGCAGAGAGTAGGGCTTATCCATCCCGACCATTTCAATATTTTAACAGCTCAGTGAAGGTTTTCTGACTGAAAGCCTCTGGGGACCAAGGAGAAAGTACACTCTGGAATTCTGGGAGATATGCAGCAGGAATTCACTTACCATTTGTCTATATATAATTTCTTATTATTTTCTGAATTCCAGTGTCTGTGATGATACTTAATCAATCATCAATAGCCAAATAGTGCTAACCTTACATTAGAGTTGATAGTAAGGGAAAGAAGGAAAAAGAAGAGAGGTAGAACTACATGAAAAGTCACAGGCAAAGATACCGACAAAAGGTTCAAGTAGTTATGTGCAAAGATGCAAAAATGATTTTCCATTAAAAAAATGTTTTTAAGTCTTACATGGAAGCCTAATTAATAGAATGGAGTCAGTTTTTCAGAAGTGATTCTTCCCTACTTCTTCCCACTCTCCACTAGAACTCTAAGAACTCCCCCCATTTATCTATGATTCAACTGTGAAGTTAAAAACCAACTGACAGAGCTCCCGACAGAAGCAGAACATTTTCATTTCAGTCCCATGCATCCCCTTAAAAAGATGGACAGTATGGTATTTCTTTTCATATTCCTTCCCTACTTTGGTCGCAGACCCAATCTGAGGTCAATTTTATATCATACAAGTTTATATTTTTCCTCTTAGGTAAAGAGACAGTGATATTCATTCTTAAGTAGAAAATTGAAAAGAGCAAGTAGCTCTGTTTCTCACTAAGAAGATCAAATTAGTTATATTGAAATGACCAATTTATTTTGCCTAAGGAAATACCCAGCTTTCATGTATATTACATGAGTATAAATTAGAGTTTTTCTGTGCAATTACAGAGTTGTTGACTTCACTATTTCTAGAAAAGTAGTATTGCTGCACCTTTGGAAAATCTGAATCAGATCCTAGTGGTCATGTGTTTTCTCAGATGTAGGCTGATTATTCCCCTTGTACTATCACTGATTGCTCCTACAGAAAGACAACTGGGATATAGGATCTTTATCTAAGTGGATTGTCTTCTACCTCTAAACCCATTAACACAGCACAGATAAAAGGCCTGGGATAAAACATATTACATAGGTATGGAGATGTAGCAATCCTTAGAAGCTAACACTCATTTGTTGTATGTGCTTTCAATTTCTAAGATCATGAAAAAACTATCAAATTTTATTTTGGACTTAACAAATGGAATCACAACTTATGTTTTTCAATGTGCATGGTCTGCAGTATGTTTTTGCATTTCTAACAGTTACTATTGTTTTATTCCTTTGAGAAATTAAGACTCGCTACAGGGAACAGAGGAAGCATGTTTCCCTCCAGATTTTCTTCTTGAACCCATTGGGATCTACTTTTATGTAGCAATTACCGAAAGTGTGCAAGATCATATAACAATGGAGACCTTTAGTGAAAATAAACCTTTAGATGTCTCTGGTGTTCCCTCTCTCAATCACTATTTAAAGAAGCTCCTGGAGACTCCTGGCTGGCTCAATTTGTAGAGTATGAGATTCTTGATCTCAGGGTTGTAAGTTCAAGCCCCCCATTAAGTATAGAGATTATTTAAAAATAAAATCTTTGAAAATAAATAAATAAAATAAAGGAGCTCCTGGTTCTATGATTATAAGTGAGACTGTGTTATTTCTTATCCCCAACCTCAAGAGACAATTTAATGAAAATTGAGAAATAGAGGGATCAGGACAAGTTATCAATGAGTTTAACTTAATGGCTTTTAGATACTCATTTATTTATTTATTTTTTCTTTTTTTTTCATTTATTTTTTTTTAACTTGATCACCTTATCTATGATTCATACCATGCCAGTTTTAGTTATAAAAGATGAGGTAGCGAGTGATCTTGTCCTTTTCAAAAACACACACAAAAAATGCTTTGTCTTTGATTTCTTTAAAAACTGCATATGATTTTTCATCTGGTTCTTCCTCTCCTTCTTTCCCTTAGATTTCTTAGTAGTTTTATTTGTACTTTTGTGCAGAGACCTAGAAGAGAGGGAAGTAATATCAACCAAGCTTCAGCACTATTTAAAGTCCTAGTTTGCTATAATCTTGTAGCAGTGTATATACATATTAAAATTCATTTCATCTCTAATCTCTTTCAATTAAAAAGACAGAGTTGCCTTCAGCTTTATGAAATTTATGATATGAAACACCTTAGATATGCTAAAACTGTTAAACTGAATTTTATTTAGTATTTTGATTATAAATTACGGAAATGGTACATTAACTCCTTTCTGAGGCTAAGATTAAAAAGGCTCCATTTATTTGCTGTTGTTGTAGTGTTTTGCAACATATGTTATATTTATAATTGCCTTATTAAATCTTATACATTGTAAGTGATAATCATATTGCCCAGAGCTATAAAATCATCAAAATATATAATGGCATTTTAAGTTGTTGTATCTACAAATGGGAATTTTTATTTTTAGCTTTTTAATAATGTTTTCAGCTGAGTGTTGGAAACAGTCATCAGCTATTCAGAAGGGAAATATTATTTCCACTAAGTATTTGGTAAGTGATATTAAGAGGAAATCATAGTCAAGTCTCAGCCAGATAAACATGGACATTACAGAACAATTCTACTATAGAAAAGAGCTGAATATAGGCCATGATTTGATGGGGATGACACAGAGAGAATCAAGTTCATGAAGCTAGGTCAAGCACCACTCTCTCTACTGACAGACTCTTCCTTTCTTAAATACTTAGTTATGTTCATGAACTCGAATTGCCCAGTTTTATGGCTCCTTCTCTCCTTCATTCACTCCTCTTTTATTTCTTGAAGGGGATTTTCTTAAGGTTTTGTCCTTGAAACTCTTCTCTCTTTTCCATCAACACAACTTTAACAATCAATAGAACTTTTCAATAGCATTATCTAAATGCAAAAGTGAATCCTAAATTAGTAATTTACTTTTGGCCCAAATATCTTTCCCAAGTTCCAAAGAAGTATAAACCATGGTTGGTTCCATACATTCTCTTGGAATTTCTCCTGATGCCTTATTTTTGTTTGTGATGTCCACAAACAAACTCATTATCTCCTCTAAATAAACTCCTTATTCTAGCCTATTAATAATTTCAAAAGTCTTACATTGACCACTGCACAAAAACATCTCCGGATTCAAAGGCAGATAGGGATTTTGACTCAGACTCAGTATAAAATTTCCTTCACTTAAGTTTACCACCAAGCCAGCCATCTAGCAATTGAAGGCATAGACAAAATAAAAAAACTTGAACAACAACAAAAAAAATCAATAACACAAGTAAGTGGGCACAGTCTCCAGTGCCTCTTCCTCTTCTATATGGAAACATAATTAAATTCTGGTCTTCTGAGCATTCTAGATGAATTCATCAGGTCAGGAAAGCCCAGGACCAAAGTTTGTATTCCTTCCTTCTGGGGGGCTAGAAAAGGTACCTTTCCCACAGTAAAACTTGTAATTTATTCTTCTTATTTTATCACTGAGCATACAGTAATCTTGTCCAAGGCTTTTCTACCACAGGGACTGTCACCCTGCCTGGTTGTCACTCCAGTTTATAGCTTTGAAATCATCTTTGCTTCTTCCCTCTTTATTGTCTCCATATCCAATTAATTTCAAAGTCTTACTGATTCTACTTCCACACCGACCAACCACCTTTCCCTCTCCTATTTTGAAATTCCATCTTTCCAATTTAAATAATTAATATCGCCAAATGCCAGAAGTAATAAGCCTCACCAGGCATATAAAAACATTACTTAGAAAGACCAGCTTGTATGCCTGGAAACGTATTATTGTTAAAATTAGTTTTTATATGCTGGCAGTACATGGGAAAAGAGGAGCCCCACTAGTCCCTTAGAAACAGGATTTGTGTCTCTGTATTGACTAATGTAGAGTAAGTGCTCCTAAAATACCATTGAATTAAACTCAGACGTGTTCTAATTTATCTTCTGCAGGAATATTTCACTAATTGAGAATGCACTATAATAAATCCATGGCTTCCTTAGTGAAATATCATTGTATGGGAGGTGTGGATTAATGAAGAAGAAACAACATGTTAAAATGTATGAAAAACAAAATAAAACTTTACTTGTTGGATATATTTTTTTTTTCAATAGAGATCACAGCATACCTAAAACAGGTGGGACTGAATTGTAAATATTTACTGGAGTCTCAAATGACAGACAATCCTTATTTATGAATGTTCAGCATAGGAAAAAATAAATAAAGCCATGAAGTATGAATCTGTTATTTCTATTCCACCCTCAGGCAGAACCCAAGACCCATCCTAAGTATATCTCTGGAGTATGCAAAGTTTGTCTTCATGATCCAGACAGGTGTATTCTTCCCTATTTGATGCAATCCATATCCTGCTGAAGAAAGAACAATGGAAAAACTACCCAGCATGTGTTTTTCAAAGAACACATCTGGAAAAGTGACTGGGAAGAGATGATGGATAAGACTGGAGAATGTGCAATCCTTAAAACTCAAAACTTTTGCATTGGAATGTGTTACATATGTATTCACACAGGCATTCATATGAAAAACCAAAAATTAAAACTGCAAAATTTAGGCTCCCTAAAGGCTACTTTCAGTGAAAAAAATTCCCTTTTAAAAACATGAGATATGGAAACCACCACTAGAAAGAGACATTATCCCTTCAAATCTTCTGTTTTGCTAGAACATTCTGCAAAGAACCTAAAGGAAACATGTGGACATATCTGGTTAAACTGGACCTTGGGCAAGCAAGGCTTTGGGAACAGGAGATGAGAATCAGAAGGCCTGCACTAAAAATGTACTGTTCTTGTTTTCCATAAACTGAAGATGAGCAAAGCCTTCTGAATAGTTGAAGAACTGAGCTGGGGGAATGAAGTAGGTGGTAGGAGAAAACCAAACCAAAACAGCAAAAAAATAAAACCTAGGCATTGCAGAGAAGCTCTGTACTAGAAGTCAGTCATCCTGGGTTTTTACTAATTCTACTATTAATGAAATGTGTCTCTAGGAATAGCTTTCTTCCCTCCTGGGCCTTCTGTGTATTCATCTGTGGAAAAAAAAAAAATCAGTGGAATTTGATCTTCAAGGATCTTCCAGGACCAACCTTCTAGAAACCACAGCCTAATGTTTTTCTAAGCCAGGGATGATCTGGCATTCTGTCTTCATCCATATTGGGCTCTTTTTCCTAATATAACTCCTGGTTCCTTGGCAGACTTTAGGCCTAGAGAGTGGAAACAGGAACTCAAAGGAGAAACCTCCATCTACAGAGGAGGTCTTCACATTCATTGTGAGATTTGAGGATTATTAAGAGAAGTCTTAGACCAGTTACATAATCTATGGCCCATCCACACAGTGAAGTAAAAAGATAAGGCAAAGATCACTATATACTACTACAACACACTGCTCAAGACCTATCACTAAACCAAAAGAGCAAGGTGTAAGAGAATATGCAGTATACCATTATTTTCATCAGGAGATAGATATACATTTATGTTTATGTTTTCAAAATGAAATGCCAGAAGTAAACCACAGGTTAATAAAATGCAAGCAAGAGTTCTTTGAATGAATCTTGATTATCATTTTCAATTTGGAACTATATAAATATTTTACATATATATTTAAGTATATTTAATAAAACATAAAATTGATCTCCAAGAATTAAAAAGACACTAGAACAAATTAGCCTAATTATATTTCAAATTGGAGGCCAATATACACACAGAAAATTATTTCAAGTGATATCAAAAAATAGCGATTTGTCTATACTAAGGACCAGACAAGAGCACACCCATACATATAGTAAACCTAAAATGCAGTCATTGGGTTGTTGTGGCGATTGGGGGTTTATGCTAATATAATTGAGAACTAAAGTTTTCAGAGTAAAAAGAGATGCAAACAAAATCAAACCAATTAATGGATGAACTCACACTAATCTAAAATATATCCTATGGGTCCTAGATTCCAGCCTCAGGGCCATTCTTATACTTATACTTTCAACTTTATTTTAAACTCTAAGAAATATGCTTATTAGATTAGTCAAGGTCAATGAGGAATGCTTGATTAAATGGGAGAACAGAATAGCATATTAGAAATATGTATGGTGGCTATCAGTTTTGCACATATATCTTGTACTAGGTACTGTGCTAAGAGCTTTCCAAGCATTCTTTCATTAAATCCTCCCCAAAATCATAGAATGTAGGTGCAATTATGATCCCCATTTGCAAGCACTAAGCTCTACAGATTTTGGGTAAATGTTGATGTGGAAAGCAAACAAGGAGTTTAGTGTAAAGTAATTGAAAAAACTTTGGTTCTAGACTTAATTGAATGTGAAACTGAATTTTATTTGTAAACATTTATTTATTTATGTTACTTAAACACTTCAAAACCTTGATTTCCTCAAAGTCAAGAGTAAATATTTTGATATTTACACAGGCTTAACCTGGGAATCTAAGCTGGCTGATTTGCCTCTTCTGGGAATAGGTAGTAGAGTTTTAGTAGTGAAAAGAAAATAGCTAATAGTCATTGCTTTAAGTTATTATCTATGAAGTTTTACCTATATGTAAAAGGTTAATTGTAAGAATTAACCTCAAGAATAATTTCTACCTGTTTAATAGTTTTCTTCCATGAAGACCCTAAAGAAAATTTCCTGCAATGGCTTTAGATATCTTCTTCCTATGAAATGATCAAGTACCCAGGAGATCTAGATTCTAGTAAAATATACAAGTTGCTAGTAAGTTCAAGTGGAGGAATGGGCATGAAGTAGCTGAAATATGTAAAGAAAATTCATTTCCTTTCTTCAAAGAGAAATTTGGCTTTTACCAAAAGAGTGCTAAGACTACTGAAATTCCTTCTTTCATCACAATTATCTACTTCCCATGGATTCTTTCTCATCTCCATCTTCTTGCAGGCTTGGCTCCTACCATTTCTTTTCTCTTGCTTTCTCTGTGTCCCTTCTCTACAGAATATAAAAAGAGACACCAGTATAAAAAAGCATGGTCTATTATAAAATCTTTAAATCTTTTTTTATTCCATGTACTTTACATTAATTCCATCTGTTGACAGCTACTGGCTCATTTCTCCATGTTTTTCATAGCAAAACTAATCAAAATTGCATTTTTCTCCATCTCCAAATATCATTTTTTCATCTTTTCCAAATGGACTTCTATGTCCACAGATCTATAAAATTGCTATTGAAGGTAGCTAATAATTCTAAACCGATAATAATTAATTATAATCAATAACTCCAATGGTCAGTTTTCTTCCCTCTGTGTATTTCATCTTTCATCATTATTTCACACATCCACATCATCTTCTCCTTGCCAAACCTTAGGTACCATTGGAGGTAGAGCATTTTGGAGGATTTTGATTTCATTTGATTAACAGTGAGGTGCCTTATAGACTAATGGCCTTCTTGCTCTTCCCACTTTCCATTTTCTCTACCACCTTATGTCCATGCTCCAAACATACAGGTTTTCCATTTGTCTAAGGCCTACTCTTCCTTCAAGGATTGTTTCAATCCTATCCTCCTCTATGTGATTACCTTTGTCCTACAGTTGTGATATTATTCATACTACTATCTATTTGGTGTTTACTATATGCTATCATGTACTGAGTTGTTTTTGAAGCACATATTCCCTACCTATTATCTATCTATCTATCTATCTATCTATCTATCTATCTATCTATCTCTCTTCTGTCACTCCATCCATCCAACCTAGACATAAGTTTCTTTGTACAAAAGTTTTACTCTTAACCTTTCTGTTTTGTTCCATGTGAATATATACAAAACCATTTGCAGAAAAAGATCATTTTTCCTGATTGTACTGTAGTGTCATATATCTCATAAATTGAGTACACCTTTGAATTTGTTCCACTATAATTAATAATGCTGTAATAAACACAGGGGTCCATGTATCTTTTTGCATTAGTGTTTTCTTTTACTTTGAATAAATTCCCAGTAGTAGAATTGCTGGATCATATGTTATTTCTATTTTTAATTTTTTGAGGAAACTTCATGCTCTTTTCCACAGTGGTTGCACCAATTTACAGTCCCACTAATATTACATGAGGATTTCCTATTTGCTACGTATAAATCTTCACCAACACTTGTTATTTCTTCTCTTTGTGATGCTAGCCATTTTGGCTGGTGGAAGGTGACATCTGACTATGGTTTTGATTTGCATTTCCCTGATGATTGATAATGTTGGCCACCTTTTCATGTGCCAGTTGACCATTTGTATATCTTCTTTGGAAAAATGTCTATTTGATCCCTTGCCCATTTTTTAGTGCATTTTTTCTGGTGTTAAGACGTAGGAATTCTTCATATATTTTGGATATTATCCTCTTATCAGATATATTATTTTCTGACCCCATTCTGTATGTTGCCTATTCATTTTGTTGGTGGTTTCCTTTGCTGAGTAAAATCTTCTTATTTTGGTATAATCCCAATAGTTTACTTTTGCTTTTGCTTTCCTTGCCTGAGGAGGCATATCCACAAATATATGTTGTTAAGGCCAATGTCCTTGCTCCTATGTATGTTTTCTTTTAGGAGTTTCATAGTTTCAGGTTTTACATTGCAGTATTATTTATAATAGCCAAGATATGGATGCAACCCAAGTGTCCATTGATAGATAACTGAATAAAAAAGATGTGATATAATATATATATATTTATATAAATAAATATATATTGTGCTAAGTGAAATAAGTCAGAGAAAGACAAATACCACATGATTTAATTTATATGTAAAATCTAAAACAAAAGAAACAGAAAACAAAAACAGATTCATAAATATAGAGAGCAAAGTGGTAGTTGCCAGAGGATAGGGGGATGGGGAATGGATGAAGTAGGTGAAGGGGATTAAGAGGTATAAACTTCCAGTTATAAAACAGTAAGTCACAAGGATGAAAAGTACAGCATAGGGGATACGGTCAATAATACTGTAATAACATTGTGTGGTGACAGGTGGGAACTACAGCTGTGATTAGCAGTATGTAGTGTATAGAATTATTGAATCATTGTGTTATGTACCTGAAACTAACATAACATTGTATGCCAACTATACTTCAATAATAAAAATTTTAAAAATAAATGAAAAGTAAAGGAATGGAAAAAGATATATTATGCAAATATTAATAAAAAGGCAAAAATCTCTGTTAATATCATGCAAAGCAGACTACACAGCAGAGAAAATTACTAGAGACAAATTTTGTAATAATGAAAATATCAAGTCATGAAGAGAGTATAGGCTTTCTGAATGTGTATGTGACAAACAAAAGAGTTTCAAAATACATGGAACAAAATGTCACAAGCCAAAAGAAGTAGGCAAATTTACAGTTATGGTTAGGGATTTTAATAGCCAAGTCTGATAAAACTAGTAGAAGTCTGTTATCAGCTGACAGAACCACTAGAGAATAAATAAGCAGTGAGAAAGGACCAACAGCATTATCAACCTAGAGAATATGAGTATGAGAAAGCCTTGTGGTGAAGATACATCTATCTTGATTGTGGGGATAGTCACACATACAAATTACACCTGTGATAAAATTGCACTAATCAACAGACACACATAACACACACAAAAATGGATGCACAAAATAACTGACTAAAAAAATCTGAAAAAGCTCTATGAATTGTACCAATGTCAATTTCCAGGCACTGATGTTGTGTTATAATTATGCAAGACATTAGCATTGGAGGAAGCAAGGTGAAGGGCTCACACAGAACCTTCCTATACATTTCTTCGAAATGTAGTACAAACCTACAATTATTTCAAGGTAAAATTTTTTTTTCTTTTTTATAAAAGATTTTATTTATTTATTCTTGAGAGAGAGAGAGAGAAAGAGAGAGAGAGAGAGTCAGAGACACAGGCAGAGGGAGAGAAGCAGGCTCCATGCAGGGAGCCTGACGTGGGACTCGATCCTGGGTCTCCAGTATCACGCCCTGGGCCTAAGGCGGTGCTAAACCACTGAGCCACCGGGGCTGCCCATAAAAGGGGTTTTTAAGGCAGAAAAAAAAATTAAAGAATATGTACAGAATGGTACCAAAATCCCAAAATCCCAATCCAACTGTTGTCTTTCCAGGTTTTACTCACTACCCTTATTCATTGAAAGAAAACTGAGGTTCATGGAAAGCTCATTAGTCTTTCCAAAGTCTTCCATCAATGGGAAACTGAGTAATTTTTCAAATATTCACATAACACAGAGAAGGAAATGTTCTACTAGTAAATTTTTATTTATCCAAATGTCTTTCACAAAGACATCTCAATTTTTACCTCTATATGCTAGTGAAGATATTCATAAAATAGTGATCCATTGACAATTAAAACTTTCTAAAGCAAATAACAAAAATTCAAAAGACGCAAATCAAATAAGGCTGCCTTACAGATATTATGCCATGAAAATCATCAAACTTAACCAAGCTTTTGTCTTTAGGTAGAATCGGTGGCAAAGTGTAACTTTTGGAAAGCGTGAAAGAAATACAACTTGCTTTAATCCTTGCAGGGTCATGTCTAGTTTTAGCTGCAAGCTCAATGGAAAACATGTTCACAACCCTATTTTAAAAATAAATAAATATTTACATAACTTTCCATAGTACTCTTTTCTCTGTAGAGATCTTTCATACATAAAATGTGACTTTAAAAATTTTTGAAGACACATTTTGCTCAAAAAATTTTAATGGCAATTTGGTGACATGTTCAGCCTTTCCTTTTTAATATTTTTAATTTTATAAAATAAATCATTTAAAAGGCAAGTAAGCTCAAAAATATTCTAACAAAAATAACTCAAGCCTCAAACACTCTATAAGAATAAAGACAGAACTAAGATCTCTATAAATCAATCTATCCAATAATCCAGAAACTTACATAGTAATTTGAAATTTTTGCATAATCTATTTAAAATTTTAATTTGCAGTTACAAAATTTTCCCTTCTCTGTAATCTATATTCATTTTTAAAAGTCAGGCTGAACAGAATCCTACAATTTCATAAATTATCAAGCCATTTAGGATGCATAATTAATTGGATTGTTCTGTGCCATATTTATGAGGGTTTATTCATGCACAGTATGAGATAATCATAAATTATTTTGTTAACAAAATCTCAAGAGACTTTTTAAAGAGCTTTCCCTTGAGTAGCTTCCCTTGGTATGACTGCTGTCTGATTTCCCCACCCCCTTTGGTTAAATCAGGAATGAGCTATTTATTACTTTATAATTATAAATCTAATCTGAAAAATACTGAAGCAATCTGCAGAGGAGGTGCAAAGCAATCTTGGGATTCAGAATTTCCAAATGTTTAAAACAATTTAATGAAGAGAATGAAAGGGTATTTGTAGATCTGATGTCTATATTTATATTTAAGTTTATCCATGAGTTGCTGCTGTATCTTTATCTGAATTTCTTGGCACAAAATTTATAAAAGCCCTGAGGTTTTTAATAATTTTTCTGAAGTAACTTTTTAAAATCATAGGTCCAAGCAGAGTTCATGACCATAAATATGAGAAATAAAAGGGAAGTTTTTTCCCTAAAAAATATAAGGCCAACACACATCAAATGATATTTAATTGGGACTGGAAATACTCCAAGTTTGACTTTCAAAAAAAAGCTTTGATTTACAATAGTTCATGTTGGGCTCATGTTGAGCCTGCCAAAAATCCAAACTAGATCAGAGTCTTTTTTGAAATAAACACAAGCTTAATCTGCTGTAGGTATTTTCAAACTCCCACTGCTTTAGTTATAACATCATCTGTTACTGAATGATTTATAAATCACCCTCTATAGACAAATTTCTACAAGATGGAGGGTGAGATATTTTAACCCGAGGACATAAGGACACATCTAACTCATACATTAAAGCCACATTTAAAACAACTCTTCTTGGAAACAAACAAAGACATTTCCTGCCCATGTTTTCTCAGGGCTGTGATTGTATCTGAAAATGTACAGTAACCTAAAATGTTCCTCCCTTGTTCCTCAGTGAACAGTCAATAAATGGTCATTATTCTCATTGCCCAGTGCTAGTGGAAGACATTACTTGGAGCCTACTGTGTGACAGGCTCTCCATCATGTGCTTTCAGAGAAAAATTCAAATTCTGGGCTCTTAGTTTAGAGCAGGGGGCTTGAATACCAGTGTCTGCATTCAGCTCCTGTGGACCTTGGTCAAGTTACCTAAACATTCTGTGCCTTACCTTCCCCTCTGATAAAATAGAGATAATAATAGTGCCTGATTTTTAGGACTTTCCTGAAGAAGAAATAAGTTAATACACATAAATGCCTTAAAACAGTGCCTGGCATGGGAGAATTTATTAAGTATTAATTACTATTGCCATTTTTACCATCATTTTATCCCTTTTACAGAGGATAAACCTCAAGTTCATTTATTTTCCCAAGGTTATATAACATTTGAATGCTGGCTTATCTGACACCATGAACTTTGTGTCTAATCCCTTTACATAGCCTCTTGGCAATATAGCTCATTGGTCCACATGGGGACAAAAATTTATTTTTTAAAATAAGACTTTTCCTTGTTATATTCTCTGACATTCATCCTTTAGCTAATTTTGAACTTCAGCAGATCTAAAAAATAATTGTGCCTATGAACTTCAGTGGAAGATATAACCTACCCAATAATCTGTATAAATTCTCAGGGAAATCATTGAAAAGGGAAACTAGGTTACAAGCTTCTGTTGTATTTATAGGAGCAGATATATCTCCTAATCTTGTGAAAATTTCTGTGCAATGTTGTTGCATCTAGATAAAGTAGTTGAATGGGTAATTAAAGACAGTAGCAAGTCAAAGTGAAAACTTCTTATATTTAATCTTTAATCTAAATTTTTACATTCACAAAGAAATATCTGCTGACTTCATCTGTAGAAAGATGACTTTTATAACAATAATACAGGTCTGAGACAGACTCTCAAGTTTCAAACCTTCATTCTGCCTGTCAATCTTGGATAAGCATTTACCTGAGCCTTTCATTACACCTACCAGGTAGATTTCTGTAAAAATTAAATAGGTAATGCTTATCATGCCTCTAAAGCCTAACTTATCACAGAACCTGAATATTTTCAAACACCCAATAACTATCAGCTGCTACTATCAGTGGGGGGATGGTGTTGTTATTATTTATGTCATGCTAAGTAGTCTTAACTCAGACTGTGTCTCTTCCTAAGCCCATTACAAACATGAACATGATCTATTCAAACAAAAATGGGACTTCCATGGCTCTTAAGAAGGAAAATTGATAAATCCCTTATGTCAGCACACGGGTAGAGCTATAAGAGAGATTCTCCAGTAAAAAACATCATATATCTGAAACAACAGGAAATAACTATGTCATAAAGCAAAGCTATTTTCTCCATGTTACAGTTCAGCTCAAAAAACTTAAGCAGCTGAGTCTATTGTGATTGCAGATCTAGCCTGTAGCATCTGAGAACCTGCTTCAGAGAGGAGGATCATCCACAGTTTTGAACCCCTCCAGGGTTTTGTTGTATCAGCGCAGTTAGAGAGAGCCCTATAGAAACAGGCAAGGTAAATGTCCCAAGACAAAATATGAGGAGACCTTAAGAAAGGAATGCAGAACAATTAAGTTATTTGCTGGCTTGTTGGTGGCAATTGTGCAATAATGGGCTGAAATCTAATTATTATTATTAAGCAATCATATAGCACTTTATTTTTGCAAAGTGCTTCACAACAATTTTTTATTAGATATTCATCACAATAACCCTGTAAAGGAGGTCAGAATATCTCCAAGGAAGAAAAGATGAAGCTATTTTTTTTTCCTGAAACATCTTACAATAAAATGTTCTAATTTTCCTAACGCTAAACATAAAAGTTTTATGTCGTGATTTGTTTTGGTGCTCTAACACGCGACCTGGTTTAATAATGTGCAATTTGGAATCACCCTGCTTCTTAACTGTCTCATGCAATAGCTGAGAAAGTCCTGCACCCTCGGGGACAATGCAAATAATCATAGAAATTAAAAATGCGAAGGATAGCTAATAAATAGAACAGAAATTTAGAAAAGAAATGGTTGATAGAATCTTGGGAAGTGTTTAATCAGAACCAATAAAAGTAAGGAATATTTTCATTCCTTTACAAATCTATAAATACTTTCAGTTGATGTGTATTAATTTCTCATTTAATTATTGCAATTATAAACACACACACACACACTTTTTTTACAGGTGGCAAAAAATGGAATTTAAAGAGGTGAATACCCAGCTCAAAGTAACACAGCTAGTAGGTTAAGTTGGGAGTTAACACAGTCTTCTTAATCTAGACCAAGCTATCTTTATTTAATGTATTGGTTTATTACAAGTGGTGTAATCAATCTACCCACTCATGCTGACACATTACCAAGAAGTGGAGAATTTTCACCTTTGCAAAATTGTTGATGTAAACTAACTTACTGCATTAATCATCTCCCCCGAAAGTGTGCTACTCCAGTTTGTAGGAGTATGATTCATGTTCTACTTGGCTATAGGACCTAGGAGAATAAGAAAGGATGGCCTTTTGCAATCCTGACATAGCCACTGGTAGTCCAGGTGGCTGTCTCTGTGCCACCAATGCCACTGCATATTTGCCTGGACAGTGTTTGGAATGATACAGAAAGTACCAGCTACCCTCTGAACAGTCAGAGTCCTACTGATCTCCAGAACACCAAAGAAATGGAGTTACCACCAGTTAGGGCAGCCTTGGGAGGAGCAGCTTTTTGTTGCCATAGCTTAGAATGAAAATGGAGACTTCTCTCTCAGACTTTATACTACTGGCTGCATCAGGTAGGAATTCCTGGCCTCCTTTATTTGCTAAATTTCTCTTATGAAGCACTGCACTACCACAAGGTACACACATGGGAGACTTATCTAGACAGTGCTGTGGACAGATGGACTCCAGACAGAGGGGAGCAGGTGTGAAGCCAAAAGAGGAAAGAAATGGGGAGTCCTGTCAGTGCCCACAGGGACTTCCCATAGCAGGAGGAAGAAATTCTGTATCCAGCAGTCAAGAGCTGAAGCAGACCCTAAGGGACCAATGCAATGGAAGAAGTTAACGATCTGGGGCCAGGAGACAGCTCAGGGCGAAACGCTGGGCCACTGCTCTTGCTTTTTGCCTGGCATGCAGGACTACTTGTTTGTGCTCTTTTTACTCTCTTCTGCCTTTCAATCTAAGTGCCCTTGCTGTTGTCATTCTGCAAAAGGAAGGTCTCAAGAAAACGTCCAGTGGAAGAACTGTTTTAATTTCTGAGGAAATCTTTTGGAAACATGCAAATTAAAATGATGTGATCCTACTAGATGCAGAAATCTCTAACACAAAATTTCAAATGTAAGCTCCTTTGATGTCAACAAACATGACTCAGACTTTTCCATGACAAGGCAGATGCTTCATGCTGATTTACCTGTGGCTTGAACACAAATTTCAGGAAGCAACAGAGCCAGTATATGTTGCCAGAAGAACTGACTTTGCAAGATTTCCCAGCCTACTTTTTAAAACAGGCATGTTTTTAAAGCAGCGCTCCAACAGTATATATTCCTGAATTTTAAAAAAGCTTGAATTCTTTCATGTCCTACAGACATATCTTTTTGTGAGTTTAATTTGATAAGCAACCTAGAAAACTGACCCATTAAGATGTGAAGCCAAATAATAAAGGAAAAAGGAAGGTTTGTTTGCTTGTTTTCCTCTACGAAAAGTAAAGCAAACTACACAGAGCAAAAATTAATTTAGGGAACTTTAGTTATAAACTTTACATTTACAAGAGTTTTTAAAATTGTTATTAAAAGTACTTTAAGGTGCTATTTCTGAAATGAATAATGTTTTCCCATATTACAATGTGTTAATACTAATGATGATTAAAGAGAAATAATCATATAAAATAATTACCATGACTATGTAAAGTCGCTTTGCCCAAGGGCAGATTCACGTTCCAAGAGGACCTCTTTTCCCCAAAGACTGTCAGATTTTCCAATTTCTCTACGAAGAGCTTTGTCCATCTTTGTTGGAGAGATTTGGCCCAGCCTGGGGAAGCAAAGGGTGTGGGGGATGGTTACTGGGCTCTTTATTTTCTTAGTAAGAGGTGGAGCACCTTCTGCCTTGTGCAGTCTCTTTGTGGAGATTGGCGATTAGACTTTTTACTCCCTGGAGTCCTGGGGCAGCTGTCAGGAGCATAGCCCACTATATGCCCTCAGCGCTGCATTTTGATTTTGCAGATGAAGGAAATGGCCTCAGAGACTCACAGGAGTTGGGGACAGTAGAGTGGGAGCTGGAATGCAGATTTTTCCCTGTCGCTTTTATAATTTGGCAAGTCTAATCTTAACTTTGTTTATATCAGGTCTGATATCCAAAATGAGGAAAAATCAACTGAATAATACAAATTCATCTACCAGAACCTAGAATATGTAGTCAGTTATGTGGTGAATTTAGTCAAATGAGTTTCTTGACATTTTATATATAATACATTCAGATATATCAACTGTATATCTACATATATGTGTAAGTAAATGAAGATGGATACTGATACATAATTTTTCTCCATATGCATGCAGACACAAACATATTTTTTGAAACTATGCTATTACTTTTATGATTTATCTTGTAAATTTTTAAAATGTGTATGAAATACCAGAAGAATTTATTTAGGCATGTAGGTGTGTTTGTCTATATTTGCCCTAAATAATCCCTTTTATCTATTATAATAAACCAGAATGATTTTTTTGCATTCTCAAATCATGTAAAAATCTGTCACACAATTTAGAGTATTAACATTTAGTATTCTTAGCTAGCCTTTCAGTCCTTTGAAAACCTGGATTCTATTTTATTTTATTTTTTTTATTTTCAGCCAAATTATATTATATATATTCAGGTATGAAATTAAAATGCTTACTAATTTGGCTTCACAGAGAAATGTGCCTGTCTATATTAGCAAGTGTTGCCAGGTTGAATGAAACGAGATGCCATGTTGCCAATCTTACAGATTATCCTGAAAGCAGTATAACCCTGGACCACAGAATCACCTGAGAGGTATTACCAGAACTGATACAGATCATTGCTTCAGTTTCTCATTTTTTCTCAATTCTTTTAGTCAGGTCTTACCTTCAGAGAAGTTGGTAAAATAACTAGGTTGTGTTTTGACAAATTGAGACTTACAGAACATATATTTGACTAAGAACTCTTAGAATATCACACAAGCTAAAGTTAGTCTTTAGGGAAAATATATTTCCAACAGGGCTAGTCAAAGCACTTACTTTTAGAATTTTAGCTTCTCTCTATTGAGAAAAATAAGAAAAATTTGTTCCAAAGGACTTAATTCCATCAAATTACTCTTCTGGGGTACTTTTATAATGAGTATGTTGGTTGAAGAAATAAACATTTAATTGAATCAAAATGCAAAAAGGCAAAACCATGAGCTTACATGCACTTATTAAACTGTTTCAGTGATTTTAGTTTGGGGAATTAAACATCCTGAAAAAATATATAGCAAGTTCTAATTTGCATTTCCTGTCAGATATCTATACCAGTGCCTGAGGATTCCTTTAACTGCCCCAAGCTTTTAAAACACAGAGAACATGAAGGAAAAGACCTGAAGAAGAACTCAGAGAGGAGGTGATTGCCATATGTGCATCTCTTCTTACAGTTCTTCCCTTTTCAAATATTGTCAGAATGAGAGGTGCTGAAGCTCTCCTGATTTTCCTTACAGCCTTTGTCTTCACATGAACCTGTGACCCCATGGCCTCAGATACTGGTCAAGAAGTTAAACATATTTTTTCCTTAAGCACTCTTTTTTTCATGAAAGGTGTCCACTGTTTCAATAAGTCCTCTGTAAGTGAAATGTAATGATTATTGTAGTATTTGTTTATAATATACTGTTTCAAAAAATTAAGGGAGCTGTAGAAATTTAACCTGATGATTAAACATTTACATTTGCATATTGCATCTGCTCAAATATTTGCAGCTGCATCAAAGCTCCCACTTGGGGTCTTTTGTCAAGAGTGTGGAGCACCATCATGCTTACAATACAGGTGGCAGGTGGGATAGGTCTGCATTCAGCTCAGCATTCCTTCTTTCCATGAGGCCCCTCCACTGCCATCCAAATCCTGAATCTGAAGTCGGTATCTCTAGTGCCTTAAAATCCTCTATTATCCCAGTTTGGACCAAAACTCTAGGTTTTGCCCAGAGATAAATCTGGAGAATATTGTGAAGAACGCTTATGTGTCCCCAGAGCAATGTTCTTCTTCCACTGCCCTCTCCTCACCATTGGTGATCAAGATCCCATGGAGCCCGCCACCTCCCATGTCCTACCCTACCATATGCATCCTGGGAACTGAGGCACTGTCACAACAATAACCAGTTAACAAATGGTAGCTATATGTCAGTCCCTATGCTAGCACATTACATGGTAGGGATTATCTCATTTCCACAACTAACTGAGGAGGCTGGTGTTACTAGCCAGGCATCTCAGATGAAGCAGTGGGAATTCACAGAAGTTCAATGGCTTCACAAAAAACACAGAGCTCAAAAGACGTAATAAACAATGAAAGCCAATGATTCCAGATGGTAACAAAGTGATGAGATGCTATCTTCAAGACCTTGCAAAGGAGAACTAAAACCACTAAAGGTGGGCAGTGTCATTCAAAATTTGTGGCAATAAAAGGGGCTCTTTTATAATGCATTAAATTCTTCCTTGGACTGTCCTAAATACTTCAGAGATCCATAATATAATCTGTACTTTTATTTTTCTTCATTTTTGTAGGCCTGGGTGTGGAGGAGTGAGAGAGTACGAGTCTGTCTTAGATACCTAGAAATCCTGTGAACCAGTACAAAGCTGCTGGGCTTAGGAATTAGACTACCCTGTTCAAAGATAGTTAAGTTAAAATGAGGTTTTTTGTGGCAAGCCATGAGAAGAGATTTTCGTCTTTCATATCTAAGTCTTACATCTACTCAGAAATAAGGCAGGAAATGATGATATTCTCTTTATAATTTGTTCAGCCCAGAACCATGAACTCAGTAAATCTCCAACAGTTCTGTAATTTAGCTGTTCCATGGTCCTTTATAACTTAGTCCAGATTCCCAAATCACTTCTTCACTGGGTAGAAAGACTCTCTCTCCAAGGATTTTATAATGCTTTAAATGGAATAATAAATATGAAAACAACTAGTATAGTTACTAATTCAGAGTAATGCTCAATGTATGTTAGTGTTTTCCTTTCTTTCATCCTTCCCATTTGCTTTATAAAGGTGAATGAATGTGGGGGCACCTCAGCACAGAGACCTTTGGGTGCCCATTGCTCACAGGGCACAACCCCATCTAACTATCAGGCAGTCCAGAATTCCTAGGAAGCTGGAAAAACTTGTTCCCAGCTTGTTCTAGTTCTGAGTAAAGTCATGAACAGGTGAACTTAGAGGACAGAGCCTGCTCGCTGGGAAGTGATTGAAGTGGCATTCCAGCCATGACTAATTTATTTAGTATTCAAAAATCAGTAAAGATTCTTCAGTCACATCATTCTCCCAAATAAAAAGGAATAAAAATAAAGTAGAAACCTGTTTGATGCCTCAGGCATGTTCAGTGTGTTGTTCAGGTCAGTTCATTTCAATACTTAATCTGTGGCACTTCATTTAATGGAATCATTTAACACCCAAAAAGTAATTATAAAAATGAACAAATTTGGTTTCCTGGGGTTGGTATTTGACATCGCAGAACACTGAGATCCCTATTGCTGGCTCAAGCTATGTTTTTCATTCAGTTAGCAATTTAACAAAACTGATCTGAATATTGGTTATGAATGAGCTCTTACCTATCTCAATCTTAACTTATTTATATTGTAACTGAATTTGGTAATAAATAAAGGAATGATCGCTATAACATCAACACTCACAATGAAATAACACACCAGAATATCACCTTGCAGATTGCCAGAGCTCAAAGTAATGTTACCTGAATTTGGAACTAGAACAAAACTAGATGTCATAGAGTTTCATACATTACCTGTAAGGAAAATGAGGCTCAGAGAAGCTGAAGAACTTGCATGAAGTCATACAGTTACTTAGCAGCCAAGCTCAGGATTCAAATCTCCTCTCTTCTGAACAAGTACATTTTATCTTAAATTGAATCATTATAGGTTGATATATCCTATGATGATATATATACATATTTTTGAAATGTGTTAACAGAAAATTTATTGACTACTCTAAGTTTCGTATCACATATTAAGTACACAGTATTTCTCCAAATCAGATACTCTCAGCTCCTATATATAGAACCAGGAAGGTTGAAGTCAGGGAGAAAATAAATAGTATCTGAACCCACATCCCTCTGTACCCTGTAGGTGTGGTTACAATCTTGATTTAAATTTGTAAACCTTTGATGATAAACTCAGAGAAAAAGACTTTTGAAGGTTAAGTGGTGAATTAAACAAAGAGGAAACATATTTGGAAAGGTAAGCAAAGCCTATTAAGAGCAATTATTCAACCTGGAAAACTGTGCAAGCCATTCTAGTTTTGTCTTCATTTACATGCTCAAAGTGATCAATCAATAAATATGGATGAAAAGTCCATTCTATGCAAAACACTATGGTATGAGCTTGAGAAATAAAAAGGACAAACCACAATTTCTGACCAGTACATAATAAATCAAGTTAGGGACACATGCAAATAATGAGACAAATCATAATAAAGACCCATAGAATTCTAAATGCTTGAAAAGAAAAAAAAAGATGTTATAAATTGCAAGAAACCATAATTAGAGAGTCAGAAAACACTATCTAGAGAAAAGTAGCAGAAATTCACATCAATTATACACATAGTAGGTGCTTCACATTGATCTATTTGATCTTAAATGCCTGAGACATTGTTATATAGGAAAGACATAAAACATGACATTGCACTGAAATATAGGGATTTGCATAGAGCTTAACTTAGCTTAGCTTGGTACTTAAGAGAAAATCAGTATTGGTTTGGTAACTAAATACACTAGACAAATATATCATAGGTAGAGAATGAGTGTTCTCTTAGTCTTTTCCTTCTTTTTTCTGTATATGTGTTTTATTTTTTTCTACATAAAGACCAGCTTTCTCCTTTTTTTGTGGTACATCTGCTGTAAGATAGGATTTCTACAGCCCAAAGTATAAATTATCTTAGTTAAGCAAAAAGCTCATAATCATCCATTATCTCAGTTTCAAATCCACTTTTCAGAAGGGATAATACAATTAACCCAGTTTGAGTCACGGGCATAATTCTGGTCCAATCAGCTGTGACCAAGGCAGGAACAACACCACATAGTACAAAATACAGCTGCCCAGAACTACCTCTTGACCGAGAAAATCATTGTCAGGTAGCTAAGATCCCCTATGAGTCAGCTTTTCTCTGACACCTGCTCTTTGAGAAGAGCATGTAACTCACAAATCATCTACATTACCAAAGCTGTATAGCAATCAAGAGTCAAGACAAGGATTCAAACTGAAGTCTCAATTCTAAGTATCTTGCAGTTAAACACTACATTATTACCTCCCCCAACAGTTTGATTAAAATGTTTTCCTATGATACACCATTTTTTAAGAATTAATTTTTCTCAAATATCTATTGACTACAGTTACAAATACCAATCTGTAACTCTAAACTTGGTTAAAAGTTATTAAAGATGGATAATTCATTCTTTGGGTTTACCCTGAGAACAACTTTAAAGCTCCAGTGGTAGTCTTAGATAAAATAAGAATGCTTAAATAAATATCTCCAAAAGTCTTCATACTACGGGAAAGGCATCACAATATTAAGCAGCCATCTCACTAACTTAAATGACTCAGAGAACACTTGTAATTTAGAAGCTTTGAGAACCACCAGCATTATTTAAATTACTATTATTATACTGTTTATTAAATCATTGCAAATGTAAAAGTAGATGTAAACTTATGATAACACCTCCTAAAGTTAATTCTAAAATGAATACAAATTGTTACCAAAACTATTGAAGAAATATAGTTTAATAATATAATTTAGTATGACGGATGTGTTTAACTAAAGTTAAGTCAATGCCAGCTTTGTGAATATGCTTCCTACTACTGTGGCATAGACCATGCATTTACTTAAAGCATCTTACATCACTAATACTACCAAGTACCCTGTGCCACAAGAAAAGTTGATTGGCCCTGTGCCACAAGAAAAGTTGATTGGCCCACACTCTTCTTTGTTTAAATTACTTTGGAAATTTCCCTTGTATCTAATGGCATACTGCAGTTTGGTCTTTACATGAGTAAACATCATTTGTATTTGCAGTTTGCCCTCATTCTTTCCTCATTTGAATAAACAAATGAGTGACTCTGTACCTGAATATGAGGTAGCTATTCTAGATGAGTCCAAAGTTGCTTGGCCTACATTTCTTAAATTAACTATTGAAAAGAAAACAGAGAATTTAAAAAACATTGCTGATTTACTTCTGAGGACTCACAGAAACACTGAATTTACACATAAATATAAAGTGATTAATAACATAAGACAAATATGCATTAAAGACATAGCCAGTCTTATTCCTACATGGTTTGGTTACTGATTGCATGAGTAAGAATGATTTGAGGTCAATCAAATACTGCTATTTAAAAAAAAGGCATTGCTCAAACTGGCGTGACACGGTATAAAATTCTCAAATCAGTTTCACTGCTCAAGAATTAAGTTGCCCACTTCTAAAAATATAGCTGAAGAGTCATTTAATCACTTCAAAGAGACTGGCCAGCTTACTTTGCAGACAGTTTCTATAATACAGGGCAGAGAGCACTCCCTGAAAAGCCACACTCACAGTGCATCAGTGCACAACCACTCCCATCCTCTCAATGCTTAGGAAAATTGAAAAACAGACATTTCTAATACACACAGAAATATGTGTGCTTTACAAACAAATACACTATCATTTTATTTTCAAATGAGAAGTATATTAGCCATTAAAGTATAATGTGGAGACTAATTTCAACCATATCAATTACTAGGACTCTAGTATATAGTTAATAATAACACCTATGACTTGAATAGTACTTAGTTAAGTTTGGATGCAACACCTTAGACAAATCATAGTAGGACAGCAGGTATAGGTAAAATAATTATGCTGGGACTAGTTCATCTTCCTGCATTTCCTGTTTCACTAAACATCATTTTATATGCAGTTCTCAAGACAGTAAGCCATCCTTTTCCCCCTACCACATACAAAATATCATCATTTCTTTTGAGTTTACCATTCAAATAACTCCAAAGATAACATGGTTGTTTTTTTTAACACTCCTGTCCCATAGCCTAGGTCCACCCAGATTCCTAGTAATAACATCCCACTCCAACCACAATCCACTCTTCAAAGTACAATCAGAAAATTATTTCTAAATTCATAATGTCCTTGTTCCCAGACCTTTAAGGGATCCATTGCTCATAAGATAAAATATTAATATACCTTGGACAGCATTCTATAAAGTGGAACCTATATACCCCTTAGTTTCCCTTCTTGCTACTTTCATCTTCTACTCTAATACTTCTTTCAGATACATTGTCTCACATCTAAAATCTCACAGTCATCAGGGGCATAGGGTACTCAGTCCCTTAAGCCTCTGACTGTTGGTTTGGGCTCAGGTCATGATCTCAGGGTGCTGAGATACAGCCCCACACCCAGCTCCATGCTCAGCAAAGAGTCTACTTCCCTTCTCCCTCTGCCCTTCTCCATTACTCCCTTCATGCACCTTGTCTCTCCAAAATAAATAAATCTTTAAAAAAATAAATAAATCTTAAAAAAAACTTTGTACTCATAATTCCTCTGCCTTGAACATTCTTCCTAGCCTCTACCTCTGCCTCTGCCCCACTTGCATTTCCAAATTTTATCTAGTACTAGAATGATGTGGTTGAGCAGCACAACATCAGGCTCTGGAGTGAGACTGGTCTAGAATCAAGTATTGCTGGTCACTAACTCCATGTCCTGGAGCATGTTTTCATCCTGCATATACTTTCAGTAGTATAGACAATAATAACACCTACACTAGAGGGTTGTTTTATGGACTAATTGTTTGTCATGCAGCCAGACTCATAATAAGAAAGCAGTAATTGCTAGCTGAACACCAATCAAGGCAACAAAAATTCAGGCATTTCCTACTCATCATTTAGGATTTACTTGTAAGCCACTCCTAATGCATTCCCCTGATTCCAAGTGTGACTTGGTTACCTGTACTATAAACTCCTTTAATGCCTTATATTTTGCCTATCAAACACTTACTACACTGTACTTGAATGACTAGTTAACTCATATATATAGCCCAACAAACAGCACATCAGTTTGCTTTAATAGTTAAAAAGTGCCTGGCATAGCAGTCTTTTGAAAAGTTTTTTTTTTTTTTTTTAATTTGAATTAAGGTCACAGCACTAACTGCAAACTTCATTTGCTTTTCATCTATACTAATAGTCTGCATATAGCATCTTCAGCTTTGATATGCTCTATTTCATAGATTATTCTTCTCACTTGAGCCTGAGACTCTCATAATGGAGATTTCATTTAAAAATAGGCAGTAGCAGTCAATAAGGCATCCGACTCTTGTTTTCACCTCAGGTGGTGATCTCAGATCAAGCCCTGATATGGGCTCTGCACTGGGCTTGGAGTCTGCTTGAGATCCTCTTTCCCTCCCTTTCTGCCCCACCCCCACCCCCACTTATATCCTTTGCTTTCATTATCTCTCTTTCAAAAAATGGTTTTAAATTTTAAAAATTTTTAAAAATTAAAAAATAAGCAGTAGTAGAAGGTTCAATAAACTCAATTCTACTACTTAAAGAATGGCCCAAATAAAAGAAGTGCAAATAATAGTGGTCATGTTTCAATCCTGTCATCTTCTAGATCCCAAATTTGGAATAGAAACATTTTTACTGAAAGCAAAAAAATTTCAAACTTAGTATATTTATTTGTTTTTCTGTGAAAACTATTTCTTTTTAGAGCCTTCTTTTTCTATCTATATGACTCTTAAATGTTAGTTAGCTAACTATTGTGGTTATTTTCTCTTATTTCTTAATCTTTCTACCTAAACAACAGAACTTGGAGAACAAGTACAGTGTGTCTTATTTTTGTTTGATTCCTCCACAGACTTAAAACAATAAGTAATTCACTACTAAAAATAAATATGCCTACTTTCCTTTTTAACAGACTTCTTATACTTTAATTTTTAAGATATGCTATTATTTCAACATTGTGTCAACTGAAACTGCTGTAGTTTCTCTCACTTTCCATTGAGTTGGCAAGAGAAATGGAGTGTAAGGTTAAGGAAGAACCTGTTTCTGGGGTTCTTATTCCACTTATATCCTCTTCAGGGTTGGTAAATCTCCTACCTAAACACACAATGGCATTTTAAGTCAGGGTTTCCCACAGGAAGCATTATGCCTTCAAGAGAGGAAAGAAAAAATCATGATGGCATGCCAAGCAGGATGTCACTTACACTCGATTGGCCACATCGTCAAGGTTCATTTCCATTAAGCTTTGTGTCAGTTCAGAAACTTTACACATGAGGCTGTGTGTAGCAGTCTACCACTGCTGACTGCCCCGGGGCTAGCCCAGAGTCCCAATCTTGTCATTGGTTTTCCAGAATGCCTCTGTGAGAATTAGTTGCATATGCTGGCCAGCCTTACCATTTGAGACAGGACTGTGGTTTGGTTGTATTTTTATAAATCACTCTCCTACGAAACATTTACCATCTTTGACATATTTAGATAGGAAAAGATGAGAACAAGAAGAGAGTGAAAATAGTCACAGATAATGGTAGATAGATCGGTGGATAGATAGATGGATATAGATGGAATGGATGGATGACTTCTGACATTAATAATAGAAAACAAATGTGAGAAGGGTATTGCTTTCAATTTCTGTCCAGTGCTTCTAAAATGTGTTATGAAATGTGCATAAAAAAGATATTCAGACTCTGTTTTTTTGTAGTAACCATATTCAACTACCTGCATCAACTTAAAACACAAGAGAAAAAAAAGCGTTTTTAACACCGATTAACACCAGATAGAAAGTGGTAAGTGGGAATGTGAATGTAAACTGAGGGAGTAGGGCTATGTCCTTTTATTTTTGGTTGGTGTAAATCCAAGAAGCCATATTGATTAAGAGTATAAGAAGGCTAGTTATTATTTATTAAAAATATTTTTAAAAGCTTAATGATCTCTTCCAAACTGCTTTAATCTACTGCCAAACAAATTTATCTACGTCATTAAGTGATTTTTATTAAACAGGATATTTTCACTCTACTTTATCTTCCACTCTTAGTTTCTCATCTATATGCTTCAAACCACTTCATTCTTAAAGTGAATGAATTACTGGTATTTAAAATACCAGTATTAAAATGGCTTGCCATTTACATGATGCCATATGGAACTATTGAAAAGTTCCCCTCAGGCAGCCCCAGTGGCTCAGTGGTTTAGTGTCGCCTTCTGCCCTGGGAGTGATCCTGGAGACCCAGGATCGAGTCCCCCGTTGGGCTCCCTGCATGGAGTCTGCTTCTCCCTCTCTCTCTGTGTGTCTCTAATAAATAAATGAGATCTTAAAAAAAATAAATAAAGAAAAGTTCCCCTCATAAAAACCACCTCATTCATTTTGGTTTGCACAGTGACTAGATTTATACTATTTATGATTGAGTCATTATCTATCATAAAAACTGATATCAATAAGTTTCATGTTATTATGAATCATAAATTTTATAAAGGACAATGTGTTGATTCAATATGGGTCAATAGCATTATGTTGTTAATCTGTACAGTTAAGAGGACAAATGATGACATGGCACAAACAAGTTTTGATAGAGACTGAAGGAGAACAAGAAGGTTATGCATATATTTGCATATCTTAACTAAGTTTCATTTTCTTTCTTCTTCTACCCTTTGCGATTTTATGTAGATTGTATTGGCAAACTGCAGTTTTGTCCCTAGTTTGCACAATATCAAGACCGATTCATACCAGCAAAGAAACAAATAATACCCCAAACTAAATGTAATAATTGTTGAGATTTTGGACACCTCATTGGGGAAGAGGGTAAATGTTTATAAAACATATGAAAGATCAGGGATCTGTTTGCACTATGATATGTATGAGTACTTTACTATGTGTTACTTTATAAATTGGATGAAAAAACAAAGGAATATAATGAACTGGATGGTGACTATTGGAAATTGCTCAGAGTACAAACAGCCTTCCTTTATTATGGAAAAGTCAATATAGATGAGATCCATGCCACACTTCTACCTAAACAACAGAAAAGCTCAAGGGGGTACAGCTATCATAAAAGCTCAAGCGGGTACAGATATCTCTTTCCCCAATTACCAGGCAACTAATCTGGGATCTGATTAGACCCAGCCAATTCTTTGAATCTTGGATTAGTTAAGGAAAAGCATTGGGTTTGTAAGAAATTATTTGTAGAGACTACTGGCAGCAAGGACAAGGTGGCATAATCTTGGTTTTGCCTTCCTTTCTCTTAGCTCCTGTCAGTTGTCTGTGACATTTTCTCTAGCTGCTAAGCCAACTCTAGGATCTATTTTATGTTGATCCAATAAATTACATTTCTCCTTAAGTTACCTAGACACTTAGATATTCTCTGTTTGTCAGTACATACTTAACAGATAGATAATTTTTAAAAAATTCTTCTCTCTTTTCTCTATAGTTCTATCAACATTCATTCAGGAAGAATTTAATTTTCCTTTCTATTATTTTTTTTTGAAAAATATCAGTTGCATTCACTGTGTTGCATTTTTTTTTCACTGCTTTTTTATCCTCCTAGTGCTTATTCAGAGCACAGAGTGATTTTTTTCTATAATTCCAGTAAGATATCCTACCGTACTTTCTAAAAGCTGAAGGCCAGTCCTTAGTATACAATTTATGTGATTGCCTAATAACATGATTTTAATGGTGCTCCAGCCTGCCATCAATTCCTGCATTTCATATCTATTTCTTTGAATCATGTTATCATGTGATGTTTTTAAAAACTTCAGAAAATGTAAATCTTCATAGAAAAGGCTATATCTGAATGAGTAACAAGGTTCATGTTATCCTGATACTAGAAAAAAGGGGAATCATTTTTAGAAATCAGTAGACAATAACTAAAAGTAAATAAATAAGCAAAGATTTGGATCATGAGAATATTCAGTGATTCAGTGATATTTTTCATAACTCACTGCATTTTCACAGATGGCTGGAAGAAAAGGAAGATTTATCTAAGTTTTGCTGCATGAAGAGGAAAATCACTAGAGGGATTGTTGAGCACCTAGTGGTAGTGTGTAAAAGCACTTGAAAATAGGTGGAGTAATGGGGGATGCAAGACACTGAGTACAGTACCTTGTAAAGAAAGGCTTGTTCTAGGCATGACAACACAGGTTTATATTTGCATACTTGCACATCCTGGTCAATTTTTTTTTTTTGAGGGAGTCTTAAGTAGGAATATGCAATTATATCTGCAAGGGCTCTTTTGGGCTACTTTCTTAATCTATAGGGTTTGGTAGTTAACCTAATTTTTTACATTACTGAGGGCGAGTTTAGAAATTATTATGACATTCTGATGGTCTTATCTTTTAAATAGACCTACATGGAAATGAACTTGCATTGCTTCTTATCATATAATGCATCATCTTTATTTTTCCCCTACATGATAGGTAGCTTTTATTTTTTTTAATTTCTTTGGCCTAGTAATGGTAGATATAGAGGATGATTATAAGTGATGTACTTGGTGCCAAGGAGTATGAGTCCATTTAGAAAATTATTAGTATGAGTCCTATGTGCCAATAAGATGCATGTGCATGCGCACACACACACACAACAAAGTAACATAACTGTATGAGATTCGTTGACATACATCAGTCTCTCTATTCTCTACACTTGCCCTAGGAAACCAAGAAGTTACTGCTGCTTTAAATAAGGAAGATAGTTTCTACCAGAGGCTACAAAATTGATAAAAAAAAATTTCAAACTACAAAATATTTTTTCAATTACTTTGATTTGTCATTCAGTCTAAAACACACTGTTTCTATTAGTATTTTGAAGGGTGATAATTTGAGTTTTGCTTAAAAAATGAAACACAGAATACAAGGTATTATCATTATTTTATGTTCCGTGAAAACAAATAATTCTAGTATACACTCCTCCAGGGGACAAAACCTTATGTGTGATTGTGTATAATTGAAAAAACAAAAATAAAGAAAACAAACAAAATTGTTAGTTCAGTTTCAGCATATGTTGACATTAACAAAACTATTTTTGTTATATTATTAAATTATTTAAAAATCTGATGGAAAAAGTCCTTGTATTTTCATTGCACTAACAATTTTGTGAAACATCTTGTCTGCCAACTTTTCTAATGTCTTATTGTCTAGCTGAAATAGGGTCCACACAGCGTTCTAGTTCAGAGAGCATATTGCTGGTGTTGCATATTTGTGCTACTGTAAATACAATGCAGAGCACAATGGCCTTGACCAATGGAGAACTTACTTTATTTCACCCAGTTCCTATTGTCACCTTCCCAGACCACTAAGATTGCCTTAAAATCCTTTAAGCAGTTTCTCATCATCTGGTCTGTTACCTTTAAAGTACCTATCACAATCTGTAATTCTGATGCTTGCTTTTTTTTGCTAAATAACTTGTCATCCTCACAGAAATGTAAACTTCTGGAGAAAAAAAATGTCTCCTCTGTTTGTTCAATGCTCTAGTGTCAGTATTTGACACATAGTGAGTACTCAATAAATATTTGCAGGAATTAGTACTGTCAGCCTGTTTTCTTCAGCTTTCCCTAGGATGAAGCACAGAGGTACTTTTCCTTTAAGCTCAAATCCAGTTTTTGAGTCTAGTCAGTGTTTACACTGCTAATGTTTTTCTCAACACTGACTTGTCTGAAATTAGTCTTCCTATCAATAAGCTCTATATCCAAGAGGTATACGGTTAGTGAGCTTCCATTGGTCGACAGTTCCCTTCTCTCATTCGATGGTCCTACCTTCCTCTGGTAGTCTGTATGCTTCCTGCCTTATAGTGTTTCAAATTCCTTGTTAGAACTGGAACCTGGTTCTGTCTCATAGGTCACTTTCTAGGAGCTTAAAACTGACTGGCCTTTGGAATTCCATCTCTTTGGAGTCTGGTTCTTGTCTTCATTCAGAAGAAAATTTGCAAATCAAATTTAACTGTTTTCCTGGTCTTCCATCCACAAATAAATTAATTAATTAGGGACTTTAACAGTTCCCTATAAGAAATATTTTCTGTACTATAAGATGTTTGAAGAATAAAACAGATTATTAGGCAGATAAAAAGAAACTATCTTTGGTGATCATTAAGTGTATATCTCCTTTCCATTTTGAACAATTTTAAGTATGTACTTCCCAGATCGTTAGGAGTGAAATCAAGTCATTCTAGTAGCCTATCTATGATTCCGTACACCAATGATCTATATTTAGTGTCTCTAGAATAATGATGAGAAGTACTCATTTGCTTACATTTTAGACGCTATGCTAGTCTCACAAGAGAACGTGTGGCTTTTTATCAAAAAAATTATGGAAGTTTTTCTAATAGTGGTGAGAAGGTTCTCCCCTCACTCATATCTTCCCAATGTAAATCCCATCAGATATTATTTTCTTTATAAGACAATTATATTTATTGGTACCAGAAGGCAGAAGTCTTCTCCCCTGTTTCTTACATCTCAAAACCTGTTACTACTTACACTCAGAAGCTCTGCTCCTAGCTATGCAATTACTGATTGAATGATTCTGAGTATTAATATCAACTCTCTAAATTTGTATAATTCCATCTACCTCTCCCTCTTGGTTAGGTGGTAGGAATAAGTGTCCAGGAAAGGCAAAGGGGTGGTTTACTTGTGGCCATTCCTTGCTTCCCTAAATACAGCAGGTCTTAATAATCATGGCTCTTTTACCAATGGGTCTCAGAAGTATTTTGAGTATATCCATCAAGGTAGCTGTTCCCCATCAACAGCTATTGATTCTATTATATTCTATTCTATTATTATATTATATTATATATTATATAGAATTCTATTATAGGAGTAAAATTACTAATACATGCCTAAAAGATTCTAGATCCTAGTTCACCCTAGACCTTTGTCATCTAGACTTCCTTATAGGGGAATGTGCCCAACATGAAAGAAAGGCATCCACTGATATATTTCTGTGTTTTACTCTACCTATATTATATTAAGGTAATAAACCAAAGCACAGAAGAAAGGATTATTTATCTGAAGCACTATATAGTGTTTAATTACTCAGGCTAGTTGCTTTATAAATTCCTTTCATAGTGTTTTCATTACAAGACTGTAGCTGAGATCCGCAGAGTATAGCCTAGGTATCCTTTATTTTCCAACAAAAATGGGCATAAACTCATAAAGGACCTATAGGTAGAATCAAATCCTCTGAAATAAGAATTACTAAGATTGACACATACCTTCTAAAACTGGTCCTTCCATGTGTAGTAAAGTTCAGTTGCAAGACTCATTTATCAGAGTTGAGTAAACACAACATATGATACAGTGAACATTCATCGAGAAACAGTATATGCTAACCATAAAAAATATATGTGATTGTTGTATTCATCTAACACACTTTTACTAACTCCCTATTATCTTGTAGCAATGGTATCATGTGATTGTAACATGACTGTGAATTATATATTTCCTCAAAAAACAGATAAGACAATGAGAATTTGAATTTATGTGTATATTTACAAACATACAAAGACACAGACACATAAACTAAAGGTCCAGAATTCTACAGATAGAGGGTACTTACAGAGTCCTGTCTTTCCTATGAAACTAAAGAAGCTAGAATGATCTGGCCTATGGTCACACATCTTGGAAGAGCAAGGCAACCTCCCACATCGCCAGCTCTCTGTTCCTGAATTTCTGCTTCAGAATTTCCCTAATCTAGATTTAATTTCAAAAACAATTTTGAGAATCCAGTATTTGCTTGGCATTGAACTGTGTTCAAATATTTACAACCTGAACTTATTTGTGTATATACACAAATGTGGGTTTATAACATATATATACACATATATGTACAAATACAATTTATATATAATAATATATAAATTATTTCTAATTCACAGATAAAAAATGCAATGCTTATTACTTTTTTTTTGCTTATTACTTTTTAAATTAAACTAGACTAGCTTAGTGAGTCAGGTCTGTGCTTGATATTAGGGATACAAAGATGAATATAATCTCTGCCAACAAAGAGCAAAAATGTTATGGAAGAGATACATAAAAGTAAAACTGAAGGGGTGCCTCTGTGGCCCAGTCAGTTAAGCATCTGCCTCAGCTCAGGTAGTGATCACAGGGTCCTGGAATCAAGCTCCATGTTAGGCTCCCTGCTCAGTGGGGAGTCTGCCTCTCTCTCCCCATCTGCCCCTACCCTGGTTCATGCTCTCTCTCTGTGTCTCTGCCTCTGCCTGTCTCTCACTCCATCTGTCTAATAAGTAAACAAAATCTTTTTTTTTAAGTGAAACTGAAATATTTGATAAGTGCATGGTGCCAGTACATACAAGATATGGAGGTACCAACTCAATTTGGCCTAAATGCTCATTGAAGTCAGGAAGAGAATAATTCCTGAGTTCAATTTTATAAAGTAATCTAAATTCAGAGTGATTGAGATGGATGTACATCTAAAATGACTTAAGTGAATAGATGTGGTGCCACAAATAATACAAAGAACACAGGAGAAGGAGAGATTTGAAACTGGTAAAGGAGGGCTGGAGAAATTTTTTTAGATAATTATGGCTTAATTTGTGGATATACTGGGGTTGAGGTGCTTATGAAATATCAAATTGGGTGTATTCACTGGAGAGTTGGATAAAGAAGATTGATTTTAGGGATCCCTGGGTGGTGCAGCGGTTTAGCGCCTGCCTTTGGCCCAGGGCGCGATCCTGGAGACCCGGGATCGAATCCCACGTCGGGCTCCCAGTGCATGGAGCCTGCTTCTCTCTCTGCCTGTGTCTCTGCCTCTCTCTCTCTTTCTCTGTGACTATCATAAATAAATAAAAATTTAAAAAAAAGAAGATTGATTTTAAATAATAGATCTGAATTGGAGATAGAATACAGGAAATTGAATTATATGAAGGAATCTTCCCATAGACATATTTAGAAAGAGACAAAATTAAATTTAAATCCAGAGGATCTGGTCTCAAGTTCAGGATCTACCCAAAGAAGAGCTAAGTAATATTACTCGCTATTCATTATCTACTATTCCATTCTAAATCAGAATCTGAAATAGTCAAAAATCCTATTTTAAAGTACGCATATGTATATGGGTATGTGGGTTATAAGATGTGAGTGTGTCTATGTGTGTGTATGTGTAAGTAAATGTATTTATTTCTAATTCTCTGTATTCAAAGGAATTCCTGTTCAATACTATAGAAGACTGCATCGCATGAAGGCTTACCTGAAGGTGCTTAAGGAGAAGTATTATCCCATTTAAGAGAAAAGAATATATTGGGAAAGAAGTCCATATAAAAGATTTCTGAATCAATGGATTGAATCATAACATAAGTCTCAGCTGTCAAATTTTCTTGAAAAATTTTCAACAAGATTATTCTTGAACATTTTCCAGTAATAGGAGAAACATACTTTCTACTTCATCCTTGGAGAGTTCTTACCACTATCTATTTGTTCATTCACTCATTTATTTTTTTCATTTATTTGACATACTTTTATCGAATATCTACTGCATGTCAGGCTCTATGCTAGGTGTTAGAAATGCAGTACTCCACAAGTCAGATATGATTTCTGCCTTTATAGCTTTCAGCCTTTGAGGGATACATTATAAGATATATATATATATATATATATATAAAATATATAAATATTTTTATATTTATGTATAATTTATCAGTGCTTGGTATTATTTACTAAATACAATGACTGAAAACTACATAAATATGTATTATTTTTTATTTATGCATTATTTTATATTATTATAGAATAACTTTAAGTAACTAAATATTTAAATAGATAAAATTAATCCAATGATAAGCTAGTATGTTCCTTCTCACTCCCTATAAATATCTGTTAAAATAATTCTGTTTCCCAGAGAAAGCAGAATAGTGCTGACTTGCAGAAGATACACTTTATAACTATATAGATTTGCTGTCAGCAAATGAAGAAACAAAACAAAACAAAAATCTACTGGAATGGAACACATTCTCAATAACACACAAGAGAATATTGATTCTGTAAAACAAAATCAGGCTAATACAAGGAAGGAAGAATCTAAGTTGAGGAAAGACTATCCAGCAATTTTTTTTAATGTTTAACTTAAAAATTGATATTGATTTGGCTATTAGATTCATCTGGAATGTGTTTTATTATGAAATGTATGGTATAAGGAGAGAATATAACTCAACTTTTGTGTTGCACTTGAAGATACATTGCTCATATCTCAACTTCAAGGAAGGATGTATTACCCTTGACTACTAGGGCAGACTCCCTCCAGCTCTCAACTCTTTCAGGGTTTCCTCAGCTGCAGAGTGATGCCCTGTCCAAGGACACAATTTTCTTTTATTTGTGAAGGGGATAGGCAAATGTGGAGCATTGTATCAAGTCTGGCTATTTTGGCCACCCTGGAGCCAATTCTATAAAGGACCTTTATAGGAAATGCTCCAAACCTTCCCATGGGATTGGCCCAGGCTTTGTGGGGCTTGCATAGAAATTTGACTTCTCCTTTTGCACAATCCTGGTTTCTACTCCCTCTGCTTTTTTTTTTCCCATAGTTGCTAATTTTTTCCACTGAGCTACGATTATCTAATAATTATTGTTCACAAAATTTCCATCTCAGCATCTGCTTCGGAGAAACACATAATATTTGGTACCAGAGATGTTCACAAAAAATAAAGTGATAGGATGTAATTTTTGCAGCTAAATAACTCACCACCCATCTGTCAGTGAAGATACCATTACTGGTGATAGAATATAGAAAGTCCCTGGCTCAATGTGGTAGTCCAACCCATAAGATTCTCACTGGTGATAAGTTGGGATGGTATATCAGTGGAGGGAAATGCTCAAGTTGTTTTAAAATATTAGATACATGTCAACATGTATGTAAACGACAGGAACACTATGGTAAGCACCACTGATACTTTAGAAAAAGATGGTGGAAAATTGTGGAAAATCAATAGGTAACTGAAAAATAAATATTGAAAGCTGGAGGGCCTTCCTGGTAACTTATAAAGATACTCTCCTCTCTTATAGCAGGAGGAGAGAAAAAAAAATGAGGACAAGGACCAGGACTTAACAGAGTGATTTAGCTTTCTAAGGTTAAATGCTCAACAAAGTTCTGTTATGCCAGAGTAATGGCCCCACATGAAATACAAATGGTACTTTGACACTTAGAATAGGCACATCTGGGTGTATGACCCTGAAAGTTTGGTATACTTGGAATCATTTGAACCTTCTTTTTTTTTGAACCCTCTTTTTTTTAAAGATTTTATTTATTTATTTTAGAGAGAGAAAAAAAAATGCAAGTCAGGGAGGAACAGAGGGAAAGAGTCTCAGGCAGACTCCCCTCTGAGGGTGGAGCCAGACACAAGGCTCAATCTCATGACCCTGAAGTCAATACCTGTGCCAAAACTAAGAGTCATCGCTCAACCAACTGAGATACCCAGGTACCCCTTCTTTGAACCCTCTTAACCTGAAGAAGTTATCCAATCCTTGATGTTAAGAATTAATACTCCCCAGCCCTTGCTTAAAGAAAATGCAGAGGCCTCTCACCACAAAATAACATGTGCCTGCCCTCTTAGGATCTATCCCATCTCCCCTTCTGGTCATTACGCCTATAGGCGTATGTTATAAGATGACCTCGTCAAGACGTTCTGGGACTGGAGGCGGCAAGATGGAAGAGTAGGGTCCCCAAGTCACCTGTCCCCACCAACTTACCTGGATAACTTTCAAATCATCCTGAAAACCTACGAATTCTGTCTGATATTTAAATAGAGAACAGCTGGAATGCTACAGTGAGAAGAGTTTGTGCTATCAAGGTAGGAAGACGGGTAAAAAAAAAAAGAAAGAAAGAAATAAAAAAGCATCCAAGGGGGAGGGGCCCCGCGAGGAGCCGGGCTAAGGCCGGAGCGAGTGTCCCCAGGACAGGTGGGCCCCGTCCCGGAGAAGCAGGAGCTGCACCAACCTTCCCCGACAGAAAGGTGCTGGCAGGGAGCTAGGGCAGGATCCCAGGAGGGCGGGGATGCCCTCGGGCTCCCTGGGACACTAACAGACACCTGCGCCCTGGGGAGAGCCCCACACCCCGCGGCCGAGCTCCCAAAAGGGCTGGAGGGTGCCCCCAGCTGGACCCGGGAGCAGCTCTGGCGGCTCCTGCTGTGGCTCCACTGTGGAGGGGGCTGCACGGCCGGGAGCGCGATTCTAGCGGCTTTTCTTAGAAAGCCCCAGAGCCAAGGGCGCTGGGGGACACAGCCCAAGATCCGGCGCTCCCCTGGGACATGCAGTGGCCGGGAAGACACAGGACAACGAGGAGGCTCCTGCCTCCGGGAGCCCCCAGCTATGCAGATCGGCGCCCCTCAACCCCCCAGCATCCAGGCCCCTGCAGACTGGGAGCTGCAGGAGTTGCTGTGGGAGTTACTGCAGGAGCTGACTCTAGGGCTGGAGAGCTGGCCGAGGCCACTGTTTTTCCTCCTCCCGGTGTTACCTTGTACCTGGACTGAGCAGGGACCCCACAGGATAAATAGCTCCCAATGAGCCGTGCACCTGGCAGGAAGCTGGGCAGCTCCCTCAGATGCACACACCAGAGAATCAGCACAGCAGGCCCGTCCCCCAGAAGACCAGCTGGAAGGACAGGGGAAAAGCAAGATATTGACCAAGCAGCACTGGAAAGTTCCAGGGAAAGTCGAGGGATTCACAGTATATTGAACCAGAGGATACTCCCCTTTTTTTATTGTTTTCTGTTTATCCCCTCCCCCTCTTTTTTTTCTTTTTCTCCTTTTTCCAGTACAACTTGTTTTTGGCCACTCTGCACTGAGCAAAATGACTAGAAGGAAAAATTCTAGAAAGAATTTTTCTTTCTAGAAAGAAAGAATCAGAAACAGTCCTCTCTCTCACAGAGTTACAAAATTTGGATTACACTTCAATGTCAGAAAGCCAATTCAGAAGCACTATTATACAGCTACTGGTGGCTCTAGAAAAAAGCATAAAGGATTCAAGAGACTTCATGACTACAGAATTTAGATCTAATCAGGCTAAAATTAAAAATCAATTAAATGAGATGCAATCCAAACTGGACGTCCTAACAATGAAGGTTAAGGAGGTAGAAGAAAGACTGAGTGACATAGGAGACAAGTTGATGGTAAGGAAGGAAACTGAGGAAAAAAAGATAAAATTAAAAGATCATGAGCATAGGTTAAGGGAAATAAATGACAGCCTCAGAAGGAAAAATCTATGTTTAATTGGGATTCCAGAGGGTACCAAAAGGGATAGAGGTACAGAAAGTATATTTGAACAAATCATAGCTGAAAACTTCTCTAACTTGGGAAGGGAAACAGGCATTCAGATCCAGGAGATAGAGAGATACCCCCTAAAATCAATAAAAACCTCTCAACACCTCAACATTTAATAGTGAAACTTGCCAATTTCAAAGATAAAGAGAACATCCTTAAAGCACCAAGAGACAAGAAATCTCTAAGCTTTATGAGGAGAAGTATTAGGATAACAGCAGACCTCTCCACAGAGACTTGGCAGGCCAGAAAGGACTGGCAGGATATATTCAGGGTCCTAAATGAGAAGAGCATGCAGCCAATAATACTTTATCCAGCAAGGCTGTCATTCAGAATAGAAGGAGAGATAAAGAGCTTCCAAGATAGGCAGAAACTGAAAGAATATGTGACCACCAAACCACCTCTGCAAGAAATATTAAGGGGGACTGTAGAAGAAAGAAGAAGTCCAAGGAAACAATCCACAAAAACAGGGACTGAATAGGTATCATGATGACACTAAATTCATATCTTTCAATAGTAATTCTGAACATGAATGGGCTTAATGACCCCAACAAAAGGCACAGGGTTTCAGACTGGATAAAAAAGCCAGACCCATCTATTTGCTGTCTACAAGAGATTAATTTTAGACATAAGGACACCTACAGCCTGAAAATAAAAGGTTGGAGAACCATTTACTATTCAAATGGTCCTCAAAAGAAAGCAGGGGTAGCTATCCTCATATCAGATAAATTAATGTTTACCCCCAAGACTGTAGTAACAGATGAAGAAGGAGTATATATAAAGTATATATAAAGTATATATAAGTATATATTTATATAAGTATATATAAGTATATACTTATATATATATACTATATATACTTAAAGGATCTATCCAACAAGAGGAACTAACAATCATGAATATTTATGCCCTGAATGTGGGAAGCTGCCAAGTATATCAATAAATTAATAACCAAAGTTAAGACATACTTAGATAATAATACACTTATACTTGGTGACTTGACTATAGCACTTTCTACAATTGACAGATCTTCTAAGCACAACATCTCCAAAGAAACAAGAGCTTTAAATGATACACTGGACCAGATGGATTTCACAGATATTTACAGAACTTTACATCCAAATGCAACTGAATACTGACCACATACTGGGTCACAATCAGGTCTGAACTGATACCAAAAGATTGGGATTGTCCCCTGCATATTTTCAGACCACAATGCTTTGAAATTAAAACTAAATCACAAGAAGTTTGGAAGGATTTCAAACACGTGGAGGTTAAGGAGCATTCTGCTAAAAGATGAAAGGATCAACCAGGAAATTAGGGAAGAATTAAAAAGATTCATGGAAACTAATGAGAATGAAGATACAACCATTCAAAATCTTTGGGATGCAGCAAAAGCAGTCTTGAGGGGGAAATACATCACAATACAAGCATCCATCCAAAAACTGGAAAGAACTCAAATACAAAAGCTAACCTTGCCCCTAAAGGAGCTGGAGAAAGAAGAGCAAATAGATCCTACACCCAGCAGAAGAAGAGAATTAATAAAGATTTGAGAGATTTGAGCAGAACTCAATGAAATAGAGACCAGAAGAACTGTGGAACAGATTAACAAAACCAGGAGTTAGTTCTCTGAAAGAATTAATAAGATAGATAAACCATTACCCAGCCTTATTAAAAAGAAGAGAGAAAAGACTCAAATTAATAAAATCATGAATGAGAAAGGAGAGATCACCACCAATACCAAGGAAATACAAACGATTTTAAAAACATATTATGAACAGCTATATGCCAATAAATTACGCAATCTAGAAGAAATGGTCACATTTCTGGAAAACCACAAACTACAAAAACTGGAACAGAAGAAATAGAAAACCTGAACAGGCCAATAACCAGGGAGGAAATTGAAGCAGTCATCAAAAACCTCCCAAGACACAAAAGTCCAGGGCCAGATGGCTTCTCAGGGGAATTCTATCAAAAGTTTAAAGAAGAAACCATACCTATCTACTAAAGCTGTTCAGAAAGACAGAAAGAGATGGAGTACTTGCAAACTCATTCTATGAGGCCAGCATCACCTTAATTCCAAAACCAGACAAAGACCCCACCAAAAAGGAGAATTAAAGACCAGTATCCCTGATGAACATGGATGCAAAAATTCCCAACAAGATACTAGCCAATAGGATCCAACAATATATTAAGAAGATTATTCACCATGACCAAGTGGGATTTATCCCCGTGATGCAAGGCTGGTTCAACACTCGTAAAGCAATCAATGTGATTGATCATATCAGCAAGAGAAAAAACAAGAACTATATGATCCTCTCATTAGATGCAGAGAAAGCGTTTGACAAAATACAGCATCCATTCCTGATCAAAACTCTTCAGAGTGTAGGGATAGAGGGAACATTCCTCAACATCTGTAAAGCCATCTACTCAAAGCCCAGAGCAAATATCATTCTCAGTGGGGAAACACTGGGAGCCTTTCCCTTAAGAACAGGAACACTACAGGGATGTCCACTCTCACCACTGCTATTCAACATAGTACGGGAAGTCCTAACCTTAGCAATCAGGCAACAAAAAGAAATTAAAGACATTCAAATTGGCAAAGAAGAAGTCAAACTCTCCCTCTTTGCAGATGACATGATACTGTACGTAGAAAACCCAAAAGACTCCACCCCAAGATTGCTAGAACTCATACAGCATTCAGCAGTGTGGCAGGATACAATATCAATGCCCAGAAATCAGTGGCATTTCTCTACACTAACAATGAGACTGAAGAAAGAGAAGTTAAGGAGTCAATCCCATTTACAACTGCACCCAAAAGCATAAGATACCTAGGAATAAACCTAACCAAAGAGGTAAAGGATCTATACCCTAAAAACTACAGAACACTTCTGAAAGAAATTGAGGAAGACACAAAGAGATGGAAAAATATTCCATGCTCATGGAGTGGCAGAATTAATATTGTGAAAATGTCAATGTTACTCAGGGCAATTTACACGTTTAATGCAATTCCTATCAAAATACCATGGACTTTCTTCAGAGAGTTGGAATAAATCATCTTAAGATTTGTGTGGAATCAGAAAAGACCCCAAATAGCCAGGGGAATATTAAAAAAGAAAACCATAGCTGGGGGCATCACAATGCCAGATTTCAGGTTGTTCTACAAAGCTGTGGTCATCAAAACAGTGTGGTACTGGCACAAAAACAGATACATAGACCAATGGAACAGAATAGAGAATCCAGAAGAGAAACCCCCAACTCTATAGTCAACTAATATTTGACAAAGGAGGAAAGACTATCCACTGGAAAAAAGACAGTCTCTTTAATAAATGGTGCTAGGAAAATTGGACATCCATATGCAGAAGAATGAAACTAGACCATTCTCTTACTCCATGCACAAAGATAAACTCAAAATGGATGAAAGATCTAAATGTGAGACAAGATTCCATCAAAGTCTGAGAGAAGAACACAGGCAACACCCTTTTTGAATTTGGCCACAGAAACTTCTTGCAAGATACACCTATGAAAGCAAGGGAAACAAAAGCAAAAATGAACTATTGGGACTTAATCAAGATAAAAAGCTTCTGCACAGCAAAAGAAACAGTCAACAAAACTAAAAGACAACCTACAGAATGGGAGAAGATATTCTCAAATGACGTATCAGATAAAGGGCTATTATCCAAGATCTATAAAGAACTTCTTAAACTCAATAGCAATGAAACAAACAATCCAATCATGAAATGGGCAAAAGACATGAATAGAAATTTCACAGAGGAAGACATAGACATGGCCAACAAGCACACAAGAAAATGCTCTGCATCACTGGCCATCAGGGAAATACAGATCAAAACCACAATGAGATACCAGCTCACACCCGGGAGAATGGGGAAAATTAACAAGACAGGAAACAACAAATGTTGGAGAGGATGTGGAGAAAGGAGAACCCTCTTGCACTGTTGGTGGGAATGCGAACTGGTGCAGCCACTTTGGAAAACTGTGTGGAGGTTCCTCAAAGAGTTAAAAATAGATCTTCCCTATGACCCAGCAATTGCACTGCTGGGGATTTACCCCAAAGATATAGATGCAGTGAAACACCGAGACACCTGCACCCCGATGTTTATAGCAGCAAAGTCCACAATAGCCAACCTGTGGAAGGAGCCTCAGTGTCCATTGAAAGATGAATGGATAAAGAAGCTGTGGTCTATGTATACAATGGAATATTACTCAGCCATTAGAAACAACAAATACCCACCATTTGCTTCGACGTGGATGGAACTGGACGGTATTATGCTGAGTGAAATAAGTCAATCGGAAAAGGATGTTATATGGTCTCATTCATTTGGGAAATATAGAAATTAGTGAAAGGGAATAAAAGGAAAGGATAGAAAATGAGTGAAAATATCAGTGAAGTTGACAAAACATGAGAGACACCTAACTCTGGGAAATGAACCAGGGGTAGTGGAAGAGGAGGTGGGCAGGGGGCTGGGGTGACTGAGTGACGGGCACTGAGGGGGGCACTTGGTGGGATGTGCACTGGGTGTTATGCTATATGTTGGTAAATTGAACCCCAATAAATTTTTTTTTTAAAAAAGACATTCCGGGACTAATGAGAGGATAAAGATTCTACTTTAAAGGAGAAGCAAGACCTAATCACATGAGCCAACAGGAGCCAGAGGAGTAAAGTGTTTGATCAAAAAGTCTAGTACATAAAATTGAATAAGTAAGGGCATTTTGGAAGCACATTCCATAGATTAAAGATTTAACATCCTGGGAAAGATTCAAATTAATGTTTGTAACTCACCATTAGGTGGGCTCCTTCAAGCATAAGAAAAAAGGAGTGGCCCATGCTATGCAAAGCTGAAATGCCAGAGGGCACCTGGATGGCTCAGTCAGTTAAGCATCAAACTCTTGATTTTGGCTCACATCATGATCTCGGGATTGTGAGATCAAGCCTTGCCTCAGGCTCCCAGCTTAGTGCAACATCTATTTAAGATTTTCTGTTTCCCTCTGAACCTCCCCATGCTCATGCTCTATAAGTAAGTAAGTAACTAAGTAAGTAAAAAATAAATAAATAAATAAATAAATAAATAAATAAATAAATAAAATATTCTTAAATAAAAAGTTGAAATGCCACAATATCAAACTCTACCAACTTCTATAGTATCAATTGCAACCTCTGTGTCAGATTTTTTTTTTATATATAGTAGATTAATGTAACCTTGGATTCCTCACATGCTATTAGGTTATTGATTTGATAAATGAGTACTTTTATATTCTATTAAAGAAGGAGAAATTAGAAATATTTGTATTCATGTGAAAGGGGCAATACTATATACATTTACTATTACCCAAAGAGCTGTGTTGGTTATAGTCTTGTGTCATACTGATTCTAAAAAGATCTGGTTTGTCTTTATATTTTCCATAAACAACATATTGATCCATCACATTGATTACATACTTATTGAGCTGGGTAAACAAAAAGTTGCTAGCATGTAGAGAGACAGGTGTGCTTCTGTAAGTCCCTATGAAGATTCAGGGGCTTCACGTATCAATAAAAATTTGTAAGAATCCAATGGTCATGGCCTTTGCAAAATTAAAGACAAACAATTGAACTTTTCATATCCTACCATGATGAAGAAAACACAACCAATGTTAGACAGCCAGCTCTTAGGGGGACCTAGAGCAAAAATGGGCACTCAATCAAGGTCAGGTATAGGGGTAGCAATACTGCCATTTGGGCCATATGATACAACAGATCCTATGATATCAAGACCCAGAAGGTCCTATAGTATTAGTTATGTGAAAATATTCAGAGGAAGAATCACAATGCAGGCCTCTGGGATTCTGAATAAAGGCTTTGTCATCTGCAGTTGGAATTAAGACATAACTTTAAAAACAGCATTTAGCATGCTATTTCAGACCCTGGTAGAGATAGAGCATCTGACCAGGAGACATCAACTGAATATCCACCTGAAATATCCCCTCTTGAGCTGAGTTCTCTCAGTCCTCCCCAGTCATAAAACCAGGCAGAGTAACCAGCAATTAAAAAAGTGTTATAAGAAATCAAGAATTAGCATGTGTTATGGGCTGTACTTTGTTCTTCCAGTACCTCAGAATGTGACTACATATGGAGATGGGGCATTTAAAGAGGTAATTAGGGTAAACTGAGATTTTATGAATGAACCTTAATTCTTTTTTTTAAAGAGTGGGCCCTAATTCAATATGTTTGGTATCCTTCTAAGCAGAGAAGATTAGGGTCCAGACACACACGAAGGGTAGACATGTGAACTTAACTAGAGTAAGAAGGCCATCTACAAGCCAAGTCAAAGAGAGGGGCCCTCAGAAGAAATCAAGCCTGCTGACACCTTGATCTTGGACTTCTAGTCTCCATAACTTTGAAAAACAAAACAAAAACTTCTCTTGTTTAAGTCACCCAGTCTGTTGTATTCTCCATGGCAGCCCTAGCAAACCAATATAGTACAAATAGAGGACACAGTTAAGCTGTACAGAGTCCAGATGCACATGTTGCCCACTACTGTTGAATAATGTCCTCCTTTAGCTCACATCTGTGTCCATATGGAGGACCCTGTACAACTTTTAATAGAGGGGGAAAAAGCTGAAGATATTTTGCTGTTAGAAAGAAGACTTTCACTTCTTTCCTATTAGATACTTCATTGTCATTCATGTAATTTGTGTCTCTTTGACAGTCATCTAAAATATCTGACTCATATTTAGCTACAGGGAAGCAATAGAATATGGATAACGGTATACTCTTTGTGAATCAGATAGACCCAGGAATAGGTTCATGTCTAGACCCTGTCACTTATCACTCTGAGTTTCCATTTCTTCATTTGTAGAACAGAATTAATACGAGTAATTATACTCTCAAGTGATCATAAGAAAGAAAAGAGATAGTGCATATAAATTTCTCCCAATAGTACTTGACTCTAGGACTCGGCACTTAAGATCATATTGACACTATATTTGTGTACTATATACACACGTTTCCCCTGCTGTAAATCTCAGTAAAAAACTTTACGTTTTGTGACATAAATTTTATCTGGTGAAATAACAAAATTAGGCCCATTATTCTAGCCTGTCAAGATCTTTTTGACTCTACATTCTGTCATCTAACAAGCTCACAATTTATCCCAACTTCATGTCAAACCCAAATTTGATAAATGTGTCATCATGATCTTTAAGAGAATAAATGATTATTTAATGAGCAAGCCTATGGTCATTTATTTTTCTACCTACAGCATTTTCCAAATATGAATTGTTCAATTTTATTAGCAAAAAATCACTGTTAAGTTTTTATCCCATAAAGACATTTTCAAATTTATGTTATCTTTTTGACTTTTCCTTTTCTCAGACATTCAGAGATTTCTGTATTCTTATAGACCAACTTCCAAGTTTAAATGAAGGAACATTTTAATGAACTGTGAACATTGTCTTTAGCTGTGTTCATCATTTCTCTATCCAATCTTAGCTTTTAATCTACCTTTTAAATGCCAGGTGGCAGAAATAGTCTAAGAAAAGAAAATGTAGTGAAATTAACATTTTTTTCTTATACTTAAACTACCCAGGGAACTTTCCTAGTAACACATAGTTCTATGACCAAATCATTATAGAAAAATAAATAGTGACATGGGTCAAAAGAATGTCAAGTAACTTGAAAGCTATCTAAACAGCCCCTTACATCTCAAGGATTTCTGTGCACTTGGTTTCGGTCCTGTCAATCTGCAAAATTACTTATGCTTCAGTCTATGAGGTCAGAGTTATGATTTCTCACACTGTAATGCCAAATAGCCCAGAAAAGCCTGTAGCATTTACATCACAAAATGCCTCCCAAAAGAGCTGATGATTCATGGACAGCCAAGAGGAAATAAATGTGACTTGCAATGAGTAAATATTGAGATATTTTTGAACCATTACCTATAATATATTAAAGTTTCCATTTGTTTTGTTTTGTTTTTCTTTTGTTTGTTGGTTGGTTTGTTTTTCTTTTAGAGAAAGGCATACTGTCACATGTAGCGCCTCATTTGGATGTGTCTGGAGTCTTGGAAGTTTGACTACCCTACGTTCTCCTACAAATAAACCTTGAGAGCTTGTTTGGAGGTTCAGGCAGGAGAGTGCAGCTACTGGTATACCCTTGACTGAATAATAATCCTCCTGCACTGGGGAAGGTCGTCCTCTTCGATGGAGCATGCAGCTTAGGGAAGGATACACATGAAGCAGTGAGAGAGGAAAGGTGAAAGGGGTCAGCCAGTTCAGCCAAATCAACCCTGGCGATCAATGGTATGACAGATGTCATAGCCAGGTCACCCTCACATTCAGTAAAGTTTATTTGTAAGTCTGAAAAGTCTTAGGGGTCCAAGCAGGTAGGCAATAGTCATATTAATAGTGTCTAAAACCTTAATAAACCTATATCTTACCTTGTTTCTGACTTTTATGAAGCATTTAGGTCACAGTGAAATTTGCTAGAAGCAGCAAAGGAATTTATCAATTACAGCATAGAAACCAAGGTTGAAATTTTCTGTTTCTGTGGATTTTATGGTAGCAATATCAGATTTTTCTCCAGAGTTTATATGTAGGTTTGAAAAGGTTATAATTTTGTTTCCTCTTATCAGGCTTTTAACCAAAATTAGACCTATCACTAAAAAAATACACTAAAGATTTTAAATATTTACTTATTAACCAGATAAATGGATCCTGTCATTCTGGTTTATAAATTCACATATATTATTTGATTGTTCCTTGTTTATTAACCATGATTTTTTAGAAGTAAGCTGGAAAAGCCCAAACTAAGCTTAGGAAAAAAGGAAATTTCTCAGCAGAAAACTAGAATGGTTCAGAGGATCAAGGGATGATATAAAAAACCAACTAAGGAGAAAGGACATCCAATTCTGCCCAATAAGGATGGATGCAATCCTCTACCTGAAAGCTAACAACCAACAAAATCACACCAGATATATAAAGAAAATAATCATTTTCAAGGCAATGGATATCAGGAATCAATCTGAGGATAACAGTCTCTGAGAGACAGAAAATAAATGTACTCAGCCCATTGGTTGTCCCAGATAACCCCTTCCAGGGTTTCTAAGCTTCAGTACATGTGGGGGAAATGAGGCAGTTTCCTCACTAAGTTGAGGAAACTGAGAGTGTGGGGAAAACCCAAGCTATTCAAATGTATAGGACAGAGTACTGGAGAAGAGAAAGCTACAAAGAGAGAAAACTTTGGAGACCTTTGGAGCATCCCTCTTCCATATACAGCCAAGGTACTGATTAGTACGTGTGTATAAGAAAACCATTCAAGGTTGAAGAAAAATCAGCTGACACAATTAGACCAAACAATGCCTGTCACTCACACGTGACCAAAAATAGTACCTGTTTCCATCTGCTGAATGGATTCTATGTCAACCTAGTTGTTGAAATAAAACTTCTCATGAACCATGAGGTATTGAGTAATTTAGAGAAGTCCTGCCTCAATAATGATGAATATTTAGACCTAGACTTAAATGTGTCTCTAGTTCCACCTAACAAATCTCAAAAGCAAGAACCACAAGAATCAACCTATTTCCAAATAACAAAGTCCCAAACCAAACATAGAAATACAAAAATATCTATCCCCAATATGACAAAAATCACAATATCTGGCATCCAAACAAAGGTCATGGGCTTGTAAAGAAGCAGGAAAACATAACCCATAGTGAAGGCAAAAATTAACCAATCAATCAAAATCAAACTAGAACTGATACAGATATTAGAATTAGTAGATAAGACTATGAAAGCATTTACTATAACTGTATTCCATCTGTTCAAAAGTTAAATAGGAATATATAAATTATATGAAAGATGTAAATTACTATAATATCTGTGATGAAAAATACACTGATTAGGATTGATGGCAAATTAGACAAAGTAGGAGAAAAGATTAGGGAAATTAAAGACACAGCAATATCAATTATCCAAAATGAAACACAGAGAGGATAAAAGGAGTAAAGAAAAAAAAAGAAGAAGAAGAAGAAGAAGAAGAAGAAGAAGAAGAAGAAGAAGAAGAAGAAGAAGAAGAAGAAGAAGAGAGGATCAGTGAACTATAGGGCAACATCAAACAACCAAATAAATATGTAACTAGATTCCTTGAAGGAGAGGGAGGAAAGGGCAAAAGAAAAAATCACTTCCGAATTTTTCAAATCTGATGAGAATTACATAACCCAGAAATCTAAGATGTTCAATGCACCCCCCCACACAAGAAATACAAAGAAGTTATTTCCACCTTTTGGCTATTGAGAATACTACTGCTATGAACATGCATATACATGTACTTAGTTGATATACTATTTTTATGTGAACACAAGTTCATTGGGTAGAAATAGCCCAAATGTCCATCAATAGATGAATAGATAAATGAATCTGGTATGTACATGCAATGGAATATTATTAACCCATAAAAAGGAATAAAATATGAATCTTTGAAATATTATGCTTAGTGGAAGAAGCTAGACAAAAAAGGACAAATATTGTATTATTTCACTCATATAAAGTATCTGGGATAGGTAAACTCATAGGGATGGAAAGTAGATTAGGGATTGCCAGAGGCTTGTAAAGTGCAGAGTAGGGACTTACTGCTTAATGGATAAGGGATTGTATATTGGAAAGATGGAAATATTTTGGAACTATATAGAGGTGGTGGTTATGCATTGCAAATGTACTAAATGCCATTCAATTGTTCACTTCAAAATAATTTCATATGAATTTCACTTCAGTGCACTCTTTCAAATGAAGGCAAGATTAACATTTAAAAATGAAGATATACAAAGCTCCAAGAATGTATCACTAGAAAGTATTCACCACAAAATATATTAAAGGAAGTTATTCAAGCAAAAAGAAAATTATAGTAGGTAGAAATATGGATCTATAAGAAGGAAAACTGAGCACCAGATGTGGAAGTCCTACAATGGCAAATTATATATAATTTGAGAGAGAGAAAAAGATTTATTTATTTATTCATGAGAGACAGAGAGAAAGGCAGAGACATAGGCAGAGGGAAATGCAGTCTCCCTATGGAAATCCTGATGTGGAACTCGATCCAGCGCTCGGGTATCACACCCTGAGCTGAAGGCAGACGCTCAATTGCTGAGCCACCCAGGCATCCCCAAGGGCAAATATATAAAATGCTTCTTATTGTAAATGCAAAGAGGTACAGAGATAGAGCTGGTATCAAGGAGAACTCCCACCAGGCACTCAAATGTCCCCTGACATGTGTCTCCAATCTGCTTCAGTCAGTATGTTAGCTCTACCTTTCACCATTGATAAAATAATTCTCATGAGCAAGCATCTATTGTGTTCTATGAGTGGCATATAATACAGATTAGCTAATGATATCTCATTTATTGAGTAGGATAAGGAAATTAAGTATTCTATAGAAATGTGTTTTCTAGAAAATGGAAATTTAGGCACTCATCATTTTAAAATTTTAATCATTACGCATAAAAATCTCTTAGCTGTATTTTTACTTTTTTATTGGTGTTCCAAAATCAAAACAATATATGCAATAAAAGCAGCTCAGGATGATCATTATGAATACATTATTGAAGAACCTAAACACTATTTTTTAAAGATTTTATTTATTTATTCATGAAAGACACACAGAGAGAGAGAGAGAGACAGAAAGAAAGAGAGAAGTAGAGACACAAGCAGAGGGAGAAGCAGGCTCCCCACAAGGAGCCCAATGCGGGACTTGATCCCAAATCCCCGGATCAGGACCTGAGCCAAAGGCAGACGCTCAACCACTAAGCCATCCAGGTTTCCCAAGCCTAAGGACTATTAAAGTTTAAAGAATTATTTCCCCTATTCTAAATGGTCCCAAACTGAATTGTTTTAGGTTCTGTCTTTATCTTTTTCTCTGAGCCATGATATTAGACTCCCATGCATTCCTATTTGCTCATCTCTATATTCACATCTAAATCATATACTCTTCTCATCCAATCACATATTGGCTGCAGTGAAGACACTACTGCAAAAGATTACTTCTTTGGAGTATGAAATCATAGTAAAGCTTTGGCCTTAAGTAAAAGAAAAGGTAAAGATAGAGACCTAAAAACTCTCTACCTATCTCAAAAATTTCTTCCTACTAGATGGAAATTGACCTATTTTGATTGATTTAGTGTCCAAGAATTGGTTTATTACGGCATAATACAGTTGGCATTTGAGTTGAACATAGCTATATTTTATTGTGAGAGTCACCTAATTCTTCCCTGAATTGATTTCCTTTTCTTCTCATTCTCTAACATGTTTTTCCCCCTCATTAAATATAATGCTATTCAGAGGATTACAACACAATGTGAATATGATACACAGTGTAGATATAGGGGTATCCATTCTAACTTATTTACTCATTCCTCTTTTGAGTAAAAACATATCCTATGGGTGGCTCAGAGGTTGAGCGTCTGCCTTCAACTCAGGGCGTGATCCCAGGGTCCCTGAATCGAGTCCGCATTAGGCTCCCTGTGAGAAACCTGCTTCTCCCTCTGCCTAGGTCTCTGCCATTCTCTCTCTGTCTCTCATGAATAAATAAATAAAATCTTTATATATATATATATATATATATATATATATATATAAATATATATATATATCATATGAAAAGCACAAATCATTTTACCTACTACTCATGCACAGAATGATAGCAGCAATATGTCTCTATACTGCCCTGGAGGTGAAATAGTAATATATCTAAGAAGTGAAATATTATTTATCTTCTTTCAAATATGTATGTTAATAAAATATTTAACATACATGAAAGAGACTCGTGAAATGAACATGGTGTATCAGCCAGGTTTCAGTCAGGAGAGCAGATTAACTATGAGTTTATAAGATAAATCACTGATAATAGGAATTAGACCTTACATAATTTTGGGAGAAGCTGGCACCTAATGTTTAGAATGGGGTTTGGAAAAGGAGAAACTCTGAAGCCAGAGTTCATGGAGAAATCCTCAAGTTTTCTCTGTGAATCTAATTCCTCTGTGGTAGTAACTGGTGGTAGGCTGGGGACCCAGTTGGTAAGCAAAGCCCAAAGGCAGACAGAAAAGTTGGATGTAAAATGAATGAGGGCAACAGCAAACTGGAACCTGCAGTGTTTCTCTGTGTGTATATATCATTGCATCTGAACATACAAAGACTTTCAGAGTGTGAAAGACACTACTTCAATTTAGAACACATGTTCCTCTTTTGGCCAATGGTAACACAGGACCATAAAGGAAAGAGATTCTGAAAAACAGTTCTCAGCTTAACCAAATGGACACAGCTCTAACCAACACACATGATATACCTATAAGGCTGATAGATGATCTTGTTGTATGAGAGGATGTTTTACTGGTTTCATAAGCCAAGATGATCATTTGCAAATGCTCTGGTGTTACAGCATACAAATATCAATATTTCATTTGGTAGAGAATTGGATTTTCACTAGACTAGCAAAACCAAAAACAAAAAAATGAACAAACAAAAGCCAGCATGGAAATATTAGGTTCTACTCCTCTTCAGTGTCTCAGAGACTTGATTTAAATTTTCTATGACTTACAAGACTAGAACAATATCAAATCACTCTTCTATTTTTTGAGCACTCTTGTTCAAAGTATTGTATAAATAGACAGACAATCTCAGGTTCTAATTTCTGTAATTAATATGACACAAGCTTCCAGAAATCGAGACAAAGGAGGCCTCATTTCATCACATCCTTCAAGTTGATGGAAGATTCAGTCATCCCCAAAGTTATACATCATGAAATATACCAATCATCACATGCCAAAATCTTCCTTTAAGTAGTTTATTTTTCTAATAAAGTGTACTTGGATTTCCCTGAGTATGTTCTTATGCTGCTTATGATAAAGGTGAGGTGGTTGGGATCTACTTTTCCAAAGGGAGTCATTGTAAATAATAATGAAAACACCTGAAACATCTGCAGTTCAGGAGACTAGACTATATGGACAACAGAGAGACAGGATCAGAAAAAGAGAAGTGCATGTGTAGGATGACATTGATCACTGATCCTGGTTCCTGTTGAGATCACACTTGGAATTAAATTCAATGTTGGTGATTTAGGAAAAGGTAACATATTTATAAGAGGGAATCTTGAAGTTTGACCTGAGATTCAAATATATATTGTTTGGCAATTCCTCTTTTCGACCTCTACTTCCCATCCTTCCAAATAATTTCTTTCTGTGCTCTGGCCTCTAAACTTCTTTACTAGAATTTTTAAGACAACACATTCTTTTTTATTTTTTTACTTCATTTAAATTCAATTTGCCAACATATGGTATAACACCCATTTCATCTCATCATGTACCCTCCTTAATGCCCATCATCCAGTTATCCCATCACCCCACCCACATCTTCTTTATCCATTCTTCTGTTGAAGGACTTTGTGACTCTTTCCGAAGTTTGGTTATTATGGACATTGCTGCCATAGACATCAGGATGCAGGTGCCCCTTTGTTTCACTATATCTGTATCTTTGGGGTAAATATCCAATAGTGCAACTGCTGGTCATTGGGTAGCTCTACTTTTAACTTCTTGCGGGACCTCCATATTGTTTTCCAGAGTGGCTGTACCAGCTTGCATTCCTGCCCATAGTGCAAGAGGGTTCCCCTTTCTCCACATCTTCACCAACATTTGTTTCCTGTCTTGTTAAGTTTAGCCATTCTCACTAGTGTAAGGTGATATCTCATGGTGGTTTTGATTTGTATTTCCCTGATGACAAGTGACATGGAGCATTTTTTCATGTGCTTGCTGGCCATGTGTATGTCCTCTTTGGAGAAACGTCTGTTCATGTCTCCTGCCCATTTCTTGACTGGATTATTTGTTTTGTGGATGTTGAGTTTTATAAGTTCTTTATAGATCTTGGATACTAGCCCTTTATCTGAGGTGTCATTTGCAAATATCTTCTCGCATTCTGTAGGTTGCCTTTTAGTGTTGTTGACTGTTTCCTTTACTGTGCAGAAGATTTTTATCTTGACGAAGTTCCAATAGTTCATTATTGCTTTTGTTTCTTTTATCTTTAAAGACATGTCTTACAAGAAGTTTCTGCAGCTGAGGTCAAAAAGGTTGCTGCCTGTGTTCTCCTCTAGGATTTTGATGGATTCCTGTCTCACCTTGAGGTCCTTCATCCATTCTGAGTTTATCTTTATGTATGGTATAAGAGAATGACCTAGTTTCATTCTTCTGCATGTGCTGTCACTGGTTTTCAAAGGATTAGAATGGATGCACTCTTTCTCCAAAGTTGGCTGGTGGTATCTCTAGTCTTGATGTTTTCTGAAGCTCCCTGTAAAACTGAGATTTAGAGACATTTGTTGTACCAACCTCTAGAGTTCTTTCACCACTGTTTTGGTTTCCCTCTGTTCTCAAAAGTCGCTCCTCTTCCATTAGGTTCTCTCACTAGAACACTATCAACCATCTTTGCTTCTTTTTTGTCTAAAAATAAAGGTAATTCATTAATTAAAGATTGAGCATAGCCTGACTTCTTTTTAGCTATGACACTTTTCTCTAAAGCTTTCTGGAGCTGGGTTTTTAAAAAATTTTCCCCTAATAAGTCTTAGCAAATTTAACCTCTGTGGCTCTGAATTCATCCACTTTTTTAAAATTCTGTTGAAATATTCTCATAAATCTGCCACATTTAGAGATATCTGTCATATCTCGTAGATGAATTGTAACAACAGTCCCACAGGCTTTGCATTAGCCATTTATATAAATATGCCTTTTCAGCATCTCATTGGTATGCTTTAGTGCATGGAATTCCTATGGAACTGGCCCGGCATTCTACAAATTATTTCTCCATTTTTAGGGCCACTTGGTTGTCATCAGAGGTTGAATAGTCATATGAGTATAGAAGTTTATATGTGAATTGACTGGCCAAGCATACAGGTTCCTAGAGGGCTCAGCAGCACCCTCACCTTAGGGCAGGGGAGATAATTTCATACTAAATATTTTGTTACATCAGTTAGTTTACCTCATTTTTTTTTTGTGAAGATGCTTTGAAAATTCTGTACTCGGGGTAGAGGAATTAAATACCACTTTCTAAGCTGGAGGTATCACAATTCCAGATTTCAAGTTATACTATAAAGCTGTAGTACTCAAAACAGTACACCACTGGAGCAAAAATACACTCATAGATCAGTGGAACAGGATAGAAAGCTCAGAAACAAATCCACAATTTTATGGTCAATTAATCTTCAACAAAAGAAGGAAGAATATGCAGTTGGAGAAAGAGTCTTTTCAGTAAATGGTGTTGGAAAAACAGGGCAGCAACTTGCCAAAGAATAAAACTGCCTCTCACTTTTTCTATACCCTACACAAAAATAAACTCAAAATGGATTAAGGACCTAAACCATTAGGCCTTGAAGAAGCCTATCAGAGGATATTGCAATATCACCTGAGTTCACTGCTTCTGTCTAGCCCTGACAGTTCCTTCTCTGAATACATATCTGTTGATAGGGCAAAATTTGCCTTTTTCCCCCTAGCTTTATTGAGATATAATTGACATATAACGTCTCATAAGTTTAAAGTGTACAATGTGATGATTTGACATAGGTATGTATTGTGAAATGTTTGCCACAATAAAGTTAGTTAACACATCCTTCAATTCGCAAAATTACCTATTTGTTGTTGTTATGGTGATTACATTAAAGCTTAGAGTTGGGCAACCTTCAAGTATATAATGCAGTATTATTAGTTATTATCATTATCTTTATTTCATTTCTCTGTACAGCATCCCTGTGAGATGTTATCACCATTTGTGGCTATGGAAAGTAAGAGGTTGTTCAAGTGACCTGCAGGGACTACAGATTTAGTTTGTGGGTTGAGTTGGGATTCATCCAGACCTCTATTTGATTCCAAAATCCATCATCTTCTTACTATAACTGGTAGATTTAAGATCTCTGCATGACTATGGTTATCAGATAAAATACAGAATGCCCAATTGAATGTGAATTTCAGATAAATAATGAATTTTTCAGAATAAGTATACCCTACTAATTTTGAAAAGTGTAAGTACACTTCAGTATTAAGTATAGCCACCATGCCGTACATTAGATCACTGGAACTTATTCACCTTAAAACTTAGTTTTTACCCTTTGACCAACATCTCATTTCCCACACTCCTTAGCCCCTGGCAACAACTGTTCTACCCTCTGTTTCTATGAGTTCAGCCTTTTTAGATTCTGCATATAAATGAGATCATAAAGTATTTGCCTTTCTCTAACTTATTTCACTTAGCATAATTCCCTTAAAGTCCATCCAGATTATTGCAAATTGAAAGATTTCCTTCTTTTTATGGACAAATAGTATTCCATTGTGTGTGTGTGTGTGTGTGTGTGTGTGTGTATCACATTTTCTTTACCTATTCATTGATCAGTGGACAGTTACATTGTACCCATATCTTAGCTATTGTGAATGCTGCAATAAACATGAAACGGCAGATATCTTTTCAATATGGCAATTTTGTCTTCCTCAGAAATATACTCAGAAATAAGACTGCTAGTCATTTGGTAGAAATCTTTTGAATTTCTTGAGGAACCTCCATACTGTTATCCACAGTGGTTGTACCAATTTACATTCTCACCAGTAGTGCACCAAGGTTCCCTTTTCTACATACCCTTGCCAAAATTTGTTCTCTCTTGCCTTTTTGATAACAGCCATTCTATCAGGTGGGAAGTGATAGCTCATTGTGGTTTTTATTTGCATTTCCCAGATGATTAGTGAGATTATGTCCTTGTTGGCTTCAATGTTTTGTCCTTGTGTCTCAGCTATTGTTCCAAAATCAACTTCCTCAAGTTCTAGAGTCACTAAAGGTTTAGCAATACAACTGTGTAGTGTACCAGGATTCAATTTATAAATCTAGATACTTCTATTATTCCACAAATGAAACTATTACATTCTAGGCCTCATGAAACTTTTCTTTCTTTCTTTCTTTCTTTCTTTCTTTCTTTCTTTCTTTCTTTCTTTCTTCTTTCTTTCTTTCTTTCTTCTTTCTTTCTTTCTTTCTTCTTTCTTTCTTTCTTTCTTCTTTCTTTCTTTCTTTCTTTTCTTCTTTTTTTCCTTTCTTTTTTAAAGCTTTTATTCATTCATTCATGAGAGACATAGAGAGAGAGAGGCAGAGACATAGGCAGAGGGAGAAGCAGGCTCCCTGTAGGGAGCCTGATTTGGAACTGGATCCTAGGACCCTGGGATCACAACCTGAGCTGAAAGCAGATGCTCAACCACTGAGCTACCCAGGTGTCCCACCTTATGAGACTTTCTTGCAGTCATATTAAAATGAGTAACAAAATGATCACTTCTGCCTATTTATATGTCTGAAATCAATTGGTAAGACCTTTTTGCAGGTTGTCTCAGTTTGCTGGATTAATAATACCTTCCTTTGCCAAGAGGCAACACCACTCTTTGCATTTTCTGTCATTTCTCTAAATATTCATCCCCAGGGATGGGTTGAATGTATCATATATAAGGATAGCAGTGACTGAGACTTTGTTCTGTCCATTTCCTTGTCTGTTACTCTTAACATTTCCCTGATACATCCTGTTGCTTTTACTACTACTCAACTCTGTTGGTATCAGATTCCCTGCTTATCCTGGACACCTGTATGACTTGCTTGTCTTCTTTGAAAGCTGATGTCTGTAGCCGATTGACATAGGTTTATACCAGTACTGATTATTTCTCATAGTTCTGGGGCTGCTAATTCTTTATCATATATCCTGTAAATGATGATCACCCACCTGTGTTTGACCTCTAACTACTCTAGGACTCTTTCCATTGCCAGAATCTTCTTGCTTTTGTCCAATTCTCTCTCTTACTGGCTAGTACTCAAAAGCCTTTCTTTTTGTTTGCCAACATATTTTCTAGGATTTGTTACAATGCTGTTGCTTAGACCCTTATTAAAGTTTTCACATTTTCCCCTAGATCTCTCCTTTCTTGGATGCATAGAAGCCAGGAAGGATGATATTAAGTCAATAGATAGTCCAATATAACTTTAATATGTAACTAGAATGTGGCTGTCTCTGTCAGTTAGGCTCTTTTACTGCATCAGTCCACCATTGTCAAGAAGATTCCTTACTCATTTAGGAATAGGTTGTATCTCCTTAATATTTGACTTCTAAGCCTCCAGATACCTCACTTCCCAATCACTTACTGTGTCAAATATGTCTGCATCTGTCTCAAGGACAAATACAGTAAGGTGGTATAATGCTTTCCCAAGGAGCACCTATATATCATGTGGATTAAGAATGTGGTGTCTCCATCTATGAAGGCAAGGGAAACAAAAGCAATAATGAACTTTTGGAGCTCCGTCAAGATAAAAAGCTTCTGCACAGCAAAGGAAACAGTAAACAACACTAAAAGGCAACCTACAGAATGTGAGAAGATATTTGCAAATGACACCTCAGATAAAGGGCTAGTAGCTCAATAAAGAACTTATAAAACTCAACATCCACAAAGCAAACAATCCAGTCAAGAAATGGGCAGTAGACATGAACAGACCTTTCTCCAAAGAGGACATACACATGGCCAATAAGCACATGAAAAAATGCTCCATGTCACTTGTCATCAGGGAAATACAAATCAAAACCACCATGAAATATTACCTTACACTGGTGAAAATGGCTAAACTTAACAAGACAGGAAACAACAAAATGTTGGTGAGGATGTGGAGAAAGGGGAACCCTCTTGTACTATGGGCAGGAATGCAAGCTGGTACAGCCACTCTGGAAAACAGTATGGAGGTCCCTCAAGAAGTTGAAAATAGAGCTACCCAGTGACCAGCAGTTGCACTACTGGATATTTACCACAAAGATACAGATGTAGTGAAACAAAGGGGCACCTGCACCCCGATGTTCATGGCAGCAATGTCCACAATAGCCAGACTGTGGAAAAAGTCACAGTGTCCTTCAACAGATGAATGGATAAAGATGTGAGATAGATATATATATAGATATAGATATAGATATATATATATATATTACTCAGCCATCAGAAAAGATGTTTAGTGTTCCAGTGAGAGAACCTAATGCAAGAGGAGACACTTTTGAGAACAAGAAGTAAAATAAAATAGTGGTGAAAGAACTCTAGAATTTGAAACAACAAATATCTCTAAAGGTAAGCAACTTTGGAAGCTGAATTGGTGTCACAAAAGTAGAAGCATGCAAACCCCCCTAAACCTAGGCTCTTTATGCTATTTCTGGCACACTTGATTGATACTATCTGACCTATGGAAATAAAGTCCACATCTCTGTAAAAAGTAACAGTGTTCCAACTAAAAGACTATACTCTCTTTCCCTGCTGCTTAGAATGGTATAGAACTTTGAAAGGGAATATAAAGTTTCCACATGAGTTGAGTAGAAGAAAGCATATCGGCTGGGCTGGAGCTAACACTTAGAGATGCTGGCATATGGAACAGGCAACACTCTCCACCCACAGAATCATATGTGTGTGTGTGTATGTAAGTTCACAGATAAATGAGCCAAGCAGACTTAAATGTTACAGAAAGCTCACAGAAAAATTGAAACACAAAGACACTTAAATGTTAGAGAAAGTTCAAAGAGCTCCTAAGTGTCCCAGAATACTTGCATATATTATTTCAGTATCCAACAATTCTCTAATTTACATATAAGCCAAGAAGTCCATTTTTAGAAATTACTGCATTCATTCATTCCATAATTCATTAAAATCCCAGCTATGAATTATCCTTCACCTCACTTCATATGTTGAAGCTCTAACCTCCAATATGACTATATTTGGAGAAAGGGCTTTTAGGAAGTAATTAAAATTGAATGAGATGATAAAAAGCAGATTCCTAATCTGATAGTACTGGTGATCTTATAAGAATGAGAGGAGAAAACAATTCTCTCTCTCTCTCTCTCTCTCTCTCTCTCTCTCTCTCTCCACGTGCATGTGCTAAGGAAAGGCCATGTAAGCACATAGCAAGAGGCAGTAGTCTACAAGACAAGAAGAGAGTCCTCACCAAAACCCAACTGTGCTGGCACTGTGATCTTGGACTTCCAGCTTCCAAAAGTGTATAACAATCAATTTATGTTATTTAAGCCACCTAGTTTATGGCATTTCGTTTGGCAACTGAAACAGACTAAAGCGGTCCCTATGGTCAACAAGCTTACATTCCAGAAGTGAAAAGCAAGAAATCCTTCAGCAAATCACCAAATCCACGTATAATATGTCATATAGTCATAAGTTCTGCAAAGAAAAATGAAACAGGAAGAAAAGGATGAAAGATAATAAGGAATGGGATTTTTTTTAAATAAAATATCCACAGATGCCTTTTTAATAAGGTAAAAGCTAAGTGGAGAGTGAGAGAAATTAAATGGAAAAAAAGCATGGAAGAAGTCCCGTCAACATCTGGGGAAGAACATTCCAGAAGGAAACCACAAGTGCAAAGGCTCTGAAGGGGAAGTGTGATGCAGTTTTAAGGATGTCAAGGAGGCTATTGTGGCTTAGTGTGCTTGACAAGAGGAATGGTAGGAGATATATTCGGTGAAGCAGCTGGGATTGAGATAATTGAGAACCTGGCAAGCCTTAGTTAGTACTTTGAATTTCATTTGGGTGAGATGGGAGTTTTGGGAGGACTCCCTTGATCTGATGAAATCTAAATCACTCTGTAGCTGCTGTATGGAACACTGACAGTAGAGAGACAAGGACGCAGGCAGAGAGAGCAGTTAGAATACTATTATATTTGTTCAGGGAAAGACAGTAGATGGCTTGGATCAGTATGATGGCATTGAATGGAGGTCCTAAGAAGTACTTGGATTCTGAGAATATTTCAAGGGAAGAGTCAAGATGATTTGCTGAAAGATTAAACATGAGGTAAACCGAGACCCAGAAATAAACACATTTATCTGATTAACTGAGAGAGGAGAGGAGGTCATGGCATAACATGGGGTCGCAGTGCTTTCCAGAGAACATTTAAAGTGAATAAGAAGACTATTATAGTTGGCCATTTTCTAAAAGAATTTCTGGCATTTGAACTAAATTATTCTTCCTTATACAGTGAGAAGCTTTGTTTAGTCACTTCATCCCATCCTCTCATGAAATAATTAGTGAGAACTGGATATTGGGAAACATGAAAAAGCAAGAAGATTGAGTAGAAGTGCCAGAGAGAGCAAATACACCATGATCCAAGAATTGGTTGGCAACATCTCTATGTGAATAGGAATGGGTTGGTTTGCATTATCAATAATTCCAGAAAGTTAGAAGGTAGCTAATAGAAGTATATGGGAAGTGGGCTTAGATAGTATCAAAATTGGGAGTCCAGATGAGACAATAAATGGCATGGACAGAACATATGACAGGGAATATATATTGTCTAGTAGTATCTAATCGGACAGATATGCCAAGAGTGATGGATAACAGAAGAGAATAAGTTAAGTAGGGTTGGTGAAAAACTAGAGATACTAATGAGCTTCAAATAACTCTGATTATATCACATCAAAGACTGCTTACATCTTTACTCCTATTCTTTAAGACGTTTGGGGAAAACAAGTAATTGGTGAGAGCTAAGTAACTCACAATTGGATAATGAGTGTCTCAAAATCATCAGAAGACAGCACATTGAAAAGAATTTTACACAAAATTTATAAATTGGTGGAACTTAAGGGTTTTGAGAAAAATCCGAGCATGGCTTCAAGGATTTTTGAAATATTTGGGAAGTGGTCCTAGAAATTAAACTTTCTTTCAACAAGCTGATGGAGAGATTATAGCTTGTAGTGTACACTTTAATCTCATTTGGAGTGAGGAAGATAATATACTCCTTAAGCAAATGGCTGGATAAATAGGAAGGATAGATAAAAACTTAGAAGACTATCAGATCAGCCTATTGATAATGATATATTTGATAGTGATAATTGTAGATATGTCTATATAAGTATATAAATAATATAAGAATATAATCTATATGTATAAATGCTCATGTTTTAGGAATCATGTACATACATGAGTGTGTGTTCATGTGGATGCATATTTTGCTGCTAAGTTATATTATCCAATTTATGACAACATGCTACAGAAGATCCCAAACATCCAGAACCCTGGATGCCTTAAGCAATCTTGAGAAAGAGGAATAAAGTTGAAGGCATCGCATTTCCTGATTCCAAACTATATTATAAAGCTTTAGTAATCAGAACAGTAAGGTATTGGTATAAAAACAGATGTAGGAAAGACAGATACTGTATGCTCTCGCTTATATGTGGAATCTAAACAAAAAAACAAACTCATACAGGCACTAAAAATAGTTGGCAATTACCAAATATGGGGGTTGGGTGAGTGAAATGACTATAAGTGGTCAAAAGTTACAAATTTCCAGTTATAAGGTAAGTACTGGGAGTACTTTTATAACTAAAAGTACTGAGTAAATTAACTACTCTCATTTTTGTTATACGTGTTACTAGCTTTTATTTAGAAATCCTTTCACTTTAGAACTCCTAGAAGTGAAAGAACTCCCGAAAAAACATTCTTCCTTAAAAATTTGGGGAGCTATGGAATTTAGGGGAAAAAAGAAAAGAAATAAAACAAGGGAAAATGACTGACAAATTTATTGTTCTCAAAAGGGCCATAGAAAATGGAATCCACAGTAGGTCATTAAACAATCGCTCTTAGGCTTCAGAGGGGGTCTGCCAAGGGCTCTGTCTGCAGAAGAATAAGAACGTAGACATTTCAGCCTGCTCTTCAGGATTGTGGCCTCATTAGCCAAATTCACTGAACAGGACTTTGAAAACCTTTCCCAAAAGAATGAGATACTGTCTTTAAGTTCAGGTTAATGAAAGACAATATACATTTACAGAAGTGTGAGTTTTTAACACAGCTCCAGTTGATGGTGAAGAATTAGAGAAAGAACATATTCTGTTCCTGCGGTCTTAAACAGAAGTGAAGAATTAAAAACATCGAATTTATAAAGCATCCCAGTGCTGACATCATGCTGAAAAGCAGAAGGCAAGAGAGGAGGATTTTCATTTAAGAAAAGGCAATAAATCACGTTTGAATTTGCCACGATTTCTTGGTGAATTATACATGCTTTTACATGACAGTAGGCGGCAGGTATTCAAAAGCTCATAGTAAGTTTCTTATGTTGAGAAGCTATATTGTGAGTTCATTTTGGGTTTATCCCATGAGGTATTTAGCATTTTGAATTTGTGAAATATTAGCTTGTCTAAGACTTTAGTGAATTGAAGGATTTAGCACTAAAGAAACAGTGGTTTTATTTTCTACATAATGCTACATTTTCAGTTGGTAAATGAAAGTTTTATCCCCATGATATCAAATATGTTAAGTTTTTCTCTTTTCAAAAATTTTCCTCACAGTTAATGGACCAGATAAACTAAATCCTAACATTAACTAGCTAGGCCAGCTTCAATTTATTAAATAACTGAAATTCCAAGAGTAATTTTAAACTATTGTAGAAAATGTAGTTGCTATATTTCTATAGCTACTGCTACCTCATTTTTGGCCATTAAAGTAAATATTATGGATAATTCAGAAAACAAATTATTTTTTGCCTAGAATTATTAAACTTATTATATTTAATGGTTAATTTTACATGTCAACTTGTCTGGGCTAAGGGATGCCCAGATAGCTGGTGAAATATTTCTGGCTGTGTCTGCAAGGGTGTCTCAGGAACAGATAAGCATTTGTATCAGTAGACTGCGTAAAGAAGATAACCCACACCAATGTGAGCAAGCATCATCTAATCTATTTAATGTCTGAATAGAACAAAAAGGCAGAGGAAGGCCAAATTCACCTGTTTGAGCTGAGGGTTCCATCTTCTCCTGCGCTTGGACAGGGCACTTTTGTTTCTTAGACTCTTGAATTCAGACCAAGAATTATGCTGTTGTTCTCCCTCTTTCATTCACACCTCACCCCCTAAATCCTCAGGCTTCAAATTGTATCATGGGCTTTCCTGGTTTTCCAGATTGCAGAGCGCAGACTGTGGGACTTCTTGCTTCCACAAGTACGTGAGCAAATTCCTATAATAAATTTCCTCATATGTTTATATATATAATATATATATATTATATATATATATCTTATTGTGTTTCCCTGCCTAATACATTGTGCATTATAGAATTAAAATAGAATCAGAGCTAAATGGATGCTTGCACATGTTCAGGAGGTCCACTGCCTTGTTTTTAAATAGGAGAACATCTACATGCTCCACTATAACAGACGGAAGGGAAGTATAAGCAGATAAGTTAAACATACTTGGATCACTTCAGTGATCTATTGATCAATGATCAATATCTAATTAAGGACATAGCTGTCAGAATGTAATCATAATAATAACTCTGGTTCTGTTACTGCGCAAAAAGGAAGGAAGACAAAAGAGGGATGTTTAATAATGTTACAAAATTTTCAAGGTGCGATATCAACAGAAATATTTTCAAGCCATATGCTGAACAGGATGTAACTTTTCCTTTAAAAAAAGAGTTAAAATGCTTCTTCTTTTTTTCAGAGCAGATATTTTGAACGTTACTTATAAAGAGGAATATAGAGCTAGTAATAACTGGGTAACAAGTCCGGAAGCTCAAGTTAAAGAGAGACAAATAGCTATAATGTTAAACACCAAATGTGATTATCAAGTAAAACATGTAACCAGAATTCAACAGAACATATGCTTAGAAAATCAAAATGTTGAATGCTTTCTCAACTTTTCAGTACTGACTTTTCAGTATGTGGCTTTCTGTAAGTTCATGTGCAAAGACTGATAGTCACAAATACTACAAGATGATTAAGTGACAACCCAATACAAAACCTTGTAGGTTAAATTACATAAGAAGATCAGCAGAACCTATGAGAAGAATCCAAAACAAAGGGAAGTATATACCTCTTAACCACAGTAGCCAGTGATTATCACCAGCTTCTCCCTGAGGAAATGAGAGGAAATGTACTAAGGGACAGAGGAAGAGAACTGGGTCCCCATCTCCACCTGGTCCTTTCTTAGAAGGAGGCCCTGGTACTGGTTTGTGATGAAAGGCTGCACTATCCAGGTATAGACCTTGATGACATGATTGCAACTCCTGTTGTATGCCAAGAGGTCTTCACTTCCCCTGAGGCTGACTGGGCGGAACCAGTCAATAAGATTCAAGATTTCTCCTCAAAACTTGCTTACTCTCGGTCAAGATCTATACTTATGTTTGATGCAACTGAACAGACATATATTTTATATATGTTTATTATATATTTATATGTAATATGTATATAAAACATATAATAATATTCATATCATAAATATGACTTTGAAAACCAACAAACCATCCTGTAATTGGAGGCCTGGTGAACTGGTAATAATTAGTTTCTTCAAAATACAGCAATCTACCCACATTCTAATTTGGCTTCTTTATGGTTCCTTTTATCTTTAAGAATGTGCAGGACTTTGAGACTCAGGTAAATTCCACCTGAATTTAACATGTTCCCCAGTGTGCTTGACCTCTAACACAACTGTTTATATAGAACACATCATAAAGGCTATCACAGTTATGATCTTTCTTGTGATCAAGTCCTTCAGATTCTATACTTCTTCCTCTCTTCATAGCTCTTGTCCCATTCATTGAGGGAAAACAAATTACACTTAGTTCAAACTTTTCTTTTAAGCTCCCCTTTTGTTTCTTAGGTTCTGGAGAAAAGTTGAAGTTAATGCTAAATTTAGATTAGCTTCCAGGGCCTGTCAGTAAAGGTAAATCATAATATTGTTGTTAATGGCAAGTTGGAAAAGCCGCCCTGCAACCTGCAGGAATCAACAGCAGCTTAACACATATGAGAGGCTGTAGTGGGTCAGGAAAAGCATACCTACTCTAGACAGACTTGTCTTCTGCCTCTTGTGATGATTTTATGATCAATATGGTGCTGTTTGCACTCAAGGTGCAGAGACCAAACCTTTGTTGGACTGGTCAGAGAATGAGGAAGAGAGTGTCAGGAATTCACTGTTTATCCTGACCTGATTTGGCTCTTGGTTATCAGTGCTTACCCCTCTATCTGCAGGCCACCCAGATGGAAAAATGAGTCTGGGGCATGAGATAAAAAGACCACACTTGCCAACCCAGAGACCAAGTGTTTACCTTGTATCTGGTCCCTTTCGTTCTCTCTCTGCTCCCATCCTGCAATTTCTTGTCTTTCTACTGTTTTTTGTTTGTTTGTTTGTTTGTTTGGTTGGTTGGTTGGTTGGTTAGTTGGTTTTGAGTTTTTGCTCTAGGTTTTTCCTTCTCTTTTGCCCAACTTCCAACACAACTCATTACTCATCCTCTGTTCACTAGTTATTCTGCAGAGTCCCCTGGTTGATGAGTGTAGTATACAAAACCTAATCAAAATGTTCCTGCTGTAGAAAGCTGTCCTCTCTCCAGTCTCCTTTCAGTATGACATTATCTTTTTTTAAAAGTGCCTATTTACTCTCTCATAGCAACTACATTACTAAATGCCACCTATCTTTGGTAACTACTATGAGGGTAGAAAAGGGAAAAAAAGTCATAATGAGTCTTATATAATGGTTCTGTTTCAAACTTTATAATTAATCATATTCAAGTATTTCATTAATCTGTATCAACTTCATATTATTGTGGCTACTAAGCTTTTTAATAGTGATGTTATATAATGCTCTACCTTTCTACAGTCTACTTCAATACTTCTTTTGAAATAGCTCACTAAAACAGAAATCCACTTAGGTGTACCTCTTCTTTATTTTTTGAAATATAAGTCATCATGATGGCCAACTTTTTTCTGTTACTCTCTACTGATCAATATTATGGAGGAGGGGTGGTTTGATTCTTCTATATGTTCATTGTTATTCTTACCAATTTTCTGATTCAATAGATAAATTATTGTATTCTGTTCCTGAGCAAATGAGCTATCAAGGATCTTTTTGGTGACTCTAATAAGATAGATAGCTATATATCTGTCAAAATTGTGCTACACAAAGGCCTAGAGAGAGTAAAATATCTCGTAGACAAGATGATTTCAAAATTTTCTACACAGACTAGTCAGTGAGAAGTCAAAGAAAAATGAGGAGAAAATGTCACCAAGTTGAAGACATACATATATTTTCTATCACACTTCTGTGCCATCTATAAAAAAAAAGTATCTTCTTCAATGAGACAGTGAATTCATTTTCACAAGATACAAGAAAAAGGAGACTGAAAAGAGAAAAAAAGGCAAGCTGATGAGTGAAAGAAAGGAAAAGAAAACAGCTCGAAAGGAATGATGGAAGTAAGAAAAAGGGAAGGAAGCAAGGAAATGAGAGAAGAAACAAATGAAGGAGGAGACAATAAAGGGAGAGATTTCCCCTGGAAAATATTAATTTATTTATTTGAGAGAAAAAGAAAGCAAACGTGCATGCACAGGAGGAGGGAAGGATGGAAAAAAAGAGAATCTCAATCAGACTCCCTACTGAGCACAGAATCCGACTCAGTACTCCACCTTGAAACCCTGAAATCTGAGCCAAAATCAAGATCCAGTCATTTAACTGAGTGAGCCACCCAAGCTCCCCCATAATGTATTTCTTGAATTGCTTTTCCCTCACTCATCACCCATTATCTTTGCCTATTTGTCCCAGGTACTGATGCTTACTTTCATTTTCATAGTTATACTAAATAACTTTTAATAGGTATATTTTTGTGGAAATAACAGCATCCTCATACATTACCAAAACCATGACCAAGAATCTATCATATTATTTACCTAAACTCAGAATTTAAAAAAAGAGAGAAAAAGCATACTATCTACTTTAATAATTTGAGAAGAATAATAAAGAGTATATACACATTAACTCAGAGTATAAATTTCATTATACTACCTTGATTAACAATTTTTTACCATTTTTAATTATTTTATTAACAATTAATAAACACTTCAAATTTGCTTATATTTTTGCAGGGGAAACAAAATCATTAAAAATATATGAATTAAGTCCCAATAATACTTAAAGAGTTAATAATTCTCCATATGTTGTCCTCAGAAACAAAGGTGAGAGATTAATTCTGTCCTCAAGTATTAATGGAAAACTTTGAGGACAGAGACAGTAGAAGGAGAACACATGTGATGGAAGGGATGAGTCCAATGGGCAGAAGAAGTGAATGCCTTACAAGGTCTCAGGAAGGTGAATGGAGAGATGACTCAACAGGGGTGAGATCACCATCAAGCAGCAGTACCCACCTTTGTGTACCTCTGTTGCTCAGAGATTCTTTCCCATCTACAGCAAGATTTTTTTAGTGCTTATTCATAGAATTTTTGGACAGTGTAACACTTAGATATCTAAGACAAATGATAATACTGGGAAAATAATATATTGAGCTCTTGTAACCTGATGGCCTGATGTCATTTAACATTCAATCAAGCTAAAAATACCCTTTTATTCTGATTCCTTAGCTTCCAAACAATCTTCTGTGATTCAAATTTTAATGTACGTCTAAGTGCAAGACAGAAAATACACTGGCCAGCCCAGCCCAAGCAAACACACTTGCGTTACAGTTAAATGTTGTTGATATTTTGAACATATGTCTCAATCTAGTGACCTTAAATATGGGAGTCCAAATCTAAGATAGAGACTCACTTGGCTGCAAAGCTTGCTTCAGACTGTGGCAACTTCACAAAGTTAGCTGCCCAGTGAAGTCTCTTAGAATACAGCCAAGGGAGTGTTCCTGGTGACATCACTTTATTTGACATGTGCTGTTTTTTTAGGATTTTTTCTTAATTTATAAAGAAATTGCAGACAATCATAATGCACATATTAGGATGGGTTACTGAACAGGACTGCTATACTATCAACTAATTGAAAGAATTAGGTAATGAGATGCTTAATTACATGAGAGAAGCAGCAGAAAATGCCTGGGAGCCAGGAAGTTCTGATCAAATAACAGGGTGAGAAAGAGTGTGTATGAGAATACTTATTGTTGCATGACGAAACTAGTTCTTCTGGATGAGGGGTACAAAACACAAAATTAAATCATTGAAAATGAGGTGTGACAATTATGAAGACAAATTCAGCTACTTCAAAATAATGCCTAGAGGTAACCATAATCCTAGGTAATAAATACAAGTTGTTTTTGCATATTTTTCCTTCTTCCTTTCTCTTCTTTCATTTCCTCCCTGGTTTACCACATTGTTTTATCCCCTTAAGAGTAAGTATTCTTTTGCTTATAATATTTAACTTTTTTAAGGTACATGTGAGAGTCACTTCACTGTATTACATGATAAACCTCTATTTGGAATTCCAGAAACATCTCAACTCATTGCATGTCTCAATAGAGCAAATTCTCTTATGTGGCCACACACTGACCAATAAACTTTTGGCTGTTCTTTATGCTTTCTGTCAGTAGGTTATTTTTTCTAAGCAGTAAGCTTAGAAAACTGGGATTCATCCTTTTCTCTTTATTCTCTCTCAAGTTGTCAGTAAATGGTTCTCAAAATTTGTTGATGCTCCTTCTCAATTATCTCTTGCATATTCCTCTCTTTTGCAGTTCCTACCTTGGTGCAAGCTTTCATTATGCCTGGTCTGGAGTATTTAAATTAGAAGTCAATTGAATCTTTCATCTCAGGAGATTTTTTTTTTTTTTTTTTTGCTGAAATATAGTTGACACACATTAGTTTCAGGTGTACAACACAGTGATTTGACAACTCTACACATTATGCTATGCTCACCAAACTGTAGCTACCCTCTGTCACCATACAGCACTATCAAAATGCCATTGACTAGATCCCTCATGTTGTAACTTTCATCCTTATGTCTTATTAATTTCATAACTGGAAACCTGAACTCATTCCCCTCTTACACCCATCAGTTTGTTCTCTGTATTTATAGGCCCATTTTTGTTTGTTTTGTTTTGTTTCTTAGATTCCATATATAAGTGAAATTATATGGTATTTATCCTTCTGTCTGATTTATTTCACTTACCAAAAAACCCTCTAGATTCATCCATGTTGTTATAAATAGGAACATATTCTTTTTTAATGGCTGAGTAATATTCCAGGGTAATAACATCCTCTCTCTCTATCCATTCGTCGATGGGCACTTAGGTTGTTTCCATATATTGCCTAGTGTAAATAATACTGCAACAAACATAGGGGTACATGTGTCATTTAGAATTTGTATATTTAATTCTCTTTGGGTAAATACTCAGTAATGGAATTACTAGATCATATCATATTTCTTTTTTTCTTTTTCTTTCTTTTCTTTCTTTCTTTCTTTCTTTCTTTCTTTCTTTTCTTTCTTTCTTTCTCTTTCTTTCTTTCTTTCTTTTTCTTTCTTTCTTTCTTTTTCTTTTTTCTTTTTCTTTTTTTGTAACTACACACTGTTTTCCACAGTGGAAAGGTTTCCCATACAGTTTTTCACAGCAAGAAAGCTACCTTTTCCCCACATCCTTGCCAACACTTGCTATTTCTCGTCGTTCTGATTCTACCTTTTCTGACAAGTGATATCTTATTGTACTTTTGATTTGCATTTCCCTGATGATTACTGATGTTGAGCATCTTTTCATGAATCTGTTGGCCATTTGTATGTCTTTTTTTTTTGGAAAAATATCTATTAAGGTCTTCTGCCAGTTTTTTAATCAGATTTTTTTTTTTTTTACTGTTGAGTTGTGTAAGTTCTCAACTTATATATATTGGATATCAACCTCTTATCAGACGGATAATTTACAAATATCTTCCTTCATTCAGTAGGTTGCTTATTCATTTTGTTGATGATTTCCTTTGTTGTGCAAAAGTTTTTTACTTTAGTTTAGCCCCAATGTTTATTTTGCTTTTATTTCCTTTGCCTGTGAAGACATATTTAGAATAATGTTGCTATGTCAAAGAGATTGCTGCTTATGTTTTCTTCTAGGAATTTTATGTTTTCAGGTCTTACATTTGGGACTTAAATCCATTTTGAGATTACTTTTGTGTATGATGTAAGAAAATGGTCCAATTTTCATTCTTTTGCTTGTAGGTGTCCAGTTTTCCCAGCACTCTTTATTGAAAAGACTATTCCCAATTTTATATTCTTGTCTCTTTTGTCATAGATAAATTGACCATATAAGCATGAGCTTATTTCTGGGCTTTCTGCTCTGTTTTATTGATCTGTATGTCTATTTTTGTGCCAGTACCATATTGCTTTGATTAATACAGTTTTGTAGTATATCTTGAAATCTGAGTTTATGATACCTCCAGCTTTGTTCTTCTTTTTCAAGATTGCTTTGGCTCTTCAAGATCCTTTGTTGTCCCAAAAAAATTTTGTAATTATTTGTTATAGTTCTATGAAAAAATATTGGTATTTTGATAGAGATTGCATTGACTCTGAAGATTGCTCTGCATAGTATGGACACCTTAGCAATATTAATTCTTCCAATCTATGAGTAAGCATGGTTTGTCTTTCCCTTTGTTTGCATTTTATCCAATTTATTTCATCAACGTTTTATAGTTCTCAGAGAACAGATGCTCCATTTCCATGGTTAAGTTTATTCCTAGGTATTTAATCCTTTTCAGTACAATTATAAATAGAACTGTTTTCTTAATTTTTCTTTCTGCTATTTCATTATTAGTATATAGAGATGCAACAGATTTCTGTATATTAATTTTGTATTCTGCAACTTTCTGAATTCATTTCTTACCTTTAGTAGTTTTTTAGTGAAGTCTTTAGGGTTTTCTATACATAGTATTATACCATCTTCAAATAGTGATAATTTTACTTCTTTACTTTTTTTAGTGTCTTTTATTTCTTTTTCTTGTCTGATTACTGTGGCTAAGACTTCCAGTACTATGTTGCCTAAAAGTGGTAAGAGTGGACATCCTTGTCATGTTCCTGATCTTCAAGAAAAAACTCAGTTTTTCACTATTGACTATGTTAGCTGTGGGTTTGCCATATATGGCCTTTATTATGTTGAGGTATATCCCCTCTAAAGCCACTTTTGGGGAGTTTATTTTATCATTAATGGATGTTAAATCTTGCAAAGTATCTTTCTGCTTCTATTGAGATTATAATATAATTTTTAGATTTCATTATGTTAATGTGGTGTTATCACATTGACTGATTTTTCAAATACTGAACCATGCTTGTATCTTAGGAATAAATTCCACCACATCAGGTGAATGATCCTTTTTTTTTAATTTTTTTACTTTCCTTTTTTTATTTTGAGAATGATCCCTTTAATGTATTGTTGAATGCAGTTTGCTACTATTTTGTTGAGGATTTTTGCATCTATGTACATCAGAGGTATTGGCCTATAGTTTTCTTTCTTTGTAGTGTCTTTATCTGGTTTTGGTATCAGGGTAATGCTGGCCTCATAGAATATATTTAGAAGCTTTCCTTTTCTATTTTTTGGAATAGTTTGAGGAGAATAGATATTAACTCTTCATTAAATGTTTGGTAGAATTCACCTGTGAATCCATCTGGTCCTGAACTTTTGTTTATTGGGAGCTTGGGAATTACTGATTCAATTTTGTTACTAATTTTTGATCTAGTTGGATTTTTTAATTATTCCTGATTCAGTTTTTGAAGACTGTGTGTTTCTGAGAATTTATCCATTTATTCTAAGTCATTCAATTTGTTGGCATATAATTTTTATAGTAGTCTTATAATCCTTTCTATTTCTGTGGTGTCAGTTGTTACTTCTCTTTCATTTCAGATCTTACTTGGATCCTCTCTTCTTATTTTCTTGTTGGGTTTGGCTGAAGGTTTATCAATTTTGTTTATCTTTTCAAAGAACCAGTTCTTAGTTTCATTCAAGAAACTTTGCCAGAGGCAAAGATACTTAAAATGCAAAGAATGAATGATGTATAATTGATCTGTGATTTTATGTATTCATTCATTTAACAAATGCATCTGAGTGCCTACTTTGAATAGACATGGTGCTGAGTAATAGGGATTTATTAGTGACCAAAGGACAAGTTCTCTGCCCACAAGATGTTGAAATCCTACTTGAGATAGGTACATGATAAGTAAACAAATAAAATAATTAGAGGCTAATTAGGAAACAATTTGATGAAACAATTGAAAGTGGGGGTAAGGAGAAAAGGTAGAGACAAGAGTAGTCTTCACAAGCAATTTTGGGAAATATTGTTAATTAAGCACTCTCCTCTTCACTGTAGGTGTCTCTAAATCATTTTCCTGTAACATTTCAAGAGACATCAAAAAATCCATGCTATTTTTGTATATCCATGTATGCCCTGGCACCATAAGACCACTGAAGTAAATACCCTTCCCCCATCACAGCCTAAATGCTGTATGCCTTAATTTAGTCTTTTGTTTGTTTGTTTAAAAATAGACCTAAATTAATTTAGCACTTAAGAGATTTTCTTGTAAGCATCCTAAGGACTGAAACTTAATTTCGTAATTCTCAATTTCATGGTCAAAAGAGCCCTGATGTACATTTGAGAATAAAAAACTACTTGCTTCAAGGTACAGTGTTCATATATGTTTTCCAATAATTATCTATTGACCAAACTTTAGTCAAATTTCACAGAATTGAATGTATGGACACTAGCTATTTTGAGTAATAAGCAATATCTTAAGTGCTAAAGTCAAGGGTTAAAAAGTCATTTAAATATAAATCATTAAAAAAAAGGCATAATCATCTGTTGCCTACGAAGTAAGGAAAAAAATGAGAATAAGTTCTCAACTAAAGAGGTCAATAGTCTGTCGTAACATTTTAACTATCATCTACTGTTCAAGTTCAGAGCAGACTTGAATGAAAGTAAAGGGTTTTGGAGATTTAATCGCCTTAAAGATCAAAACATTTTTCCAAAATGTAATATACAAGAGGTTAAAAAAAAATGCTTTCAGTACTTTCATTGTAACCTCTCCTAATGTTAATGGAAAAGGTAATATTTGACCAACGAAGTTCAAGGGGCAAACTCATCTTCCAACGACTGGCTGATAGAAGTTAACATCACTCCCTTTAATGCCTAAGTGGCTCTTTAACTCTCAGAAATTTAAGTGCTGGATTTAGAAAAAGAAAGGAAAGAACTTTAAAAGGTGTTAACTTCATCTTGTGCCATAAAAGAAGAGATGTTTAATTAAGCCACTGGTAGTTCTTGGGTGGTTTTCAGTTTAGTTTTATACTTTTGAGATGAAAGCGTACATGCAAAATTATGTACAAAGCACCTTTTAGAAACTTTGGAAAGGTCAAGGAGAAAATAGCTAGATTTCAAAAGCTGAACTTTTCAAGGTTTTTCTCTGATTTTTCTAAAACAAGATAGCCTCCTCCTCCTCTTAATAGTTCTTCAAGGCCCTTTTGGTAGCCAAAATCTTTGTTCTTTTTTTTTAAGCAGCTTTGTAACAGAAGAACTAAAAATTAATTATGGCTATGGAACTTTTACACAGAAGAGTTTAAAAAGCACAGACGTAAAGAAGGGAAAAAGATGAGGGCCCATTTATCTTATATTGACAGGACTAGCTTCAAACGATGACCTTGAATCATAATCATCCTAATGAGCTCAAAATATTTCACTTTAACAAGTGAAACTATAATCAAATCAGTTTCTGAAAGCTCTACTAATGAGCATTTCCTTTGATGAAAACATGGTTCACTGTCTTAGTCTGCAGGAGGTGCACTACAGTAAGGGGCCAGCTCCTGACAACTCATTAGCTGACCTGGGGAGAGAGTAATTTGAATGCTTTTGATAAAAATTTCAAGGCTTTTTTTAAACTGAAATTACAATTTATGCACTTTTATAAATAGTATAATTTTTCTAAGTTGGGGGAAACTAGCAGGAAGACTTCAAAGCTGTGGAACAAAGTTTGTTTACCACATTTGGTCTGTTTGTATCCCCGGAACCAGAAAGGGGAAATATGTTTCATTAGTGACTGCTAACTTGGGGCCAATCATTCTATTGTATTTTTACAGCCTGTTATTTGTACAGGTTGGCATGAGTTTAATGAATTTTAGGGAACTACGTTTTAGAAGATTTAGAATTGAAAATTGGAAGTCACTATTATTTACCATGAGTCTTAAGAACGTCTTCTGAAACTACTTTGTCCATCAGAACAAATTATTCAATTTACCTAAAGCAGCAAAATAAGCTGAAATGAAAATAGAATGGGGAAATGTGGTTTACTTTTATTTTTACTTCTTGTCAAGGCTTCTTCCCCCCAACCCCATTAAAATTATTCATCATTTTAACTACTCCTCTGCTCTATTCAGCATCAATAAATGATCTCTTTCTCCCTCTCTCTTTCTCTCTGCAGAGCAGACTTGCTGTCAAAGCAGAATATAAAACAGAAGAATAGTTCAGCTATTTTAAGTATCACTGGAAGACAGATCTTAGTTGCTTCAGAAGGCCAATTCCTTGTCTCCTCCCTCCCCCCTAAGCTTCCCTTTGCTGTTGAGGGATGTTCTACTTCCTTTCTATTTGTCATATTTTCTTCCTGTGTTTTCTGCTAGGCAAACCACTGAGATGGTTTGTGTCATAGACACACGAGACACTGTTCTCAACTGTCAAGTGCTTAATTCTCTGTCTCTTTTTTTTTGCTTTTACTTCTTATCCCTCTTGACTTGGGTTGAAAAGCAAAAATATTTTCAATATTTTGGAAGACAAGTTACTGAACAGAAGTAGGACATCAAAAAAAGAGAAAAGACTTATTTTACTTCCCAAAATTATCCCTTGTTTCTTCTGGATAGTTTTATATGATATACAGCCATAAAAAAAAGCAAAATATATCATGTGATCCGTGTGTGTGTGTGTGTGTAAAATATACACAGCCAATTCCCATTATTCACAGCATTTCTGTTTTATAAAGTCACTGTAGACACTGAATTAGCTCCTAGATCATTGCTCCTAGAAAAAATACAAGGTTATGTTCCTTTGAGCCTCTGGGCACAATATCTTCATCAACTGATCAATACATAACCTTTTGTGTGTATGTTTCCACTTAAAGACCCTTATTTAATATATATTATTGATTCTTAAGCATTGAATTCATGGCCATATTAAAAAAATAATATTCTGATATTTGTTAAAATGTTGAAGGAATATTTTATTCAAGATTATTGCAATAAGGGCATTATAATAGGAGCAAGATAAGGCTCAACTCTGAATACAACATGAACAAGTGGAAATTTATAGCCAACCAGGAGAGTGAGAGAGTCAATGGACAGAAAATTACTAAGAGAAGACATCAACAGTAAGGGGATTCTTACTAAACTCAACTAATAGGCTTTTTGCCAAAGAAGGGCCAAGGACATACATATCAAAAGTAGGATATGAGGATCTTAGACATCAGAAATGATCAGATATTAGGGTGGAGGGATTCTCTCCAACCTGATGTAACAAGATTCACTGCTAAGACTGGACTGGGCAGGTCAAAGACAGGTTGAGGCCTACTCAGAGAGGGTTCAAAGGAGGTTGACTAAAGTTTAATCAGAGAAAGAATCTTTGTCAGCCAACAGCACTATAACTTATGCCTGAACAAAGCTTGTTTAGCTTACATATTTTCTCAGTAAGTCACTGTGACTTACTGCACTTAAAAGCACTGTGACTTACTGCACTTAAAAACAAGTCTTCTGCACTTAAAAGCATCAGAGAGCTCTTCAGCATCAAACTTAGATACCATTGCAACAGCAAAATCACTAACAAAAAGCAAAAAAATGTGAAAAATATGGCACTACATAGACCTTGAAAGGGATACTTGCTTGCAGTAAAAGAGGTAGAACAAAAAGGCAGAGCATAGCCCTGTTCTACCTTAGCTGGGAGTAAGGGCTTCAGGCAACCAAATATTTCATTGCTCTGCACAAAACACATAGAAATGACCACTAAACACGTGAAAACAGATTCTGTGGTCACAAATAAATTTTATCTAGTTAGATAACTCACAAATACACAATCTACAAATAATAAGGATTGACTATATATCCATACATATTCATGGACTCACACATAGAAAGATCTGCAGAATGTTAGTCCATTTAATTAAACAATATCAAATTAAAAAAAAAAAAGAAGTTTGGATTCTGCAAAACCTTTCATTGGGGGAGAGAGGAGCACCACTTCTGGAAACACTAGAAATTCAACCCAACTTAAATTAAGTAGGTAATTAAGTTGTAGTTGTAGAGGGCAAATAGAATATGTTAGCCTGACAATTCTATAACTGACTTAAATTTGACAAAATTTGACAAAAATCTAACTTTCTAAATCAAAATAATCTATTATTATTGCTTTTGCTAATAAGTTCCTCTCGTTTTAGTCAATATTAAAGATTCATTAAAGTAAAAATCAGTGCATGCTTCAACATTGACCCTAGATATTTAAAGATTTTAAATATTTCTAAATATCACTAATTGTGATGACCTGAGACCTGAGATTAGCTCGTGCTCCAGAATTTGGGAGGACTTCTCCACACATCTGCTTCCTGGGTCATCTCTGACGGGGCTATCTCATTCTTCCTTCAGTCTCAAGATTTAGCCTCTTTTGCTTAGTCTGTCCCTATTAGTATAGAGTAGGAGAACAAGTTACTCTCTCGCCTGTTCTTCTGATGGGAAAAAGTAGAACTGGCCTGTCTTTTGGAAAATAAAACACCCAAGTCAGGCAGAAGTCACCTCCTTCCAATAGACCGACTATGGCACATCTAGAACAGTAGGATCAGCTGCCCAGAGCCCTATGCCCTGGACATGTCCCTTTATCTTCTATAAACAAAATCTTACCATGAAGCCCTAGTTTATATAGAAGCTGCTCCCAATTGGTCCAGTAAAACTTATACCTTAAGCCTCTGATTTATTACTCATAACTAATGATGTTCCATCATCCCATGCATTTTCCAAGTTACTCATTTCTCAGCATGTTAGGCAGGTTTTCTCCTCTACTACTAGCATTTCTCTGAGGAACTTTGTGAAAACTACAGAATCCCACACCTCCTTTCCTGAGAGATGTGCCCCACTACTGGCAACTTAAATTTTCCCTCTCAAGGGAAATATTGCCTGAACTGACTCTCTAGAGGAAGTGGAAATAATTCATGTCTACAAGGAAGAGGACTTGTGGACTTGTGGCTACCTCCTTCATATCTCTGTCCAGATCTCCCTATCCCCTAGTTCAGACAGAGCAGGAAATTCATCTCTGTAGATGTGGAGCAAGAGCACAGGAAGTTGAACTTAAATTCTCCTTTGTGCTAAAGCCCTGAGGAAATCTTGGGTTTGAAGATTATAAACTATAGTACCTCTTTGGGAATACATGGTGATTCTGTTAATATCCTGTGGAAATTAAACAGAAAGAATTTATGCTTGTCTTAGACATTTTTAGTGAATTTTTTCTCATTTTTTAATTTACAAAAGGAGACCCTCTTGTTGATCAGATAATCTTACTAAATAAATATGCTTTCTCTTATGTGATAAAAAGCTCATGTATCACAAAAAGATACGTAAATTGTTATACTAAATTCAATATTCAGGCATTTTAAAGTTTATAATAAAAGTCATTGTGTAGGAAAAATAATGCACTTTAGAAAAAAAACACTTTCATGGCAAGCTTTCTAGGAGTCTGCAAACAGTTGTCTTATTGAAATATGTTTTGTTTAGATGTTTTTTAGCACAAGTTATTCATTTATCATCATTCATTTATCTTTCAGGTCTGTATTTCACACAGCCTTCAATAACATCAATGCATAACAGAGATTTCTTTTCTTCATGTTATTGTTTGCTTGATTACTTAATGTCCAAATTAATTTGGGGGATTTCTTCATCGTTTAAATCATGTGACAACATATAGAGATGTTACTTATATCACATACCCTACTAAGCTGTACATTGTTATTCCAAGTGGTAGCAGTCCAAGAATCTCACCTACTCAACAACCACAAGTCAATTTTGCAAAGTAATATTAGCCGATCAAGTGCCAAGGCTCCAGATCTTTAGCTTGAAGAGACTCAATTCCTAGATACAAAAACCACTTAAATTTCCAATTTATGGTTTTCTGTATTATTTCGGTTTTCAGTTTTTAAATTAAATATTTTTTTCTATATCATTGTTTTTTTTAATTTTTTTTTGTTTTTTTTTTGTTTTTTTTTTGTTTTTTTTAATTTTTAAATGAAATATTGTAATGATTTCAGGTTAAAGTTACTTCTATTCCTATTACAAAACCTTCAGAAAATACAGAAACTATAAAGAAACTACAATAGCCACTGTTATTAACACTCTTAGTAACCTTTATTTGAGATTATTTATTTGCAGGTATTGACTATTACCTGCAAAAATGCAACCAATATTCCCAAGCATCTGTCTTCATAGTGTTTCTATAAAATAAATTATTAGTATTATTATTGCTGATCCAACAATATGCGTATTTTAGATTTAGATAATTTTGCCAGATGTCTTTCCAAGGTGATTGTATCAATTTACAGTTCTACTAAAATTGCACAAAACTGCAGCTTCTATATTCCCTTGTCTGCACTGGGTGTCATCGGATATTTTAATAATCACTGAATTGATATCTGAAGAATGTTGGTTTTTTTGCTGTTTTAATTTTCATTTAATTATTTTAAATATAGATAGAAAATAGTTTTTCACTGTTTGAAAAGTTAAGATAGCTTTGGGAATGTGACCCAAAATAGGAGCCCACTAGTTTTTTGAAAAAATGAGTATTTGATTTACGTATGAATTTTAGCTTCTGTATAAATACTTAAGAGAAAAGAATGTTCTTTCATGGAAAGAAACTGAACACCTGCTATTCAAACTCCCAACCCCAAATCCAGAGATCCAATTTTGTGTTTGTCAGCCTTGTCCATGTGGTATTTATAGTTTGATTAGTTTATAGGCACTTCCTTTTATTTTAAACTCATCTAAACAGAGAAATTAAATTTTCACCATCCTTCATATCTGCACATTTCATGTACTTTTTACTGATAGGCACACTATTTTTATACTAATAGTGCAATTACTAAAATATAAGCTAACAACGAGACAGCCAAATAATGAAAATTCAACTCCAGTGAAATCTTGCTTATAAAAAGTATTACAAAGAAATATTATTCAGTGAGATGCTTGATTTCTTTCTGTATCACAGCATTAGTATGGAGAACAGAGAACAAAGTGCTCCCATTGGCACTGTCCTATTCCTTAGCAATTTAATGCGATCCTTTCAGTTTATACATCATTCTTTGGCCACAATCCACCAGAAACTTCAGGTACGTACATTAGTGATCACACATAAATTAGGCAGCACACAAAAGCTGACATTTACGAATGTGCCTTGATGTTCTAACACCCAACAAGTGTCAACCCAGAGGTACATGATAAGATAGCCAAAATAAATTAAAATTCATACATTTAAGCCTACACAGATATCCACACACTCATGCACACACATCAACATAAAATTACTGGCACAAATTTTAAACTGAAAAAAGTATCAAATCATACCATTTTTGTCCATATGGTTAAATTTTTGATTTTAAAATAAATCTCAAGTTGACTCTTAATGACTCTTAATGAATGAAGGGACGGTAATTGTTTTCAATTCTTAAAAACATCTTCAAAATTTCATTTTGTGAACGTGTCCTTAAAATCTAGAGTAATTTTAAGGAATTTTACTGAATTTCCTTTTACCAAATATATTTAAAACTCAGAATCATTATTTTTATGAGCTCACTTTCTTGACATATTTTGATACCCAGGAAAGAGTAGGTATTACTGAGAAACCAAGGAGGACTATGGCTTCTTTAGTCAGTTGGCTTCCTTAATGGAATATTACTTTCAGCTTTTCTTCCTCTTTACTGTTATCAAACCAATATATAATAGAAAATGGAGGCCATAAATATGACAACTACATATTAATTAAAAGTTGAATATTGAGAGAGAAATACTATGTGCATTAGTTATAAAAAGAGTGCCAGAGTTCTTGATATTTAGAAACTGTATTCAATGTTTTGAAACTAGGACAATCCATTAGAAAAATGGGCAGAGGACATAAATTAAAATTCACAAAAAAATAAACACAAGAACAAACACAAGTGAATCATAAACACACTAAATGATGTTTAACTTCACTATTAGTAGAAATCAAAACAAAATGCCCTATTTCATCTATCAGATTGGAAACCATAAAAGTAATGATAAAACTCATTAGTTATATTGTCCTCATAATGGTCAGGTGCAGATACATGGAAATATTTATAGACTGTTGGTAGAAGTCTAATTTTACAATCTTTGTTGTGATTAATTTCATTTAAAAAATCTCAAAAGCCTAAACTATACATATCTATCTTCTCTAGCAATAAGACTAGCAATTCTAGCAATTAATACTAAGGAAATAAGTAATATATGTAAAAGGTTGGTTCTGAATGGGAAGTAATCAGAGAGGAAGACAAATCATGAGAGACTCTTAACTATAGGAAACAAGCTGAGGGTTGCTGGAGGGGAGGTACATGGGGGGAATGGGGTAATTGGGTGCTGGGCATTAAGAAGAGCACATGATGTGATAAGAACTGGGTGTTATAGGCAACTGATGAATTATTGAACTCTACATCTGAAACTAATGATGTATTATATGTTGGCTAACTGAATTTAAATTAAAAAATATAAATAAATAAATAAATAAATAAATAAATAAATAAATAATTGTTAAAAGGTTGATTTTTTTTTAAGATTTTATTTATTTATTCACGAGAAACAGAGAGAGGCAGAGACATAGGTAGAGGGAGAAGCAGGCTCCTCAGGGGAGACTGATATGAGACTTGATCCCAGGACCCTGGGATCACAACCTGAGCCAAAGGCAGATGCCCAACAGCTAAATGAAACAGGTGCCAATAAAAGGTTGGTTATTATACTCAAGCTTATAATCTCTTGATGGAAAAGAAAAAAACATATAGACATTTATCAATATGATTTTGGATAATGAAGAAATCCTAAGCAATTTAAAAGAATAAGACAGGTCTCATTTCACTTTTAGGAAAAGACATATTCAAAATATAAGCTCCAGAAAACTATATACACTATGATCCTTTTAGTGTTTAAAAAAAAAACTTGTACATATATTTATTTCTATTCTCTTTTCTATGTGATCTTTTACATGCAAATATATTTTTTAGGAATATGTACAAGAGTTAATAGTGGTTATATCATCCATGTTGTAATTAATATGACAGGGATTCTGAAGAGGAAGAGAACTTTTAATTTTTATTTAATACTCTCCCAATTGTCTTATATTTTTGCATTGAGCACTATTATATTTACAATAAAAACTCCTATTGAAAAAAAAAACAATTTTTAAGCCATGATCACTTACTCTATCCCACTTTACATCATTTTCAAGGTGTCTTATTCTAACCTTCCTCAGCCTCAACTGTAAGAACTTCTAACCTATCGATCTACTTCTCTATAGAATTATATCAAGTTATCATCTCTTTTCAAGAAAACGAAAGCATTTTAAAATGTGAACTTTCACTAGGCCTTATCATTTTCTTCTTCAGGTTAGATGAGCCCAATTTCTTAAACACTGTGGTTTCCAATCTCTTCAACATTCTAGTCAGCCTCTAGGTGTAATCCACCTTTTCAGCAACTCTTAAAATGCAGCCTACAGAACTGAATATAATATTCAAGACACGGTCTGAGCAGTTCAGATTATAGTGAAACTATTACCACCCTTGAACCTGACTCTCTACCTCTATTAATTCAGTTTAAGAATGCATTAACTTTTTTAAGCATCTGTTAACACCATATTGGCTCATATTGAGCAGGTAGTCAAATAAAACCACAGGAATTTTGCCATAAATTTCTCTATCCTGTAAATACGCAATAAACAAGAGTTTACAATAACCCAGTAAATTGTCATTTTATTAGTTTAAGTCCATAGTTCCCACCTGGAATAATTTTTTTCAGATACACAACTATCACCTGAACTAATGGCTACTCTTTCTAGCTTTGTATTACCTGCAAGAGTGCTAAGCATTTCTTCTTCATTGCTCTAACCATTGATCAAACTCTTGAACACAAGAAAGCCAAGCAGGGAATCCCTTCCAGAGATCTACATAGAGTTTGGCATCCTCCCATTACTAGGTTCTCTTCAGATAATTGTTCAATACTTATGAGTTGGTAGATTGCTCACAATTTCTTTTCCTTAAGAATATTAAGAGAATCACCATAGAATGTGTTGCACAAATACAGATAAGATTTCTGTGGCATTTTCAGCAAGTATGTTACTTGCATACATGATACACTGTAGGCACAAAGGAATAGATATTTGTTCACACGATTTCAATGAGAACTTCTCAATTCTATTTAAATAAATCAATTTTAAGTATATGTTTATTACATGTAAACTTTATGAGAAACAACCATTTATGTGATTGACAGTGGCATGTAGTATTTAAAAGCACAGACCCTAGAACCAAAGCTACTCAGGTTCAAAACTCAGTTCTTGATGAGATGAGCACTGGGTGTTATACTATATATTGTCAAATTGAATTTAAAGAAAATTTAAAAATAAATTTTAAAAATGCAGTTCTACTACTCAATATCACATAACCATGAGCAAATTATCCAAACATGCTGTGCCTTTATGGCTATACCTATGAAATGGCGATAATAGTGTCTCTCTCAAAGGGTTTAAATGAGTTAATATATTCAAAGGATTAGGAAAAACCACTATGCCCTGTTAAGCTGTAAATAAGTGTAACTACTAATATCATTATGGCATTTTCAAAGGAGAAATACAGTATATTAACTGTAAGGAAACAATTCTGACACGTTACTATTTTTATTAAATTATTTAGTTTTGTGCCTCACAAATGCGTTTATTACTGACTCCTAAGACTTCTTATACTTTCACAGACACTTCTACCTATTCAATGAAGCAGTACATGAAAGTTTATCATTATTATTATTCTTACAATAAAGCTGAAATGATTGCTGGACTACTCTTGTAAGCTCTTACAAGAAATTTACAAGGCCATTCTCTGATTGCTGAGGGAATCTGTCTGGTCAAGTGAATATTCAAGGTCAAGTGAAACTATACATCCACCCACATACTTTCCACAGCTTCCACCATGCTGGCCCCCATATCAGTGCTAACACTACAATTCAGGACTGAAAAATCAGGGTAGGGTCGGATCCCACCAGTAAAACTGATGGCCTCTCCATGGTACTGTTTCCCCCAGGGGACTATCTCTAGACACTATTCTCTAACATACCATTTCTTACCTGGCCCAACTTCCATTGGCTCTGGTCTTTGCCTTCAGTCACCCTGCCCCAGACACTTGGAAATTCTAATATTTCTCTCACTTCCAAGATTATCTTACTTGGGACATAAGACTTCACATCAAAACCAACACTGGCTAGTTCAGTTTTGAACTTTCCACTCCTTGGGATGGATAGCTGACTTTAGGCCAGAGTGGAAAAATAAATCTAATAACAATGCCTCAGGAAAAAGGCTCTTTTTTACCCTTAGGGAGTAAGGAAAATAAGTCAACAGTAAGAGCAGATGTTATTCTGACAGTGTTAGCCATTACTACATTTACTCATAAAATAATTATTGAGCAGTAAACACCATGATAGATAATAGAAATGCAAACCTAAAAAATTAATGTCAACTCTTAAGGAAATTAAATATAGCAAATGAGGTACCAGCAATCAATGATATTATAGTGTGATAAGTGCCAAAAGAGCAAAGAAGATAAATCCATAATTGCAAAAATACTGTATCTTATGTTTAGGTCCTGTCAAAATCACCTTTATTTGCAAAAGCATTCTTGATTCTACAGTGGACAGACAAATCAGTTCCAAGAAACCAGATCTATTCTCTAAAGTTCTGATTCCCAGTGTGTGTTCTCTCCAGAGCCAAGAGCATCTGCATTCATCTGGGAGTTTAGAAATGCAAAATCTCCAGCCTCACCCCAGAACTACTGAATGAGAATCTGAATGTTAATTAGATCCCCTGGTGGCTGATGAACACACTACAGTTTAAGAAGCACTGTTTGTTTGTTTTGTAAGATTTTAGTTATTCATGACAGATAGGAGAGAGAGGTAGAGACACAGAGAGGCAGAGACATAGGCAGAGGGAGAAGAAGCAGGTTCCATGCAAAGAGCCCGATGTGGAACTAAATCCCAGGACTCCAGGATCACAACCTGAGCCAAAGGCAGATGCTCAACTGCTGAGCCACCCAGGTGCCCCAGAGAAGCACTGTTCTAAAGCATATCTTGGCTCATAGAAGCATTGGCTCAGACCCGTCCCCCATCTGTACTTGCTACAAGAGAGTGAGTTGGTAGCTCTTTGGGGATAGGGAAGTTGTTGTTTCATCTAAAACCTAGCATGTAGTAGCTACTCAATAACTGATCATTGTTGGAGTATGTGAATGGATAACTAAAGGAATGAATACAAGCATTAATGAGTGATATTCTTAATACTTTTCTGAGCACAAAGGAGAGGAAAGTAATAACCAAAGGGAAAATAATCAAGCATATTAAGGCAGTCATTTTAAATACCTAGATTATTGTCAATTAAATTAAGAAAAAATGCCATTCAAGCAGAAAGCATTCCAGTGCTAAATCTATTTGAATTTGAATTTTAGCTTAATTATATTTTTTAGTCAGGAAAAGTGAAATTTTCATTAACATTTCTTGGATTTTATTGTCTTTGTATTTAAGTAATTTAAAAATATAATTTTATGCTAGAATAAGACCTGGTTATCGCTAATAACTTAGTCACATAAGTCATCAGCTTAGGATTTAAGGTGTCAAAATGATAATAAACACTCAATTTGTGCTAACATTACATATCAACAAATACACATGCATTAGAAAACCATAAAATCCCAAAAAAGCCACATTGAACTTGTACATGCTAATGGAATGGGCAACTAAATCCAGGATGAAGCAAAGCATAAATTTTCATTATTTTATACACTAACAAACAGAATGGAGAGAAATATGAGGTTTTGGTTGTAAAGTAAAGGAAAATGCTTCCAGAAAACATAGGAAAAATTTAGAATTCATTATGTAATTCTAATGAAAAGAATATAACCTTTAGAAGCACAATGGCTATTGAAACTCTGATTATATGCATCCATCAGTATGAACATGGCAACTGATTTTCTAAACAAAGGTTATTCCATGTCCCTAAAGTACAAAATTTAAACTTTTCCTGAAAAACGATTGTTTAACCACCTGTACCAAAAATTAGTTAAACCATGTCCGTAGTTTAAGAGCAACATGGAAATGTTGCTTGATACTTGATATCATCAACCTCAAAAACATCAAAGTAGAAATGTCAAATAATCTATATATTAGCAACAGATATAAATGTATTTCTAGTTTGTCAGCAGTCTAATATATTACAAACAAACCCCAAGGGAACCTGTATCCTTGAACCTCAGGTAAAACTTAAGAGGAATGTCATATATCTTCAGAAACCATTGGACTGCAAGATAGAGAGGGACTAGATTTGTTCTATATGTCTTTAGCCCACAGGCAACATTACAAAAATATCAGAAAGGCAAAAGTTAGCTCACCATAAAAAGAATTTTGTAACAATCAAAGCCATCCAAAAGTGAAAGGTTGTCTAATTTGGTTAGATTTATCTAGAAACAGGTTTACTCAGAAATCACTGTGATGCCCTGGAGTGCATTCATCCATAGGCTTTGGACAAAAAACTGAGTTTTCTTCCTATTCTTGGATTTTCTTACATTTCGAACATAACACTGAAAATGGCATACCTATTCCAGATCAAAAAAGTTATAACTTATACCGACTTCATGTGCCACATCAAAGCACAGCTTTTATTTATTAAAAATGCATTACTTCTCCATCCTTGGTACCCATAATTTCTTTTGGTTACTTACAGCACTTGACAGCATGATAAATAATGGGCCACTTCACTAGGCTTTCCTTCCCTTCCCTTGTTCCAGCTGTGAATTAAGGTGGGTACCTCATAGTAGATACAAATGGATCATTTCATATCTACCAGGTAGTTCAGAAAGCTCATGAAAGGTATATTCTCTTTTGGGAAGGGGAGGGAAAGGGGAGGGGAAGGCCCAATTCTGAAATATTCTGTAAAAGAAAGGAAAAAAGTCCTTTTAGTCACTAGACTTAGAAAATAAGAACTTCTATAAAAAGACTTTCAAAATGCTTGATTTCTGGCCTTATGAAACTCTGTAATTCCTGGATGAGTTGAATATCTTTATAAATTATGAAAACTAAACATATTGCCTTTTCCTCCTCCTTTCCTCCTTCTTTTTGGAGGGTGATTGCTAAAAAAAATAAAGGAAAGGAAGAAGAAGGAAAGTAGAGGTATCTACTTTTCTCTCTCATTCTGTCTTTCTTTAAAAAAAAAAACCAATTCCAGGTAATAAATATTACTGTTCATCATAAAGTTAATGAGGCAATGGAAGAGGGAAATTTCTAATTATGTAGAGTCTAATTTGGCCTTTGAATGTCTCAGCACTCACAAGAAACTCATGTCAAGTTTCCAACTGACCCATCTGCTAGTAATACATTTAGCATATGAATAGTATTGACAGCAAATCTTCCAATGTTACTGTAATTACTGATATTAAAAGTTTTGTAGCTACTTATATGTCATATCTCCACTTACTTTTGTGTAACACATGGTACCCTTTCAATCTCATACTGATTGTTCAAAATCTTTTTTTTTTTTTAATTTTTATTTATTTATGATAGTCACACACAGAGAGAGAGAGAGGCAGAGACACAGGCAGAGGGAGAAGCAGGCTCCATGCACCGGGAGCCCGATGTGGGATTCGATCCCGGGTCTCCAGGATCGTGCCCTGGGCCAAAGGCAGGCGCCAAACCGCTGCGCCACCCAGGGATCCCATGATTGTTCAAAATCTTGAATCACAAAGAGTAGTTATCCAGCTGCCCTTTCAACAAGAGAAATCAGACAGTAGAGCATTCTGACTTCTAGATAGACAATGGTGCTTCACCTGACTGCTCATAAGCACAAGTGGGTCAGGAACCAATTATCTAAAGTATTTTTGTGAGCGTGACACCTATCAAGCTGGAACTTGAGGAACCCTTATGCAACCATTGTTGATTTTGTATGTCAGCACCAAAAAGAAAACCATTTTGAGAAAAGTTCCATTTCAATTTTAATGTGCCTTGGGGACTAAGACAACCTACTGTTAGAGTTGCAAAAATTTTGACGATTATAAACGTTAAGTACATACGATAAATTTTAGAACATACAGGTGACATGTATGGTGATGAGCCCCAAAGGAATCCTAAATTCAAACTTGCCAGAGAGGGATTCTACAGGCAAAAGCAATCCATCAATGAGGGTATTATTTTCAATCCCCATCCCCTTTCACCTACCATTAAATAACCGTTTTACATTCCTAACTCTTCAGTGTTCTATAACAGTTGTTAACAAAAGCCAAAAGTAGATAAATAAAAGACAGAAAGTGGAAGAGGAAAGAAAAATGTTAGTGAATATTAAGACAAAAAAAGCTAAAGCAATATATTCAAATAAGAAAGACACTGAACTCTAAGACAAATGAAAGTAATGGGTATAGTGAGGAGGTGCCCAGTACAGAAAGTATTCACACTGATCTGATAAAGCAAACTATCTATATATTTCTAAAATGCACTAGTCTGCAGATTCTTCCCACTACAGTTTGAGAAACATGTATATTTTCATAATTTTTTAATCTTCATAAATATTATAATGGCATGGTATAATGGAAAAAAATCATGGACACCATTCTTGTGAATAGAGCCACATACATTTTGGCTACTCACTGTATTGCCTTGAGAAAATTGTTTAGCCCCACTGAGCTTCACTTTATTCACCTGCACAATGAACTAGTAAAACTTAACTCACTTGATTTTGCTGAAAATCCAATCAAGCAGTGTACATAAATCTTCTAACATAGTGTCTACCTCATTGTGGATGCTTGAGAAATATCAGTAGCCTCTTATTCCCTTCACTTCTCTTTATATTAATCCTCTCTCGTCTGCTAAGATTTCTAAGATTTTGTGGAAATAAATTCTGTCTGCATTAGGCTTCCAACCCTGGGAGAACTAAAACTTCCTCACTATGGTGTTATCTGTTTGCTCAAGGAATCTCTGGAATACAGATAAATAAACAACTTATGCTTTGCATTAATCAAGCTGCCGTTAGGGAGAAGTAATTCAGGGGAAATAACTAAGTAGGAGGAGTCTCCCTTAAGGAGACACAAATTCACCTCCTAGCTGTTGCAACTGGTCATGTTCAAAAGCCAGAGTTGATATTTAACCTAACTGATAGAGGGAATCAACCCAAATACCTGTTAAAAATATCCTTGTCTAAAACATTCCTGCTGTTAAAAGCTGTGTTTATGCAAGAACAGAATTTATGTAAATATTAATCCTAGCTCTGTGTTTCTCTTACTGATGGTTGAACAATTTACAAGGGAAAAAAGTGGGATACCTGGGTGGCACAGTCAATTAAGTGGCCAACTCTCGGTTTTGACCCAGGTCTTGATCTCAGAATCGTGGGATCACACCTATGTTGGCCTTTGTACTTAGCATGGAGTCATCTTGGGATTCTCTTCCACTCTCTCTCTGCCTGCCGCCCCTCACATGGGCACTCTCTCTCACTAAAATAAATATTTTAAAAATAATAAAAAATAAATATAAGGGATAAAAGTTTGATTCAAATAATTTTTTCTCAGTAAAACGTATTTTTAAAACCCTTCAATAGGGCAGCCCGGGTGGCTCAGCGGTTTAGCATGCCTTCAGCCCAGGGCGTGATCCTGGGGACCTGGGATTGAGTCCCACATCAGGCTCCCTGCTTGGAGCCTCCTTCTCCCTCTGCCTGTGTCTCTGCGTGTCTCTCATAAATGGCTAAATAAAAATTTTTAAATAAATAAATAAAAATAAAATCCTTCAATAATCATGTAGCTCTACTGACATTAGTTATTTGTTGACGATCCTCTTAATATTGTTGGTGGTTTATTTTCAGTCCAATGACTGTAACAATAGGGCTCTTTGATAACACAGATCATACATGTTGTCCACTGACCTTAATCCATGGTGTGTATTTTCCCAGAAGCCACTCATGAACTGAAGAAGGTAAAAGTAAAAGTTTTAATATAAACATAAAGTAACTCACCTTTGAGTAAGCCGCAAGATCATGCTTCATATTGGACTCTTTTGGTTTTTGCAAAATTTTAAATTATGCATTTGTTAGCTAGTGTATGTAGAACATGCATGAGATGATGCAGGCTCAGATTTTCCAAAGCCGAGGATACAAAAATTATAAACTTTACTATCTCTCCAATAGGGCTTTTGAGGAAACAGATGACATAATTTTTTTCTCAGTAAACTTAAACTAAAAATCATTTGTGACCCAGTGCCCAAGTTTTTGAAGAGCAGACTATATTTTTTGTAAGGATATTTAGCTTGTTCATAACAATCTTGATGTGACATAATCAGTAAGTTCTAGAAAATATCCAAATGTCTAAAATTTAGGTAGCTAACTTTCTATCAAGATGCTATGTTTTAGAGATACAACATTTATAATCCAACTTGCTGAGCCATCATCAGGTATAGTCAGAAATAAAACTAACATCTTTCATGTAAGATCTTCGGTTACAAATAATGAGGCTTTGGGCTTTGACAAACACATTTCCTTTACTGTATTAAAAAAAAAGTCAGGGTCTGTGATTAAGTTTCTTCTATTCAAAAATGTTGTATTTGCAAACTGTAGTATACTACTGAGAAAATGGCACAATTTAATAATAATAATAGTAATAATAATAATAATAAAGAGGTGCCAAGCTTTCTCACTATTCTCATCACATTTGTTTTTCTGTAATATTTTGTGCAATCATTAAAAGCAAGATAGCAATAATGTTTTAGCCATCTCAATACCTAGAAGATTTCTATTCCTTTGGCTAGGAACGTTTTCCTTGGATGATTGGTTGACAATATCCAAAGGATAATTTTAGGTCCTGAAGAATTAAACACAGGTCTATTTTTATGAGGTGGGACAGATTGGAAACCGTTCTTTCTGCTTGTTCCAGTGAAATTGGAAATGAAAAGAATGTGTGTCATATGAGGGACAAGTGTCATGAAGCCCATCTGAATTATATTTCATGCCCCTCTTTATAGCCTAATGTTCAACTATATCCATTTTCCTGGCAGTATTGCACCCATCAAAAACAAGTTATTGACACTTATATCTCATATATAAATCAAATCAGGCAGACAAAGCAAAGAAGGTGGTTTCAGAGAGATTGGATGTTGGAGTCGAATAATGTATTTGTTTTTCACCTCTAGGATATCACTTTAATACTATCCTGAAACAATGGCACAAAATCATTCCAATTAAATGATCTTAAAATAAGACATAAAGGAAATTCAGGTGATCTCATTCTGTCTCGTGTGTCAAGAGTTGACAGCACAAAATTGAGCAGAAATAGTTTAAATTTAGCAGTCTTCACATATGTGTACAAGGACTGAGAGCAGAAATTGGATTTGCTTCAGTGGAGTCAATTAAGAAAGACTCAACAAGGAAGGGTTGAAGTGCATTGACAGGGCACTGGGAATTCTGTGAATATTGACTGGCACTGGCTTGGGTACAAATTAAGGAAGGCATTCTGGTTTCTGACATTAATTTTCTTCAGCTGAAAAATTACACTAATAAATAAATGATTATATAAATAACAATAATGATAAAAGACAAATGTAATGAAGAGACACATTCACCAGTGATCAGCTACCAAACAGCCATGTCAGATTTGCTGTTATTTTTAAGGACTCTCGTCATATAGTTTATTTCACACAATTCTTCTGCTGGGACTCCAATCATCACACCTCATTCCATTTCATGGTATTGTTCACATAATATTTACTCTGCTCTAAAGAATTGAGAGGTACCTAAGAATAAAGCGAAGATTTTTCCCTTATCATATCTATGGCAAATTATTTAGCCTACTCTGGCTTATTACTCAGCATGTCACTCACTTCCCTTGCCTTTCCTAACAGCTCTGAAGTTTGAAATGTTAGATAGGAGTCATTTGTGAAAGTGTTTACCATGAAATGAAAAGCCATGAGAAGTTGTAATGGGGAGAATGTGCTAATCAAAACAAATCAACACCCAAGTCTGCTCTTTGGTGCTTATTTCATTAAAAGTTTCTAGATTAGCAAAGACCTCCCAAAAAGAAAAAATGTCAAACAAATTTTCATCTTAAAAAATTATGGGAATTTAAAGTATCTTCAAATTTTACAGTCTTCGGAGGAAGACAAATATAAGTAAAGTGAAAAGTGAAGCAAATTTTATACTCTCTTCCTGTGCCCTATTTTTCTTGCTTTTTCCCCTCATGAAGAACATATTTAAAATGAACATGTTGGTAAGAATCTTGCCTTATAGTAATTGGTACCTCATCTCTAATACAAAATTGAACTTTGAGATTTTGTTTTACCTTTCTTTCTTTTTTAACACAATTGAAATCCATGCCTTAAACTTATAAAGAAGATAAATATTCCTGTCACTTAAAAAAAAAAAAGGACAAGTACAGTTTAATAAAAATTCTAAGAGGAAGCTACAAAGCCTGGGCACTAGGTGAATAAAATGTATTTAAAATCTATTAAGTGTTGGACCTTAAAGTATTATTGCAAATACCCAATCTAACAAATTTCCAGTACCCAGTGAAAAAAATCTTTGTCTCTAAGGGAATATTTTTAAATGTTTAAATTTTAGGCTTTTGTTTATACAACTCAGAAAACCATGATTCTGTATTAATAACTTTGTCCTAAATTTGCATGTTCCAAACCCAACACTTTACTTCAGTAAAAAGCAAACTCTCCTCAAAACTGCTGAATTCCTTGTGGTTCTAAAACCTTATGTTTCCCATTGGACTACTTGGGAGTTTGATTTTATAACAGGGTGAAATGAAACTGGGAACTAGAAACCCAGGAAGGAAGATTTTTCTCCATCTCTGGAGAACTTCATGGTCTCTACCCCATACTCTTCTTTGCAAATTTCAATATTCCCTCATTCTGCTTCCTAACATCACAACTGAATAATGGCTGCTTTAGCTGTACGATTCAAGTAGCCAATCCAACTGATGAGAGCAAGGTGACAATCTCAAATGACTATAGTTATTAGGCCCCAACAAAGTAGGTGGAGCAGAGGGAGAGAACATGGCTTCAAATCAGTACACTTGCTTTTTACTGTAAGGTAATGTTAGACTTTGTATGGCCAGAACTTTCATTTTTCAGAAGTACGAATTTTAATGTGTGTGTGTGTGTGTGTGTGTGTGTGTGTGTGTGTGAAATCACCCAATTTTAAAATGCTGGCAATTTTAAAATAACATAATTCAGACTAAACTATGCCAATAGACAAGCTGAGAATTAGAACTGTAGATGAATTAGAACTGTAGGTGAGAACTTTTACCAGATAAAAGCAGTAGTCATAGGAGAATATAGTTGTGCCCAGAGGCAAGGCATCAAAGTAGGTCGAGTGGGAAAGAAATACTTAGGACTTCCATTGTCTCATCTGCTAGAACTTTTCATTGGCTAACTCTAAGAAGACTATTGAGCAATGGAATCTAGGTGATATAAATTACACCATTTACCTTCTGTGGCAAGGAGTAGAGTAGAGAATAATCTGGAAAAGCAAACAAAGAGTATCCTGCACATTTTAGTAGGCTGTGTATCATTACTTCCAGAGAAGTCCACCTTTTTCTGGATAGACAGATGGATGGAGAGATGGATTAATGGTGGCATGAGTTTATTGAGAGATTGGACACTGAATTCAATCTTTCCAGATTCACATTGCAACCACCCCACTTTCCAATGTGTCTTGGATAGGTTCCTCCATATGTAAAAAAGAGAATAATGAGAGCACTCACCTCATAACATTGTTTCACACTATAAATTACAAAAATATTTGTAAAGTTTTGGACCCTTGCTTAACAGATCAGTTAATTATTGACAGATTTGTTAATTATTAGTAATTATAATCATTTGCTGTTTCATGTTGCTGAATACTTGTGATGGCCTGGCCAATTGGCCCAGCATAGAGTGAGACCTAAAATAGAATCATAGGTATTGACCAGATTGACCTGCCGGGTGTAAGTTCCCAAAGGGGTAAACATAAGAAATACTTTTATTATAAGAACCACCATCATTGTTGCCAGCAGAGTTGTGACATATTTGGCAGGTAATATATTTGGTCATCTTCTAATAATGCAAGCTCTAAATTTTTAGACCTTTAAGGGTTCAAGAATAATTAGGTGAGCTACTACTCGGTATATCTAATTAGACAGAAATATACTTGAAAGGACTGAAAAGTTTTCCACACATGAACAACATCAATTTGAATCCCACAAGCTTTTGCGTATTTTGTTTTCTCCCCATCACTATGAGAGAAGACAGAATTTTAAAAACAAATCCAAGGAAAAGAAAAAGAATAAAAGGAGCTAGTTATTTCTCAAAGAACATCTAACCATATACCAAGAAATTACTTCTTCCTCCTCAAGGTCAATATCCTCATATTTGCAGAGATTCAAGACTAGAATAATTGCTAAAATCTTAGTTAGGCTAACCTAGTTATTGAAGGTATGATTACCTGAACCAAGAAGGCCAGGTGAGCCAGAAACCAGATACTGGCACTATGGTCAAGATCCTCATTACTTCAATTGACCAAGATAAAATAAGCTATTATAGGCAAGAGATATGCCTTTATGCCATCTAGATACATTAGAATCTAAAAAGGAAGGGCAGGAAATGGTGCCAGTTTATTGTAGCATCTCAGTACTGAACCATTTGCAGGTTATTGTTAGGTACTTAGAACAGAGTACAGAAGAACTACAAGCTTCCCATTCAGTAGTGTTCTCCAAAGCATGAATGTGCAAATATAATGGCACAAAAACAAACTGAAGACAAAAGAATAGCAGCAGCAGACCTAACAGAATGGAAGGGTAGGAATCCTGCAATGGTTTCCTGGTGATTAAAAAAAATAATAATACATGATTTACTCATAGTATTGATTTGGGTCCTCTCAATTCCACCGTATGTTAAATCTATTGTTAAAAGAATTCTACTCAGGTATACTACAATGTGGACAGCACAAAGCAGAGAGCCACTAATTTAGCTGAGGGGCAAGAATATTCTCTCCTAAGAATCTTAGAGCTTCAGTTCCACAAAGGTGAATCGTATAGCTTGATTCTGTAAAAGGATGTTTTAGTAAATAGCTATTGACAGGTAAAATGAGTCTTCTATTTTATTTCAATCAGAGCATGTAATTTGATGTTTCTCAGTACTGACTAGACATTAGAATTGCCTAGATAGCAAAGAAATGATGACAGAATTTACTTGAGACTAATTAAATCAAAATCTCTGGTGGTGAACTTCAGTACTTTTTAAAAAATGTCCTCATATGATTACAATATATAGACCAGGTGAATACCCTTCTAGACTTCTGAGTCACACACAATTCTTTGAGACATCTAGTTATGGTCCCACCATATGTTTAAGACACAATAAAAGAGAGAGCATCCTTCAGTATAGCTTTACTTCTAGGTGTATAACTAAAACAGATGATTTTTATAGAAATTCATAGAGCAAAATTTAATGGAAGATAAGTACTCAGAAATAAGGAGAACTCCATTAGATATGAATTGCTTTTCTGAACCATAGAATTTAAGAGCTAGCCGAATTGAAAAAGTGTCTAGTTAGAAACACTAGAGCATCATGGAGAGAAGCTATTTTAAGTTTCCTTGGTTCACTACACCCCCATTTCAACATTCAGAAAATGAGACTACTGAGGCCTCATGAAGGAAGGTAAGGAGACTAGACTCATGAAATTAGTTAAGAAAGAGGTAAGATTATAGTCTAAGTCTCTTGACACTAAAGCCAGTGTTACTCCTACTTTACATGTCACGAAACAAATTTTAAAGTGAACATGGTTTCATATTTTGGCGGGGAGGTGGTAGTCTTGGGTTGTCCTATCACCATTTTGATGACCTTGGGAATCATGCTTCCCAGAACCTCTTCCTCTATGTGTGACTAGATTAAAGTTGACCAAAATGGAAGTCGTGTGAGGCTAAGTAGGCTGGAGTGAAGCAGTGGACATGACTCTGAAGATTCTGGGGTCAGACGCAGCAACAGACACATGCACAAGTACTGAGGATTCTGGGGTCAGATGCAGCAACAGACAGATGCACAAATACTCATGATTATACCTTATTCTCACTCTCCTCCCTTCATATCCAGCTTTCTTCCTAGCTTCTAGCCTTACTGACCAACATCAACCATAAGACTAACACCAGTTCATTTAGCTGTGAACCCACAGGGCGGTAGGTACAAGTAGCTGCCAGCCTTCTGTGGAATTCTCCATGGGTCCTCTCTCTTAGTCTCACTGTGGCAGCAAGCTCTAACTTGTTGACCTATACCAGTACTACAGGAGCACTGGTTAACAGCATCTTTTAGACCTTATAAATTTTATTTGTGGACTCTTGCATCCCTAGTGCCTTCCACAAAAGTATGGGATCCTATAATAAATCTCTTATTCTATTATCCTCCTATTGGTTCTGCTTTCATGAGTGAACCCTGACTGATATGAGGGGAAGGGGGTAATAAAGTAGGACTTTCAACTTCTACAGTGTGGTTATAAACCCAAGGTGATGGTGATAATATTCATTCTCAAAATGCTCAAAATTTACAAAGTGACTCTTTATAGTTTCTAATTAATTCCTGTTTTATAAAGAAAAAAAGGCATGTTCAATTCAGAAATAAAGCAGCCTCAATTCAGAGGAATGAAGGCAACTCTACTGAATTACTACTGCCTATGGCTCCCACCCCAGGCTCCTCTGACTCCCCTACAGACAGTCCTCAGATGAATGCTGACACTGTTGGGAAATTCTGCTAATTATACAAGTCACTTTTGAAATATTCATTTGGATTACTTTACAGAGATGGATATTAATGGCTTGCTAGCTTTGAAAAAAAAGAAAAGATGTTCTTTGATCTTAGAGAGTTGGGTCCTATGCTTTGGTAAAGAAAAGTGGACTGGAGAGAAGGGAATCTGAGCATTTCCTATTCATCCAAGTAATGATGGTAAAGTGAGCTTTCTTTGATTTCTGTGGTTATACTTAAAGGTACAGAGCAAGTAGTTGTAATCATCCTTTTAGGAGTTATTCAAAAAACTACATTAAGCTACAAATGTCGAAATCTGGCCAATTCATTATGGTTTCATTTTCAAAAGCTGGATTGAGAAATGCAGAACAGTTACAAAAAAACACAATTGTAAAAAAAAAATAAATAACTTAGGCATAAAAAAAACTTAGGCATTTTAGAGAAAGTATTGAGTAGGAACTGGAACTATTCACATGTTAACAGATCAATGGTATTTAGTAGTGAATAAGTGAAGACTTCAAGTCTACAGTTATTTAGGGCTTAAGAGAACACTAATACACCATAGTTCTTCAATATCAATATGCAAAGATGTCCATCACCTTGTGATGTTTGCTAACTGAAGTTTCCTGGGCCCTAATGTCTGGATATTCTGATTTGATTGATATACGATGGGTCTCATATTAGTTATCCATTGCTACATTATAAACTACCCCCAAACTTAGCAGTATAAAGCAACAAATATTCATTATCTCACACAGTTTCTGAGGTCAGAAATCTAGAAGTAACTTGGCAGGGTAATTCTGACATAGAGTCATTCATTCATAAGGTTACAGTGACACTTTCAGCTGGGACTTGATCACTGGAGGAATCAAGCCAGAGGAGCTCTTTTCAAGATATTGTATTCATGTGGTTGTTGGCAGGTAGCCTCAGTCCTCATTAGTTATTTCCAAAAGGTTTCAGTTAGTTCCCTCCCACCTGTGGTTTTTCCATGGGGCTCTTCTATATGGAAGCTGGCTTTTGCCAAAGTGAGTCATCTGAGAGAGAGGCTAAGTGACCTAGATGGGTGCCATAGTGCCTTTTGCGTTCAATTCCCAGAAGTGATCTATCATCATTTCTGCTGCATTCTACTGAATGCAATCAATCCTGATAGGAATGTGGGAGGGAATTACACAAGAGTCTGAACACTAGGAGGCCAGGATCACTAGGGACCATCTTTGAAGCTGCCTTCCACAGGCACTATAGAATACTTTAGTAAGCACCTAGGAAGGTTCATTTGCATGTGGTCTGTAGAGCACAGTTTAAGAAAGGAATGTTCTGTAGAGCATGCTAGTTTTTAAAAAGTGTATTATTTATTTATCATCGATCCATTCACTCATTCGAGATATATATATGTATACACATATATGTATATACATGTATATGTATATATATAATTTTCTGAGATTTTTCCTAGAGAGTGTTGTTTATTAGTAGGATAAGAGGTTTTTAAAATCTGGCCGAACCCCATCCCTAAGATTCTAATCAAAACCATGAATAAAATGGGGGAAAAACACTGAAGTTGATATAAACTACCACCTGGTAACTTTGAAGCATCCTTATCAAGGCAAGCAATGATTTGGTAACTGCCTGAAATATTGAAAACTTTCAAGCAAGCATTTCTGAGTACTGTGAATGGTCACCAGAAAGTATAGTCACTGAAAGTACAGCCTTCTAGAAAAGTCATAGATAAAGAGTCTAAAGAGTTTTGCTGGAGTTATGATTGCTGGCTCAAGCCCAGCTACCCAACCCATTCCAATTAATGAAAACTGTATCAGTGAGGAGAAAGAAGCTTCCAAACTTGGCAAGAAAGAGAAACCTGAAACAATTGGAAAAATACCCATTAGGGCTTTCCAAACTAGTATAGTTGGAAGCTTAACCCATCAGATAAAAGCTATCTTGTCAGATAAAGGACTCCTGCAAGGCTTTAAGGAATAGAATTAAAGTTCAAGATTTTGGTACTTTATTTATTTCAGGTCTGTGTGCTCACAATTGGTGATCTCTCAAATCCCTCACATTAAACACTGATAACAGGGATCAGAAGCTCTGGTCTAACAGAAAGATTCAGGGAAAGAGTCTTTAGCTATTGCCAAAAGCTGTCTGCTCAGGAGTTTACCATTTGTCAATGTAAATAAGCCAATCAGAAAGTCATTCCAGAAATAAATATGGACAAAAACCCTCTCAACTACATGCTCATCAGCACGAAATTGAGGGCAACAAGCAACCAATGGTTAATGGCTATATAATTTTTATTGTGATTTTCAAGTTTCTTACATATCCAAGATAAGCAAGCATCAAGGATGCTGACGATCATTTCCAATACCCTCAAACAAGGTTCTGATTAAGCACTCACATGTGGAATTTAAGAAACAAAACAAGCAAAGGGGAAAAAATAAGAGAGGGAGAGAAAGACACACACAAATCAAGAAACAGACTCTTAACTATCGAGAGCAAACTGAAGGGAGAGAGTGAGGGATGAGTGAAATAGGGTGATGGTGATTAAGAAGGGCCCTTATGATTTATGGAAGTGTCAAACTACTATATCATACACCCAAAAATAATCTAACACTGTATATCAACTAGCTGGAATGAAAATAAAAACTTAAAAAAATTTATTTAGACATTTACAACTTCCAGAACTTGGAACACAGGGTCTTCAAAACGTAATAAAAAATTCACGGCAGGCCCCCAAAGACCGTACCTACAGTAAGTAGTTTTAGACAAATGTGCATGTCACTTCAGGGTAGTTGTCGAGTACTTGAGCAAAGCACAATAAACAGACACCAAGGTTAAAGGATTAGCAAGTAAAAAATCTTAACAATTCTATTTGTAGGTTACCATAGCCTCTGCCACAGGAAACCAGTAATTGAATTTAAGATTGACTTAATCCAAAACTAATGAATATGGTATTGAAAGATAATGGGGGGAAAAGCACTACCTTTGTTCTGACTACCAAGGCTTCATTCTGAGAATCCCAGCCAATGTTAATGTCCATTTAGGGAAGGAAAGAAGCCGAGAACCATATGAATGTGAAGTAGATCAATAACAGAAGGTGTAAGTTTCTTTGAAATATGTAATGGATGACTAAAAATCAGAGGTTTATAAATATTTCCCTGGATCAGGGACTGCCCAAACTACAAACACATGTTAGCAAATTTAAAATAATCCTCATAAAGAAGGACCAGGAAATGTTCAATAAACAGGCATTTTAGGATCTCTGTTCCTCAGAAACATGAACATGTGTGTTGAAATGGCTCTTAGTCTTGACCACACAGTTATGTGTGGATAAAAACAGGCTGTTTTTTTTTTTTAAGATTTTATTTATTTATCTGAGAGAGAGACAGAGAGACAGAGAGAGAAAGATCATGCATGAGCGGGGAGGGACAGAGGGGGAGGGAAAAAGAATCTGAAACAGACTCTGCCCTGATCACAGAGCCTGACCTTGGGGCTCAATCCCATGACTGTGAGATCATGACCTGAGTTGAATACAAGAGTGGGATGCTTGACTGACTCAGCCACGCAAGCATACCTTACTAAAACTTTTTATCTGTGGAACCATATATAAGATGAACTTTTACATATTTTATGTCAGCACTCACATTTTCATTGCATCTTCATTCTTCATATTCCCAAGCTAGACATTTGTAATTTCTTCAAATTAAGTGTATTTGAAGTTTTGTCTGGATCTTGTCAATCTACTCCTCCTGTGTTTGGCATTTCAGTTATATTCTTAATGTTTAGCACTTAGAACCAAAACCAGATTTCCCAGTTGTGGACTGGCCACTATTAATTAGAGAGAAATTCTTACCTCCTTAATTGAATTAAGCTGCTTCCCAATTTATCCTGAGTTTGCAAGCTTTGCTGACACCGTGTTAACTGCACACACAAAATACCTATCTTATAAAACCCCTAACCCTGTGTTTAAAATGAGCTCTTCCTTTTGTTAATGTGTTTTATTTTTTAGGTACATGTGTATGTAAAAAGTGTTCCTGGTAAATTTTCTATTGTTATATAGCCATTACTCAAATCTTTCAAAATATTTTTTTATTCACAATCTGTCTTCCACTCTGTCAACTACTCTTCCTAGTTTTGTCTAGTCATAAATCCAATGGATAGCTCTTCTTTATCTGGATATTACTGAAATGTAGACTAGGAAATTAATGGACTTTCAGCATTGACCTTTAGTTTCTCTGATGATCTAGAGGTACTGGTATTTTGTTCATTTAATCCTCTCAACTACTTGTGAGATACACATTATTATTTCAATTTTACGAAACAAAAAAGAGACTTAGAACAGTGATATATCTGTCCAAGGCAAGAACATAATGAAGCCAGCTGCTACTGGATCTGAGAGTCAGTTGACCCCATTTCTCCTTGACTCTGCATTAAGTGACATCATGTTGCTAGCTTGAAATTGGCCATGGTAGGCTTATATAATCAAGGAAATCATACATTTCAAACTTTCTTTTTTCCCCTAAAGGTCAGAAGTTAGGTATTTACAAACCACTGGTCCAAGCATACACAATCAGTAAGAAGCTGAACCAGGTCTTGAACTAATGATTACTTCTTATCCCAGTTTTCAGGGTCTTTATAGTACATTCTACAATATTTTTGTAATCAGATTTTAATAGTAAAAAACAGAGACAACAAATCATATGAGAAGCTGGCTTTGCTCAGGTACTGCTAAAGAGAAAACTTTTAAAGACACTGAGAGCTACTGAATAAAAACCTCCTTGATTTCATATTGTGTTCTTCTTTTTTATTAACACATTACCAAACTGACAGTTATCTTTCATTCATTATGGACTAATCTTGAAATGCTTTTCTATCTATTTCTTTGTGGCCAGACCTTTTATAAAATGTACTTTATTGATACACCCTTAAACACATTACTAGGCACTTGTACCCATTGAATTTTAATTTATTTTGTAGAACCAATACCAAATCCCTTTAGTTCTCTGTTTCTCTTCAGTTATTTCAGAGTAAAATTACATTTGTCATACTCCAAAAAGTAGCAAAGATTTGCCCAGTGGAAAATAAAGTAGAAAGTTCTTAGACTCAATTGACATGGTATGAAAAGCATTGATGTTGACTCTTTTGGACAAGGTGTTCTCCACGGTATGTCTTATAGAAGTGAAAATGTGGCGTGAGACACTACAAAGAGGTGTTTTACATGCTGAGAAGAAATTCTGACAAGTAAAACTTTTTTAAGGTAATCATAGCTCTAATTTTCCAACTTGACAACAGAGCATCTACGTTTTGTAAAGCCTGGGGAGAGAGGGACCAAAAAATAAAATACTTTATTCTTGTTGTCTTAAAAAAATATCTTCCAGGGGGAAAAAAAAAGAGTAGTTCTCACCTTTGAATGCCTATTCTTCTCCTCCTCCTCCCATTCCTCTCTCCTGTGCTATAGAGATATTCTCTATTTGACAGCTATCAGCCATATGACAACACTGTTTTTCATAGCAATGTGCAGACTTTGTTTCCACTGGAGAGGCCCACTAGGCACAATTTTGGACTTGTTATTAAAGGCAAACTAATGTCCCCCAAAGATTTTTCAAAACACTTCACACCAGAATGTGGTATTTTAAAGCATTCCCATTTCCCATAATTGAATGCATTCAGCATAGTAAGAAGAAGAACATTTAGCAATACAAGAATTAATAAGAATTAATACAATCTATTCTAGAGGGTCTCATAGGATATGTATGGATTTTATGCATAATTTTATAAAAGGTAAGGCTGTGCTAACTATTCAGAACTCAGCTTAAAGACCACTGACCCAAGAAAGAAAGTAAAACAGGTGAGATATTTGAAAGGGAACAAAGCATCCTATTAATATTCATTTTGTATTTAAATTGAGTACAATTTTCATCATTGGGAATATGTGCCCTGTTATAGTTTCTTGGGATGCTTGATCAAGTCATTAGTAAAACTCTTTCAGATTTCTGCATAAAATAGAAATAACCCTCTCTTCAAAAATAATTTCTCAAATCCTGAATGCACATCGCAAATATATTATTAACAGTGCATGAGGTCTTCAAATGATTATGATTATCACATAAAAATGGCAGAAGATAGGGTCCCTATTAATTATCATGTTAATCATATAGAGAATCACTCTCTAATCATTTAAATTTGGATTTATCACACAGCAATATTTTAAAGTTAGAACTTTTAAAGCTTTTATAACAGAAAATCAGTAAACATCCAATCTTGATATAACTAATGTTCATAAGTAGATTCAGAAGTCCACCTGTTTAAAATAGGACTTAGATTTAAAGGAAGCTTTCATTATTATGGTCCTTTTTCATCGACCCTCTACATCAAAATTGCTAGTTTCTGCTGGTATGTCCTCAACATGAACATCAGTAGCACGTGCCACATGCCACAAAGCTAAGAATAAAGAAAATAATAATAGCATTTTAAAGCTAATAAAACTTTTGGTGTATTTTAGAGCAAAACAATGCTTTCTATGCTTTTTATCTCATCTCATCTTTTCGCATGAACCTGTAACCCACTGTGGTTATGAGAGCTTCTTTAGGATTGAAGCTATGGGGCTATGAGCCAAATTTTCCAACTTAGAACTCTGTTAAGAAGAAATAATTATGGTGGCACCTGAGTGGCTTAGAGTTAAGCAGTTAAGTGTCTGACTCTCCATCTCGGCTCAGGTCTTGATCTTATGGTTATGAGTTCAAGCCTGGTATTGGGCTCCAGGCTGGGCATAGAGAGTGCTAAAGAAAAGAAAAGAAGAAAGAAAAGAAAGAAAGAAAGAAAAAAAAGAAAAGGAAAGGAAAGGAAAGGAAAGGAAAGGAAAAGAAAAAAGAAAGAAAAGAAAAAAAGGAAAGAAAAGAAAAAAGAAAGAAAAGAAAAAGACGAGAAGAGATATGAACTACATGTTTCTGGGAGTGGAGGTCTGAGTAGAGCCATAGGAAAAAGATTCTGTTGCTAACCATTCGCTTTCTCCTCCTTAGATCAACTAGCCTAACTTATCTTTGATGGCAAAAGGAACAGGAAAATCTGTTTACATCAGCAGGGTGCTAAAGTCACTACTGGCCCAATTGAACTTACAAGGGCTATTCTTTGTGAACAATACTTAAAAGTGGAAAAAACAAAGAAACAAATCTGCTTACAATGTATTTAAAAAGAAACAAAACAAAACAAAATAAAAAAAAAAGCATTGACCAGCTACGTGTCAGCAGAAAAAATAAGAGTTCTATAGAATCTTACAAGTTGGGCACCTGTTTGGCTTGGCTCGGTGGTTGAGCATCTGCCTTTGGCTCAGGGCATGATCCTGGGGTCCTCGGATCGAGTCCTGAATCCGACTTCTTGCGGAGATCCTGCTGCTCCCCCTGCCTGCCTCCCTATGTCTCTGCCTCTCTCTCTGTTATTTCTCATGAATAAATAAAATCTTAAAAAAAAATTAAAATAGACATTTTTTAAAAAAGAATCCCACAAGTTGTCAAATGTATGAGTTTAAATTCACATATTTGTAAAAAAAAACACAAAGCTCCCTTTTTTATTTTATTCTAACAGTACTACCATCCCCAGTATCACCCCATCCCCCTAGTTCTACAGAGATGCCTACTTCAAGGACCAAATTCTGCTTGGCAAATTGCTTCTTTACCAGAGGAACTTATAACCTGTGAAGTCTTTTGGAGTCCTGGACCACCCTTATTGCCTGAGCCTCTTGACTCTAGTTACCTTTGTTACATGTTTACAAACCTTCTTCTGCTTCTGTACAAAATTTGATACAAATCACTCATATATTTTTATCTTAGAGACCAGTTCACATTTTGAAAATTTGTTGTTTGTTATTGTAGGGTTTTTTTTTTTTGCTTTTTCTTTACTTGACTGGTTAATTATATGATATTTGCATTGACTAATCTGTTTTTCATGTAAGTCTATTTCTTAAGATGGTTGTCTGTTTATTTCTGAGACACCATTTGAATGTGATCATAGTAATGTATTTTAGCATCAATTTTATTACCAATGTTTTCACTCTCTAAATATATATAGAAGCAGAAGGGAGAAAACTGGAAAGAAGGAAATCAAGAACCATTCTCATTGAATCCCAAATCACTTAATCACTTTTATCTAGAGACACTCACTTACTACATGTAGTTCAGATGCAGATGGCAGTAGAGGCTTCTAGCCCTTGATAGAGCAAGATTGTCTTCTATTCTCATATAGAAAGATAGAGTGTACCACACACACACCTTTGAGAAAAGAAGAATTTTGTAGGAATTTTGTAAACTTTTCATTGTAGTTACCAAATTTAATTTTTGTTACAATTTTTCAGTTATTTCTCTTTCTGTAATACTATGTTTTGAGTGTAAAGTATTAAGTTAGTATAGGCTGAGAAATTCCTGACTACTAAGTATGATATATTTATTGTTCTCAAATTAGTTGAGTGTGAGTTAATACTAATACTAATAGATATGGGGTATTGACACTGGGGTTCCCATCATCATGGCAAATTCCATAGCCTGATAGACAAAATAGTGTGGTATAAGGGTGTAAACTCATGTGTCAAACTACATATGTTTCAATACTAATTCTGTCAGTTACCAAATATGGGATCTCACACAAGCTATTACTTTTTCTCAGTCCAAATTTCTTCATTTGTAAAATGGAAATAATAATACCTATGCTGTAAAATCGTTCAGATGATGAAATGAGATAATACATATAAATATTTAATCCTGGACATAGTAAGTCCCCAATTAATGGGGTAGCCATGAGAATATACATCAAGATTTTTTTCCTGCAAGATGTGTAATTGACTGACAGCCCCAGCTGCTGCCTTCTACAGCCATTGAGTATGCACCAATGTTGTGCTTCCAGACAGCTGCTCCAACGACTGAACGCTGCAGTGCTGCTAATGAAGGCCATTTTCACAAAACATGAAGCTTCTTTAGTGGTTGAATTTGGTTTGAGTACTCTCCAACAGCCTAATTAATAATTTCCTGGAGTTGTGCTTTGGTTTGAGATGCTTCCTACCTGATCCTTCTTCCTGTCCTAACTCCTTCATAGATCTGACCTATGATCTGAAGGCCTTCCTTTTCTCCTTTCCTCTACCACTCCCTCTTCTTGATCTTTCACAGCTCCTTCTCCCAGTAAATATCTTTCACGTTTCATCCTATCTTGGCAGTAGCTTATCCCAAACTTAACCCAGCACGACTAGTTATTACTCTCCATTTTTATCACATCTGATTCTATGTGGTTTTATTTTTAGAAAAAGAAAATGTCATCTTCTCTAAGCCAAAAAACCCAACTTCCTTCTTTCTTCTTTCTATACAAATGAAAATCAGAAAATATTGGTTCTAGTGTCAGTTGTCCCATTAACTTCTTTGATCTTGAGAAAACCACTTATTTGCTGGGGGCTCCAGTTTCCTCAACTACAGAAGAGGACCATATGATTTCTAATATCTTTGGAGATCTAAAATACAGCTTTTCTATGATCTTTTATGGACTATTTGCTCAGACAATACAAAGAAGAGCCAAGTGCTATTTCTAGGTGTCAGAAGCTCACCATCTACCAACAAAGATATATCAGATATACATAAATAACTAGATTACTTTTTTATTGCGGATCTTTAAATATGAATAAGTAGTCACCCAAAGACATGGCGGGCTCTATGTTTACTCCATCACCCTTTTGGGTAGCACTGAGAAGGTTTGTAGAAAATGACAAATGCATTACTTCTCTAAGAGACAAATGCATAAATATTTGTGACATCGTGGTTATTTGTCACCTTTTTGGTTGGAAAATGATAAAAAAAAATGGTTGTCCAAGAGAGGATAAGAAACAAGAGATAAGTTCCTTGTAATATTTTAGAGAAAAGAATCCTAGAGAGCATAAAAGAACTCTGGATGTGTAGTCATTTTCCTAAGGGATATATTCTGCTAGGTAAGTTAATGAATCTCAGCTTCTATCTGCATAAACACAAGCATCACAGGAAAATCTGCCTCATGGGCAATTTTATAAACATTTCTTTCATCTGATTTTAAATTTTTGATTTTTCAAATCAATCGCTCTTTATTTCTATTTCATAAAATATCACTATTATAAACGTAAAATAGACTAAGATGAAATTAAAAAAAACAAATATAGGAAAGGGAAAATAGAGATCACCACATCTCACCATTGGGTAATTGTTCAACAGTGTAGTGTATTTTACCCCAGTGTTTTTATTCTATGCTTATATATTCTGAAACTGACCCTACTAAGTATAGTTTTGAATATTTTTTCACTTTAAATTGTATCTAGACACTCTCCCTTAATCACAGTGTCATCAAAACTTGTGTAATAATTGTACAATGTTATCATTTGTATGTGTGGTATGTGTGCCAATTCCCCTATTTTTGAATAGCTAAATTGTTTCCCACTTGGGCCTTTACTAGTGATACCGTGTCTCAAGTAGAAATTTGTTTTCTTGGGATGCCTGGGTGGCTCAGCAGTTGAGTGTCTGCCTTTGGCTCAGGGAATGATCCCAGAGTCCCAGGATCAAGTCCCACATCAGGCTCTCTTCATGGACCCTGCTTCTCCCTCGCCTGTGTCTCTGCCTCTTTCTCTCTCTCTCTGTGTCTTTCATAAATAAATAAAATGTTAAAAAAAAAAAAGAAATTTGTCTTCCTCCAAGTACAGGTACACTCACAATCCATTCTACAGAAACCAACTACTGTGGCCCTCTCTGGAAATGACACATGTTTGGGGCAGTACTGGGAAGCACACAAAAGAGCAACCAGTCTATGGACTGGACAATAATCAATGAGATTTCTGGCAGAAGCTCATTCATATTTATTTATGAATGAACGAGGGTATACTAAAGGTATTCAGAAGTCAGAGTCTCCTTGTAAAGGCAGAAAACAAAATATAGAGAGAAAGCAATTAAGTTGAATCTATCAGGAACATCCATGAAGTAGTGAGAAAAGATTCAGGCAAGAGTCGGGAGCATCAAAAAACACAGATAGAGAACAACTTAACTGAAGTGACAATTTATAAGAAGAAAAAGCAATGGGCACATGCTACTAAGGATGGGATGAGATGATCCTCCTAGAGAAATTTCAGCATGCCCTGAATGACTCCCTCTCCCTGCCCTTTATTCCAAATTGTATTCCACTCTGACTTAAGCCTGGCTGAACATGTTTTTCTGTTTTCCTTACCTACCCTTGTAGCTTTACAACAAACTTTATACAACCTGGGGGCCAATTTGCACATTACTTATAAATTAAGAGTCTGTTGGGATCCCTGGGTGGCGCAGCGGTTTGGCGCCTGTCTTTGGCCCAGGGCGCGATCCTGGAGACCCGGGATCGAATCCCACGTCGGCTCCCAGTGCATGGGGCCTGCTCCTCCCTCTGCCTGTGTCTCTGCCTCTCTCTCTCTCTCTCTGTGTGACTATCATAAATAAATAAAAATTAAAAAAAAAGAGTCTGTTATATACATCACTAGAATAAAACTTGAGTATATACTCTTGTCACATCTGTGATTATCCTTAAGATGGTTTTGGAAATAGAATATATTGGTCAAAACACAAGAATATGCTTAAGGCTTTTCCATAATATCAAATTACTCTCCGGGAATAAGTTGCTAATGTGAACCGCCACAGACAGTGCATGAAGAGAAGATTCCAGCCTCCCGCATCACCACTGCATATAATTTTTAAAATATTTGTCAATTTAAAAATCTAAAACAGTGTCTCAGAATATTACTGTAAGTTCCTTTGATCATCACATAGGCTAAACCTTTAATGTTTATTGGCTATTTGCATTTCTTTTGTTGTGAAATATTGTCTGCTATGGGTCCAGATTCAATCATTAGTTATTCTTAATAGTGATAAGATTCTTTCTCTGTGACAGAATCAACCAGATCATATTTGAAACTTCAAGTGTTTGTTCTTGAGGATTGTCATATATATGATAGATTTATTTCCCCCCTTTGCTTTTATCTGAATAGTTTTGGGGATAGAGAAAAGCATGAATAAGTCTGTTATCATGAATTTGATCCCCAAGTGAACTAATTAGTGTCTTTATGTTCTATGGCCACTTAATGCACTTATTTTCAGGTCAGTTCATTATAATGGTACCAGGGGAGGGCAGTGAGGATGGTTTAATGCAAATCCTCCTTCACAGATAAAAGAAGCAAAGCGTTCCTAGTTGGTGTAAAGGTGAGAGTCCTAGAGCCCTGCTTGGTCTCCCCTACCTTTCCCTCCACATTTTACTTTATGGTGCCTCTGTAAAATCCTGAGTTCCCATGAAGCACAATATGAAAATCAATGGAGTTACAATATTAATGAAAAATACAACGATTTTATATGTGAGTATTTGAGGCTCAGAAATATAATCACTTCTTGGCCTTTTGGCTAAGATCAAGTGCAGAAATATAAAGCAAGGTAGTAATAACTGCTTAATTCCCACTATCTTATTGCTGTTCGGGTCACAGAATAATATATAAGAAAATTTTTTGTAAACTAAAAGGGAGAACCACATATACAAAGGACACTATGGTCAGAAAAAATAAAAGTAATATTCACAATGATCCCCTAATTCTGGAGCAGCCTGGATAAAAAGAAAAGGCAATGATAATCAATAACCATTATTTACACAGCCTAATATGAAATACAGCAACTTTCACATTTGACTATGTTCACTTATTCTGTGCTCTTTTACATCATAGGAAAGAAGATCAAGCATTCTCAAAAGAATATCAATTTTCCTCTGTCATTAGAATGCACCTTTATTGACTAAGTAATTTATTTAGACTGATAGAAAAGCTGTCTACCTATGTCCATTAAGCAAAATGACTCCCAAACTTAAGAGATCATGGGTTTAAAATAGGATGTGATCAAGGACTCTCTTTTAGGAAGCAGGCCAGCCCTAGGCAAAATAACAGTGTTGTCTATTCAACAACTCCCTATTCCCCTCTGTTTCTATCTCTTCTCTCAAGCTCCTCTTCTCTTGAGTTTTTGAGCCCCTGCTATATAGACAGGCTCACAATCAAGGGGCCAAGCCTCAAGACACACTTCTCTACTAAGCTCTGCACTCATATCTCAACATATTTTTTTTCTGTGACTCCTTCTCTCGGGAATATAGGAAGTAGAATTTAGCTAGTTAAACTCAACAATTGAATCATTTCTAATAAAGACCCTGACAAAAATTATTGTATCATCTCATCAAGATACTATTCTTTTAATCATTCATTCAATAAGCAAATGCCTTTCATGTTCTAGATGACACTGATGTAACGATTACCAAGACAATAGTCTCTGCCCTCCCAGAGCATACAAACAGAGGATGCAGGCAAGTAAACAGGTGGTTTTAATATAGAATGACAAGTTTAATTTTGGAAAGTTTATGCGCTATGGCAACATATCTAAAAAACAAAATTATGTAGAATTCAAGGATCAGCAAATCATTCCAGAATAAAGTATAGCTAGGAAAGAAGGTACAGAGTGATGGTTAGGAGTTCCAAGGCGTAAAGCCAGGCTAGCTGAGCTCAAATACACACCTGCCACGTATGAGTCATGTGACTTCCAACTAGGGACTCCATGTCTTTGGGCCTCATTACCTCTCCATAAAATGAAGGTGATAGTGGCAGCACTAAACTCACAGGACTGTTGTGAAAATTTAAATGAAATGCTATACACAACAGCTTAGAAGAAAATGAAATAAAACAGTACACACAATTGGCATATGGCATATGCAGAAATACAAATTACTATCATTAAATTAAGACCATAAAAATGAGTAGGAGTCAAGTGAGCTAAGGAAAATGAGGTAAGAGAGAGACAAAGAGAACAGTATGTGTCAACCTTAGAAATAGAAAGCAAGATTTTCTGGGACACCTGGGTGGCTCCATAGTTGAGCATCTGCCTTTGGCTCAGGTCGTGATCCTGGGGTCCTGGGATAGAGTCCCACATCCAGCTCCTCGCAGGGAACCTGCTTCTCCCTTTGCCTATGTCTCTGCCTCTCTCTGTGTGTCTCTCATGAATGAGTAAATAAAATCTTTTCTTTTTAATAAAATCTTTTTTAAAAAGCAGTATTTGCTGACAAATTAAAGAAGGTCAGGGTAGTGATTTCTGCTTTTAGCATGTTGGAAAAATGAGGACTTACCTTCTCAGTTTAGACAATTAATACTGGAAAAATACATGAAACAATATTTTTTAGTCATTAGACAGTAGGCAACACTGGACAGTGACCCTGAGAGAAGGGAAACAAATAAGGTGAAGTCAGCCCTGCAAGTGCCTCACCTCCATGCATTGTGGGATTTTCCAGATCACAGCACCTGGTGAGGCAAGCCAAATGGATTACCAGAGTTTCCCTGAATGGAGGAGGCAAAATTGGAATTCCAGGAGGCCAAGATGGCTAGAACTTGCAGAGCAGAGTATCACAGGACAGAAAGCTGCACAGACAAAACTCTGTCAACCTTCACTGGGGCCTCCAGGTACTTAACCGCATATATATATATGAGCAAACTACTGAGACTGGAGAAAGAATCATCAGAGAGAAGCAGGTGAAACTGTCACCGAAGTTCATACAGGGCAAGGAAGAATTCATGTGTCCACCAGCCAGCATGGTGAGCCCTCCTCACAAACAGAGAATCGTGTGCAGAATGCAGAAGGGCACTGCCTCATTAGTGACACTAAAGAAGCCCTAGACTACAAGCTGTCTTGTCCTTCCTAACAAAGCTCACAAACAAGCCTCAAAAAGATGAAACTTAGCTGCAGCCCAAAACAAAGCCCTAAATATTATAAGAATTGGAAAAAAATCCAGCAATAACAATATAAGATTCACAATGTCTGGTGACCAATCAGAAATTAATAGGCAGATTAAAAGAAACAAAAATATTACTCATTAACAGGAGACAACCAGATAATAGAAACACATGAGAAATAAGATACTCTAAAATTAAACAAAGACTTTAAAAGAACTATCATAAATGTATGCCACACATTCCAGAAGGTAAAGGACAGTATAAGTATGATGAGGCCAGAAATGAAAGATATTTTTTTTAAAAGTGAATTCCTAGACATGAAAAACACAATACTTAGATAAGAATATCAATGGATGAAAATAACAGCAGATTAGACACTATAGAAAACAGAAAACAATGATCTTTAAAACCTAGCAATAGAAATTACCCAGAATGAAACACACAGAGGAGAAAAGATGAAAGTAGTTCAGTGTAGGTTTGGCAGAGACATCAAGGAAAAGTAACAATGGAGAAGAGGTAGAGAAGGAATAGAAGCCAACTCATACAGGAATGAATAAGCTCCATTAATCAGGTTATAGTTAATGTGTCAGCTAAAGGGAATATTTCAACAAGGAATTTCACCATGTAGGGTTCTGAGTAAAGGTATATTTGGGCAGAGGGGTTCCTTTGTAGCCCTTCAAAAATTGCCATTTCAAAATTCCAAAATGTCCATCAAGAGTTGCAAAAATGAGTAAATTGTGGTATACTCACATACTGGAATACAGCAGAAAAAATGAAAAATCTACAACCACATATGGCAAAATGGGTGAATATACTAACATAATGTTTGACAAAGAAAGCCAAATTCAAAAGAGCACAAACTGTATAATTCTATACTGAACAAAAACAGGCAGATTAATCAATGGTGTTCAAACTGAGAATGGGCGTACGCTTGGAGGTAGTGACATGAAGCAGGTGCAGGGGGGCTTCTGGGGTCCCAGTAAAGTTATGTTGCTTAATCTAAATTGCCATTACGTGGAGAAAATTCAGTTTATGAAAACTCACTGGCTGACATTTTTATGATACATGACTCTCCTGTGTGCACATTTCTCTGCAGGAACCTGTTTTTGAAGTGTGCCACTAAGAAGGTTGACTATCGGGATCCCTGGGTGGCGCAGCAGTTTGGCCCCTGCCTTTGGCCCAGGGCGCGATCCTGGAGACCCGGGATTGAATCCCACGTCGGGCTCCCGGTGCATGGAGCCTGCTTCTCCCTCTGCCTGTGTCTCTGCCTCTCTCTCTCTCTCTCTCTCTCTATCATAAATAAATAAAAATTTAAAAAAATTTAAAAAAAAAGAAGGTTGACTATGAGTCGTATCTGATGAGAAGCAGCTAGGAGAGGGACAGGTACAAATGGATAATTCAGACAGTGTTTAGACTGATGTAGCAATATTGATAGAGGTGGTAGTGGTGTTTTGCTTTGTTTTGTTTTGTTTTTCCCAATCAGAATCTGCAGATTCCAGAAACCTGAGCTGGAGAATTTGCACTAGGGTTACCTCATTCAGTCCCTAATGCCACAGGTCAGGCAGTTCCCCGAGGCACTCTCTCAGCGGCTCTGGTGGGTTCTGTTTTCACTCACTCTGTTGATAAAATTCTCAGAGCCCAGGACACAAAGGAGCTTCAAGTGCATGATAACTTCAGCAAATGCTTCATCTCTTATTCCTTCTTTTCCCATTTTGCTTACAGTCAGGCATATCCTAAAGGTATGTGAACTTTCTTTTACAGAGCGTTTATTGTGTGTCATAGAGCACAGTCCCTTGATATGAGAAGAGAATAACTAACTTATTTATTAGCATTTGAAGGAAACTTTTGACAGTTATTTGAAACTTGATTGTAAATGCTACTGAATTATGACTATTTTGCCTTCTTTTTCAAACATCAGGCTTCATCCTACTAATTTTTCTTTTTAGTTAAATAGTAGCAATGTAACAACTGAAATGTCTCTTCTATTAGCAAGGATACAGGTTTTTTTTTTTCCCTCTACATTCCCCCTCTCTCTCTCTCACTGTATTGTTGTTCTCCTCAGATGCACAGATAATTTTTACAATCATCCAATAGGACCATTAGCCAAAAATAGAAAAATAGAAATTTATCTATAAATGACTTGGGTAAGAAGATGATTAAGATGGTTAAGTAGTTAGTAGATGATAGAAATAGGTAGATAATGGTGATAGATGATGATGATGATAGATAGATAGATAGATAGATAGATAGATAGATAGATAGATTGAAATATAACCTCTATTTAAAAAAAATAAAAAAAAATAAAATAAAAAAAAGAAATATAACTTCTATTTAACCAAGTATCTGGGCACAGACAGCAGCTCTTTGGGTATGGCCTTGTAAAGAATGGTACATTTATTGTTCTTTAGAAGAAATATTATACAACTCTTTTAAAATAAATCTTGTAACCAAATGTTCATTTTTTTTTAAATGTTAGTCTTTACCCAAACTCATACAAACATCTCTGATTAAAGTCTGATTCTGTTCACACATACCAATGTCCACAAATGAAACAAAATTGTTAGAACTCTATCACTGGCTATAACCTTTTACATAATTTGAAAGGTTTGAACAGGGCAGCCTAGGTGGCTCAGTGGTTAATGCTGCCTTCAGCCCAAGGTGTGATCCTGGAGACCCAAGATCGAGTCCCACGTCGGGCTTCCCTGCATGGAGCCTCCTTCTCCTTCTGCCTTTGTCTCTGTCTCTCTCTCTCTGTGTGTGTCTCTCATGAATAAAAAAATAAAATATTTTTTTTAAAAAAAGGTTCTAACATTCACCTGTGTGTGTGTTTGAAATTACCCATCTTAAAAGTAATAGTAAAGGACACAGTGTCACTTTGCTGTATAGTTAATTTTTTTGCAAAGGACAAGCACATAGGGAGTCACACAAGACCACATGCCTCTCCAGGTACCTATTGGCACAGACTCTGTGAGCCACCAAAACTTTGTAAAAAACCTGTGCTCCAATCCCCTTTAAGAAGTGTTTCTCCTAGACATGGAAGGCAGCTTCTAGACCCACAGCCCCATATCCTATAGCATGCCACACTCATCAGTCAAGGCCTTTTTCTTCTGGCGCTAAGAAGCATTCCTTAGCCTACAGATCTAAGCCCACAAATATTAATCATTTCTCTGAAATCACAGTCCCCTCAACTTTTAGAGCAAGAAAAAATTAAGATGATATGAATCTAATAAAATGCTTGATGTAAAGTAAGTATTCATTGTGTGGCTGTCAATTATTAATTAAATTAACTCATTCAGTCTCTTAATTCCACAACTGAGAATCAGGTTTATTAATTGACTTTCTGTGACTATGAGTCATTTCTACCTCTAAAGAGATTTTGCCTTCTCCATCACTTTGGTCACTTAGCATATGTCTTAAATGTGTGCTGTCAGATTTCATAATCTCATTTACTATCCCTAATAGGCTATAACCTTCCAGAGGGAGAAACTGTATCTACACACCTGTGTTATAGTCAGAACATTCATGGTTATTGTTGGTGTGTGTGTGTGTGTCTGTGTGTGTGTATGTGCTTACATGCACACACATGTATAGTCATAATAGGCAAAACTAAATTTATAGTAGGGAACATGTGAACCTCTCTCCCAAACAAAGAACCTTTTTTTAGTTGGAGCCCTGAAAAATCTTCCTCAGGAGCCAGGAAGTTTAGTGATTTTTTTACCCATTCTTAAAAAAACTAGCAAGAAGCAGAAAATTACCAAGGCTGATATAAAATATTAAAATAAGGAATGTGTATTTATAAAGTTTGCATAATCCAAAATTACAGTTACTCTATGTAAGCCATGCTATATGATTGACAAGGAAAAATGGAAGCAGGTACATTTAGCTTGATCACAAAAATATATAAAACTTTGTAATACGTTCATGCTACATTATTAGGTGTGGTAATGTCTGATTGGATATCTGGGTGCCTCCTTAATGTCCCCTATATTTTATCATATAATGTCCCCTTTTTCATAGCAAAGGTGTTGTGAGAAGCTTTCCCGACACTACAATTAAATATTTATTTGCTTTGCCCAAAACACAGTTCTGCAAAGAAACGCAGCCAATAGCTCCAGAATCCTCAATTTTCTGGACTATTAGTATACCATTTGTATACAAAAAGAGAATAACAAGGATGCTGTGAGGTCTAATCTCCTCACCTGTGGTTTAGACATTTCAGATTCGGATAATATGGGAGACAAGAAAACAGTATGCACCAAGCACTCCGCTTGCTTCTTCTTTCTTTCTCAGAAATAAAAACAATAACAAGCCAAAAGGTTATTAAAAATATAAATCTTTCAAAGTAGTGTGAAGTTAAAAAGAGCATTTTTGCTTTGCTCTTGGGCAAGTAGAATGCATTCCTGCTGGCACAGGGCTACCCTCAAGATTTTCCACCTGGGAATATTTGACAATCTGAGCACAATTAGAGGCTGAGAATCCATTCTTGTCCCCAGGAAGAGAGATGTTAAGCTTCCAGCTGTATTTTTGAGCATTGCACAGATCTGGAATGACAAAATTGTACACTTTGAGGAGCCTTGATCATCAAGGTGGTCTACCCCATAAGATATCTGCCAAACTGTAAACCAGTACATGGTATGATACTAAAAGACTGATATAAAGTCTCTTAAAAGCAGGGAGAAATTCCCAGATTTCTATTAAGAGTGCTTGACACCTCACCCTAGGAACTTGAATGAACAATTGGCTACATCTCACTAACCTACAACTCAAGACTTAACCCAGGCAGTCCTTAATTGGATAAAAGCGATCAGATTCCCATTCTAACTGGCTGGCAAAGGAAAGGGAAAATCCTCTCTGAAGGAAGATAACGTTATCTGAAACTTTTTAAACACAATATCCAGATGCAATAAAACCTCCAGGCATAGGGGCTATCTGGCCGATAACCAAAATAATAATAGATAAGAAAACAAATCCACAAATTGATATAGTATTGGAATTTGTAAAGAACCTTTACAAATATAATTAATTTGTTCATGAAAATAGAGAAAATGATGGGCAAATATAGACTAAAGTTATAAAATTTCTCTTAGAATTATAACCTCTGAAAGGAATCAAATGGACATGCCAGAAGAAAAAAATATAATATCTGATCTGAATGAAAATCTGTAACAGCAGATTAGACACAACAGAATTAGAAAACTGAGAGAATGGGCAACAGAAAACACATACTAGAACACAACAGAGTATATTAGACTTGTAGGACACATACAGATAGTGTAACGTATGTTTAATGAGTTTAATAGGAAGAAAAGAAAAAAACAATATTTAATAAGTAATGGTCAAGTGTTTTACAATACTGATTTTGGTTTTTTTTTTAAGATTTTATGTATTTATTCATGAGAGACATACAGAGAGAGGCAGAGACATAGGCAGAGGGAGAAGCGAGGAGCCTGATGTGGGATTCGATCCCAGGACCCTGGGATCATGACCTGAGCTGAAGGCAGACGCTCAATCACTGAGCCACACAGGTGCTCCTGCAATACTGATTTAAAAAAATCAATTTCCAGGTTCAGGAAGGTCCATAAATTCCAAAAAGAATAAATTCAAAGAAAATCAAGCCTGAATAAATCCCTTACTGCTGAAAACTAAGTAAAATCTTAAAAGCGGCCAGAATAAAGATCTAGTATCTTCAAAGGAGCAGCAAGATTGACAACCGACTTTTCTTTTGTTTGTTTTCAAGAATGTTTTTTTAAATAATAAATTTATTTTTTATTGGTGTTCAATTTGCCAACATACAGAATAACACCCAGTGCTCATCCCGTCAAGTGCCCCCCTCAGTGCCCGTCACCTAGTCACCCCCACCCCCCGCCCTCCTCCCCTTCTACCACCCCTAGTTCATTTCCCAGAGTTAGGAGTCTTCATGTTCTATCTCCCTTTCTGATATTTCCCACACACTTCTTCTCCCTTCCCTTATATTCCCTTTCACTATTATTTATATTCCCCAAATGAATGAGAACATACAATGTTTGTCCTTCTCCGATTGACTTACTTCACTCAGCATAATACCCTCCAGTTCCATCCACGTTGAAGCAAATGGTGGGTATTTGTCGTTTCTAATGGCTGAGGAATATTCCATTGTATACATAGACCACAGCTTCTTTATCCATTCATCTTTCGATGGACACCGAGGCTCCTTCCACAGTTTGGCTATTGTGGACATTCCTGCTATAAACATCAGGGTGCAGGTGTCCCGGCGTTTCACTGCATCTGTATCTTTGGGGTAAATCCCCAGCAGTGCAGGGGCAAGATGGCGGAAGAGTAGGGTCCCCAAGGACAACTGACTTTTCAATAGAAATCAGGAAATCTAGAAGCCAACTAAGGAGCATCTTTAAAAACGCTGAAAGGAAATAGTATGATGGTGTTTGGGGGAAAAGAGTTATTAAGAATATGTTTTACTCATAATATTCTTCAATGAGATGTACACCAAATATTTTGGAAAGACATAGGAAATCTATAGGTTAGTGGCTCCTAGCAGGGGTATGTGGAATATCCATGAGCATAATAAATACTTGCCTAAACATAGACTTCCCTAGACTTCTTGAGGGAAGCTAGAGAGCAAAAATCAGAAAACTTGAAAAGAGATAAAGTAATAAGATGCCAAACTCACCCTAGCCCTGAGAGGGAGCTATGAGTATGGATGTTCCTTTTCCAAGATGAAGTAGACATGATCTCTCTATAAATGATTCAGTTGTTCGTAAATGGTACAGTTCTCTGTGTGCCAGGTCCCTCAGCTCCAAACCTTCCTTTTCACACTCTATGCACAGTGCTAGGGTTGAGATATTGTAAACCACATTTTGGTTTTGCCAGATGGCTTTCTCTTAAGGTCTTCTAATGCGGGCCACTGAATGCAGGTTGCAAGGCTGGAGGAGGAAGAGGAGGCTCTTCAATTCTCTTTTGGATGCTGATACTGCCAGCGTTGCATCAACAACAGGGCCCTACTCTGGCAGTGGCAGTTCTTTCCAGCTTCTGGCTTCTTCAAACTCTCCCTGGGTAAATCTTATTGTGCCCATCAGCAGGGCATAACCTCCTTAGAGGTGAGTGTCAGCTCTGCAGAACCACTTATTCAAGCTTCTAAATTCCAATAAGCTCAACCTCTTCCCATACACACACTACAAATACACAGATGCACACATGTGCAAACACCTCTTACTTAATTCACACAAATATTTCGGTGACGATAATTGTTCAAAGCACCTATCTAGTCACTTCAGTTTCATGTGTTTTTAAAACAAAGATGATCTATCTACATGTTTTGTTTTATTTTTTTAATGTATAGTCATAAACAATAATGCCTCTAATGTTAAAGGAAATGTAAAAATATCTGTTTAAGGAAAAAAAAATTCAAGATACAAATGTGTAGTTGGTCATCATCTTTGGAAGACAGAACTGTAGGTAGCCTTTTTCCCCCCACATATTCTAAATTTTTTAAAATGCTATAGTATGAAAACAGTGCCCATTTGAAACTACTTTGTGTTATTAATGTGATACCAATCAATATTTGAGCAGCTTAAAATCTAATGAATTGCCTAGATACACTCACTATTTTTACTGCCTTTATCCTTATTTGCTTTCTAGGAAACAAATGCAATTTGGTTTCTCAGAAGCCTGATAAAAAGACCTGCATTTGCTACTGTGCACCTGCATTCCTAGACTGGTAGTTTACAGCCTGTGTCCGTCTGTTGGGTTCAATATTTTTATGTCATTACTTTTCAGCAATTTAGGCCTCTGTTCCTCTCATTGCCCTGACTGGTAGAAACCACAGATGTGATTGTCAGAAGCTTTTTGCCTAATCACTATTAAGATCTGATGTTAGGCTTTTCTAGCAAACTATCTCCTTTATCATTTGTGACTATAAATTACTATTAGTAATAACTATCATAATTTCTGTATCATCTTACTAATATAGCATTAATTATAATAAAAACTGGGACTCTGGATAAAATATCCTCAAGGGGGAGAAGGAGAACAGTGAAGTCCTGACTGCTTTGGTCAGCAGCCTTCTGTTATTTCTCCTATACCAATGTTTACCTTTTCAACCCATTTAATTTATTCTTTAAAAAAGATCCAGTAGAATCACTCACATTAAGATATGCATCACTGCTACAACCCAAATCATTCTTTAAAAAAAAAAAAAAAACCAGGGTTACAAATTTCCCCACAAATAGTTTTGCTAGAAACTTTGGAATTTGTGTGTATATTGCTTGTATTGACCTTTTATCATACCCTAGTTTTCAAAAGTCTTATACAACAATTTATGATAATTGACTAATGCATGATTAAATAAAGATATTTACATATCATTTAGACTTTTAAGGTTTTTTTTTGGGGGGGGAGGGGCTTTACTGTCCTATTTCCACCATGATTTTCCCTGGTTTCTCTCCACCATGAGGTCTGGGTATAGGAAAAAGATATTATATTTTGACCTCATGGCATTGGAGGAAGGAGCTGGTTACCTCATATATACAAAGTGGTGACCTTTGAAGGTAACTGGTCTGATTCTGAGGCATCTTCCAGTGTGAGTTGCCATTATTTGTAGATTAGAGCATTCATAGTCATGTCTCTGGGCTTTGCCATTTTCCAGTGCTAAAGATTTCCACCTTGTAGTCCATCTTGTCTTCTGTCCTAAAATAGCCTATCTCAGCCTTGTGAAAACTGGAATATGCCTAGGTGAGGCATGAATAATAATATTTTCCTTCTTTTATCCAGCTGTAGTAAACCCACTATCCAGCTGTGTAAACCCACATTTACACAGATGTGTAAAACCCACAGATGGACATTTCCTGAAACTTTCTCCTAGCATCCAACAAAGCAAAGTTAAATTAAGAGAGAGAGATAATTCCTTTGTATGATCCAATTTTCTGCTCCCAGAGTGTAGGAATAAGAATCATGCTATTGACTCATTAGTAAATAAATAATCAAGCAGTTCACTTGGCTCTGGTGAAAAATGCTGATATAAATTATCTTTATAAAGAAGAGATAGATTAGTGAAACTGGCATTCTTTTTGCAGTTTTGGCTGTCTATGGCTTCTCTTTCCTTATTCTTCCTGGTTCTTCTAGTCTTTGTTCCCACACTAGCTATCTTTCACGTTGTTTCTCCCAGCAGTTTTTCTCTCAGCTTTATAGAGACCCAATAAACTTGTGAAAATAAGAGAAAACTAGCAAGCTTTAGCAATGCTGAAGGACTATAATGAGTAGTTCCAGCAAAGACTCTAAAATGGCATGATATGCCACTAAGTATAATGAAATCCCAGAAGCAAGTAGAATGGTTATATACAAACATAGCCATAACCTCTCCTCTCACATGTAAGTTACTTTTGCAGCAGTAGAAGAACTCCAGGGTGAGCTGAATGTGGAACACATCAGGTTAGCCCCGAAGACCTTAGTGAATTCTCCGGTGGTACAGCACCTTCAGTTGATGTGCAGTGAACTGCAGGGCAAAGATGATAGCATCTGTTTGTCTGTGGTTTTCTAAGGTGGCCCTACAAAGTGTTACTGAGGTATCCACTGCCCCCGAGCCATCAAGGCAAACAACTGACAGTTTCTGAACGTCTCAGCCCTAACAAGCTCTGGGAAGGTACTTTAAACAAAATTCACAAAAAGAAGTAGACTTAGAAGTGATTTCTGAATGTTTTCTTGGGAAAACACACAGGGCATTGGTAGGAGAGGTGTGATAATTGAAATGTGATGGATTTATAGTTTTTGCAATATGACTTATCTCTACTGTACATGGATCTGATATCTACAAGTTTATGTCCCTTGAAAGAGAGCCAAATACACAGCCAAATTAATCAGAACCTGATATTGAACTGGTAGCAAAAATATAAGTTCTGCCTCTTTCCCTTCACTCATCTCATCTATGTGTGTGTTTCAAAAATGAAGCATTAAAATTCACCTTTGTTCTAACAAGGAAAGAATCAAAAGCTAATAAGTTTAGCAATTCAAACAGTCCCTGCCTTAGCCCCTGGTCTAGAGCTGTCCTCCAATAACCATTCTGAAGTAGGTAGTAGGAGATCAGTCAGACCTGAGTTTATACCCCTACTCATCAATCTACTGCATGAAGACTTCCAGTTTTGCTTTCTCATCTTGAAACTGAGGAACATATTCCCTATTTCTAAAGGCCACTGTGAGTATAAAAGCAAATAGACACACTGTGCCTAGCATAGGTATTATTGGCCCTCAGTAAGAGAGATGTTATCACTTTAGCTTATGTCCTCCTCCAAGATTAAAAAAACAAGCCATTTAATTTATTCTGTAGACTTTAAAATAATTAATACCATCTCACACTTAATCCTGAGGGCACACAACAAAAGAACAGAGGAAATTGTTCAAAATATACACAATAAGTTAACATAATAAAATCGGTCTTATTGCACATAGGTCTGATTTCTGCTCTACATTTCAAGAGCCCTCCCCCAGAAAAATTCATATCAAAATTGGGTCATATCTATTCAGTGATGTTCCATGGGTACTTAGACTACGTGGTTTTGCAGCCAAAGGGCTTTGGAACTGAATTCCTACCCATATTCTCCACAGTTAATCCCAGTGGGAAATGCAACTGCAAACTTTGCTCAGCTCAAGTTAGAGTTAAAATGAGATCCGCGTGGGAGGCAGCGCAGTTTGGAACATTCACATACAATACAGGATGCATCTTTAATGCAAGAAAAGGGCTCATTGGGAGCAGAAGGCATGAAAGCTTGAAATACCAGAACTGATGTTGGGAGCAAAGCTTCCCAGTGAAAGGAGAGCTGATTTACTTTTGCAGAAAGATACCAAGGGAAGAGTACATCCCAATTTGCCCTTGAATTGGAAAGCTCGTTGATTGCTTATACACCACTGCCAGGTCTTAAATTCATTACCAGGTAGATTTTAGATTACCTTCGGAAGAATCTGACACATTGTAACAATTGGATCAATCATTGTTTTATTAAACCGATATTAATTAAACATTTTCACCTTTTAGTGGGACTTGTTAGATCCTGATTAGCCATGACAGATCATTATTTTCAGCAGAACATGGTCAAGATCCAGCAACGAGCACTGAGATGTAATCAGGCACCAATGTATGCTGGAATTAATAATTATACTAAATTGGCTGTAATGAATAATTTATGGTGTAAATTCTTATGCAATTTGCTATGGTAACACACAAGAAGATATCTGCTGTATTTTAACAAAGCACAAGTTTCCAGGAATAAAATAATGAATAAAATAATAGGGAACCCACTTCAGGAGGAAAAGGCTTAGAGATGGGTAAAGTGCAAAAAACAGAAAACATGGAATGCTATTGTCATTGTCATCATTAATTAACATTCATTATTCATCCAGAGGTACAAAGGCCACAAATGAAGCATTTACAGGTTGTAGAGAATTAACTCCTTGCCCTTCAAATATTAACAGGGACACAATAAGTAGGCAAAGGCTGTTCCTTATTGCACAGGGTACTGCAGAGTGCGCTGATTGCTTTGGTTTGTTGGTTGTTTTATGGGTGAGTAAAAACACACTCAAACCTTTATTTACTCTATTCTATCTTAACAGTAAACATAAAATTAAAGAAGTACTTTACAGAAGGAAAGTGTTGCTAAGCAGGTTGTCACCAAATGTGGGTTCTTTGAAGAAATTGCACCTTATACCTAGTAAGTGCCCAATTCTAATCACCTGGGTACTAATTATTTCCCTGTATCTAGCCCCTTATGAATATGTTCTTTTTAATTCTAATATCAATCTGATGCACGGGGTAGATGAGGGAACTTCGACTCTAAACAGTCAGGCATGTTCAGTAAGCTGAAAAATTACCAAAACCATGATGCCAGAGCATCATAAAGTCCACAGAGTTGGCAAAGTATTTCAGTGCCTCAATAGATTGAAAAATTATGCTGCATAATCAAAATTTCTATCCCTACTATTTCAAAAATCAGATTATTAAGGGGTGCCTGGGTAGTGCAGTTGGTCAAACATCAGAGTCTTGTTTTGGGCTCAGCTTGTGATCTCAAGGTTGTGAGATCAAGCCCATTCCCCTACCTCCTTCTGCTTGAGATACTCTAGCTTCCTCTGCCCCTCTCCCACTCATGCTTGTGCTCTCTCTCTAAAAGAAAGAAAGAAAGAAAGAAGAAAGAAAGAAGAAAGAAAGAAAGAAAGAAAGAAAGAAAGAAAGAAAGAAAGAAAGATATTTTTTTAAAAAATCAGATTATTAAAAGCCAGCAGTTCACATTTTTTGTTTCTGTCTTGAATTCTAACCTGAAAGGTTTGATATAAATATAAGGGATCACCCTTATATTTAATAAAATGGGATCAAATTATTATATGTTTGTGATCATTGCATTTTTAAGTGCATGTTCAACTAGCTTATCTGGTAGATAATCTCTTATTAACTTATTTATACATTTATTTTTAATGCTTCCTTTTGTGGTCATCGTTCAATACCTAAACCTAACCAGAAGAAAAAGAAATATTTCATTTTAGTGAGAAGAGCTCAAATCAGTGGAGTCTGCAGTTTCAGTTAATGGAATCATTCATTATTATCTTTACACGAAGGCATGCTATCATCTATCTTATATAAATAACAACAAGCACAAGCTTGTGGCCAGACAGTAGCTTGTATTTTATATGCATTGTACTATCCAATATGTGTTATACCTCTGAGAATGTGTTAACTACTATTATCCCTATTTTAATGGAAACTGGCTCTTAGAAAAATTGACAAATTTGCCCAATTTAGCACGGTGAGTGTGTGATGAAGCTGAATTTAAATTCAGGTCAATCTATCATCAGGATTCACAATGTTGATAATTATACTCCCTTTCCAAGCTAGCGTCAGAAGACCCTGCCTTATCTTTACTGACTTTCTTCACACAAACAAAATCACTTCCCACTGGATGAGTAACGTCCTCAATTCAGAACTGTATTTATTTGACAGACAGTTTATATTTAATTAAGAGCAATTATTTCTGGGAGCAGTTATCACTCACTCACTTTTACCTTAATGTGAATAGGGAGGTGAAGGCAGCATTTGGTACAGTGAAGATAGAGCACAAAGAAAAAGAAAATTAAAATATTTTTGGTGGTTGATGGTGTGTGTGCATGTGTGTGTCTCCTGGGATGCAGGATACAATTTATTTTTCTTTTATTTTTTTTATTTTTTTACAATTTATTTTTCAAACCAGAGTCAAGCTTCCTGCTTACTTTTGCCCACATTCCTGTTTTCACCTAGGGATCAATCTAGGCTACAGGTGAGTGTGCAGACCCCAAGTACTTTTTGCCTAGTAGCTGCCCCAAGACCCTAAGCCTCTTCCCAATTGACCATTGCAACATCTGAGTTTCAATGCAATGGCCCAACCCATCATTTATTTCAGTCCAATCACTGTTGAGCTGTCCTTGTTTTGCTAATACTCTGCCAAAGGAGAGAAAAAAAAGGTGAAATGATGGTGAGAACTCTCTTCCTAGAACCTCCCCTCTTTGAAGGGAAGAATCGGCTTGTGTTTTTATGTAGGGTCTCTATTTTCAAATTTCCCTCTTTTTTTTCTTAGAAACTCTGCCCGCAGAGACTCTCCCCGATAAGGCTCATCCGCAGTGCTGATGACGACAGTGGTGGTAATGATGATATAATCCCCTGGAATACTGGATCCTATGAACATGAAAGCAGCAGGGCAAACCTCATCTGAATAATATAATCCTAAAGTAGATGCCACTCCTTACTTCTTACTTAATTACGGAAGTACACGTCCTCTTTCAAAATGTTTTCTCAAGCAGCCATAAGAAATCCCAGGGAAACAAACAACAGAAAATGAACCTGTTTTTCCCCTCTTCAAATATGTTTGACTTAGCAGCACTAGGACTTTCAAAGAAGATTAGTATTACCAATAAATCACTGTGCTCACAGATGCGGAGCAAGACAGAACACAGGGCTGCCGAGGCATATATTATGACAATAGATGCCTTAGCAACAGTTTTAACTGTTCTGCAACAGATTGTGCCCTAAAGCAGTAAATACCCTGCACACAGGAGGTTATTTAGCATTTGCTTTTTCTAAGTAAATAAGGAGGTAGACAGACAGACAGATCCACAGAACTTCATCGCCAACATTTTATGTTGTGTTCAGATCTGTGAAAAACTGAATTGGTAAAGATTAGGTAAAAGAAAGCTCCTAAGATTGATACAAATCCAAAAGTCCTCATATTTCCCTTATAATCTAGAATATACTGAACAAAAGGCATTCTTCGCAAAACTCAAGCTGGGGCTGGGAGCACCAGAATTAGCACTTGCTCAATCTGCAGAGACCTGAGAACCTGAGTCTTTCTTTTCTTTTCTTGAACTTAATCTTCCATCTATCTTATATTCTGACATTAGATGAATTCCAACTACCAAACATGTTTCTGGTATTTCTACCTAGAAGCTAAGAGAAATGTAGGTGAATTGAAACAGTAAACAACCCCAGGTGGCAACCATCGCAAACTGAAATAAAAGGCCCAAGAAACCAGGAGGTGGGATCACTCACTAACATCCTAGTAATATGCTTTTGGTACATGGTTTCTCTACATCCCTGAATGCAGACCGTGAGAATTCCACTCTACTTCCTCCTGCCTAGTCCTTCAGTGGTGACCTGTCTCACCTAGGGCTACGACTTCAGAAGCATTTCCTTGGCATTTTGCACTTCTCACTGACTGCTCTTTACCAATCACCAAGACACCACCCCCTCAATATAAGAAGAATCTCTCTCTCTCTCTCTCTCTTTCATTGTAAGACAAGCTAAAATCTATGTGCCTCAACTTTCCAAAGAAAATAGTAATGGTAGCCATGCCACAGTTTTGCTGTGATAATTAGCTGATGTAACTTGAAAGACTGATAGTTGTCTCTTATCCTTTTTCTCAGAATACTTTTCCTGAGAAAAGATGGTTTATTGTTCCATCTGAAATGCCAAGAAATCTCAGCATAATCAACAGGACTCATTCTCCTATCCATAGATTCTCCTACTCTTGCCTTTGCTTCTTCCTTGAACTAATCCTTTACTCACCATCATGGACGTAATTTCTGAAATTTGAATGTGAGCTAAAGAAAAAAGATAATTCAGCCCTGCATTCCAGGTCTCAAGCCTGTTTCTGACCCAGGTACAGGCAATGTTCCCCATAAACAGAATGGTGCACCAGAAGGCTGCTTTAGGAACCCAGTCCAAGTGCTAGGTTTTCTAGGCTTTTCTCTGTATAGTTCCCTTAAGAGCCTCAGCCAGTAACATGTGGTCAGAATAGGGGCAAATCCCATGTTCAGGTGACCCTCCATCTTAGCTATTTATCCAGATGACAATCTTTTCCATCTTTAATATCTGTCGTTATTTTGGTGGCCTGACAATGCCTGCAGGGGGGCTTGCTGTGTAATAGGACATCAAGGGATAAAGCTCCACATGAAGAAATAAAAGCTCTGAGGTTGAGAGAGTTTAAGAAAGGGCTTCAGTGTTCAAAATTCACACCTATGGTTTTACTGAGAAGAACAGACAGGCTTGTGTGGGGTTGTGGACCCTTGGAGGCAATGGTAACCTGCCTTTGCCTTCAGGAAAGAGGACGTGTTTGTCTCTAAAAAAATAAAATAAAATCAGAGGATGACAGAGAGCTGTCAGAGTTGCTAGAGACAAGAACAAATGAGGTGAGAATAAAAAAAAAATGTGGCTAGGGGTGGATAAGACGAGGTAGAGTCCATGTCACATATTCAGGAATTCTAACAGATTTCATGGACAGGATTATTCACTCTGGTGTACTCAAGGGATGCAAAATATTTGGGATGTACCATGAACAGGTGTCACTTCAGTTCAACAAATTAATGTCAAGTGGCTGGAGGGGCCCATGGTGTTTCCTCCACAGAGAAGAGACCCTGACCACACTCCTTGAATCTCAGGACTTGTTGCTTCTAATTTATTTTGTCGTACAAATGAGTAGATGAATCTGGAGCTTATTTGCTATTAATATAGGTAATTAGAAATATTTTAAGAAAGAGAAAGAATAAAGTCTACTTTATCTTTTAAAGTCTAAAGGTCAACTCTTTAGCCATTTGCTGAATACTATGCCAAGTTTGGCTTATTAAAACTGAAAAACCAGCAAGTTTGAGGAAGGACTTGCAAAGTATTCACAGTAAAAATCATTGCCTTAAGTTGCCGTGATTTTTAATAATTGAGACTGTCATTATGTTTGACCTATAAAGAGTAACCTTGATGGTTATTTGTTATGTATTCAGTTTTGTCTGACTTAGCTTAAGCTTAAATATTAATGGAAAAAAAGAAAACCTACAAAATCCCTCAAGCTGCACTGTAGGACTCCAACGCTTTTAGCTGGTGGCAATGAATATAAACATCACTTCTGTGCTAATTTTTAAAGACAGCAACAAACACTGAAGCAAATCATTTAAAAATGCTGGATAGAACATTTGACAATTTGCATATGCAAAACATATTGCTTAAATTCTGGGAGTCTCCTTTTTAGGATAAACATATTTAAGAATGTGGGAGATAACCTATAAAATATAGGAAGGGATTTCTCGGTTGTGTTGAAGAAATGTATGGTATTAATGGTGACTGGCTACAAAGCTGTTGAGAGCTCTCCTTATTCAGGTTACTATAGCCTGCTTGCCTTAGTGGCAATATAACACACTGGCTAAGAGTACAGTCTGCGCCAGTATTTTTCTAAGTTTAAATCTTAGTTCTACCAATTACTGTGTGACTTTGAGCAATTTAAAGTTTATATGCCTTCACTATTCAATGAGAATGAAAATAGCAGCTACATTATAGGTTTGTTGTGAAAATTAAATGGTATAAGCCTTGACAAAGTGCTTGTAATATGATAAATGTTTAATCTCTGTTAACTGTTTTTATTTGGTCATAACAAGGATAGCTGAAGAGCATCCCATTAGACATCCCTGACTCCACATATAAAGGCCTATGCTTCTGGAAATATTTAGTTTAAAATAGAAAATCTTGTTTTAAAAAATCAAGTTACTCCAAACATTTAACAAATGGTTATTAAGCAACTATTCTAAGAGTATAATAGGGAAATCTGTGATATTGGTAATATCAAGGAGCTTTCAAAGCATTTGAGTATATACAGTTGACTTTTGAATGATTCAGGATAAGGGGCACTAACTCTCTGTGTCTGTGAAATCTGCGTATAGCTTTTGACTCCCTGAAAACTTAACTACTAATAACTCACTGTTGATTGGAAGCCTTACTGATAGCACAACATATTAACACATATTTTGATGTAATCTTTATTATATAGTGTTTTACTACAATGAAGAAAGCAAGAGAAAAGAAAATGTTAAGAACATCATAAGGAAGAGGAGTGACTGGGTGGCTCAGTGGTTGAGCATCTGCCTTTGGCTCAGGTCGTGATCCAAGGGTCCTAGGAATCAAGTCCCACGTTGGGCTCCCTTCAGGGAGCCTGCTTCTCCCTTTGCCTATGTCTTTGCCTCTCTCTGTGTGTCTCTTATGAATAAATAAATAAAATCTTTTTAAAAATCATAAGAGAAAATTTATTTACAGTACTATATAGTATTTATGAAAACCATCTGCATATAATCACTCTCACAGTTCAAACCCAACTTGTTCAAAGGTCAACTCTCTAATTAAGTCATCAAACATTTATTGAGTGCCAATTAATGAAAAGCAGATATCAGTTGACTTGTGGGCATTTTTCATTTAACATTTCTCTCCTCTTAACCCTTACAACTCAAGTTCTTTATGTATGCCATATCATAGTAAATAAATAAGCTAACATGTAGTTGCAAGATGCTATGATTAATGCAATAATGGGGCTCTATAAAAGGCCTAGTGGTGATAAGAAGCGAGGAGTAACAACTTATTTCATTTCATTGGATTAGATAAGGCTTTTAGCAAAAAAGCAGAATCCTTGTAAGATCCAAGGAACTGCCAAGTTGATTAAAAAGCAACATGTGTAAATACCTACCATAAAACCATCATGGTTTAATGAAGTGACTGGACACAGAATATGTGGGAGCAGAGGAGGGAGAGAGGCTTAAAAAAGGAGGCTGGAGGATCTTTTGAACTCAGTGTACACCACAGTCTGCTCAGATTATTGAGCAGTAGATAATCTTCTCATAACTGATTTTCAGAAAGATTACAAAGAGGACAACATATTCAAATTAAAATTCCAGAGCCAGAAACAACATTGGATTCATTTATGTAATTTCAAAAATTAAAAATGTGCCCAAAATGACTTATTGAAGGTCACAAGCCAAAAGAGAGCAGGCAATTCAGTTACTGACAGAACCTGACTTGATCAGGGAAAGAGAAAAAGAGTGATGAAACCAAGGAGTAACTTCATGCAGGAACTCTGACTTACTACTAAAGGATTCATTGTATTTCTCATCATTTGTACCTCTTCTTTTTACCAGCCTTTTTTTTGCACCAATTTCCCAATCTGCCTTTATGTTTTGCCTGCACAAGTAAAGGTTAGTTGTAACAATAATAAGATCCTATTTATTCCTATTTATCATGTTCACCGATGGAACAAAGTCATCTTTCCATATTTCATTTAATACCAATAACATACCTCATTGTACCTTTGTATTCTTGCTTTTATATAGGAGGGTACTGAAACTTACAAAGAGCTAAGTGATTTGTCTAAGCCAAATAGTTAAGGAGTGGTATAATTTGGATGAGAACTCAAGTCTTCCTGATGGCATGGCACAGCTCATGAACTACATGCTATAAAATTCTCATTTAAAGATGCTAGGTTAACGTGTTCATCTTAGAAAATCCATGAAGCCTTTGTAGAGAGACCCCTATGGATAGATTAATGCCTCTGTAAGCAAATTGGACAAATAAAAGAAATTATATGCTAATGGAATTGGGGGGCAACCTCTCACTGTGTATCCATTGTGTCTTATAACCCCTAAGTTGTGCCAACTGACCCATGATTCGATAGGTCCAGAGACAGCTGGATAAGGACTGGAAAAAATCAAAACACAATCTTCATGATGGGACATTAGATCCAGTGGAAAAAGATGTTGACATTATGGTGGTTCCATGGCCTAAACATTTTGCAGGGTTTTTTGGTTTGATTTGGTTTTTCTTATGCTTAGTACCTCTTTTAGCAAGCCAAATTACAAAGATTTAATCATTCTTTTATGAACATAGGACTTGCCGTGCCTCTGAATAAGACCTTGCATAGATTTCACCAACTTTAGAAATATTACAAAATAAATACAATTTTGAAGAAAACAGGTATCTCTCTAATTCTTCTCATGCTTCTGCTCTAATGTGTCTTGGAAGAAAAGTACTCCAGATCTGAGAACAGAGTAGGTCAGATAGACAAATACATGGTAGAGAGGCACTTTCAATTTTGCTTCTAGAAGGAAAAATTCCCCTTTCCTTCCTCCAAATGTATTGAGTATTTCGACTTCTAGCTTTAATCGGCTACAGTTGGTTATACAGACAAAACAAAATAGACAAATATGTATTAACTTTATTTTTGCAGATGATGACTGAATTTGGACATTCATGACTAGTATTTCCATCAAATTCTGATCCTATTCTATACAATAATGACAGGTTAACTCCTTTCTGAATGTTTTACCATGCTCTCATATTCACATCATAGTCAAAACGGAAGTCATTAAGTGCCCTTTCACAAGTTACTTATTCTCCTGACTTGGCAGTTGGTTTTTTCCATTAATGGTACCACCATTCTCCACGTCACCCAAACTCATAAACTTCAAAATCTCTTTGGACAAGTTTCAGAGGTTTTTTTTGTTTTTTTCCTTCTGTGTGGTTTCATATTTATTATAGACATCTATAGACCTTGTTTGTTATCCATCTATATTTCAAACAGAACGCATGGACCTACTTTAAAGAAAGGAAGACTAAGAGGAATAAGAATTAAGACATGAAGCCTAGTTAGCTGCCTGATACACTATAAGCACTTGGGAATATTTATTTTGAAAAAATAAGAGATGAACCCAAATTTTATTTTTATGCAAATATATTTTGTAAAATAATATTTACATGAAAATATTTTCCTTGTCTTTGCTATTCTACCCAAAAGTTTCAGGTGCCTAACAAAGTGTTCTATATGGGTGGGTATATTTGCTGACAATATTCTGGAAGCAACTGAAATATCTTAATAATAAAGACAAAGGCATATTTTTGTCTTTAATTTATATAAACAATTGCTTCTTTTATCCTTCTTGATTTATGTAGCATAAATTTGAACTCTAGACTCTTCCTTTTTTGTCAGTATACAATCTAATTATGCATTCAGTCCATACCCTCAATACCCAGCTTTCTCTTAGTAACCTTGATGGGTCATATGGTCAACCCTGGTTTTGTTTGTATACTTATCTTCAAAAAGACTAGATCTGAGAACAGATTATTTAATTGATTTTTTACTTATAATCATCTTGCCACAAAGAAAAGTTGGGTGATTAAAGAATTTATTGCAATTCTTCAATAATTTCCTGATCATGTTATGTATTTGGGTGATCTAATTTGGGTGACTTTTTACACACTGGCAAAGAATAGAAATATAAAAATATCTAACTAAGAAAAGGAAAGCAATAGTAGATTGTAGCTATAGTGGAGCTTTGCAAAGATGGGGGGAAAATCTTATCTCACAGGTAGACAAAGCTGCTGGTTCATGTAAGGACAAGGAATTTGAATCTTATCATATTTTGTTATGGCTGCAAAAAGCTTCAATGACCTCCAGAAACAGCCCTATCTTTCTGTGAAGAGCTCTTATTTCAGGGGAATTCTACTCAGAGCTTTACTACTGCTTCTCTGAGGGATCATGCTTAAGTCATTCAATTTCTTCACGTGTTAAAGTTAGTAATAACTCTTTCTTAGTCACCTGAGAGAATGCATTAGAGTATCAGTTACATGGTTTCCTTAAGTAGTTTCTTGCTCCTAGAGAAAATCCCCCACAAAGACAAGGACTTGAAATATTGAGTATAAATACCATATAAAACATCTGCTGCAGCATTTGAAACCACTCCATCAATAATTTAAAAAAGCAATGCCATCTACATAATGGGTCAACAGCATTTGAGAAACAAACAAACAAAAAGGTAAGGAGGGAAGAATGCTTTTGAATTTAATTATGTTGAAAAGTTGACTCATTTCTTCGTAACTGTCACAGGACAAAAAAGTGAAAGGCTGAGAATTACATGCAAAACTGAGAAGAATTGAATCTGAGATGTCTGATTTTGATTTGGCTAGCCCATGCTGCTGTACAAAAATAGCCCTGGGCATTAATCTGTCAGGTCCATTATTATGCCTATTTCTGAGATTTATACATTGGTTTATGGTAGCAATAGACATTTATTGAGTGCTGATCACCTGCCAAGCTCAGTGCTGCACACCTTAGTAGCGATGGTCCCAACCCAGTGGGTTTTCAATCTAATAAGACAGGCAAGGCAATTAAGACACAGACTCAGAGGAAGAAAATGAGTAATGCATGCAGAGGAAACAGAACAGCTTTCCTTTCCTTTGCTACACCTTGTGTAGCCCACTGTGGTGTCTTTGTTCAAGGAAGCTAAAGAAGTACTTTATAGACCAAGAGAGTGTGAAGATGGATGTCAGCAGCATGCTCAGATCACCTGTTCACTTTGGATGTTTTGACATTGATGCGAGTAGCAGATTTTCAGATGCTTTACTGGTCCAATGCAGTTCCTTATATGAGTTATTTTCTTATCCTCTTTGTTGTCTCATATCTCATTTTATTCTCATGCATAGCTAGCCATCATTACCTTCTTTCTCCACCACAATTATTTAATGTCTCCCTTTGAAATACCTTAATGGCATCTCCTTCCCTCATTCTGGGTAATGTAGCATCTTCATCAAAAACAGTTATCAGCTTTGCTCAGTGGCAGTATCAGAGCCAATGAGGTTTATCCGAAGTGCGATTATTGCTAATTTAAAAACACTTATCAAAACTCCCCACACACTTGATAATGAACTTAGTGAATTATACAGGTATTATCCCTGGCCCTCAACTCACATAAAATCTAAGACAAAAAATACTGAGCCATTCATAGAATGTACAGTTTTGTTTTGTTTTTTTAATTTTTATTTATTTATGATAGTCACACAGAGAGAAAGAGAGGCAGAGACATAGGCAGAAGGAGAAGCAGGCTCCAAGCACCGGGAGCCCGATGTGGGATTCGATCCCGGGTCTCCAGGATCGCGCCCTGGGCCAAAGGCAGGCGCTAAGCCGCTGCGCCACCCAGGGATCCCAGAATGTACAGTTTTAATAATTATCATTGAACAAATACATTCATTAAATATTATGCTTACAAAGGTTTAAGTAAGTTCAAAGGAGCTATAAGTGAAAATAGAAGTATGGACATCACATATTCTTTATAATGTGAAAATTATGGTAATTAGGTCTCATTTTCTTTAATTATTAGGATGTATTATATTATCCTACATCATTGGTACATGAGCAGAGAAATGCAACTTGCTTTATATTAAAGCATAAACTTCAGTATGAAAACTTTCTTCACTAGCTGAAGACTGTTAGTAATATTTTCAACCCAAGTAGACCTCTCATTTAGTTCAAAAACAAAGACAACCTTTTATAAATGCATTTCAGTAGTGTTATTTTTTTCATAAAACCACGTTTATTCATTGTCACTCATTGTCATTCTTTTTAAATATTAAAGTATCCTTTTCCCAAATAGATTATTATTTTTTTATTTCTCACTCAGCAAAATAAAGTGTTTGCAGTCCTATATTGTTCCTTCCCTTTTTTAAAATTTTAATTCCAGAGTAGTTAACATACAGTTATATTAGTTTTGGGTGTACAATATAGTGATTCTACAATTCGAGATATTGCTTGCTGTTCATCAAGATAACTGTATTTTTTAAAGATCTTATTTATTCATTCATGATAGACATAGAGAGAGAGAGAGAGAGGCAGAGACACAGACAGAGGGAGAAGCCGGCTCCACGCAGGGAGCCGGATGCGGGACTCGATCCCGGGACTCCAGGATCGTGCCCTGAGCCAAAGGCAGGCGCCAAACCGCTGAGCCACCCAGGGATCCCCAAGAAAACTGTGTTCTTAATCTCCTTCACCTCTTTCACCCATATCACCACTTAATTCCCTTCTGGCAACTACCTGATAGTTCTCTATCAGTAGTTTTATTTAAAAAATAAAAGAGATCATAACTATTGGCCCATACAAAGAAGAAACACGTATCTCAAAGCGTTTCAACCAGAAGCCAGTGTAGGCAAACATAGACTTTCAGGAGAGCAACTAATAATCCATAGAGTTCCAGACCACTAAATGAGTTTCTGGTGATTACAAGACACTTGTATTCTCTGCAATATCCCAAATATAAGATGTATCACTGTGCACTACTATAGAACTGCAAAGAGAAAGTTCTTGCCCTCAAAGGACTTATAGTTAAATTGAGAGGGAAAAAAACCCTGAACACATCAAAAAATAACCTGAAATCTAAATAAATGATGAATCAATGAGACCAATGTGTATATACAGTAACACTGATGGTATGTTGTGGTTTTGGTAGGTTCCAAAACAATCCCGACTTTGGGCTTTTCAGAGTTTTAAATTTAATTTAATTTTTGACCTCAGATTCATAAACTAGAGAATTGGTCATAAAATACACTCATCATTGGCCCATGCACAGGCTGCTTCTATTTAATGGATTGAGAAATTAATATTTGATAGAAAAAATCGAAGGTCTTTTGCAAGCAAGTCAAAGAGGGTTTTAGGGACAAGAGTGATCCAAGGCCTATTAAAATAGCGATGGTGGGGATCCCTGGGTGGCGCAGTGGTTTGGCGCCTGCCTTTGGCCCAGGGCGCGATCCTGGAGACCTGGGATCGAATCCCACATCGGGCTCCCGGTGCATGGAGCCTGCTTCTCCCTCTGCCTGTGTCTCTGCCTCTCTCTCTCTCTCTCTCTCTCTGTTGTGACTATCATAAATAAATAAAAATTTTTAAAAAATTAAAAAAAAATAGCGATGGCTACTATTAGACCATATTATTCACAAGTACCCATGACAAGTTTGCACAGAGAACCAAGGTGAAGAAATATATTTAGAAGAGAGAGACGGACGGGAGATACACACACACACACACACACACACATATACACAATAAATTTTGGATTACTCGGTGTAGCTAATTACAGCTCTACATTTATATCTGATGCTAAAGCTCTTGTGGTGCCCTTGTCCTTAACTGCATAATGCAGGGCTCTTCTTCAGCTAGAAGTTGTTCTTCAACTCACTACCCAGAAAGTGTTGTGGTCTTAACTTATAAGCATTCACTGAAGGAGAAAGCATTCTATTGTGAGAGGTAAACAACTGTGGGGCTAATGTGAAATGCACGTCTTGCTGATATTAGTTCAAGGCTGCCATGGGCTCTGGAGGCCTGTCCCACGTGGTGATAATTAACTTTTAATGTAAGCCTGGAGGGCAAAACACTTAAGAGTTATCCAGTTTTCTCCAACAGAATGAATAGGTAAATGCTAACATATGTTTATCAATAGCTGATGTACTTAGTCATTATTAGAAGGGAGAAAAAAAAGCCTTGCTTGCCAACATGTTTGTTCTCCTATTTCTCTCAATCCAGTATTATAGAGAATTGAGTGACTAATGTTTAGAAACATGTAGCGAGGTCATTGAATCTTAGAGATTAGATGGATAACAGCAAATATGAGTCATGCCTCTTGCCACTCCCATTTCTGTGTTGATTTTTGTCTGGCATTGTTAATTCATCACAGATATTTTTTTTAATTGACTCTGGACTCTGCTTTAGAAGCCGTCTTAATAAAGCATTTAGACTGACACTTAGGTTCAATGCAACATACTTGTTATGCCAGTATTAGACTATAAATTGAAGTATAGGAACTATGGCTTCTTTGCCTTATTTATGGTTTGTCCACAACTTAAACTCATCCCATTGAACGTGCTTAGTAATACTTGTTGAGCAAATAAAACATAAGAGATCTAAATAAGCATTTTGTATAATGTAGATGATATCTAATAGATACATACATACATACATATTTACATATGGATACATGTTGCAATTCAGGAAACTAACCTTCATATATTAAGTAATGTTTTTAACAATTGAAGGAATTCAGTCTTCTGTTCAATTGCTAAGAATTTTATTTTTCTAAGACACTTTTTTGTCTCAAATAAATGTAAGTGCAAATTCTGTAAAATTAAATGAGGACAATATTTCTACTTCATTTACTGGTAAAACTCAGAACTATACAAAAATTGCCTATCATAAGGTGGAGTCACAGTTTCAGAAAAAAAAGGTTCTAACCAGTCCTCCTAAAGCTCCGAGCTCATTTTGAGAAATGGAAGCACACTGAGAGGTCTATAGGAAGTGCCTCTAGGTAGATAAGTTTCTGTGGGTCTAAAGGCAAACATCAGGTATTTGACGTGGGGCTGCAGATAGAAAGAAGAGCTGCTGGCAGATTAGGAAAAAGAGATAAGCTACAAGCCACCAGGCACTTCTTCATCTGTCCTCCTGGAATAATGGCTATGCTTCACTTCTGCCTCCCAAATCTTGATCAAATCTTTTCATACCTGAAATCTTATTGGGAAGAAGATATAGGAAGCATAATTCGCAGTTTAACCACATTGGCAACAGAATAACCCAGCACAACCCAGCATGAGAACTGATAGGGTGCTGATATGAACTGACAATAAGGTAAGTTCTGCAAGAACAGGTCAGACTTAGATTCTACCTCTATTTAGAATGTTGATTTTTTTTTTATCGTGGACTTGTAGCAATTTTGATTTTTTTAAATATTGGATTAAAATATAATTTATTTGTATTCTTGAATTTTGTAGTGTTCCCTTAAGTTGTACACCTGAAGTGGGTGCCTCAATTGTCTCACACTGGTTCTGACCATGGCAGTTGGTCATGGTTCTTTGACAGGTGGATGACTCTAACCTTTATTCTGGTGCCACTAGCACTTCAGCCAGCATTGTGATATTATATTTATCCATTATCTTTTACCACAGACATCAAAGTATTAAGAGGTGCCCAAGGGAAACATATGTAATCTCTATATATTCCTATCTTCCCTGATGTGGACTAGCAACCTGATTTCCCATTCATAGATCAACCAACCATCCCATTCAGTAAAATAACCCCCTTCTTTGAATACTAGATCACTACTATGAGGTCAGGTAGTAGTCTTAACTTCCAATTTAATGGAACCATTGCTATGTTCTCCCTTGGAATTTAAGACAACTAAACAACAACCCAAGGTTATAAGGATAGGAAGCAAAAATTTTACTAGTGGATAATTTTTTAAAAGATTTATTTATTCATGAGAGACAGACGGAGAAGCAAGCTCCCTGCAGGGAGCCCAATGCGGGACTCAGTGCTGGACCCCAGGATCACACCTTGAGCTGAAGGCAGGTGCTAGGCTGCTGAGCCATCCAGGTGTCCCACTAGTGGATAATTAAATGTAACAGTGAGAGAAGACATTCCTATTTTCCATCCCTATCTCAAAGCCATAATTCCTCCCCATGAAAGAGTATCATATTGGTTACCGATTCATTTTGAAGGATATCTTCCTAGTCCTAAAAGATGTTGCCATCCAGCTAGTGCTATAACAGAGCCTTAATAGAAGCTAATTCACTATTTTATAAAGCTATTTGTTTTGAGGTATTGGGAAACATGTTACCATGGCCAGTGAACTCCATGAGCAGATCTAATTGATTGTAAAATCAGTTCTTGATCAAAAGTACTATTGTACGGAGATCTAATGAATAAGTCATTCTGTCTCTCCATGAATGATGCTTTGGGCAGAAGCCTTGTGGTCAGACATGGCAAATCAAAAAACCAGCATAAGGTCTATTCAAATAAGGTCAAAGCACTGCTGGGGAGCCTGGGTGGCTCAGTCAGTTAAGCTCCCCACTCTTGATTTCAGCTCAGGTCATGATCTCAGAGTCATGAGATCAAGCTTTGCATTCAGTGGGGAATCTGCTTAAGATTGTCTCTCTTCCTCTCCTTTATATATATATATATATATATATATATATATATATATATTTTTTTTTTTTTTTTTTTTTTTTAAGTGCTACCCTATCTGAGAAAAGTAGGCCAAAGTACTCCAATCACCATTCAGTAGCTGGCTATCCTTCCTCCTAGGAAATTCTGTATCTATTATTTTTTTCTGACTGCAAAGACCTTTGAAGGGTAATGGCTGCTACTTCACTTCTATCTCTCAAAACTCACTAATCTCTTTGGCCAACTCTAACCTGGAGCTTCACAGGCAAGAAAATTCCAGAAAACATACACTCCATTTGACCAACTCTGCAACAGAATAATCTAGCACCTCAGAAAATAGTATCTGGAAAATCATAAGGATAGTCAGGATTCAGCAAGAAAGGACATGATGATAGAATCCTCATATCAGCAAAGGTATAGAAACAAAAACACACGTTGTTTGGGAAATGACAAGTGTTAAGTTTAGTTAAAACTTAAAACATTTGAGATGGTAGGAGCAAAAGCTAAAAGGGTGATTATTGTTCAATCACAATCATAGAGAATTCTGAATCTCTGGTTAAGGTGACTGGATTTTATTTAGTAGCTGCAAGGGTGGCAGTAGAATTTTTGAGCAGAGTAATGAAACGATGAAAGTAGTATTTTAAGGAAGAATCCCAATATGCCATTTTAATGTACAGCATATATTGAAGAAAATCAAATCTGGAGAGGTAGACACCCTAGGTTTAGGTTATAATTTTTCAGGTTAAAGTATTAAAAATCTGAAACAGAAGGAATAGTCTAATTTTTTTCCACTTCCATTCATGGGCAAAATTATAAAACTGAAGCTTCAATTCAATGGGTATGCTGCTAGAATTATTTAATTTTGTTTGCACTTTTTTTTTATTGGCATTTTAAAATCACTATTTAAACTGGAAAAAAAAAAAAACCTGAAGCTTCAATCTTTTGCTTCCTACCATATATTTTCCCTGTCAGTTTCTTCACAAAGCAGAATTCTAAAACTCTCTTTCATTAAGTTATTGTCAAAAAATTATCTTTAATTCCTGCTAATGTGTAGATGGATAACATCTTAATGTCTTCAGTAGAAGTGCTTCTGCTTCTTAGAAGCTTTTTGAACCATGAACATCTTTAGGAATTTATTTTTTTTTAAGATTCTATTTATTTATTCATGACAGACTCACACAGAGAGAGGCAGAGACACAGGCAGAGGGAGAAGCAGGCTCCGTGCAGGGAGCCCAATGAGGGACTCAATCCTCGGTCTCCAGGATCAGCCCCAAGCCGAAGGCAGGCGTTCAACCACTAAGCCACCCAGGTGTCCTTTCTTCTTTCTTCTTCTTCTTCCTCTTCCTCTTCCTCTTCCTCTTCCTCTTCTTCTTCTTCTTCTCCTTCTCCTTCTCCTTCTCCTTCTTCTTCTTCTTTCTTCTTCTTCTTTCTTCTTCTTTCTTCTTCTTCTTCTTGAGGGAGGATGGAGGAGGCGGAGTGAGGCGGAGGAGGTAGGAGGAGGCGTGATGGTATGCTGTAGGAGGGGAGGCGAGAGTCGAGGCTAGGAGGAGGCGTCTGGCTGAGGCTTCTTCTTATATCGTTACTTGTTCGCTTCTGTTCGCTTCTTCTCTTCTCTTATTCGCTCTTCGTCCTTGGATTATCTCACTTCTTCTTCCTTCTTCTCCTTCTTCCTTCTCCTTCTTTTCTTCTTCTTCTTCTTTTTCTTCTTCTTTTCATCTTTAGAAATTTAATGAAAACTAAGAGTTTTCTCTTAAGGGAAATGAACGCTTATATTGAAATACAAAATATTGCAAATAATTTTAGTAAATTTGTTCCTATACACAAATCCTTAGAAATACCATGATCTTAAGGTCAATACCCAAAATCCCCCAGAAATTCATTTGTTTGGCATTTAAGCATCACTCTGCAACTGAGGTCATTTTTTGAGAGAAGAGCTTTCAAATGCCCCTGAAATCATACTGAATAGGCACCAACTTAAATTTTCTCTGTGAGAAATTCCACAGGACACAGAAGTAGCTGGACATAAAGAAAATAAGAGTTTTCTGTGTCCTTCCTTCTGTGCAGATTGAAAACACACTAGCACTTTTTAAAGATGTCTGCTGCAGTTACCATCAAAAAGAAATGTACACATAGGAATAAAAATGATAAGCTTTCTCTTTTTTTTAAGGTTTTATTTTTAAGTAATCTCTCCAGAAAACATAAAACAGTAATCTCTCCACCTAGTGTGGGACTCTAACAACCCCAAGATCAAGAATCATATGTTCTATTGACTGAGCCAGCCAGGTGCCCCTAAATGTATTCTTCATTTTCACATAAGACTCAATCCCAGCCAAGCCATAGGGCTGGGGTAGGAGGGAACTGTGAGGTAGAGCAAGGAAATCCTTCTTTGGGAGAGAGTCCAAAGATACCACCTATTTTGCTTTCTCACATATGATCATAATTCCAGAGACCCAACACTAGCAAAAAGCATGCTGTCAGCTGCTCTCAGGAGTAGGGGGAGGGGAGTAGTGATCCACCATTCCCTCTTTTGACCTGAAGCATACATTTGAGCTCTGGCTGAGCAAAGTTTGAATATAATGTTATCATGAAGCTAATGTGATAGTTACATAACTTACATAAGTTATGGAATATGTATTACTATGTAGGCCAGTTTGTCTTCTAGCACAGAACACTAACTCATAAACATTCAGGACCCTGCAATATAACCTATCTTGGTTTATGACAATCTCTTTTTACATTATGAGGATCAGTTGGTGAGATTTAATTGAAATGTAAAAGAACCCCTTACTTGATATGGCCTCAGAAAGGAGAGTATATGGACTGAATATCTCCCTCTCCAAAATGTACATAATTGAAATCTAATCCCCAATATATGGTATTTGAAGGTGAGGTCTTTAGGAGGTAATAAATCATGTGGATGGAACCCTCATGAATGAAATGAGTGCCCTTATAAGGAGAAGCCAGAGAACTAGCTCTCACTTTCTTTCCATTGTATAAGGTTACAATGAGAAATCAGCAGCCTACTGGAAGGAAGAAAGACTTCACCAGAACCAGATTTTACTAAAACCTCTGTCTGGGACTTCCAGCCTCCGCAACTATGAGAAACTAATTCCTGTTGTTCAGAAACCACTCTGTCTACGGTATTTTATTATAGTAGCCTCAAGTAAGACAAGGAGAAAAGAAAAACTGAAAAATCTGTATTAAATGCTAAATGTATTATTCAAGGTCAGGCTACTCAAAGGATAGTCCATAGACCAGCAGCATCAGCATCATTTAGGAACTTATTAGAAATGCATAATCATGGGCCCCACCCGAGGTATACTGAACTGCAAACTACATATTAAGAAGAGTCATTGGTGATGCTAGAGTACACCCTGAATTGTTGCAACCAAATTAAAAACACAGTGGCTCAAACAACACAAGATTATGAGCTTCTTTCACAAAACAATCCGATGAAGGAAGCAGGCTAGGGGAAGTAAGGAGGTTCTGTAGCACACAAAACTCAGCTTCCATCTCTGGGTCTAAAGTATCTGCTGCTGTTTTTTGTCATTTTCTAACCAGGGGGAGGAGAAAGGGCAAGAGCAATGCAGGCTCATTTTCTCTTAGTAGTATGACCAGAAGTGCCACAATTTATGTCCAAACCTCACTAACATGGTTACATCCACCACAATGTAGACATAATGCTATTTTAGGTCAGGTAAGGCATGTCCCTCTAACCATAGGAATCCCTTTGTCTAAAAGAAGAAGAGGAGGGAGGAAGAGGAGAGGAAGGAGAAGGAGGAGGAAGAGAAGAAGAAGAAGAAGGAAGAGGAGGAGAAAAAGGAGGAGGAGAAAGAGGAGAGAAATTCGGTAACAAAGTCAGGCCCTTTGTTATCTGACTTTGACAACCCTATGAAGAAGATAGTGTTACTCTCACTTTTCACATATATTATGTTATTGCTACCTGAACCAAAACAAAACTTGGTTTTGTGGCCTTGTATGATCCTGAAGCAACATAAGATGAATAGATGACTAATCTGATTTATACAGTTGAAGACATTTCATTGATATTATCATATTTCTTATATCTGAGTTCTAGGATGAGGGTATCTCCCTCTTAGCTTAAAATTCTGCTTTTTAAAATATGACACATAGTTGAGAATGTCTGCATTCCCTGGTTTCAGTCACTCTCAACCCAATAGGCACCAGTATTTCCAGAAGCTGTATGATTGCCAAAGGGAACTCCACCCTAGTGTTTGCCTTGGACTATTTCTTGATGTCTCCTTGTAAACCATTGGTTCTTAAAACATTAATTTCAAGTTCTTCATACCTAGGCTCTTGTTTGAATCATCCTTTATATCTAGACCAATCAATTGATCATATGAGCACCAAAGTCATTCTCCCCAAACTACCATGTGCTTGGCATCTACTAAGTGCTTTAAATATTTGATGAAGGAATAAGTAAACTGGAACCTCAGCAGTTTTCAGTCATTAGCTTGCATCAGGATTACTGGGAAGGCATAATAAAAGGCAGTTTGTGAATTAGTAGGTCCAGGATGGGGCATGAAATTTTGCATTTCTAACAAATTCCTAATTGATGCTGATGTCACTGGTCCAGCAACCACATTTTGAGAACCATTATTGTAGGGTTTTTTTTTTATTATTATTATTGTAGGTTTAAATGAAATTCATCTTGTTGCCAGAAGGATCGATTAATAGATGAAACACAAAGACTGACAAAGGATGGTAGCATTGCCTAACCTTGAAAACCTAGTCTATACTCACACAAGATACTCATTCATTTGAATATTTTTGCCGTATGCCTTGGATATCTCATCATTGAAATGGGGATCAAATGTAGGAAAGGTACCTGATGGCTGGAGCACACAGAATTCGCACTATATTACAGTTATCATTTTTACTATAGCTGTTTATACAATAAAATTAGCAGTAAAGATCATCTGAATTATAGAATCAACAGATCTTATTTCAAGGTATAATTTATTACCCACTCTTACTGAAAGGTTCATGAGTAAATATGTTTTCTTTCAGAATTATGTTCTATAACCACAGTAATTTGTTTAACCTCACTATGTAGATATGAGTCACTAAGAGGTACAGCTCCATTATTTTATTTTAAATGCCATAAAATATCTGGTCACATATTAATTGTAAGATCCTTATTACCAAATCACTTTTAGAGCTCTGGAGCCAGATAATTGAAAAGGTAAAAACGTCTTTCTAAAAAATCAGCCCAAAGCCTCTCTTAATTGCAGTAATCCATTTTCAAACTTTTCAAGTTTAAACTTTTGAATTTAAAAAGTTCTAGCTATTGAAACGAATGTTTAAGTAAAATTCATGAACTATGCTAGAATAGTTTTACGTACGATTCTATTTGCAAGTTGCTTTATAATTACTTTTTATCAGAGCTTCTTAATAAAAGTTCTATAAAATAGGTGAATAATACGTTCATAATTTTGCAAAAGTAGATGATAAGGGGCCTTCCTAAGGTTATACTGCACACTGGTAGCAGTTACAGATCAGAGTTTTCAGACCCTGACATTCTGTTCTCCCACACCGACCTGCATAGTCTTGCTACACTGTAAATTATTGATTTAAAACCACACTGCTACCTTAATGAGCCAGGAGAGTGTTATAAAACTTTATGGATTTACTGATTCTGACCTAGTTTATATTAATAATGCCTTATATTTTTATAACACTTTTTCGTGTTCAAAGACATTTTATATGATTTGCTTGTTTGAGCCTAACACCCACTCAAGGGAGTAACTACATTCCCTGAAGAGAAACTCTGCCCAAGATGAGAGAGAAGACAAAAGTCCAGTTCTCATGATTCATTCTTTCCACCTTTCCGTTGGTGCCTCTAGTTTATTCTGAGAACATTATGCTGAATAACATATAGAAAAATGATCCAGTGTCAAGTCAAAGAAAAAACAGTGCTAATATTTCAAGTGTATTACATCACCCAATTGGGTGAGTTCCTTCAGCTCTCTGAGCCTTAGTTTGCTCATTGCTAATATAGTGTATAATAATGTCTATCTCATAAGGTCAGTGGGAATAGAGCAAGGTGACATATATGAATGAATAGTGACTAGTACATAGTAAATGCTCAGTAAATTTAAACAATTATCACAATAAATGAGGAGTCGATTTCATGCATGAAGTTTCATGGGTAAAGCTCCAAATTGTACTACATTTAGCAAAGCTGTATAACATGATACATTCATATTTGAGTTGAATTTGATTACTGAACCTGGCCCTATTATCTCCTAACCTTGGGTAAGTTATTTAACACATCTATGTGTTATTCAGCTTCCTTATCTGTAAGAGTAATATGAAGTAAGAATACCTACTTCATATGGTTTTCTGAGAATAAACACTGAATAATATATGTAAGGCAACTGCACCATTCATGCTGTATAGCATTTGCTTATTAATATATTGCTTTTCTTGTTCTGAATTGTCTGGTGGGACACTCCATCAAGAGTCTTGAGTAAGGGATCCCTGGGTGGCGCAGCGGTTTAGCGCCTGCCTTTGGCCCAGGGCGCGATCCTGGAGACCCGGGATCGAATCCCACGTCGGGCTCCCGGTGCATGGAGCCTGCTTCTCCCTCTGCCTGTGTCTCTGCCTCTGTGTGTGTGTGTGTGTGTGTGTGTGACTATCATAAATAAATAAATAAATAAATAATTAAAAAAAAAAAGAGTCTTGAGTAAACCAGAGACCAACGAAGAAATCACTCCCTGGATGGTTCTTAAGGATATGTCCAGAAAAGAAGGCTAACTGGTTCCTTCACAGTTTTTCTGAAGTTAAGTCTTATTAAAGATATTGGTTACCAGCAAATGCATGGCCATTGCCTCATCTTTAAGATATACTTCAGATACCATACAGTTTGCCTATTTTTGTGTATAATTCAATATTTTTTGTTTATTCACTGAGTGGTGCCACCATCCACAAGACCTAAATTTAGAATATTTTCATCTCACCTAAAGGAAATGTTTTACTCATTAGAATTCCCCATTCTCTTCCACACTCCCTCCTTCCCAAGTTCTAGGTAGTGACTATCTACCTCCTGCCTCTATATATTTCCTTGTTATATAAATGTATATAACTATATTAAAGTATGCACAATAAATATGCGATATTTTGTGTCTGGATCCTTTCACTCAATGTTTTCAAGGTTCATCCACATGAGTACTTCATTCTTTTTTTTATTGTTCTCCCCCAAATCCACTGTGTAGATACTCCATATTTTCTTTACTCATTAATCAATTGATAGATATTTGAGTAGTTTGCAACTTTTAAGTATTATAAATACTTTTGCTATTATAGGTACATATATGTTTATAATTGCAATGGTTTCCAGATGAAACAACCCATTTATCCTTGTAAAATATCCCTCTATCTCTAGCAACGTTTTTTATTTTATAATCAGTTTGGTCTCACATTACTATAGGCTCTCCAACTCTTATGGTTACTATTTGCATGGTGTATCTTTTTCCATGCTTTTACTCTCAACTGATTTGTATGTTTAAATTTAAAGGATGTCTCTTACAGACAGCATAACATTGGATCCTGACTTTTTTATTAGTCTTACAATCTCTTTTAATTGGATTGTTTAATTCATTTATAGTTAGTGTTATTATTTATATAGTTGGATTTACCCCTGCCATTTTGGTTTTATTCCCATGTGTCTAATGTCCAAAAAGACATCAAAATGTTTCTGTGCCTTTATTTTATTGCTTTCTTTTGTGCTAAGTAAATATTTGGTAGCATAAAATTTTAGTTATTTTAATGATTATTAACTATATTTTTTTAGTTACTTACTTGGTGGTTGCTCTAAGGCTTAAAATGTTCATATATGGGGCATCTGGGTGGCTCAGTCAGTTAGGTGTCTGACTCTTGAATTCAGCTTAGGTCATGATCTCAGGATCCTGAAATAGGTCCCTTTTGGGCTCCTCACTCAGGAGGGAGTCAGCTAGAGAGTCTACTCTCTCTCCTCTTCCCTGCTCATGAACTCACTCTCTCTCATTCTCTAAAATAAATACATAAATCTTTAAAAGATGATCATCTACTTATCACACTATATTTACTAGATTAATTTCAGAAAGATTTAGAAATTTTACTTCTAGTTTCTCTTCATTTTTGTGGTATTATTGTTATAATATTGCATCTACATCCATGAAGAATTCAAAAGCAAACATTTATTATTATCTTTTTAAAAAGCTAAAAAAAGAAAAGAGAGCAATAACATATTTATAGAATTTAATATATTATTTTTTATTTACCCTTTCTAGTTCTCTTCATTTCTTCTTATGGATATTTTCTAGCATCCTTCTCTTACTACAATATAGGTTTAAAACTTGCTACTACCTGCTTTTTTTTTTTTTTTTTTGCTATTTCAAAAATAATACATTTCTCTATATTGTAAACTTCACATTTCATTAAATTGTTTTTTAAGTCAAATGAATAAGATGAATTTGTCTTTTATATATTATACATATTATATATATATTATATATTTGTCTTAATTTTTCCAGAGCTTCTAATTTTTTCAGGTGGATTTATACAAAGTACTGTTTGGTTATTTGCTTTCAGCCTGAAGAACTTTAATATTTCTTGTAAGATAGGTCTGCTAGAAACAAATTCTCCCAGTTTTTATTTGAGGATGTATTTATTTTGTGGGAAATGTTGCATTCATTTTTGAAACACTATTGAAAGATGACTGATAGTTCCCCATTTTCCACCCTTGGGATCTCCTATATGTCCTACCACTGCTTTTGGCCACCACTGTTTCTGATAGAAAATCAGCTGTTCTATTTTTGAGAGTCCCCTTATATATGATGAGTCACTTTTTCTCTTTTCAAGATTTTCTCTTTCTCTTCGTTTTTCAACATTGACTATGCTGGGTTTGGGTGTAAATCCCTGTGTTTATCCAGAATTGGACTGATTATTTGAATTGGAGTTCACTGAGGTTTGGATACATGGATTAGTGTTTCTTTTAATCAAATTTTTGACATCTTCAACTATAACATTTAAAAAAATTTTTTTTCTCCTTTCTCTTTCTTCTCTCCTGGTATTCTTATGCACTTGTTGGTATATTTATGGTGTATCATATTTCTCAAAGGTCCTGTACATATTTCTTAATTATTTCTTCTCTATCTTCTTCACATTGTATGATCTCTATTGATCTGTATTCATATTGACTGACTCTTTCTTCTCATGCTCAAATCTATTTTTATACCCCTGATGGGAATTTTTCACTTTAGTTATCAGACTTTTCAACTCCAGAATTTCCACTTTTAAATTTTTTTCTATTAATATCTTCTCAGATAAGGTATTGTCATCAAAGTTCCTATAATTTTTATAAATTGAGCTTATTTATAAGCTGCTTTGAAATCTGATCAACATCTGGTTCTCTAAAAGGCAATTTATATTGCCTTATTTTTTTCCTCTGAATGGGTCACACTTTTCTGTTTCATTGTATATATCATTTTTGATGTTGTTGGAAATTAGACATTTTAGATAATACAATGTAGCTACCATTTGTAGATACTGTTCTCCTTCCAGGGCTTGTTGATTGCTCTGATCCTAAAATGGCTCTCCTTTACTGTCTCTTTCTTGGGTCTCTCTGTTATACTTCTTGTTCCAGTCTCACTGATCACTCCTTGATCGTCTCTTTGATGGTTCCTTGTTTCCTTCCATCTCATTAAAACTTTCCCTTATGTTTTTCCTTATCTTCCCTTGGAATCTCTGACTTTTGTCTACATACACTCTGTTGGTGTTTTCATTTACTCCTGTGGTTTGAAGTTTGAAGTGTCAGTTATCCATGACTCATTTCCTTGACTCCTTTCTCTTTTAAGTGTCCACACCATCAGCTGACAAGTCCCTTTGAGTCTACCTCTCTAACAAATGTCATACTGTCATATATAATTATTTATCATTTTCTCTTACACCTATAAATAATACCCTGAATTGCCTCCTGCTTTTAGTATCCATCACTATTCTACATAATGTTGACATAATATTTTTCCTTAAGTACAGTTGGATTATGACACTCCCTACAATCCCTGCCGCAAAACCTAGGGGGAAAAAGAGACAGACAGAAAGAAAAAGAAGGAAGAAAGGGAGGAATAAGGGATAAGTTCAGACTCTGGACTTCATGCTACCTTTACCTTGTAATCTGAAACAGATTTTTCTCTAACAATTTTTCATTATGTATCAAATGATGTGTTCCACTTGCACACCTATGTATACATTGTCACCTCCATCTAGAATAGTTGTTCCTTATCTCTTTCCTAGTGAAATTTTCTCTTTCATTCAAGAACTTTCTCAAAGGGATAGATCTGCTCCTCGTTCTATAAACTGGAATTGATTTCTCTCTCTAAACTTTTATAACCCTTGTTTGTATCATTTACATATAATAAAGTAATATGAGAAAAAATGGATGTCAGTATACACACATCAGTTCTTCTCTTCCTTGAGGGTGAACATTATTTTATTTTTATATGATGTCTAACCAACCACATTTAACATTCATATTTATAGAAGTGTGAGTTCATTCAAGAGGATCTCAGATAATGATGATTATTACATTACCACTGAGAACTTATCCATCTGATGAATTTTATTTTCTAATATGTAATCATTTTTTTAATTGAAGTATAATTGACACATCTGATTAATTTTAACCCTTTAACAGTAGCCAACTTGGAAAGTTCTACATTTAATCCAGCAATGTTACCGCTATTCTAGCATTTGTGAATAATCTGAAATTTAAAATATTTTTTTTTTATTTTACATGGGTACCTGTAACACATAATGCAGTACCTGGCATATAGTAGGTCTGTCAATAACTGTTAAATGACTAAATGAACAAAGAAACATTTTTGATTACCTTTTTTGATATGTGGCTCAGCCAAGTATCTTTAATAATGGCAAATGTTTGCCTTTTGATGATGGCTTCTCCTTTTTGAAAATATCCAATAATAGTGCAATAAGTTTGGTGTGTAATATTAGTAATCAAGTGGATTAAAGCAATTTTAACCACAAGAACGAGAATAATAAAGAGATTGATTTTTTTCCAATTCCAAAATCTTTTTAACTAATTTTCCAGGCACAGTATTTTTTTAGTCATAATTTATATTAATTCCATTAGAAACATATCTAGAAATAGTCTGTCTCCGTTGTTGCCTATTTTGTAGTTTGATCTGCTATTTCAATGATACTACTTAAAAATTTATTTCTCTGTGGAGCGCTTGGGTGGCTCAGTCAGTTAAGCTTCTTATGCTTGATTTCAGCTCAGGTCATGATCTCAGGGTCATGGGATTGAGCACCATGTTGGGCTTCCCATTCAGCAGGAAGTCAGCTTGAGATTCTCTCTCTCTCTTTCTCTGCCTCCCCCCACTCTCTCTCTCAAATAAATAAAGTCGTTTAAAAACCTACTCCTTTGTCTGTTTTTTTCAATGTTATCTGCCAATATCTGAACCAAATTAAGTAATAAGGCATATGTATTTAAATCACACCACATATGAAGTCAGGATTGGACACCATGGTTGATCAGGCTCTGTGAATGCATGGGGTTTCCAAGTGGGAACTGTGTATATGATTCAATTGAATTTGAGACAAATACTTCTTTATATAGCTTTATGTACAACTAGGGAAGATATTATGACAAACTGCCCACTAACATGATTTATAATAGTCCGTTTGGACAGTGTTTTTCTTCCTTGCCCCTTACCAAACAAAATAAGGACAAATGATTAAAGATGTACATGTAAAAGAAGTTGAATTCTAGATTACATAAGGAAAAGAGCAAATCCAGTGAGATTCAGAAGCAGCAGATATTTAGGATAGTTTATATATAGTCCTGTCTGCAAGAAGAGTGACGGAATAAGAATCCTCTACAATTTATAGGGATAAAATATTTCCCTTTCAATTCTTTTCAGGTTCTTTTATTCTAAAATGAAAATAAGAAGCAGTAAGACCTATATATAATCTGGAGGATATCTGTTTTACCTCAAAAGTACTCAACATTTCATCTGATCATTAGCTCTGGCAAAATATATGCTATGTTATTTTTCTTTGAACCTCTGCCACAATCTTTGACATAATTCTGTAATGTAGTTGGCATCTAATTCATTTTTGCTGAAATGAACATTCTAGCTTAAAATATTGTGATTAGAAGTATGTTTTAATTTAGAAACACTGAAATATTAGATGATGGAAACTCAATGCTGCTTCTTCTCACAGTCCAACATTCCTTAAGAGTATTCCATAGAACACTTTATATTCATTCTTCAACAAAACAAAACAAAACAACAAAAAAAGATGGCTCTGCAGTCAAACAAACTATGAAATTTAAGTATCTCCCTTAGCTATTCATAGTTTTGGCCCAAAATACCATTGAAATGTCCTAAAATAAAGAGATCAGTATAAATGTTTTATCCAAGCTTTTCCAAAAAGAAAAAAAAGAAGGTTTTTTTGATCCTGGAAACTCTTGCAAGGAATTCTTATTAACATTTCACAAACATTCTGTGGCATCTACTTTGAGAAAGGCAGCCAAACATCCATTTCTGAAATACATAGCTATGCTATTTAATCTAGCCTTATGTAGTCTAGAAGAATCTAGAGGGGTATGAAGAATTTCTGGCTCATGATTTGCATAAGCTTGTGTTGTCAGAGTATTCTCCTTCAAGGACTCCAAATGATTGCATACTTCTGGTTTGACTGCTCAATGGAAATCACGCCACAGATGCTGTGCTGCATTAAGGCAATTCTGTCTCTCTTCCTCTACTATAGTTAAGAAGACTTGTTGGCTTTTTTCCACATTCTGCTCCCATTCACAGATGAGCATTAGAGAGAATTTGGAAATGGAAGGCCTTTATGTCTGCTGTGAACAGGGTCAATTCAGTGTGGCAGCTGTGAGCTGGTGACATAGACTTATATTGACACAACCCACTTTTTTGCTGCAGAATCACAAAGTGAAAGCACCCGGGGCTCTTCTGCCGTTTTCAATAAGATACGAATTTTTCTCTTCCTTGTATTAAGCAGAGATCTGTCATCTTGACTTGTACACTAAATGGTCCATTCTGACTGTCTTGCTTGTGTCCAATCCCAGCCAGAATCCAGAAACATGTGTTAACATTCGGCATGTTTGGGGGCTAGTTGGAAGGGCCTGAGGCAAGACTCCCTGATGCCTGCTGGAGGCTAGTCAATAATCATTAGCCCTTCAAGTGGTGGATGCCCAACATAAACTGTATTTATTTATTTAAAAAAAATCTTTACTTTAAGCCACAGGGAAAGGCATTTTAGAGAAGGCAGTTTCTCAGCAGTTACTAGATTGTAATAAAGACACAGTTATGAGGGCGGGGAGGTACAGAGGGGACTGTTCTCAACAGAAAGAATGGGAAAGTCATTGAAATAAATTAATTAGACTATGTATAGCAATGCCACTTAGAATGTTCACAGTTATTTTTTCATAACCAACTTTCCAAGTTCCTCCCTCGTGCCAAAAAAGGTCTCTTTGCAAAGGGGAATCACCACTACACAAAATAATACATCAAGCTCTTGTATGAACAAAGCACTCCATTGGTTAAATTAAGAAAATAGATATGATCACTGGCTTAGTGCTTTCACTCTGAAAGAGATAAACTGAAGACATTACAGTTCATAAAAGAATATACAGAAACACAAACACCTTTTTAAATATTGGTCATATCTAAGTTAAATAAAGTATCTTTTATATAGCACAACTTTATTTCAGTAGTGGAATGTGCATATAGAGCTTATTAGGTGGGACATGATGTATTTATTGCTGTGTTTTACCTCTTTTAAAATCTCTCTCCAAATTCTAATGCTGATACTCATACTACACCATCTATGAGACAGGGAAGCCCATCAAATGAGCTTTGGAGCACACGTGCATTCATTAATCCTTTAATTAAACAAAAACCATGATTCTCTATTTTGAACCCAGGCTCTGTGCTAGGAAAATTCCTCCTAACATAGAGACTACCATTTTCAGGCAATAAAGATAACTAACAATGCAACTATAGGAGTAATTTTCGCAAAGAGTAGATAAATATTAAGAATCTCAAATCTAAGCCCATTAATTTGTTGACTTTTATATAATTCCTGCATAATATAGGCATCATTTTTAAACTCAAGAATATGAGTTATTATGCATTTCTCCTGACCTACTTTTTAGGCCCTTACTCAGGTATCATTTCCACTTGAAGCTTTGCCTAAAACATATTCCCTGAAGAACTGACTTTCTCCTTGGACTTTCATTGAAAAGAAGTTAACTAGAAGGAAATAAGGCAAAGATTAAATACAAGTATCCAGGAGGGAGGCTCCAAGGACTCAATATGAGGGCAGAGAGTCAGAACTGCCACTGGGCTGAAGCCAGGGAAGAGCCAAGCACTGTGCAAAATAAAGAACCTTGGAGGAGAGCCATAATCTCTAATCCAATCAGTGTTTACTTGAAGCGTCAATATGCAAGGCAGAAATACAGAAGAGAAATACTAAACAAGGCAGAACAAGGATTATCTGAACAAGGGAATGGGACCTAAAGAAAGGGAGTGGATAGATGACAAATAGACTGAGTCTTTTGTGTGAAGCTCTCAGCTCCTTCTGGTGGTGGCATTAGATTATTATGAATACTGAACTGGTAAAAATAAGGAAGACATCATCAAAAATACAGGTAAATTATAGTTATGGATGGCATTAAAGGCAGATGTGAATATTACTTCCAGTTTCCACTAATTTTTATTTATGCTACTTTAGGCAAATTGCCTAACTTCTCTCAGAGTCTTAAGGTTCTTTATCTGGAAAATGATAATCTACCTTACCTCACTGCCTATGATATGATTAAATAACAATGTAGATAACATGAAAAACATGGTGATTAGGATATATTAGTATGCAGTAAATGGTTAGCTAGTGCTGTTAATGTTTTGAATTTCATACTAATAATATTGTAGAAGAGCTTTTATTTCCTACAGACATCAGTGGCCAAGTGAGAAGGAAATAAGTATTCTAAAGCCTATAGTCAAGTCAGACCTAAGAATAGCTTTGGATTTTGGAATTCATTCATTTGCATTTTCTTTTCTCCCCTTAGCTGTGAAAATATATAATGACCCTCATGGTCAATATAGTATGGAGACACACATATGTGGAAAAACATAAAACTAATCAGATAGCACATTGTGCAGTATAGAAGAGGTGGGCCTGTATCTTAAGGCCATAATACTAAAATGAGAAACTATCCAAAATCTACAAGTCCACAATATTTGGGGGCCATTTCATACAACCTCCACTGTATTTAAATGACTGTTGCTAGACTCTTATACTTAAACCTGACATATGAAGGTAAAATTATTGAAAATTAAAATCCTCTGTGCTCCATTTGACTCACTTCAACTCTAGCTCATCTATGGACAGAAATTCCATTTTTCTTGAATGTCATTATAGAAAAGATATTCTAGTTATTTTTTAACCAACGTGTTTTAAAAGGTATTATAATCAGTCATGAATTAGAGTTATTTGTCTTCCTTCCCTTAGTAGAGTGGTTTGCATAGAATAAACCACAATTTTCACTGGATGAGTTAATAAATAGGAGTGTGTAGATAGCAGGATCCATCTCTTATTCTTTTTTATATCATCCTTCATATGGAGTCTGACATATAAAAAAGTGTGAAACCTATGAATTTGAATCACATAATTATTGAATTGTTGCTGATTTTTCTTTCTGGCACCTTAACTTTTGTTTGATTTCAAGATTCCTATAATGAAGTCCCATATTTTCACCACTACACTTGAGTTCCTCCTCCAAACATATCTGGATCTAGCATGGTCTTTCTTATTTTGGTGACAAATTCCAAGTATATCAGAAAAGTATAATTAAAATCTCTCCTTTCATAAACTGTTACATGATTTGCAAACCAATCAGTGTTTCTAAGTTTGAATGAACAGCTCTTCTGCCATCCTAAAAAGTAACTCCTTTTTCTTTAGCTCTTTACAAACACACCACAAATGCGCGCGTGCACACACACACACACACACACACAGCATACTGCCTGAACTATGGAGCAAGAAGTCATAACCTGAAATCGACCTTGGCCAATTAGAGTGCTGTTAATATAGATGTGTTTTGTTGATCCACTCTCTCAAGGAGTTTTTAGGAAAAACTAAATTGCAGCACATTTATAATTCAGCATTATTTTCTCAGATTAGGATTGTTTACCCCATGTGTCAGAATGGGATTTCTAACAGAATAGAAAACACAATCAAACATTTTCTCATGGACACCATACGGAAGCCCTGCTGGAGACAAACCCAACTGAAAGCTACAGCATCAGATTCAGAAAAATCCCTTCCCAAAACTATTTCCAGAAGCCAGGAAGTGGAGAGAAAACTGTTAAAGAAAAATACTTTATCGGGGTGCCTGCGTGGCTCGGTCAGTTGACATCCAGCTGTTGGTTTTGGCTCAGGTCGCGATCTTGGGGTCATGGAATGGAGCCCCATCTGGGGCTCTGCACTCAATGAGGAGTCTGCTTGAGATTCCCTCTTTTCCTCTCCTTCTGTCCCTTCTCTCTCTGTCCCACATTCTCTCTTTCAGATAAATAAATAAATCCTTAAAAAAACACATTTTGCAATCATGTCAAAACATAAAGCAATGATTCTACTTAGAGGGGCTCTCTTAGTTTGTAATAGCAATTCCAATTCTATTATGCTAAATAAATTAGAATTTACTGGGGACCAATAAAACTAGAGTCACAAAAGCTAGGTTTATGTTTAAGTAGTGCCTGGGGCCCCTAAAGAGTGTGAGGAGAGGCATTGAGGGAAAGAGGCAATGAGTGCCTTCAATATAACAGTATGAAAAAATATATATATAACAGTATGTGTGTCTCATGGACAAGGATTAGAAGAAGGTGTGTGTGAGTAGAATTTCTGTTCAAACCACACAGGTCTATGAGGCTTCTGCAAAGCTTTCAATATCTCCAGGTAGACTAGAACAGATTATGTTCACATTTTCTAACCTTTCCTCAGGGCATTATCATTCTACTGCCTTTGCTTGCTCCGGACTTCAATTTTTTTTTTTTTTCTTTCTCTGTCACTTCTTGCCTCTTCAGTTCTATATCCAAGCAGTTTTTCTCACCAAGATCCAGACAATCTGTCCCAGATGGACCACCCGCTAAAATGCCCCCTAGCTCAGCCCTCTCCTCCTCTCTGTCTTATGGACTGCATTGCCGGGTAGAAAGAGATAAATAACCAATGGAGCAGAACTGCTCATTTGCCACCCACTGTGGGAGTTCAGTGTTACTTTTTTGTTTTCTCATCTTATAGTCATTTGTGGAAACTTCCTTTGTGTGGATCGTTTTCTACTTTACTTTGATGTGGGTCAGAACCCCAAATTAAGTGGCCAAATATCCCAAATACTCCTTCCTCCAAACATGTCTACAGAACCCAAATCAGACAATAGTACAAATGAGGATGAACAAAAGTAAAGATAGTAATACCTTTATTCTTATCTGAAGTTATCTAGTCAATACATAATCATTTATCTCACCTTTGTTACTTTTGCTGCTCTGGTTTCTTCATCACAACATCAAGAAAGGACTTTTCATCCTGACTTTCAGTGTGAAGACCGAGAATCACATTGTAACTCACATGTGTAAACTGCCTCAGTATTTCCAAGAATCTTTATATAAATTACTGCCTCATTAAAGATTAGAATTCAGTAGGGACAACCTATCCCAACTTGTCATTTTTCTCCATATTTTTCAATAAAGCAGAAGATGGCAAATGTTTTTTGTACGCATCAAATAAATATTTTAGGCTTCGCATGACATCCTGTCTCTGTTGTAGGCTAAAAGTAGCCACAGACAATACATAAACAAATGCAAGTGAAGTATTACAATAAAAATTTACAAAAGCAGGTGGAGGGCTAGACTTGGTCAATGGTCTATTGTTTGCCAACCCATGCTATAAAGGATTTGTTTACTAATCTTTAAATATATCTTGTATTTTCCCATCTTTTCACACTTGTAATTGGCTGTTGCTTAGCCTATTATGTACCTTTGCACAAACTAGAAAAAGGAAAAATGTGCCTCCTCTGAGATATCAATTTTGATAGAGACCAGCCCTTTGGGAGAATGAATTAAAACAAGTTTTTAAGCTCCTTCAGGGTTATGGTCACATCTAGGTATCCCACTATAAGGCACTTTAAAAAATAATTAATGTTGCTGATTTAATAAAGATGAAAATTATAGCTTCAGAAATACCTTATGTCTTTTGAACTTAAAACATTAGAACATTAAGGGCACCTGGGTAGCTCAGTCTCCTGAGCGTCTCCTTTGGCTCAGGTCATGATCCTGGGGTCTCCTTTGGCTCAGGTCATGATCCTGGGGTCCTAGGATCAAGTCCTGCATCAGGCTTCCTTCAGGGAGCCTGCTTCTCCCTCTGCCTGTGTCTCAGCCTCTCTCTCTCTGTGTCCTTCATGAATAAATAAATAAAACCATTTTTAAAAAATTAGAGCATTAATCCTTATGCATCTAAATTATTTTCTAGCTTTATGTTTACAATGGAATAAAAAAAATGATTGTAGCAATTCACAGTCCCTAAATAGTAGAGAGAACAAAGTAGTATTTTTTTTTTTTTTTTAATTTGCAGCATCTGAAACTTTTCCTTTGTTTAGAGATTCCTCCTCCAAAAGGATACTGGTGAAAGACAAAGCTTGTCTCCAATATAAAACACCAACAAACCAGACTATTTTTTCAAGTCTTTCCTGCAGCTGGCATGAAAATGTGACTACACCTCATCAATCACAGGAATTCACCTTGGACTTTGGACCTGGAGCCTTGTGACAGGAGAGGGGAGGCATTGGAGAACCACTCTTGAGGTCACAACAGTTATACCTAGGGTTCAGAGGTGGTCACTAAGCCTACAGAGTAGGTAGTAGCCTCCGCAGACAAGACCTCACCTATGATTTTATCTGTGATTAGATTCTGTTAGTTTCAGGGATCCCTGGGTGGCTCAGTGGTTTAGCGCCTGCCTTTGGCCCAGGGCAGGATCCTGGAGTCCCAGGATCGAGTCCCGCGTAGGGCTCCCTGCATGGAGCCTGCTTCTCCCTCTGCCTGTGTCTTTACCTCTCTCTCTGACTATCATGAATAAATAAATAAAACCTTAAAAAAAAATTTAGCTTCTCTTGTTTTACTCATTATGTGAACATTGTTTTCCAGCCTTCTGGATACTTTACAAACTCCTTAATAATTTTCCAATACATTCCTTTTTTCTGATTAAATCACCCAGATGCTTACAATTAAGGATGTTGGTTGATACAGCCTTTTCCTCCACATTTTCACCAATAGATGTGATAGCTCTTAAAATTTTACCAATGTGATAAAGAATATATATATATATATATATATATATATATATATATATATATAATCTCATTATGGGGATAATTTTTAGTTTCCAGACTGACTCCTAGAGCAATTAAAAGTGTTTCTTTATCAATTTTTAGGCATTTACATTTCTTAGGACTGTACCTATTTATTATCTCTACCCAATAAACTTTACCATACTCTTTAATATCAGATTTCTTATTTTTCCTTACCTATTTTCAGGATATTATTTATAATGTGGATAATACTCTGTTAAATTTTTTAATTCTGGAATTTTTTTGATGCATTGTATGAAGAGACACTCAAAGGGGAGGTGGGGGTTATTATCATTACATAGTTGACTAATTATATCAACAACATTCTTAGACTTTTTGTCCTTTCTCTACTTCTTTATAAAATTGAGCAGGTTTCTGTTTTTTGCTTTAACAATTCTAAGTCTCAAAGTGTTTATCTAACAGAATACTAATTTACCATATAATTTAATAATTCTCTAATTATGACATTTATCTCTATTCAGTGTGACACACGATGCATAACTGGGAAAATAAAGAATGAGAGATACTTTTAAAGTAGTAAGGGTAGCAGTTTAGAACTGAATACATCTTATTTATTATTTCAGCTGATAAGGCACAAAGTCCTGATAATAGAAAGTTAATTATACTAGAACTTAGTCAATGAAAGAATCTGGAAACAACAGAAACAATAAGACCCTGAAAATCTACATGAAGGATTTTGCATGTAAGGATGCAAGGATGGAAGTCTTAAAGACTACTGAGTTTCTTGTCTGGAAGGCTGCAGAGAGAAACTTAACCAAAGGTCTCACATGAAATAAGTGGACAAAATTCAAATGTTGCCTAGTAAATTATCAAGGATTAAGAAAAATATAAAGTCTAATACTAATATACATGAGCTACTGGTTGAGAGATTATGGGCCCAAACTGAAAATCATAAAACATTGTTGATTCAGTTAAAATTCTGGAAATGCCCAACTAGGGTGTGATTGATTCCCAGAGTAAAGCAGACAAAAGTGATAGTTATGCCAATAGACTCCAACAGACACTGTCAGGAAGTTGGTGGTAGTTCAAATAACTTCACACTTTGCATCTGTTGATAAATTTTACCTTATGAGTCACTATCATTTCATCATATTGGCCCTTCAGAACTCACCTATCCAGAAAGTCTTACATGTGAGAAGCAGCTCCTAAGCTTTGACATACCCACCTATGACCACTCACTATGACTGTTTGGCTTAAAATTGTAATCTTGGAAGGTCAGTGATTTGTTTTCCTATCTCTTGAGATGCTAAACAAAAGATACCAAAAATATGAACTTTAACCTTTTTATATATTGTGTTTTTTAATATTGTAGCATAATTTGGGGATGACATTCTCAGCATAAGAGCAGTTACATGGGAAAATACTTCCTCTCTAGCTTTATTTTGTAATGGGCTGGGGTAGGAGTTGAGGACATATACTAAGTAAATATGACTTAGTATTGACAGATTTTTATTTTTTTATTGACATCTGAGATAACTAAAGGTGATAGCAGTGATTTAAGCAGAAATAAATCATTATTTATCTAAGCATAAGTAAACAGTGATCTAAGCATAAGGAAACACTGAAGCAAAGAATTACCTCAGACATTCTGTGAAGATAAACTATATTCTTAATTTGGTGGGGAAAAGTAAAGAAAAGATATAAAATTCTAAGTTTTCGGTAGAAACATGGTCTTTACTGTAATATTCCAATACTAAGAAATAAGCTTACTACATGATGAATAATTACTGTCTCAAGAAACAGTTTCCAAAGGCAATTCAAAAATATGCCTAAATAGATAAAATTACAAATATATTCAAGACAAAAATAATAAACGTAAAAAAAATATTTTCACAACTTTTAATTAGAGCAGAATGAAACTTGGCAGCCTCATCTGGGACACTTCAGAAAAGGAGGTCAGTGCCCTAGGATGAACCCAGTCCCTGACTGACAGGTCAGAGTGTTTTTGCTTAATTAAACCCATGGAGGGAAGCCCTCTTTGGGTTTATGTGAGGGATATAGAAGAAACATAAGAATGCCTTTCCTTACTATACTTGTATGATTTTATGAAAGGCTGCTTTAGATACATTGCATTCAAGACATCTCCATTTCCACACCCCCAGGCACATACTTATACTAGGGGCCAGATATGGAGAGAATCTGGCAGAAGGCATTGCTTGAGTCTGTTCCCGTTACCCTGATAATTTGCTTTTTTGCAATACTTGTAAACCGTCAGTTTTAGCTTTGAGAGGACACAGCCCACCCACTGAGGCAAAGTGTTCTTTTCTTGACTAAGCATATGCCTGAATCTTGGAGAGAATGTAAGAAGAGGTGAAAAAGGCTCCACAGTTAAGAAAATAAAGAATTATTTAATGTTGAAAGACAAAATTTAGCCTTTTGAATACTAAAAGCTAAAACTTGTATCTACGTGATACCCAAAGAAGAATGCCAAATGGCTATTTCACTTTTCCATCAATTCTGTCCATTCATTTATGTGTGTATGCAATTAATTTTTCTGTCCACCTACTGAATTTCAGGCATATATTGGTCTTTGGTGATTAAGTGGAAAAGAAAGACAAAGTCCCTGTTCACATGGATCTTACAAGTGTGAAAGGACTGCCATTGAAAAACCATTAAAAAAAAATCTCATGTAAGTTTCACATTAGAATACATTAGACCCTATGTATAGACATTCAATCTTTGGAATCCAGTCATTTGGATCCATTTGATGTGAGACTTAAGGTGCAAATGTTAGTATTTGTTGTTGATGATGAAGTCATCTGGGCTGTCAGAGGATAAGAGCCAGAAAGAAAAGGCCTAGCTTTCCTCTGACTTGGTGTAACTCTCACCTTCCTGGGTAAAGGAAACATAAAATGGGCACTGGGTAGCCCTGTCTGCTTGGCCACTTGATTTATCCTTTGCCCTGTATTGTCAGATTAAATCTATTACCCATGATCACTAAACATACATGACTGCTACAACCAACCTTCCAAAAGTCACATTCCTTCTAAGTCACCCTTACTGGAGCTCTCCAATGCTGACATTTTCTAATCAAGAAGATGTATGGAAAGCAAGCAGACAAATAAAATGAAAAAGTAATTACAGATCCATCAAAGGGCACACAAATAGGTTAACAGCTAGGAAAGCAAAGGGAAATAGTTACTTTAATTAGAGTAAGCAAAATGGTCTCTCACAAAAGGTGACATTGAAACTAACAAGGATAACAAGCCTAACATTAGAAAAGCTAGTGAGATCTTTCCATTTAGAGGAAACAGCTGGTGAGAAATACCTAAAGCAATGAAGACTGCATTGGTCCTAGGAATAGAAAGCAGGTTAGCATAGCAAGAACAAGGGAATTAAGAGAAGATGGTATAACAAGATGTTGAAACATTAGGCAGAAACCAGATCAATTGAAGCCTTGCAGGCTGTGCTGACATCAATCAGATGAGGCTTTGTGTTTATCTGCCAGGTTCCTGTTTATAGCTATTCAGATGTAGAACAATAGACTGAAGTTCCAAACCATAAAATGAATGAAACTAACCAATGACTCAGCAAAAATTAACATGTGTACTAAATATTTAAATGGCAGCCACGCCACTGATAATTACTCTCCTGAAATCCGCTCTCTTTAGGACACAGATGTGAGAATCCTATGAGGCTTTTCGTTAAGAAAAAAACTACAAGTTCATGTTAAGGACTTAATTCAATTGTAAATGAGCATAGTTAAATAATGTTAGTTTTCTATCAAATTCATTAATGTTTTTCTGGAACATGATAGACACTTGGATAAAAATTAAATTCTATTTCCAATCTTACCAATAGCATACTACATTTGGCTTCTGGACATTTATTATTCTTCATGGAATTATCTTTGGAACCCATAGGTGGAAGAAGGTGTCTCTCTGGAAACCAGCTATCAAACTTGAATATTTTTCTGTTGGATTACTAAAACAAAAAGAAACTGGAGTGAAATACAAGAGTCAGCATTTGTTGGAACAGAAACAATTAAAATGTGCCTATCAACTAAAGGCTGTCACACAAAGTTTGCAAGACAATTGGAAGATGGCTTACTACCCAAAGTTTGCAAGACAACTGGAAGATGGCTTACTATCCAGATTACCTATACTTGGGACCTAAAGTAAGGTGAATACAAAGATTCTCAAATAGTTAAGAATGAGGAAATGTTGGTTTGGGTCCTTCAGTGGAAACTAGGCCACTATACATTGAATTAAATTTGAGAGCCCTTATTATTATCCTGTGAGAAGAGTTCTGGTTTCATAGGATCTCAAATAGCATTCATGTGGTAAACTTATTAGATTCATGTTTAAGAATTTACCACCTTCCTGATTATCTGTCACCCATCCTTCAGCAGCTACTTACTGTTCTAGCTCACTCTCCTTGCAATCAGTAGTTGATGGTCAGGGAATGAAGATTAATAGTAATATTTGCCTGAATTATTGGCAAATAATTCAGAAGTATATCTCCTGTTAAAATACTAAATATCCCTCAACCATTATGAAATATACATGATTTTTGGATTATCTCAAACCAAAACTTGTTGCAGATCTTGACTTACCACAGGATCTACTTATCTAAAAATAGCTTCTCAAAAAGAATTTATTATCTTTTTTGTTTTCATTTTATTGGGCCACTGGACCTTTTGAGATTCAGGTGAAGCATTCATGGTTAGGATATAAGCTTTTTTACCTGAATCCCCTTAAAGGTATCAATAAATACATTCTTGTTGACTTTCTTGTACTCTTGTATTTCATTCCAGGTAGTTGTTGGTTTTTATTGGGGGGGAGAGGGTGGCGGGGGTTATATGTGCACTAAGACACATTGGACTAAAAATTTGTTGAGTAAAATCGCCTATAGACTAAGATATCTGAGAACTTAGAAGTTGTTGGACCCAGAAAAAAAATCCAATTAGTTTATTTAGAGATCATGTTAAAGGCAAAAATAGAAAGATAAAGGTCTCTCGAATTCCAAAGAAAAGTATATTTCCCAAGCAGAAAGTCTGTTAGATCCAACTCAACTTAAAAACCTACAGTTATCTTTCATCCATGCAGGATGAACTATCCAATATTATAGTTTTTGTTATGATCCTAAAGTGAGATTGTGGCCTTCTAGGTCACTCTCATGATTTTGAAAAAAAGTCTTCAAATGGTTTCAATGTAAAACTGGAAAGCAAATACCTGCTGACAATGCTTCATTGAGTTATTTGGCATTTCAAAAAGAAGTAACAGTCACTTGTCTTTCACTTTATTCAGTTTTTGTTTAGATTTTGGCTTAAATTTAGTATTTATTGGAGGCAGTGTAATAGTCTCAGAAAAAAAATCTTTAGGACTACTTAATCTCTCAATTTACTATATGCTATAAGTATGCTTCCATACTACTATACAGTTTAATGGAATAAGTGGCTTGTTCTTAGGCAGTTTGCAAAAAGGGGTATAAACAGACTCTGCATCTGGCATGAAGAATGCTCCTGTACCATACTTCCTTTTTAAAAGAGTTCATATTATTAATATTGAAAGAGAAAACTTAAAAATCTAATTAATCTCCAAATGTAGAATTCTTAGATTTCTATTATAATGAAGAATGCAATATCACATAATTTAACAAGGGGGGGCAAGAGATCTTATAAAGATTAAGATGTTCAGATCTGCTCTAAGATTGCCCCATTGCTCTTAAATGAACTTGGGAATAGATCGGGATGAAAGGGAAGATGCATACACAGTAGAAGCAAACCATCTAGCTTCCCAACACAGGCCAAGGCCAGGTGCATTGTCTCAGTCATTGGGAAGAAGCATGACTTTCCTTTTCCCCTGTGTTAGACAAAATACAGCATTTCAACCTGAATCACATAGTGAAATGTCCTGCTATGGTATGATAAAAGATACCCACATTAGGAGAGAAGAATCTCAAATAAGAAAAAATGATGTTTCTCATTTAATAATTTTGGTGCATTGAAAAACAATGCAAACTTTACTTGAATATTTATTGAATATCTACCAGATTCTCTCCCTCCAAGGCAATTTCTCTAGCTTTCTTTTCTTCTGTTATATCTTCAGCACTTGGAAAAAGATCTACCTCATATTAGATGCTCAATATATTTGGTTATTTATGATGAGAGAGAAAATAACAGAGATTTACAGTATAATATTCTTGATACACAATGTGAATCCTAAGTCAAAAGCTACTCCTTGATTTCAACTTGGCTACCACCTCTCACAATTAAAATAGTGTATTAGCAGTTAAGAGATCAGGGCTCTAAAATCTGGGACCCTTGGGATGCCTGGGTGGCTCAGCGGTTGAGTGTCTGCCTTTGGCCCAGGGCATGATCCCAGGATCCGGTGTCGAGTCCCACATCAGGCTCCTTGCAGGGAGCCTGCTTCTCCCTCAGCCTATGTTTCTGACTCTCTCTCTCTCTCTTTCTCGCGGTGTCTCTCATGAATAAATAAAAATCTTCGAAACTGGGACCCTAAAATCAGGGATCTAAAATACACAAGTCATTTCTGACTTAACAACTTACTAATTTTATAAAACTGGGTGAGATACTTGACCTTATAAATCCAGTTTTAAATTGAAACCACCTTTCACAATGATTCTGATGATACAACAAGGTAATGCAAAATTACCTAAGTAATGTACCTCACTCATCTTAAGGGTTTGGTGAGCGGTCATCTATTAAAACAAACAAATGAATAAGCAAATATTATTCAACAGGAAAATCATGTCTATTCTGTGCTTTCTACTTCATTCATTTGAACCTGCAATTTTCACATCCAAAGAGAGTTGGCTTTTTTTTTAAGTCTTAACATATAAAAAGTTTATTCCCATACACATGAGGCAATCAGCAAATGGTACACAATCAACATATAAAGATAGCTGGATATCTTATACAAAGCTAAATACTTTATTTGTTCATAATTGAGGGAGCATGATCATTACCAACAATTAAGATATAAAGTCAATCCGTTTGATTAAACATGGCTTTAATTTCATGCTCGCTTATGATATGGTCTATCATACAGACAGACTACAAGACTTTCTAAATTATTTTATGACTTTTGAGTTGTTTCTTTATTCTATCAGAAGTGAGTGTGAATTCTTCAACTCTCATTAGGTGATGCCTACAATAAATTAAGCTAAGTGACTTCCAAAAATCAATATTATTTCTTTTCATGTGATGAGTCAGTAGATGTGAGACCACAGCTACAGTTCTGCTCCATGATGACAACTTAGTTTGTATCTGCTACCAGGTGTTTTTCAGTCTAGGCTTCTAGGCTAAAGCAGCAACCCTTTAGTGTGATGTGTCCTTTCTTGTGTCAGAGAGAGAGAATCAAAAGAGCCAGGAGAAAACAGCAGATGCCTGTTACATCCTCTTCTCAGAAATGACCATTGAGTGTAACATATCACCTACATATCTACCACATGGCCAAGTACAAAGTCAGTGAGGCATGGACCTATATTCTTGCTACACATGTTACATGACAGTGGGTAGAAATATATAATCACTTTTTATCAGAGGAGAGAGTGATGGAAAAGTCCTAAGTGTTTCATAGAAATTGGGATTCTAATGAAGTTTCCCCATCTATAAACATAATATGAATGAAATACAAACCAAGTACAGATCTTCAGGAAGGCAGGTAAAATATTTGAAAACATTTTTTGAATGACTGTAAATAGTAAGGACTTTCTCTGTCCATGTTACTTGAAAGTGTATTTGACAGAATAATAAATCTGTAAATCTCCAAGATTTCTTAATGGGAACAGATGAAGAGAGCATTAAACACACGAGGATGAAACCATAGGGCATCACCGATTCATTTTGTCTGATAAGATCTTCCCTTTATAAATAAAGAAAAACAGTTTTAGAAAAGAAGATGAAAACCAATCAAACATAAAACCATATTCAAAACCAATCAAAGAAGCTAATCTCCCAGGAAGGACAGTGGATTGATACTCTAGGAAGATGAATCAAACAACATCCAAAGCTGAGAACCAACCCTGAGATTTAACAATCAATGAATCACTGGACACCTAATCAGCCTGCCTCCTTAGAACATCATGATCTAAAGGCAAATAGATAGTAGTCGATCATATTATGATCTTGTTAAAATGGTGAATGATGAGTGAAGACCAGGCAGTTTTAAACTTTCTACAATATTGCTTTGGGCAATAAAGTGTAGAGAATCCAAGGAGAAAATCATGAGGTTGGAAACAAGGAAATATGGCCAATTTCTGACAGTTAACATGCCTGAAATAGATGGGATATCTGACTTGAAGGACTGTGCTGTGAACTATAGGTTACTTTTGTGCCTGGAAGACCTGGAGGCCAGAGATGCCCCAAAGGAGCATTCCAGAGTTTCTTGTGTTGGAGAAATGTCTTATAATCTTTCCTTGAAAAGTCTCAACAGGCTAACAACAAGAAGGCCAATCTAGAGATGATTGAGTACCTCAAGACCCTAATTTCCAGCAACTAGTGATGTGGAGGAAAGCAGTTCACCATTCCACCTCATGGCAGTTGATGGGAAACAGAGCAACATGGAAGCTTCTGTAAATCAGCACTTTTGCTTCTTTAAGTTAGGTAGTAGGGCGAGAGGTGATGGATAGACAGGTCATAGATAGATAGAGCTTTGCACACCCTTTATGTTTTCATTCTAATTCAGTAATTCTCAGCCAGGAGCAATTTTACCCTCCAGGGAATGTTTGGCAGTGTCTGGAGACATTTTTTTTTTTTTTTAATTTTCACAGCCGCATAGATGTTACTTGTATCTGGTAAGTAGAAGCCAAAGTTATTGCTAAACATCTTATGGTGAACAATATCATCTCCTACAACAAATAATAATTTAGCTCAAAATGTAAATAAGGCTGAGATTAAGAAACTCTAGTCCACCTGAAGCTTGAAACTCCTCTGAGGATACTACTCACTCTGTGACCCTCTCAAGTTCTGGTTCTACCTGAAGGCCTCTCCATTTGTTATTCCCTCTGTATAAAAAGTTCTTACCATTGTCTTCCTCATCACCTGCTGCTTCACATCCTTCATGTTGGAATCAAATACTACCTTCTCAAGTGAAGCCTTCTCTCAAACTCCCTCCGCCTCCAGTGCCTGCTTTGTTTATCAATATTTGCCATGTCATCTTATCTATTTTGTTTGTTTCTTGTCTATCTTCCCATATTAGAATATAAACTGTGTCTTTCTTACTCTCCCACTGATCTATGAGTAGTACTTATAATAATGCCAGGCACATACAAGAAATTCATAGATGCTTATCAGTCATCATGTATAGATATCTTTACCAGAATGTAAAAGTCTTAGGTGGGTATGCCAAACTCTAATAGAAGTGTCCAGGAAGACAGAACAGAATACAATGGTAAATTAACAAGCCTAATCTAATCAACTGCTTGATTTTATCATTACTGTGAAACATAAAAGAAGATGCCCAAAGAGGAAAAAAATTTGATCATGTGGCTATAGTAATTCAATACTGAGCGAGGGAAAGGCGACAGGGAAGGAGGGAAAAAGAGAAGAATGCTGTGTATAGCAGCTATGAATATAGTCATTTGAGAGATATGTATACTCTGCTGTGGGGTATGAATGACTCACCAGACATCATCACAGTGGGATTGGGAATTTATGAGTTTTCACCTCCTTTTGCTCAGATTCTATTTTTACCAAAGAAGTAAACTTCTGTTCACTTACTCAGCTTTCTAGTTACTCTAATATTGGAAAAAGATGTTTTAAAGGGTAGACAAAAATGGTTTGGTCCCAAAAAGGTGACGCAGCAGTCAGAAAGACCTACGAAAGGTGCATATTCTAATAAGCCACAGTTCCCATTCCTGTGCCTGCTAGTATCTACTGTATGAAAAGACCATAAGATTTAGAAGCAAGTGTCCAAAATGTATTAGTGTATTTTTGTGTTTGTTTTTTGATTAGCTTGATGACAAAGGTAATTTATACCTCAGTCTTTCGACCTTAGTTAACATGGGTAAGTTTTCTGAATCTGACCAGCTATGGAAATCCTGATAAGAGTGAAGTTTTAAAACTTTAAGGATGATGGAGATGTCACCAAAGCGGCTTTGTCTTTTGAAACTCAACCAAAGACAGCCAGTCATTTGGCTTGTCCTGTATAATAAAAATTACCAGCACTCACCAATATCTCTTTTCCTTCCTTCTGGCTACACCGAAGATGACACTTCTCAGTCCTCTTGAAGTTAGGTGAGGGGGGGTCACATGACTAGTTCTGGCCAATGGTAGTGAGTGAAACCTCTTATATGTGTCCCTTAGAAACTGAAATAGAAGAGCAGTATGAAACCTTCACCTACTCTCTCTCTTCCCCCTCCACAATGACTGCTGAAGCCACAGGTTGAACTATTGTTACTTCCATCAATATGTCTCCTGAATGTGTGAATGGAGTAGAATGTCTTCGTGAGATATAATGGGCATGAGTAAAAAAATTTCCTTGGTTAAGCCACTAAGGTTTTCCCAATTAGACATATGTTGTCTATAAAACTTTCCTTGCCAAAATATAGTAGGATAAACGAAACATTTGGAACTAGTGCTTAGGGGAGGCTGAAGCAATTGTGTCCCCTCCCTATTAGGAAGAGAGTAGAGAATGACTCTGTGGGAGAAAGGGGGCATGCCCACGTGACACATGAGTGATTATAATGTGATTAGATGGATTATACATGAATGGATAACGGCAGATCTAAAGTGTGGCAGGGCAGGAACCTGCACATGCACACATGTATGCTCTAACATAAAAGCCCTGAATCAAATGCATCCAGTGTTTCTAGTACTTCAATAATTCTTTATTCTAGAGTACTGCATTCCTTGAATTATAAACTTGCAGGAGATTAACTGTAGCAGTCTCTTTGAGGAATATATTATTGGTTTCATAGAATGGGAGTAACCCTTACTTCTAGCACAATATATGCTCAACTAAATCCTCTCTAGAAAGTCAGAGAAGGCATTCAAGGAGACAGCTCATGACTAAAAATTACAACACATCATATGCAACTCATTGTCCCTGAATGAGTACATGGGGTTGTTCCCTAGGACCAGACACTTGCTTAGGGGTACCCTCACCATCATATATATAAGGCTAAAAATTGCAATACTCACAAATCTCCACAATGGAGCATGATGCATGGCATAGGATTTCATCAGGATCCACTAATAAGACTTTTTTTGAGAGAGAATGAGAGAGCATGAGCATGAGTTGGGGGGGCAGGGCAGGGCAGAAGGAGAGAGAGAGAGTCTTAAGCAGGCTTTCAGCTTAGTCTCACAACCCTGAGATCATGACTGAGCTGAAGTCAAAGGTCAGACCCTCAACCGACTGAGCCACCCAAGCACCCCAAGAGATTTTGTCCATAAATAATCAGACTTGGGGCACCTGGGTTGCTCAGTGGTTGAGCGTCTGCCTGTGGCTCAGGTCATAATCCCAGGATCCTGGGATCAAGTCCAACATCAGGCCCCCTAAAGGGAGCCTGCTTCTCTCTCTGCCTCTCTCTATGTTTCTCATGAATAAATAAAATCTTTTAAAAATGATAATAATCAGCCTAACCAGAAACAAAATTTAACCTCTGCTTTTTGTGGGTTAATATAATTTTAGGAGTGAATGTGAAGTAAAGTAAAATACTACTGAATTTTGCAAGTTAGAGAAGGAAGAAAGCAGAGAGTGAAATAGTATTGTGACAGCTCCTTTAGAGTGTAAATGTTATACTCTCTCTCTCTTTCTCTCTCTCTCCCTTCTCCATCACCCTATGTGCTCTTATGAACAAAGCATATGCCTTTACATGAATCATGGCCAATGGATAAAATCTTCCAACTAGAGTTTAGCAATTTATACTTACTTTTTCTAATATTCAATTGTATCACTCAAAGAACAAATTTTCCCTTGTTCTCCATGGAATAGAAAAAATGTTGTCTACAAGGAATTCTAATTGATATGGTAACACTTGTTTTTGTAACTCCTAGTATTTTGTAGGATTTTTCAAATAGAAATAAAGATGATAATAATTTTTGCTAAAAATTTCAGAGGCAAAGAAAATTTGATCCAAGTCAATGAACATTTAAGTGATAAACGTTTGTCTAAATAAAATCTACTCTTAAAAAAGTCCATTCTTAAAAAGTTTTCAAGTTGATTAACTATCTATAAATTAACATTTTCCTTTTTTCTGCCTTTTCCTCAATTTATTTTACTCTTATCCTCTGACCTCAATCCCAATATAATCTACTCCTATCTAAATTTTGATCATGTTCAGCTGTGATTATGTTGTTCCAAAAACAACTCAAAAACAGCTTGAGAGGTGTACATCATTTGCTTTTGCAAAAGACACACAGACTTTTACTAAGTTTCAGATTCAGGGAGTTACTCAAATCCAAACCAGATGTTTGCCATAATATAAATAATAATTTACTATTTATTAATCATTCGTTGACTTCATGCCAAGGTCTTTAATTCATTAAGCTCTAATCATTACAAAAAACCTACAAGTTGGTTGCTCTGACTCCTACTTTGTAAATTAGGAAAATGAGGCTAGTTTGTTTGCCTATTTATTAGTCACCAAAACATTTAATTTGGCACATGTAATTAAAAATTATATTTTTAATTCTTCAATTTTCATTTGTCTATTTGCTATACATTTATCTCTTTAATTTTTTTTACTTGCTATATATTTAAACTCAACTTTCCTGGTCCACAGAAAAAGTTATATTTTTGTGAAGAGTTATGTTTTTTGAAACAAGTTTCTTAAAGATAGCTACAAGAAAAAGTGAAATAGTTGGCTAAGTGAATTACCAGTGGAATCTACTTATAATTGGATATTTTATCTTTTGCCTTCATTTCCTCTCCCTGCCAGTATCCCACACTCCTAGATAATTTAGAATTGTTGATACAGATGAATATCTGCGTGTCTTAGTATGTCCCCTCTTTTTTGATGTCTCTAGTCTTCCCTATAAATCAACCCTATTAAACTCTGGAATCTTTTAAGAAAGGGACTATGCCTAATCATCTTTATTTTCTCAATGACAACGAACATGCCTCCGCACTTAGTAGATGATCCCTAAGGGTTTGTTCACTTAGTTAAGATAATTCATCATTTTAAACTTTTTTTGTATTGTAGATACTTTCTCCAAGAGGGTTTCAACAACTAACTTCCCTCTTTGCCACCTAAGGTCTGAACAACATGAAAGACAAGTACACCATTATTATAATCAAGGACTAGATGGAAGATGACCTTTAATATGAAATCCTAGAAATCTCACAACTAAATCCCAGAATTAGGCAGAATTGTTCATGCTAGGCACAGGCAAGATTAGGCACAAGCTGACTTCACACTCCAGCTCCCAAATCTAGGGGACAGAAATACTAGATTAAGAGAGAGAAAGAGAGAAACCAAAGGTGCAGCTGAGCCACACAAGCCCAGCTATTGCTCCCAATACTACTAGCCAAACAATCCTCTTCACCTCTCCAAAGATGAAATAAAGAGTGAATTGGAGAAATACTTGTAGTTATAGAGCTCCCTTACAGAAAAGAAACTCATCAGGAATGGAGAAGTGTTCCCAAATGATATTATATGGTTTTCATCAGGACATCAAAATTGTGAGTTAGCTTGGAAGTTAAGTGAAAGATTGTGGGATCTACTTTATTTGCTAATTTTGAGAGAAGAGTTCCCCAAAGGGGGGGAAAAAAGGTTATACACAGAAAAATAGCAGCATTTAATAGAAAGGACAGCTACCAACTATAAAACAGCAGGAAGGCCATTTCCCAGTCTGCATTCAAGGACACACACACACACCCCTGGACCAAAATTGGCTGTGTGTAGGAGGTGGAGAGAAATCAAAATGATGAAGTCCTCATCACTGCCTCCTCTGGGGGACTATAGGAGTTCCCTGGAAAAGTTGCCAAAACAACTGAGTGAGTCTAGCTGGCTTGCGTCAGTTTGGCAGAACTGTGAAAGCTCAGCCAGAGGTTTCACAACAATCCCTAAAATCAGGGCACCAAATCTGTGGCAACAGAAAAATTGGGGAGCTGACATTAGCTTTATATGGTTATTTGAAGTGCATCATTAGAGAAAGACAAGTTTTAAAGATAACATACTGTTATTCATGGATTCTAAGTCAGCAGTTCAGTATCATAATTTGAAATTTATATAGGGTTGTTTCAGTAGCTGCTTCACAACTGTAAAGTTTTACTTTAAAGCAGTAAAATTTAAATAAAGAATCTATCAGAAGCTACGTTATAATAACTAGTATTTATTTATTGTGACTACTAACCCAACATTGAATCTTTAATGTATTATTTTGAGAATTTGAATGAACTTAGAAAATAAAAACAGACCACAAAGAAGGAAAGAAGCAAGGGAAGGGAAGGGAAGAGAGAATGAAGGAAGAAAGGGAGAAGAAGGAAACAATGGGAAGAGAGTCAAAGAACAGAGACTCTGGTACTGGTTGCCTCATCAACCACCAGTGTAACCCTGGCAGATACCCATTTCTGTAGATAACACGGTAAGGAATTAAAGCAGAAGGGCTCTCAGAAATAAGTTACTGACATATTATCATCTTATAGAAGATGCCCTGAGATCTCAGAGGAAAGAAAGTATGTTCTCATGACATGCATTAAATCAACGCAGAGCTAAGATCAAATCCACATATCCTCACTCCTGGTTTAGTTCTTTTCTTCTAAACATCTCTGTGGTTCCTTTGAGCTCTAAAATTCTGTGATTATAGTCACTTCCTTTTTGATACTTTTCATCCCTAAAATATGGTTAAAGTATATCTTCTTACTCCTCCTTACCACTCCACTTTACAGATGTGAAAGCAGAAGCTCTGAGGGTAGGAATTATTTACTACATACTAAGAAGTACAGTTTCGTTCTGAGAAAGAAGATATACAATTCATAATGCTCTCTGCTCAGCACATGTCCCCAAGAGAGCTAAAATTCCTCTTAGAATAATTTACAGAGCAAGCTCACCTTGAACTGAAATCTGTATGCATTTACCCACCCTCCTATCTGTACGCTTCTTCTCAACATAGACCAAAAAGATAATCAGGAGACCATCTCTCAAAGGTGCCAGCAAGATTCTCTTTTAAAGAGAAAAGGAAAGGCTCTAAGAAAGTTTTACAAATGTTCAGGTTCCCAATGTCTGATCTCATTCCTGACAAATAAATATTAGCAAGTGCCTAGAATATCCTTCAGCACAATTCCAGAGAGTCCCTTAAACTTACTATCTTTATTTTATAATATCTGTATTTTATAATTCCTTTTCAAAGCTAGGACAATTCCAGTGTGGGTTTATCCTTATTGTAAAGAACTTCCAAATTGAACCACTACATTCCTGCATTGACATTGGAAACTAAGCCCCATGCTTCCACCTCCAGGAGTGTTTATGACAACTAGCCATTCTCTGCACTGGAGGGAAGCAGAGTTCTCCCTGAGTTAATTGAACCTTATATACCCCTACTAGTTCATTGGTTCTAATGAACCTATATCTGTACTTAAAAGGGTCTTTTTCAGTAACAATGGCTAAGTACCATAAACATCATTTTCTTCTGGTTCTTGAGTATAACACCTGAGACCGGGGTTAGGAAGTATCTGCGCACCAACATGGGCTATTTCACATTTCCAATATCCTTATTTTTTTTTCTAATGCACAGTAATGTCCCCTTCACTCTCTACCTGTGCGGGATTGCCCTGCGTCTTCTAATCTTAGATACAGACTCCAAGGTTATCCTCTGGCATGCAGCTTCTTAAACGCAAGCTGAATTATCTAGTGTGCCTTCCCGCATCCCCTGTGGGGTCAGGGTTCCCCTTTCCCCTCTCAGTTCAGTTCTCCTTGTCATCTTTGTAACACTTAGCAAAAGATAACAGATTAAGCCAAGTGCAGAGATAATGAAATATAAATTAGTAGGTTTTCTAGCCTTTATCCACAGCCCTGTCAGAGTGTATTATCTGATAGATAGAGTTCAGAGCAAGTCAGTTAAATTTTCCCTTATCAGAAACTGAGTGTGAAGTGTGGTAATGTTGCTAAGTGCAGAACAAAAATCTTTCTCTTTTGCATCCCATGACTGCTCCAGGCAACATTCTTGGAAACCTCTGACTAGGAAGGAAGAGAAGACCCTGAGATATATACAGTGTGACAAGCCAGGAGGCTATGCTTCTCCAGTAACCGTCCTATGAACGGCAGTCGCCTGTGGCTGTGACATTACCACACTTTGCTCAGCTTCAGAAAGGGAAATTTAACTGACGACTGCTATGAACTGAAGCCACAGCCTAAACCAGATAATACACCCTGACAACACTGTCAGGCAAAAAAGGCTGTGTTCCCATTGATTTCAGCGCATTAGAGACATATTACCCTGAGCAGTGTGTGTTCCAGGGTATATTGTGAACACTGTGGGAATATCAAAGAAAATGCACACTGATTTAGGCAGAAGCAGGCCTAAAAGAGAAGGATCTCCGATTGGCCTGCCAGGAACATGCAGCATTTGGCAAAGTGGAGAAGGCAATACTATTGACAGTAATTAAAACTTGGTTCTCCATCTGTATCAACTGTTACCTGCTGGGTTTATTTGAGAGAGGAAACTAGTTCAAATATAACAAGAACAAAACTGAACCTTTCCTTCTCTTTTCTTACAGAAAGATAGCAGAAGACAGGATGTGTGAAAATTATTTGAATTAACCCAATGTTGACTAAGTTTTATACCTCATTCAATTTGGAGATATAAAACCCTCTAGAACTTTCTCTTCTTTAACTATCATGTATGAGCACCTTTTACAAAACAATGTTGCCACACGTCCAGTCAAATAAATCAACATTCCTATTATAGTCAACTAATCTGGCAAAATCTGAACTTCACTGTGTAATGTGAAGGCAAAAGGAATTGAAGAGGAGAATTTTCTAATTTATATATTTTAAAATTTTAGAAATATCTCATAATTTTTAATTTGGTATTTTTAATAGTTTGTGTGTGTCCTGTTTGAATCAGAAGGTCATATAAGGAAGAACTGCTCTAGAAAGAATATGTCTTTACTTCTCATAAACTCAAAAACTAAATTCTAAGATCATCTTGAGAGACACCTGAGTGGCTCAGCAGTTGAGCATCTGCCTTCAACTCAGGGTGTGATCCCAGGGTCCAGGATTAAGTCCTGCATTGGGTTCTCTGTGAGGAGCCTGCTTCTCCTTCTGCCTATGTCTCTGCCTCTCTCTTTCTCTCTCTGTGTCTGTCTCTCATGAATAAATAAATCTTGAAAAAAATAAAATTAAAAAAAATTATCTTGAAACTCAAGCTCAAAAAACTATTTTATTAACATTTCCACTAAGTGTTAAATAATCTCATATTCAGACTCCCTAGCTATTCTTTAATTACATCTTTTTATTTTAAAATCTTCTGAAGTATTGCTCTCAGGATCAGTTATCTCTATCATAACTCTGATCCTAGCACTTTCTACTTCTGAAACCTTTCATTCCTCTGTAGACAATGTTTTGGACTTCTGTGACTCATTTTTTTTTTTTTTAACTGTAACCTACTGACGTGGGTAGGTAATCAACATCCTTAATTAGTCTTAGTACTATTCAACAATGGATACTTTCATTCAAATGATCTATATGATAAATTAAAGATTCACTGTTATCATTGGTTACATGGAGCACCTGGGTGGCTCAATTGGTTAAGCATCTAATTCTTGACTTTGGCTCAGTTCATGATCTCAGGGTAGTGAGATCCAGCCCACACAGGGCTCAGCACTGAGCATGGAACTGTCTCCTGTTTAAAATTCTGTCTCTCTACCCCTCCCTACTCTCCTTCCCACTTGCTCACTCTCTCTCTTAAAAACACATATATATATAAAACTATATATAAATATATATTAAAAAAACAATTTTATATAAAACTATATATAAATATATAAAAACTATATATATAGTTTTATATATGCTTTATATATAGTTATATTTATATATTTACATTTATGTATAATATGATTCTATGTAAATATATACAGTTATATGTATATTTATATATAAATATATAATATAGTTATATTTATATATAGATATATAAAATGTGTGAATATCTAGGGAAAAAAACACCAAAAAAACCTGCTCACACCTTTCTAAAACAAGGGTTAACTCTTAATCAGGAGGGTGATTTGTTATTCAAAAACCTCAGTTTTGATGCCATAATTTTTTAATTAATTTTTTTAATTTAATTCTTTAATTAGAATAATAGGCTAGTAGTTTGGGAAGAGAGAGGAAGTAGTGAAAAGACAAATTCAAATGTACTTAAGTCAATTCAAATCAGGTTCCTCCACCATCAAAGAATGATGTCAATATAGGAAAACAAGATGACCATCCTCTCCTCCGTGTCTTCTTTTCAATATTTTAATTAACAATATATTTGAACTTATCTTGATACCTTTTATACTATGTTTTTCTGCTGCTTTCCTCCCTCCACTTTCTTTTTATAGTTAGATTGACAGATTTTTCTTTCTTTATAAGTTATAATTTTCCTCCTTTATAAGTTATGAGTTACCATTCCATTTTGAACAAATTCATTAAAGTATTATCAACATCAAGAGCCTGTAAACTTGCTCTTCTGCATACCCAAGTATGTCAATAGCTGCCCAAATCTGGCTCAAACACCTTCCAGATATAGATTTTGGGTTTTATTTTCTGGTTTAACTTTTAATTTGGGGATTAATGTGTTGGCACAGGGAAAGGCATACTCTGTGTATGTATGTGGGTATATAGTTATTTTGGGTTAGTAAAATATATCCTCATTAATCTTTGTAGAAAAAAATTTGCAAATGATGAACTTCTTAACTTCTCCAATAACCAAAAATGTCTTTTTTTTTTTTTTTTACTTTCAAAGTTGAACGCAATTTTAACTGGGTATAGAATTCTAGGTTTAAAATATTTTCCCTGCAGAATTTTCAAAATATTGTGCAATTTACTTCTAGTATCTCAAGTGTCCATTAATAAATCAGTTGTTAAACTCATTCTTATTTCTTGTTCCTTTGTGGATGACCTTTTTCTTCTCTAAGGGAGCCGTTGTAATTATTCTTCCAAATTTTTAGAATTGAGTGAAAGAGTTTCCTGTTACGAATTATGCTTAATGCATTGGGTTAAATGTTAAGTATCTCTTTGGAAATAATTTATAAATTCAGTAAGTATTTATAGGTACATATTGTTTGTCTCACACTATCGAACAAGATAAATATAGCTCCACACTGGTTATGCTCATAATTTCCTAGGAAAATTACAGACATTAAATTACTGACAGTAAATTTGCAAGCCTATATATAATTACACTTTTGATAAGAGCTACAAAGGAAAGTAATGATGAGTGTAAAATGGTATAGGCAGGAAAGGGTGGGGATCAGGGTCAAGTCAAGTCAGAGAAACCTTCCTCAAAGAAATAGTATGTAATGCTGCAACTAAAATGTGAGCAGTCAGGTAGGTAGTTAAGTGTACAAAAAGGAAAAACTGAGACCTATATCATTTAACCTTGCAATAGTAATGAAATGACGTAAGTTTTTAAAGATTTATTTATTTATTTGAGAGAGAGAGAGGGGCACGAATTGGGGGAAGGGGCAGAAGGAGAGAATCTCATGTAGACTCATGCTGAACATGAAGCCTGATGTGGGCTCTATCCCACCACCCTAAGATCATGACCTAAGCCGAAATCAAGACACTTACCAACTAAGCCACCCAGGTGTCCCTTGAAATGATATAATTAAATGAGAAACTAGACAAAATCATAATCCTTAAGTAAAAATCACCATTTTTTCAAGTTATTATTTAAAATACCCTTTATATGCTAAAATTCCACAAATAGTTTTATACTAAGGTCTCTTCTATAGGATGACACCAGCAAGTTGAAAAATAGATGATCTGGTGCTATGAACCAACATGACTGCTAAATCATAACACAGCACAGGGGGCAACTGGGTGGCTCAGTCATTTAGGTGTCCAACTCTTGACTTTAGCTCAGGTCATGATCTCAGGGTTGTGAGATCGAGCTCCACAATGGCTTCCACACTTAGTATGGAGCCTGCTTAGGATTCTGTCTCTCTGTTTCCCTCTGTCCTTCCCCCCACTCCACCCCTTTTCTTTATCACTCTAAAAAAATAAATAAATACATAAAAATAACACAGCAGAGTGGATTTGATGGTTTGTGCCCTATGACACAACTACTCAAGCCACAAAGGACCTATTGCTGAACACCTTATGTGACAGCCTCAGGGAGATAACAGTATCAACGTTCATTTCCTACTTGTTAGACTTGTTAGACTGGCAAATTTAAGGCATGACTCACTTCTCAATACAAAAATACTTTTTGAAAAAAAGATTAATGAAGAAAGAGCAAGAGCAAGACCTTAGCTACTCTACAGCCTAAAGTTGGGGAATTTGAACCATAATTTTGCTAGAATTTATTTGATTCTACAAATCAAAAACTTGGATCTGGGGAGTTAGAATCCATTCTATCATAAAGTTTACTAATGTTTTCTTTTTTCTGTACTGTGAAGGCACACTCTTAGAGATAGAATCACACAGTGTTGGAAAACTAGGACAGTGGGTAATATAATGAGGGGACTTTTTGGGAGTGTGATTCCAGAATCTCCTGAGCAAATCGATACACTAATCAAATGTCACAGTTTAAATAAGATGCAGTGGCAACAGCATGAGGTCAGAGAGTCAATTATTTCCTTTATGCCATCCCCAGACTTTCTCTGTATAGTATATTCATAGTATAGTATGGGGACCTGCTCCTTAACTAGATATAACCAGAGGAGTCAAGAATCAAAAATCAATTTTGTCACCAGCGAAGTGATGACAAAAACCCTGTAACTATGATAGAATTAATCTGGTATTATTGTTATTCAGCCTATACCAGCAATTCTTAAAGTTTCTAGAATGTCACATAATTTTTAAATATTAAATAATCATAATAATTGGTGCCCCGTTGAAAAACAATTTTCTCTTCTCCTTTTAATAAGGTTGAAAAGTGGTAGGAGCAATCCCTTCAATTTGTTCCATCTGTTATATTCATGTGACTGTGTTTTTTTCATTCCTTTTTTTTCCACAGATCAACAAGATAAATCTAACTGCCTTGCTGCAAAAAAGGATGAAAGGGGCTCCACTGTGAACTGAAGTTTGAGTTGAGATGCCTTATACTGGCTGGTGTTCTGAAATTAGCATGAAACAGCACCAGAGGAAACAGAGGGATTCTTCAGTGTTGTACAAAGGACCCTGTGAACTTTCCAAATGCCTGAGATCTCATTACTGACAACATTTTTTTGCCCTCCAAGTTTTCACGTGGTGACCTTATGGCTTCCATAGGAGCGCAGATGCAGATTTCCTCTCCAGTGAAATGGCACGAACAGAGTGAAAAACACAGTCTTTAAGAAGACAAGCTGTGCGCCACCGACATAATTAGGAAAGCTGCTTGGGAGGCAAGCAGTGGACATCTAATGAGCTAGAGAGGATAAGGTGGGAAATGAGAGTGTGGCTATGTAGTGGAGGCACTGTTTGAGTTTTCCTTTAGGTGGGCTGAAAAACAAAATATTAAGCCTGCTGAAGCCCTTCCAGAGTTTGGGGATTCAAAGCTCTAAGGATACTCATGCCACTGTATAAAGAGAAGAGAGACAAGAGAGTGTTCTGCCTTTAGTGACTGTGGCTGATGACTACTCTTTGACCCAAATCCACTTTGAAAGGCAACATCAATGCCAGCAGGAAAAAGTCACAGAAAATGTTTTTAATGATTTCAATCTAGAAACAGGATTTTAAGTAGGCCATGTGACATATTCTGACAGAAGTGCAAGGAAGATTTTAAGTACAAGTAATCTGACTTTAAGGGTAACCACTACAAAACAAAGGACTCTTTGTCATTGTATTTTAGAGCCCCTTTAAAAATGCATGAACCCTGAGTAGCTGTGTGACTTTAGACAAGTTGCCAAACTTCTCTGACCCTCCAGTATCCTTTTTTTTGACCCTCCAGTTTCTGATCTACATAAAGACAAAAATAGTAGTCTTTATTTCAAAGATAAATTCTGTGAGAATTAACTAAAATAGTCCATAAAAACACTGAAGAGCACTATCCCATAAAAATGAGTGTTAGCTATTTTTGTCATTGTTATCAGAAATGATGAGGATCTAAACACAGTGGGAGCAGCAATAGAGGGAAACATGATGACATTTGAGAAATATCTAGATAGTAAAATCAGGAAATCTGGAGATTCATTGACTATGTGTGTAACAGAAAAGAAGTTATCAAGGATAATTCCCAGAATTTAATATGGACAGTTGTGTGGATGAAAGGTAATCATTTGAAATGGAGAGGACCAATGTTGAATGGAGAGGATGATGAAGAAGACTAGTTAGGAAATCATGAAGTTCTCATTGATTATTCCAGGACAGGACAACAAAGTGTTTGGTCTTAGAAGACAAAGAGCTCTTAAAGGAGACTAAAATAAATTGGTACCAGAAGCATGTGGAAAACCCAGTGTGTTTAGTGAAATGGAAACAAAGGATTAGAAAGGGTCAAAGAGACAATGATTTAACCAAAGAAAGGAAGAAAAATAGTGCAGAGAGAGAACAGTACACATAGAAGCCTAAAGGGCAGAAAAGGGTTTAGTGACTAAAAACAGGGCAAAACAGAGGAAATAATATAAAAAGGACTAAAAATGAAGTCAAGAAGCCTGTAATATTTTGGATTTTACTTGAAGGCAATAGGAGACCATTGAATAACCTCATGCAGGGGCATGCTCTAATCAAATTTTATCATTAGGAAGACAATTAAAAAGGAAAAAAAAAAGCTATGGATAATAGGTCAGAGAGGAACAAGCCTGGAGTCAGAATGACCATTTGGGAAGCAATTACAAGAATGGAGTGGGGAACAGGGGGATATAGATAGGATGAGATTGTGATTCTAGGGTAGTTAAGGGAATAGACTCAAGACATTTGGAAAGTTAATAATACAAAGAAGGTAAGGATGAAAACCTGATTTAAGACCATACATCTAGGTAGATAATAATGAGCAGAGAGAAAGAAATAGATTTGTTGGGAAGATAAATAGCCCCATTTTAGGTTTACTATGATTTTTCATTTTCTTTAGACATTGGATAGGAGATGTTGGGAGATGCCTCCACAGATATTTGTCTCAGGAGAGAAAACTATATTGGAAATACAGATCTGAGAGCCATTAGCCCATGAATTATACTTGGTTTGCAGGAGAAAGTGAAAGGGCAAAAGAAAGTGGCCCAGGAAAGAACTTGAAGAGCAAGCATTAATATAAGAGCACAAGAGGAGGCACCTGAAAGTAGACTATGAAAGAATGACCATCGATACAGGAGCAACTCGAATAGATCATTTCACCATAACATTGAAAAAGGAACATCTCTGGAAGAAAGTGACTGGGTTATTAGCGGGAGAAAATAATTCAAAGAAGTCAAGCAAGGTGAGTACTCAGGAATATCTGTGGAACCTAAACACAAAATCATCAGAACCCTTGGGAAGAGAGAACTAATGAAGGTGAGGAAGGATTGTAACTTGGCCTGTGGTAATATTACATCTTCCATTCAAAATGTGGGTGATGAGGCTGGCAACAATTTTAGAGAGTGATCTCTCTTCAATAAGACCTCCTAACCGGGGGATCCCTGGGTGGCGCAGCAGTTTGGCGCCTGCCTTTGGCCCAGGGCGCGATCCTGGAGACCCGGGATCGAATCCCACATCAGGCTCCCGGTGTATGGAGCCTGCTTCTCTCTCTGCCTATGTCTCTGCCTCTCTCTCTCTCTCTCTCTCTCTCTCTGTGTGCCTATCATAAATAAATAAAAAAAATTAAAAAAAAAAAGACCTCCTAACCTAGAATGGGTCTTAAAAGATGAGGAAGTAAGTGATCTAAAGAAACAGGAATATAAAGTGAAAAGATATCAAGGAAATGAAGTAGAATGAGAAAGTCACTTCACAAAGATTCTGAGAGGTACATTCTTATGTTTTTGTATTGTGATTTCTGTGGATACTGTTCCTTGAACATGAATGTACCTTTCCTCATACTTTTAGCCATCAGTTTGTTTCTACTTGAATGATCTTCTTATTTCTCATAGCTTCTCTTAGCCTTATTCCAACTGAAATAGCTGTCCTTTCAAATAACAATAATAGTAGCTAACATTTATATGCTTATTATATGTCAGCAAGGCTCTATGTGCTTTATAGGTATTAACTCATAGCCAGTTAAGGTAGATACTAGAATAAATGTGAAAACGGTGGTATAAAGAATTTAAGAATTTAAGCCTATCAAGTGGAGGATCTGGAATCAAACACAGGGTCTCTGGCTCTAGACTGTGTTCACAACCATTACAGTTAGTGCCTGCTCTACAGAAATCATCATAAAGATAAATATATTTATCAGCAATTCTACTTGACATTTTTTATTAGTTATTGAAACTGACACATTAACAAGTGCTTGACCGTTCTACCCTAACTCTGGCTCATCTGATTGATTTATGAGCCTGTATTGTAGATTAGCTCAGACCCGAACAAACCAGGAAGAATGTTTGTGACTGTGCAGAAGGGAGCAAGATGAATGACAGTAACCTCTGCAATAACACACACCAAGATCTCCTCCCCATTCATCATGCTTACATTGCCAGTTTTTGCATACGTCCCATGAAGAGACATGATTCTTGAATGTGCGCGCTTATACAGGAAGACACCCTCCTTTTCCCTATATCCATTCAGCATATTCCATTCTACCTATATATCCCATAACATCCTTATCCTTAAATACACCCAACCTCAACTCTTCAGAGAGATGGATTCATGGCCTGCCCTCTAGTCTCTTGTTTGGCTGTCTCAAGTAAAATCTTTCCTTACTACTTACCTGATGTCTCAGTGATTGCCATTACTGTGCATTGGGCATACAAACTTGAATTCAGTTATGTTATTTTCATTCTGTATATGATACAACAGATATTTTTTCTCTTCAACTAAATTGTGAGCTCCTTAAAGGAAAAAAAAAAAAAAAACGTAGTGAGCATTTGTTGGGTTTTGATTATCCGGCATCCAATCATTTTCTTCTGGTAGAAGGATCCAAAGTTTCTTTAAGGAAAATATCTCATTCACTCTCCACACATTTCCACTTCTTCACTACATGACCCAATGTATATCGGTGAGTACACCAAATCTCTTGAAACACTCATTTAGGAGTAGATGCCAAGTTAGTCCAGAGTGAATCCTAGAATGTGTGGGAAAAACTTCCACAGAGATATTGCCTTACCTACTGGACTTAACCTTGACCTGCAACCACAGCCACTACCACCATGAGTCTCTTCAACAACCCCAAGAGCGAGAGGACCCCAGAGGAGCTGCAGAAGTGGGAAGAGGAAGAATTAAACATGGGTCATTTTTCCGTGCTCACGCAGTTAGTCAAGAACAACACCCAGGTGCTCATCAACTGTCACAACAACTAAAAGCTCCTGGGCTGCGTCAAGGCCTTCAACAGGCACTGCAACATGGTTTTACAGAATGTGAAAGAGATGTGGACCAACGTCCCCAAGAGTGGCTAGGGCAAGAAGTCCAAGCCAGATAACAAGGACTACTACATCTTCAAGATGTTCCTGCACAGGGACTCGGTCATCATGGTCCTACAGAACCCACTCATCACTGGCTAGTAGCGGCCTCCTTCCTGCAGAATTTGCTCCCTCCTCTTGCGAAGACCTGTCCTTTGTATTGGGAATAATAAAGTCCTGGGTGTTTTTCTAGTGGGAAAAAAAAAAGTGATATGAGCCTTGAAGCCTTGAAGCTCTCACAGGAACTACATGGAGCTTCAGAACAAAACAAAAAAGGATAATCTGAGAGAAATATGGGGGAAGAAAAATAATTTTTCCTCTACCTTTGTAACTTCTTAACTGATAGCCCCCTATAATAAAAGGAGAAAAACAGAGGATTCATAACATATATACCTCCTTTATACATGGGAAAGACCCAAGGAACCTGAGTTACTCCCCAACATGGCCTAAGCTGTCACCTTAAACACCATCTCCAGCTAAAGACAAAGACGGTATTTGGGGGGTGGGTAACCATTTATGGAAGCTTTCGAATAAAGCATAGTAAAAGAAGGTAAGGTTGTTACGCAGATTTAAGTCTCTGCCTACTCCATTGATAAAAGGTTCTAGAGATTGTGAGTCATCCTTCTCTTGGTTCAGAAAGGAACACTTACAAATGAAGATCTTCCTTATAAATGTAAATGTCTCTTACAAAAGGGTAACTTTTGCTGCTTTTTCACTGCTTTTCCTATGTGTGCTGTTTCTTATATATAACCAGCTCAATGTCAACTACACCTCAATTTAAAAAATAATGAAAAATCAGAATAACGACCAGCTCAAGATGATCCTTATAACAAAGAGATACATTTGGGGGTGGCAAATTGTGCTCCCCTTCAGAAGCAAGAAGTATAAGGAAGGAGGAAAAAATGGAAAAGAATAAAGGAATGGAGAAGATAAAGAGAGAGAACAAGAAAAAGGAAAGGAAAATAAGAATTGGAAAGGGGAAGAAAATTATTTTGCACATCTACAAAAATTCCTCTCTGCAAGCTAGTCACTTTCACATGAATTATCCTATTTAATATTTATAAAAATCTTGTGAGGCTATAAACAAATATAATGGCTAGGGCTCAACCCAGCCCTAACTACTTTTTTTTTTCTTTATTCATCACTTTATGCAGTTTCTTAAAAGGAATAAAATTAGTATAATGTGTTAAGCCTATTTTAAATATTCCGTGTACAAAATAAATGTAGTTGATATTAATGATAATGTACTGATATACTTGTAAACATAGTGTCATAAAATTTTCTTCTGAAAATAAAATGTCTAGTTTAATATATTAGAAATATAGTAACTAAGGTGAGCTCTAAGAAGAAACTAAAATTTTTAAAGTGGCATCTTTAAGTCCTAATAATTGTCATTTAGATTATCCTTCAAAATCTAGGGATTGGATTTTTTTATACTAGACAAATAGCAATAAATACTAATTAAATTTATTTCACCAATTGTTTTGCTTCAGGGTAGTGAAAATCGGGAGACTATGAATAAAGTAGAATACAGTAAAGGAATCAACAAAAAACAGTTCTTAAATTACATCATTATAGGTTGATATAAAATAAAAAGTTATTTTATAGAGCTCAAGCCCAACAAATTCATGTTCCCATTTATTATCACATTTATATTACCAGGAGGCTGGTCAAGGGTACACATTATACTTTCCATTCTGATAAAATTTATAGAAAATCTTTCTGATTCAGCACTTTTACAGATGGCCCATTGAAAGATGCCTTCACTTTCTGAGAACCCTGTATTTCAAAAGCATGTCTAATGTAGATTCTCTGAGAGTATGTGTAAGGGTCAAGTCTTAGGATCTTCCTGGATATGTGATTTGGCAAATAGAGAAGTGAATGTGGCAAATAAAAGAGCAAATCCAGTTCAGTCTCGGCTATATTCCCCTAAATTCCATATTCATAGGTTTTAAAAAATAAGGTTAAATAGTTAGATATGTAATGTTATAAATTATCAATATTTCATTTGTCAGAAAAAAACTCATTCATATTAGTCTTCAATCTTCCTATATTGATAAAAATGATTATAGTGGTCATCTCTTGATTTTGTCTCTTCAGGACACCTCCCCTACTTTGTCTGGTGTTAGAGAACTTTTTGTCTGAGGATAGCCCACTCTACATGGCTCAGACAAGCCTGATTCTTCTCCTACTCCAGGTGTAGGGATGACTCTGTTCTGACCCATCACAGTAACCCACTCAGCCAAATACAGTGAGGCAAACTAAGTCCAACAAAATCTTCTTTATGCGTTTTGCCAAAGATAATGGCCAAATCATGAAAATGCAACTTAAATTGTGGGCTCATGCAGCATTGTTCTGTAATCATTTATATAATTGACGTCTAACTCCTGCCTCTCACTCATCCCTAGTTTGCTGCCAAAATGGGAAAAACAAATGCTCCCTACTTCTGTGGTGATTTGCTTGCTCCTTCTTGAGATAATTAGCAAGGAGGCACTGAAGTGTTTTTTTTTTTTCTTTTCCTTCAAATTAAACATGAGAAGCATCAAGAGATATTTCAAAACTCTCAGGTTACATCTCATCTTACTTTAGATTATAATAAAGTCTATAGAATTAACTGTGCCCCATATAAAAAAAATTCAAACAGGGGCATGTGGGTGGCTCAAATGGTTAAGCATCTGACTTTGGCTCAGGTCAAGACCTCAGAGTCTTGGGATTGAGCCTGCTTAGGGCTCAGTGGGGAGTCAGCTTCTTAACATGTTAAAATTAATGTGACTATGAAATATCCATGGATATTTCCGCAAGTGGAAATAGTAGCAAGTTGCCGGATATATGTACCTAGATCTTCAAGAGCAGGTCAGGACTCATGGTACTAAGTTAAAAATTTATATACATAAAAGCAAAATAAGATACATCACACCCACTGGGATGACAAATATAAAAAAAGACAGACAGAAAAAAACTCTGCATTGGCAAAGCTGTAGACAAACTGGATCTCTTCTAAACTGCTGGTAAAGTGGAGCAGCCACTCTGGAAAACGGTTTGGAGGTTTCCTCAGAAGCAAAACAAAAACTTACCATTCCACAGTTAGAAAGCATTCCAAGAAAAATGAAAACATATGCCCACACAAAGAATTGAACGCTCATAGCTGCATTATTCACAATAGGCCAAAATTGAAAAAATTCCAATGTCCATTGACTGTTTAGTGGATAAACAAAATATGAGGTACCTATATAATGAAATACTACTCAATAAGAAAAAGGAACAAAATATCCATACATAAGTTCATCTAAGTGAATGAAGGCTAACACAAAAGACTACCTGATTGCCTAATTCCGTTTATATAAAATGTCTAAAAAAGGTAAGTTCATAGAAATAAAAAGCAGATCAATTTTTGCCTTGACTGTGGGTGGAAGCAAGAATTAACTTCAGATGAGCAAGAGAGCACTTTTTGGGGTGATGGAGGAAATGTTCTAAAACTGGACTGTGGCAATGGCTGCACAGTTCTATCAATTTTCTAAAAAAAAATCACTGAATTGTACACTTGCAATGAAAGAATCTTAGGATATATAAATTATATTTCAAAAAAATTGTAAAAGATCATATTCTTGAAAATGGTGATTGAAGTCCCAGAAGTTGTTGCAATCTCAAGAGTAGAGGTGAGAGTTCAGAACCAAGAGCTACATTTATAGGGATTTTCATTTGAAAAATAGGAAGAAGATGAGCTACTGATGAAAACAAAAAGTAGACTGGGAAGTTAAGGGGAAAAAAAGAACCACAGAGTTAAAAAAAATCTATGGGAAAAGTTATTTTAAGAGGACAGTTCTGTCCAAAAATATTAAATACTACAGAGAGATCAAGTAGCATGGGAACTCAGGAAAACACATTGGTTCTGGCAGTTAAAATCTAATTGGTGAAGTTCAATTCAAGAAGCCAGAAAAATAAAGATAAAAGCAAAAAAAAATTAATTAGGAAAAGAAAAATGTAGAGTAATAAATAAATTCAAGAACTGTTTCTTAGAAAAGACCAACAACAGATTGTTTTTAAAAACCCAAGTTCAAAAGATAAAAGAAAGAAAAAAAATATAGAACAGACCTAGAGAAATAATATAAAATTCTGTAATTGTCCTAATAAAATATAAAACTATTATGCTAAATGAAATTTAAAATACCAAAATCACAATTAATTTTCCAGAAAAAAATACAAATTTTCAAAGCTAACTCAAAATGTGATTTTAATGGGATGCCTGGGTGGCTCAGTCAGTTAAGCATCTGCCTTCGACTCAGGTCATGATCCTAGGGTCCTGGGATTGAGCCCTGCATCAAGCTCCCTGCTCCACAGGGAGTCTATTTCTCCCACTGTCCCTCCTCCCCTCTCCCTCCTCCTCTTCCCCTCCTCCCTCCTCTTTCCTTTCCCCTCCCTTCTTTCTGCTCTTGCACACATGCTCTCTCTCTCTCTCTCAAATAAATAAATCAAATCTTCTTTAAAAATGTGATTTCAAAATCATGAATACACAATTATGTAAAACAAGAAAGCCATTTTTTAGTTGCCTCCAGAAACTCAATGAGCCAAGACCATTTCTCCAGAATATTCTACTAATTCCAGCTCCCAGATATTGTGTGACCTTGAGGCATTAATTTAACTCCTCCAAGCATCAGCTGATATAACTTAGTAATGAATTACTGATGCAAATTAAAGTTCATCTCAAGCCATCTTCAAGAAGAGACGTGTATTGAATTTTGCTATTGGCTGGCTTCATTTTGGGAGAGATGAAGATTAACAATAAACTAGGCTTTGTTTTTTATAGAATTTACTCTATTAAAAAATATGCTTTCTGGAAATTACAGTTCCAGTATTTACTAGTTGTGTATATGCAAGTTACTTAAACTTCTTTGAGTTACAGTTTGTTTGTACCTCAAAAGCAAAATAAGGATAATAATACCTTCCTTAAGGCATTGCCATTAAGGAAAAAAAGGACATTATTGTTAGACACATTGGTGATACACATATACACATCTGTTGTAAAATGCCTCACTTATGGTAGGCATTTAAGAAATAGTATTAAATCACATTTTGTACCTTTTAAATTTCTCCACATAGTTACTATGCAAATATTGTTAGCTGCATTTGCTTATTTAGAATAAAACAGAAACAAAGTATACTGGGCTTCACACTAGAAAAGTTCCTGAAAGTTTATTTCTTATTTCCAAAATAATTGTTTATAATTCATTTGTCAATTTGTCATGTATGTTAAATAACCTTGTCATTTGAATAAACCTAAGCAACAGTTGAATCCTAATGAGTAAAGAGGCACTCAGGTTGTAGAGAGTAACCTGTGCAAATTACTCTTAAACATTTCAGGGAAGAAGTGTGTGTGTGTGTGTGTGTGTGTGTGTGTGTCTGCGCGTGCATAGGAAGACCAAATGATAAAGCAAATATGGTAAAATGTTTTCATTTGGGGAATCTCAGTAAAGCAATTTAGGAATTCTTTGCAATTTTTCTGCAAGTCTAAAACTATCTTTTAAGAAATTAGCCCCTGTGCATTTTTCAAATGTTAGCCTTCCTTAAAGAATATGTAGTACATGCTTTTTAAGTATAAAATGAGTCAGGCACAGAAATATTTTGAATTTAGGATTAGAAGATCCAACATTGCCTATATTATTGGTTTTATGTGGCCAATGACCAGAGGTTCTCTAAAGTACTGGGGAAATTAACTTCCCACCTTTCTATGTGAGTCCTTGAAGAAATCCTATAGGTCACCTGTCTGTGGGTCAGATACTCTTTGCGTCAAATTCTCTTTGGTGGAATAGAGGTTTCAGAGAATGTGCCAAAGGCAACCTTTCTGTGTGTGTCTTCATATACCAGAGAATGCCCACTTAGACATTTACTCTTGGAATCTTGAATGGGAATTGCAAAACACAGTTGGAGATTAAATCTGATGAGAAAGCCCACTAACTTGATGCTTTTTCTTTTCTTTCCATTTATCTCTTGCTCTCTTTAGCTTATTTGAGTGCAGTCTAAATCCCACCATCCCATTGTATTACTCCTCATACCATTTTCATGGGTTGTAGTGAGCCAGTTTGTTTCTTCCTTTCTTCTTTCCACAAAAGCAAACTAAGTTTGAAAACCAAATCAGAATTAATAAGGATTAGAAGTCAATGTTATCAAATACAGAAGGAAAGAGGGAGGAAGTAGATGAAATTTGACAATATTTATAAATAGGAAGGAGTGGGAAACTAGCAGAGAAATGAAAAAGACAGATAAATTATGTCTGTCTCATCACATCCATTCCTCTTCCATATGTTGTATATCACCTCTAGCAATTTACCACACTCTAGCTTCAAGATAGCGGGAGGCAAAGGATTTCCTGAGAGACCACAGCTCAGCACTGCTTCTCACCTCTTCTTCACAGGCCCATATTCAGAAAAACAAAAACACTCAACAGTAACCAAAAGTTCACATTGGACTGCTTGTTCCTCCTCCAGGCCTGGTTTCTAGGCAGATTTTTTTCTAGCCTATGGAAATGTTTTAGCGTTAATTTGATCATGGTTTCTTTCACACTTCCTTACTCAAGTACTAAAAAAGGGAATTCACAGAAATTCATGGAGTGCCATCAGCGACATTTTCACAAGTGTTAAAGAAATGAATATGATAATAGATTTCAGACTAAGTTCTTCAACTTATTTAGTTCGCTGGGTGTTATAAATTAGTCATAGTCCAAGAGTGTATATCAAACAAAAAATTTGAATTTTTACCATGTAGGTACTAAACTCGAACCATAATTATTGATCCTATATCCATGTAATCCTTTCTAATTTTTCCATATGCAGCTCTATCCTCAACTTCCAGCTCCCAATACCTATTTTACTGCAGCTACTTAAGATGTGTACATGTTCAATTTCATGGCTTATAGTACAAGCTTCACTCACTATAAATAGCAGAATTGTGTTTTCCAGGACATATCAGGCCTATATATTTAGATCAAATTATTTGATTTGATTTGTAGCCTTTTAAAAATATCTGTTCTCTCTGGAGAATAAGTTTGAGGGCAAGCTTGCCATAGAATTAGTAACCACTTATGGTCTTCTGAGCGGCTTAATCTCAAAAGGACATAATGTGCCAAGAACAACTGAAATTATATTTAAAATAAAATGAAATGATTGAATGTAATCAAAGGTTTTCAAAAAACATATATTTTAAAAGATCAAGGAATCCTATCACTACAAGATACATGTGTTTATCAGGTCAGGGTACCATGAAAAAAAAATGCCGCAGATTGGGTAACTTAAATAACAGAAGTTCATTTTCTCATAGTTCTGGAGGCTGGAAGTCCATGATCAGGATGCCAACACAGTTGGGTTCTTGTGAGCACTCTCTTCCTGACTTGCAGATGGCACTTATCATTATGTCCTCTTGTGGTGGGCAGAAAGAAAGAGCAAGCTTTCTGGTATCTCTACTTATAAGGGTACTTATAAGGGTACTATCATGAGAGCCCCACCCTCATGATGTCATCTAAACCTGATTTCCCAAAGGTCACATCTCCAAATATTATCACCCTGGAGGTCAGAGTTTTAACATATGAATTTCCGGGGACACGACTAAGTCCATAGCAATAAACAGAATTAACTGTGTTTTGGCAGTCCCATTACATTGCTGATTCATCCTGAATTCAATGGAGTGTGAAAGCCCCATGTCTTTTTACACTTTGCTGTCACTGAGCCCCTCATCCTTTATTTGGGTAGTGGGCCTAGAGTTATTAGTGTAGACTATTATACTAATCAATATTCAATTTTATTTATTTATTTTTTGCCTCTGATCCATTATTCCAGGATTTTTATACTTTTGGGGTAGGAGGAAATTCCTAGCTTTGTATTATCTTTATGTGTTATAATCTTGCTTTATATATGTCCATCTGAGTCAATAATTAAAATGCCAAATACATAAGGGAAATGTGGAGAATGTTAGGGTCATGGAACTTTCCCTATGTGTTATATAAACCCATCATCCAGGGTTCTGTCATTCAATAAATCCACCTAGTTGTAATCATGTATATTTTATATTTTATCTAATTATAAGAAAATTATCAGATGTTTTTGTAAAATACTTTCAAAATTCCAAGTACACTACATCATTTTTTGGACTCCTCATTCCAGTAACACTGAGAAAAATTTGAAATGAGATAGACTACCATATTTTGCTCTCGGTAAATTATGCTGATTTCTAAGTCAAGCATTCTTCTTTCTAACTTTCAGAATCTTTCCTAATCTAACTCTCATCTGCCTTGGCATGTAGTTTGCCTTGAATTTCTACTAACTTTATGCTTCAGTGATGAGTTCTATGTTGGAAATGTAGCTCATATTTTCTCTTTCTATGTTTAGATTTAAATCATTTCATTTTTTTCCATGACATGATGTTACAGGTAACTTCTGTGTTGTTTAAAACTGAGTTGAACATATAAGAAGCTCTTCAGAAGTGCCCATTAAATGAATAGCATTCCTTAGTGGAGCAGCTATGGGAGTTTGTCATTATGGGAGAAGCAAATGCAAAAGGAATTTTGAGGTAGGTATAGGAATTCAGGAAGCAGCGTAAAATGAGAATGGGGGACATAGCACAGACAAACTGAAGAAAATACAGAAAGAGACAAGAGGAAGATTCAGAAGAGAATAGAAGACAGAAAATGCTGGTTCAGCTACAACTTGGGAATCATTAAAGGTTCCATGGGCATTAGAGGGGTAATGCACAGGCTGCCCCACGATAGGCCACCTTGACATGAGTGTTATTTTGAGTTAAAAGTAATCAGAACCCAGCAGATGCAGGAAAAGCTCTCATCCTGGTCCTCAACTGCTTAAATTTACATTGGAAAGGAGAGTCTGTATCAGGAAGATGGCTGTTAACAGACTCCCCTTTACCTGAGAAACTTAACTGCACAATAGGGCAGCTTTCATTTTTTCAAAACATTTCCCTTCACCTTCTCCTAATAGCCTTCCTCCTCTGTATATTCTTAGACCCTACTCCTCTCCTTAGCTCATATAAGCTTCATGTTACCTCATTGTCTTTAAAATTTAATGTCTCTGAATTCTCCATAGACACACTATTAAATTTTACCTTCTCCTGTTAATCTATCTTATGTCAATTTTATTTTAAGTCCAGCTAGAAGGATCTGGAAGGGCAGAAGAAGCTCTTCCTCTCCCACAGGAGCAATAAAGACCAAGGGTACAAATTAAATTGAGTAAACAACGTCTGTTAAGAGAAAGGCAAAGAAGGGGCAAAATAAGTTTTTAACATTCTAGAAAGCAAACACAAAAGAGCTACAAGATCATTGTTAATTATGTCTGAAGTTGTCTGACGAGGTTATTATTCTGAGCACATTTAAAACAATAGGATGGGGATCCCTGGGTGGCGCAGTGGTTTGGTGCCTGCCTTTGGCCCAGGGCGTGATCCTGGAGACCCGGGATCGAATCCCACGTCGGGCTCCCGGTGCATGGAGCCTGCTTCTCCCTCTGCCTGTGTCTCTGCCTCTCTCTCTCTCTCTGTGTGTGTGACTATCATGAATAAATAAATTAAAAAAAAAAAACAATAGGATGACAGGGTGAGCTTGGAGAGGACCAAAACACCCCAGAAGTTATTAGTTACTCTTTTCTCTCATCCTGCAGAACTATTTGATGCAATCTCACCCATAACTTGACACCCACCCTCTACTTCAGCTATAGTATTTCTATTTGATTATCTTTTTTTTTAAAACTTAGTTATTTCCAATTAAGGTTTTATGAGAAAACTAATTCTGCAAATAGAAATATTTGTACGTCATTGATTTACATCAATACATAACCCAATTACCTTCCATTGAAAAGTAATGTCAGAAACAAAAATGCAGGGTTTTAAAATTTTAAAGTAAAATAATTATGCTCAAAGCATGTATACTACATAGAGGAAACTACAAATCCAAGTGAATAATATTTTTCACTTGTCAAGGCTTCATTTGATGTTACTGTTGTGAGTTCCATAGAATGCACTCATTACATGAAGCATTTTAACCCAACTTGTTGATTTTTTTTTAAGATTTATTTATTTATTTATTTATTTATTTATTTGAGAGAGAGAGTTTGAATGAGGGGGAGGGGAAGATAGAGGGAGAGAAGCAGACTCCCAGCTTAGCAGGGGATCATGACCTGGGCAGAAGGCAGACGCTTCCTCCCTAGCCACTCAGTCACTGCACCAACTTGTTAATTTTTAAGGACATTCTTGGTTTCCTCATTTTTTCTAGTTACCATTGACTTCTTTTTCCTGTGTCAGTCAAAAGTTTAGTTTTGCTTTATCTTGTTCCTCTTCTGCATTACTTCAGATCACATATAGCATTCTCCTAGTTTCTTTCACTTCTCTCAAGTATCTCTAATGAAGACTGTATCTGTAGAGCCCAATTTACTAAAGGTTTTTGGCAACAAAGTATGAAAATTACATAAGAAATATTTTTTAAATCTTCATATTAGTTATCAGATACAATTCTATATTCTACTGGGCATCTCCTACTGAGTAATTTCTCATTGATCATGAACAACTTTGGATGTAACTTTCTACATCCTTTTCTTATCTCTACCAGGTAGCCTCCAAATCACTGTTCTGGTTCATTTCTTGTGAGGAGCAGTTCAGCTCTCTATCCCCCACACCAAATGTTTGGGCTCAGGGTTGCATACTCAAAAATTCATGAACATGATTTGCTAAACAAAGGGCTGTTGACTTTAAATTTCCACATTTAATAGTAAAGCACCCGAGGGCTCTTCAAAATTGGTTTCCAAATTCTTAGGAAGTTTCCCTCCAGCTGTCTCCAGCAAGATCCTACATGTCCTGAGTTTTATTTTATTTTTCCAGAAAATTCAACAACCACAGATACAGGCAAAAAACAAAAAACAAAAAAACAAAAAATAAAACAAAAACAAAACTCAGTATCACAGTTGTTCCCCAATCATCAAAAACCCATTTTACTGACAAATTCTACTAATGGTTCAGCCATATTATCAATCTGATGAGAATACATAAAGCACAGTTTAAAAAAGAAACTCTCCTCCTGCCTTATGGAATTCACTTTTGATCACCTTCCCGATGGTAGGGGCTTGTGGAACCTAGATTAAGAAAAGAAGCAGAAGGAAAGTAAAAGAGTCACTCCACGCCTTGGAAGTTGGAGGAATGCACTAGCTTAATTTGTAGTCACCAAAGGAACACGACTCTCTCCTCTCTCTGTGGACTTTGTTGCCACTTGGATTTATGGTGACAATATTTCCTGGGTCTCTAGATTTATGCCGAAGACTGAAGTTGCACAGACGGCCATTTACATTTCTTTAGAAGACTTGTTAACTCTGTAGCTCTAACAACTGCTTTTGAGCAAAGGGAAATTAGGTAACTTTGAAGATCAAAGCCATGCATTTTGTGTTTCTTCCTTACCATTGCTATACTATGTGTGGCTGACACAGCCTGAAGATACAGCATGATACACCATATGTGTTTAAGGGCGGAGAACAAATCAACCTCAAGGAACTGACAGTCACCTTCAATATACCAATTTGTGTACAACTATTGATATTCTTGCTTCTTTTCTTCAAGAGCCAGAAGGTGGCATCTGACTACTTAATATTTGAGTTTATTTCATTAAAATGTATTACGCTTAAATAGAGGACTCAAACTTAGTTTTACTATTAAGTATGGGATTAAGCACAACAAATTAACTCTCTGGATATATATATATATATATATATATATATATATATATATAAAACCAAAGCAAAAAATATGGAAAGTCAATAAGGCCATCTACTTTCACACCCAGAGTATAGATCAGAATGGTTTTCAAATGATTATGACCTAAATAAGTTTTATATTTTTACACTGATTTCAAAGTGTTTAAATGGTGGTAAAATTATTAAAATGGGAAGATAAGAAAAACATACATCTTTCACATTACTCTGATTCGGGCTTAAATTCCAGAAATCTAATTAGATCTTAGATCTAGAAATGGAGAGAAATGCAAAGAAATACTCTTCAACTTAGAAGGCTGAGTAGCTTTCCTTTCCCTCCTAGCCTATGATTTTGTTCACTGCGATTTATTGGTTACAATATTAGTAAAACTGAGGAAGAACAAATAGTAAAACATAGATGAAATGTTTTTAAAGATGTCATTCCTCTTTTTATAATTTCATTGCACTTCTATATATTCATTCACTGATTTAAAAAAATACTTTTTGTTACTATTCTGTACAGACTTTCTGTGCTAAGCATGTTGGATACAAAGAAGAACAAGCTATAGTCACCCTTGAGTCACCCAAAATGTAGCCTGGACGCTATTACAGAGAGATAATCAAAATGCAACACTGTGAGGACAGTGACAGACAAAGGCAAAACAATGATGAAAGCTCAGAGTAAGGCATTTTCTGGGGATCACAATGAGAGCAAATAGGAGAGTCCAGAAAGACTTCCTAAAGAAGGGGACCTGAACTGACTCTCCTACCATTAGCAGGAATTCCACAAAGCCAGGTGGTTTAAGAAGGTAGTAATGGCATCCCAGACAAGAGACAATAGGAAAAAGAGTAGGGAAGTGAAGATGACAGGTGCTAAATTACTGAGCTGCTTATATGCTACCTTAAAGAGTTCGAAATTTTACCCTGTGAGAGTTAGGACTTCTTTGAAGGGTTATATACCAATAGGCAACACAGTCAAATTTGAGTTTTAAAGAGATCATTCTGGTGGCAGGATGAAGAATTAATCACAGCAGGATAAGCCTGGACACGAGCATATGACCAGGTAGGAATCTATTACATGAAAGGATGAGGGTTAACCCAAAGAGTGTTATAAGGACAAAGAAAAGAGAACTTATTCCAGAGTTTAGGTGGGGAAATCGACAAGATTTCATGACATCTACCATATGGTATGTAAGAAGGGTGGGATCTGTAGCGACTTCCTGATTTTTTGTATGGCTGCTGGATACAAAGTACACTATCAAATAAGATAGAGACCATAGAGGGAAGGAAAAGTTGTAAGAGGAAACAATTTAGGAATGCCGGTATTGAAGCCCCCCATAAGGCACGCAGGTAGAGGTACCTAATTGGCAGATGAATAGGAGAGGAAACTATAAAAGTTCAGATTAGCATGATCAATTTGGCAGTCTTCAGTAATGTTCAGGGGCATAAGAATGGCTGATATCTTTCATACAGATCATGACCAGGAAATCCAGGGCTTTAGAAAAACCCTTGGCAAATTCCAACTGGGAAGAGGTGGGTAGAAGGAGTTCCCAGCACAGAAGACAAAAGCTGATGTCCATTTTTCAAAATGATCCATATGATTTAAGAAGAGTACTCACTGACTATCCTAATAGTCTGCATTTTCCTCTAAAAAATGGCAATGAGGATGGCAGATATTTATGTGCTGAGGGTGTAGACCCCACAAATTGGAACTTGTAGTTATTAGCCTTGAATGTTTCTCTGCCTGAATTTTTATTTCTAAATATAAACTCTAGTGAAAGGTTGCTAATAATCTTCTTGCAGATAAAGGCTTCCCTTTCAAACATTTACATATTTTTTTTCTTGTTTGAAACACTTAGTAAAAAGAATTCCTTGCAGAGCGGCAGTGAAGAATTGGAAGAACTTTGAGAGCTTGACTGCAATGGAGCAAAATAAGACAACAGGTTTCTTACCAGATGAAGAAAAAATAATAAACAAGTTGCTCCCTGCTTTATTAGTCAGGGGTTAGCTGTGTATAAAAGACCATATTGCAAAATCCTACATACAAAGACAAGTCGAACAGTTTTCCTTTGGAAAATTAGTTATATGTTTCTAGTACATTTTCCCCCCACAGTTAAATCTCTGTTCCTGTCCTTGTCATTTCACATCTGATATTCCAAAACCCATTCCTCACCACCTGTCTTAGCTCTCTTTTCAATCTGTCCAAACTCTTCTAGTTCAAAACATCTTTTAAATCTCTTCTTTTACCATAGTACTCTCTTCCATAAGATTACTTTTCAAGGTAATCATTATGTCTAAATCAACATGTTCTGTGAGCCCTTGGGGACATTCTAGTAACATCTACTTAGCCTCAGAATAAGTATCTGAACCTAATAACAAATATACATTTTTATTTTTTTAATATTTTATTTATTTATTCATAAGAGACACTGAGAGAGAGGCAGAGACCCAAGCAGAGGGAGAATCAGGCTCCCTGTAGGGAGCCTGATGTGGAACTCCATCCAGGACTCTGGGATTATACCCTGTGAAGAAGGCAGGTGCTCAACCACTGAGCCACCCAGGCATCTCACAAATATATATTTTTAATAGAAATAAATTGCAATATATTGTACTATGCACAATTAAGCAAAAATAGTAACATCACTGAGGTGCATATTTATTAAAAATGTTAAGGTCTTTTGTCTGGTTTATTTTATCACTGTCTATCCTTTGCTAGATGTTATTTTCATTTTAAGATGGAAGAAACTAAGACCCAGATTGTTTAGAGATCTTATACAAACTTAAACAAAGATTAAAATGAACACCATAGCTCAGTTTTCTCAACTATTTACCCAGTGCTTTCACTACTAAAGTAAAATGATATGCTTAACACTCCCTAGTATGAATGCCAGTAAAACAAGTGGGGGGAGGCAACATTACTAGTGCCTATCATACATCTGTCACTGAGCTTAAGAAGTTATACAATTACTCCCCTTAATCTTCTCAATAACCCATCTCTTTTTTGTCTGAGGACATGGAGAGTATAAGAGCCAGTAATATGACTCATTACCTAAGTAATAAAGTAGTATAATTTTACATAAGGAATAGAGGACTGATTTAAAACTATGCTTCTGACCCCAAAGTCTGTGCTTTTTCCACTTAAATGTACTATCTCACCAATAAAAATTGTCAGGTCCATCTCCTGCTGTTATATTTTCACAGTAGAATTTCATTGAGTGGCTATTATGTTACATATGTATCTCAAACAAGGTGATAATTACTGAAAGGGAAAATGCCATCAGCCCTGACCTTGAGAAGCTCCCAGTCTAAGAGGAACACAGATAAGTAAACACAGCAAAAAGTACAGATTTTTCCTTGACAATTTGGGGAGAGGAGGAAATGAAAAAAGATAAAACAAAAATGTAAAAAGGTGATTGCTCAGTAACAAAACTCTGAAGCCAGTGAATCCCAAATTTTATTTTGTTTTATCTTAGGACATTTTATTATACACAAGGATAATCTATATCTCTCAAAGAAAATTAGGACAAATTTTAATCCACATAGCAAACCATCCACAGCAGAGGGATATCAAGCATAAAATTAAATAAATAATGATATCTCCTCTGGAACACAGTCAAGAAGCATTGTTCTTCAAGACATGAAATATAGTGTGTTTGGTGCCAATTTTGAATGCATACCTGATAAGGTATGCCTATTTAGAAAATGCTCATTGATTATAGCAGTGAAAAGCTGCTATTGATTATAGCAGTGAAATGTTAAATAATCTGCAAATAGAAATCAGAATTGTGCTTTGTTTAAAACATACTAGCCCTTATTTAATTAGCATAATAAAATTATAAAGCTCATATATCATTTTCTACTACTATCCACCCTCCTGCTGCTAAATTATTTCCATCTTTCTAAGGTACAAGTATGTTAACGTAAACAGAATCCCATGACAGTCATTCTATTATTCTCGCCCAATTCAATAATCAATACATATTTATTAAGGACCTACTATGAGCCAGGCACTTAATAGAAGTTTCCTTGAAAAATGGACAAAATCTTGACTGACCTCACCGAACACAGAAACTATGTCCCATTCATTCTGCATTACTTTAACACACATTAAATAAAGTCACATTTGTAACAGGCTTAGATGAGTATTTGTCAAGTGTGGATTTAAGGAGTCTTATTCTTGGTAAATTCAAAATCCATTTGAAACATATGGGTTCCTTATTTCAATCCAAATTCATCTTTTTCAAGTTTAAATGAATTGGTTTTGAAACATGAATTTAGAAAGGCAAAAAGACTAATCAAAGAGGTTCCTAAGACTTCTCGCCCCTGGAGAAACATATGGATGTTATTTAAAATCAATTCAGAAAAAAGACAGGTTGAAATTTCTTATTTAAATCAAAGCTTGTCTTTGCAGTATTACATACTGCATGATTATTAGAATATGAGTATCAGATGGAGTTCACTTTAGCAATCAACACAAACTGACTCTGGCTAATGTAAGCAAATAAAAAGAGTTTTTTAAAGATGTTGGGGAGCTCCCAGATTTGAATTACAGCAGTCTCCCCTATCCGTGAGGGATATGTTCCAAGACCCCCAGTGTATGCCTGAAACCACAGAGAGTACTGAACCCTATTATACTGCTTTTCCCCATACATATATGCCTGTGATAAAGTTTCTTATAAACTAGACACAGTAAGATATTAACGACAATAATGAATAATAAAACAGAACAACTGTAACATATACTCAATAAAAGTTATGTGAATGCAGTCTCTCTCTCTCTCTCTCTGAAAATATATTATTGGACCGTATTCACCCTTCTTCTTGTAATGATGTGAGATGATAAAATGCCCATGGGAGGAGCGCGTGGGTGCTCAGTCAATTGAGCATCTGACTTCAGCTCAGGTCATGATCTGGGGATCCTGGTATCCAGCCTTGTGTCAGGCTCCTAGCGGAGCCGGGAGTTTGCTTCTCCCTCTGACTTTCCCTCTGCTCTCTCTCTAACAAATAAATGAAATCTTAAAAAAAAATAAATAAATAAAATGCTTACGATGAGACGAAGTGAGGTGAGACAGGCATTGTGACGCAGCATTAGACTACTACTGACCTTCTGACAATACATCAGGAGGATCATCTGCTTGCAGCCTACACTTGACCTCGAGTCACTGAAACCATAGAAAGCTAAACTGCAGATGAAGAAGCCTGGAGAAGAGAAAGAATCAAGTAGGAACAACATAGCTAGAACGGTAAACCCTTAACAGCAAAACTGCCAGTTATATCGTCTGCAAAAAACGAGTTAATTGGGAAAGACCAAAGAATTGCCACATGGGACAAATAAGCTAATGCAAAAACCATAGGCAAGTTCAGAGAACAAAGGTGAGGAAGGCACCTTTAAAGAGCAAAGGGGGGAAATTACTCCAATGGAAAGTCCGAAGTATAGTGGTTTTTCCGCTGGCTGAGTTGTGATAGTCTCTTACTGGTGGGGCTATTGCTGGGAAAGAAAACTTCCTCCTGCTGGGAGAGGAAAGTAGTAGCTGAAATATTCTCAACGGGCAAGGTGTTGTCTCTGTTAGGTCTGCAATTGACCACAAGTGGTCGGGCATGAGCGCTCCCCCTGCTGGCCTCTCGACTGCATTTTAATGAGGTTTCCTTTGTTAATGAGGTTTCCTTTTGTTAATGTTCAGGGAACTACCGTCAAAATCCAACTAGAGAACTTCTGCAAAGAGGAGCCTTGTTGCTGCCACCACGAATTTCTCAATCCCACATCTCACTCTCCCACATTGTAGGCACTGGATGCTGTATGACACCACTTTCCACTGGCACATCCAAGGGGTTTCCTGCTCTCTCTACCTGGCATCATTTGCTTATGATTTAAGGTCCAAAGTGAGAGGTCTGATTACTGAGTGGTCTGATTGCCTGAGTAGCCCAGATAACAATATGTTACACTCACAAAATAAAAGAAGACTCAAATATTGCATAGAAAGTTTTAAAGATAAATATTAACAAGATGATAATTGCCCTCCATTCTTTGACTCTTATTCTCTGATTTCGTCAAATTTCTCCTTTTCTATTTTCTTTTATAAGTCTATAAGGTGCTTTCTCTTACAGAAGTTAATCACATCCCTATCCCATAAGACTTGACTATATCTGTACTATATGATACAGATATAGTCATATCATATTATATGATATAATGATATCATACAATCATATGATATATATGATTAGACTCATCTGCACTAACAGAAAGCCTTTAAAACAGCACTGGTTTCAACAACATAGTTTTCCATATCCCTTACAAAATGATTTTGGAAATCAGCTGCCCAGAATTGCCATGGTGGCTCATTAATTATGAGATCAAGACCCTCTTCTTCCATTACACCATCAAGGTCACCTCATGGTCCAAAACAGCTGCCAGAACTCCAACCATCACATCTGTGTTACAAGCTAGCAAAGTGAAAAAGTGAAACAGCCAAAATGATACTTGCCTCTTCCCTGGTAAAGAAATCTCTTAGAAGTCACACATAAAACTTGCTTATATCTCATTAGCCATAACTTAGTCACCTGTTTCTACCTAGCTGTTAGAGAGTTAGATAATATATCTTTAACTTGGGCTGCAATGTCCTCAGACTAAAAATTGAGATTCTGATACTATTGAAGAAGGGATGAGTGGCTAATGGGAAAAGAGATGGTATACATGGCATTGTCTCAAACAATTCCTTTTAACTGTACTCCCACTATCCCATATGTGGTATTTTTGTTCCACAAATAAAATTGGCTGCAATAAATATACATCATCTTCTAGAATGCACACAACTCTTTAAAAGTAGGCCTCTCTACTACATATTCATTGTTTGCCTCCCCAGGTGCTATTCCCTGCTCTCCCAAAATAACAAGTAGATTATTTTAAGGAAATTTTGTTCCTTCAGTCTCAGCCACATGATTTACTCTACTTCATCCTCAATTCCAGTGCTCAGTATAGCCCAGTACCATGGTTCTAATTTTTCAATATATAACTGGTATCTTTTGGGGACTAATTTTACTCAATAAAAAATAAATAAACAAAAAGAAATTTGGGGGTAGATGTGTCTGGGGAAAAAATCAGCCAGGTAATCAATAATTTTTGTTTATGCACAATATGCCAACTATTATTGTAGGCACTTAGAATATAGCAGGGAATTGATTCAGATGTGGAGAACAGAAACTATTCTAGACAGCTTAAGCAGAAAGGGATTTAGTGCAGGGTGCTTACAAAATCATTGGAGGAGCTAAAGAAGACAGACAAAAATCTCAGTGTTCAGAAATGATTGCCAGAACATCATAAAAAGATTCCCAGGACACCAAAACACTGGCCTGACAAGGCTGTTGCTTTCACTGTTACCAGAAAGCTGGATAATCAGAAAGTGGCACATTGAACTGCTAACTACAGTATCTTCCATTGTTTCCTCCAAGATCTAGGCTGTTGGCCCCAAGATCACATCGCCTCAACTAAAATCAGGCCCCATCCCGTGACTCTTGACACTCATGAGACAAAAACTGGACACTGGGAACTCTAATAACAGTGATGAAGAAAAAGCAAACAAACAGAATCTCCACAATTGTGCTTATCTGCAGAACTAGCTGAAGCCAAAAGTGGAGACTGGCTTCTTTCTACCTTGCAAATCTTAACATTGATGGCTTTCCTGGCAGAAATAACATCATCTGAAAGGGAGTCTAGAAACAGTCTTAAACCTCCCAGTTTGAAAACAAAAGAAAAATGTATTATACATGAGTGGGAATGGAGTTTTTGCATCCAGTATGTAATAGCTGTCTCACTCAGTCAACAAAATAGACGGAATCTCTGTCTTCCAAAATATTTGAGTAAGTGAAGAGCTTATGTCCTCATAAGGAAACTCCCTTCTTCTGAGAGAGCTAAACTTACAGGAGGGCCATTAGACTAAGGTGACTCTAATGCCTTGGCAACCTATGCAACAAACTAAAATCTAAGCCTACAAATGCTTCAAGGTTATGAAATCAAAACTCTAAGGACAACCAAGCACAAGCAGCCAACTAGGCACTAAGCTATAGCCAATCAATAATTTCCTTATTTTTCTCCCACCTTTCTCTATAAAAGTGTCTCTCCTGGGCTCCTATCTGTTCAGCACTCCATACCACTGTGGTATAGTGCTAATTTGCCTACTTCAAATTGATTTTTGCTCAAATAAACTCTTAAAAGTCTTAATATGCCTCAGTTTATCCTTTTAATGGGAGCAACCAGAATGGCTATATATTCTGGATAGTGTAGTTACTATAGGTGAGGCTCTAACTTCTCTTAGTCATTTAACATCTTGATAATTGGATGGAAAACAACCTAAAAATGACACTGATCAATGAAGAATAGTAAAGCCAAGAAATTCATAGAGAAATATATAACTGAAACTTTGATGATAACAGGAAACTCTAGATCAAGCAATAGCTTTTGTTTTCCTTGAACTTCTCTGTTAGCTAACAGAGTCCTCAGTTCTTTATTATTGGTTAAGCTACTTTGATTTGCATTCTTCATCTTCTGGAAATGATTCCTAGTCATATAGGGTTTAGAACCAGGAATGGGGTATCAAAAGAGAGCTAACATACAGAATTGGCTAAACTGAAGTATGGATAAGAGTAATGAGGATTCTGTTGTCCAGATCTGAAAAACTGGCACCTTTATTGTACGAAAACTGGTAGCAATTGTAGCTTTAGGCTCAGACCATGTATCTAGTAAGGCTAAAGCGGTAAAGGATTTAATAGGAAATTTTCAAGATATGAGTGTGTTGGCTGACTCCTATGACCTTTTTTTGCCATCATTATATCAACTATTTACTAGGCACCAGGCATTTTTCTAACAGTTTACTTGTATTCACTAATTTTACACTAATAATAACTGATGACACTGTAGCCAACTTCAAAGGGTTCACCTCTTGGGATGCATTAAATTGAACACAAGCCAAGGAGTATTGAAAGTAAATAACTTTTCATTACTTGTTACAAGTAAGGAGACAGAGAGACAGTTTTCAAAACACCGTCACCCCTTGGGGTTGGTATAGGAGGCTTTTATTCGGTGTATTGGGGTTGAGGACAGGGAACTTGCATACATATATTTTTTTAAGATGTATTTGTTTCAGAGAAAGACAGAACAAGCAAAGGGAGGAGCAAACAGAGAGGGAGAGAATTTTAAGCAAATATCTTGCAGCTGGACATGAGGCTCCATCTCACAACCCCAAGATCATGACCTGAGCCAAAATCAAGAGTCAGATGCTCACTGAAGTGAGCCACCCATGTGCCCTAAGAACTTGTATACATATTAAAGAACTTACACACATATTCTATTACTTAGGTTCAATCATGCATGCCTAGCATGTCAACATATATATCATATGTTCAAAAAAATGGTGGAAAGATGACCTTAGTATTATAATGAGCTAAAAGTAACATCAGGACCACTTAGGGGGCTCCAAAGCAGATGAAACTGGCTCATATAAAGGGCTATCAAGTGAAACATTTAGAAAGTTTTATGGTAGGAACTACTGGTTCTGAAAAACAAAACCTATTCCCTCCCTGCCTTTGTCCTTTCCTCTTCTCTTCTACTGATAGCTTTCAGCTCTCTGATACAAGATGTACCCATTACATCCTACCTAACAACACAGCTATCATTTTTATTTCCATTTCATTGATGAGTAGACCAACATACTCTTCTCTAAGGAAAAGAGAATAATCTGGTCCAAAAAAAAACAAAAAAAGATTCACTGTTCTCTGAGTGATCCTTTTGGTCTGTTCTTAGCAATCAAAACTGACTGGAAGTTGACTGTGCACAGGTAATCAATCAATTAATTAATTGATTGATTGATTAATTAAAATAAAAAATCTGACTTATCAGCCCACACTAAAGTCAAGTTGCAATAAAAATCATGGGGAGAGATACTCACAAGTGATAAGATTGGGGATGGAGACAAATATTATCACCTAAGCATCTTCCAAGAAAACTCTTGTTCATTACTGCATGCAAAGGGGACCATCTCCTCTCATTGCAGGTGAGTGACTCTCCAACCCCACAACTATCTTGGGGTTGCTCTGAATTGATCCCCAAAAAAGAACAAGGCAGAGGCCATTAAACAACACCTATTTTTGGGAAATAAATTTCTCAGGTCAAGTTATACACTCAAAGACCATTACCTAATAATATCTCTGGTTTTATTTACTAGCCTTTGAAGTTCAATAAAAGGAGTTTAAAATCTGTTTAAAATTCAATTAAAGTATTCAGGAAATAGTTTGAAGACAAAACCTTCAAACAATTAGTGAGACATTAAGGATGTTGATGGCTCTACCCCCAAGGCAATTATTGGGCCTACACCCAGAGAAAGTGTGCTGTGTGAAGGCAAATACCACTCAAATCCTACCCAAGAGGTAATCACAGTAACATGGGATAAAGGAAATAACTCCCACGGGGGATAGAAGTACCAGATCGATGATTGAGAATTTACTCCCAAGTCAAGGAGTCTATGTTATACAGTCCAGCAGGAAACATGTATATTATAGACCATTGATTAATATATATTTTTATCTGTTATCCCCCACCGTATATTGACTGCACTTTAAGAAGTTAAACTTCCAAGTTAAATTTGATCAGATCATCACATTATAGGAAGTTAGATATGAACAAAGCCAAGAATATGGCCCACTACCTAGAGTAACAGTCAACAAAGTACAGTGTGTGTGGCCCAAATCTGCTCATTCCCCACCACCTGCATTTATAAATAAAATTGTAGTGAAACAGCCACACCCATTTGTTTATGAATTATCTGCAGCTGCACTACAACAGCTTGCAGATTTAGGTTATTGTCACAGTATTATTACTTGCAAAATGTATTTAAGATTGGGCACCTAACCACTAACTCAGAAAACCCTAGTTTGGATCTGGATGCTGCAATAAGATTGTTTCAAGGGTAACGCAACCACACACACTTTCAGTGTTCCTGACAAGGACTCACAAAATCCAGAACTAATGTTTATTATAGCAAAAAGATACAAAGCAGGATCAGCAAGGGGGAAAAGTCCTTTGAGTAGAGTTTGTCTGAAGGTAGGCACATGTTCCTAAGGCCCTAAAGGAATCACACAGGATGCACTGTTCCATGAAGAAAGAATTGTGGCACTAGCAAATTGTGTCTGACCAAGGAGGCACTCCTGAGTATTAGAGGAGAGGACTTTTATTGGAGCTTGTGTATGTGAGCTCATTTACTTGCATGGCCAGCCATGATTTCTGAAACTAAGACCCCTAGAAGGAAACCATTCTCCACCAGAAGTCTGTACAAGCTGTCTTAACAAGTGGTATAGCATGGGTGGGTGCCCTGGGTATACAAAACAACTATATTCATTAGTAACAGGGGGAACATCTCCAGAAGCTGTTCCCTGGAGTTAGCCAATGGTCAGTCACACAGCAGACCCTCTTGAAGATATGCTAGTGTTGAAAAACCAGGTGCATTGTGTTAATTCTTTCCTACTCAGGGATGTGAAGTTGGATGGCCTCCTTGGAGGAGGGGAGATGGGACAGGTACATCTGACTTAGTCCTTAGCGTACCTTCATGGGAAGAAGAACGTAAGAGATGTGGGATAGTCAAGTGATAGCTAGCAGATGCTGGCCTCCCCAGCATTTTTCCTCTAAACAAAACCTACATTTCTTTTGGAGAACTACTTCTGAACCAGAAATTATTTGTAGGATGGATAGCTTACCCCACTTATGTGGCCACTGTGATTATTTTAGAGGCTGTCATGTAATCAAATTTATTGCAAGAAGAGCCTTTCATTAGTAGAGTTCTAGTTCATTTTCTAGTCTTTTGTGGAAACTATTTTTTTTACCTGTCCTCTTTTCTGATTTGTTTAGTCTGCAATTATGTAACCTGGATGTTTTCCAGTCATTTTTGCTACCATTAATACAATTCGTATGATGTCCCAACTCAAAAGAAGATAACAGCAAAACTGAGAAATGCAGAGAAAGAGAGCTGGAATCTTGATGACACATGACCCTAAATGAAACGGCTCCTCTGATACTGGTATGCCTTTGGATTTTCTATTAGGTGAGCCAAAAAACAAAACAAAATAAAACACCTCTATTTCTGTTTAAGCCAATCTGAGTTCTATTGGCAGCAATAAACATTCCTGACAAAGTATCATCATATTGGTTTTACAAGTAAGAAAGTTAATGCGTAGAAAAACTAAATAATTAGTCAACTGTTGCAGCCAGAATAAATGGCAGAGCCAGGATTCAAGAACAGCTCTCTTTGAGTCCCAAACCAATACATTTTTCTACTAATTCATACAGCCATCAGACTAGAAGATTCTCAGTGAACTCATCCTACATCCCCCACCAGAATGACCAATGTGCTTGAGACCTTCCACACATTCAGATACTACATGGGAATTTGTTGTGGCATCATTGGGTTTGTAGCTGTTCATTCCTATAAGTTGTGAATATATGAGGCTTAACGTGAAAACAGAGTGGGGACCAAATCAACCAGGGCTTTGGTCTTATGTTCTCCTCCTCCTTAACTGCTTAATACACTATATTCCATCTTTCATAAATCATATGTGGAGAGAAATAGATATCTTTATTATTCTGGGATTCTTGAGGAGCTCCAGATTTTAGGTTCAAAAGTTATTTCCGAATAGAAACAGCTGCATTAAGCTTCTAGTAGAAACCATCTCAAATGATTTTACTAGGCTTGTCTATAATCGTATTTATCAAATATTCATGCTTATGTATAATCTCAATTACATTCATACAGGAAAAAAACACTACGCATGTCCCCAGAAAGAAAAAGGTGAAGTATAACTGTGGGGGAAAAATCTTTTCAAATATTCTCATACTGTGAGCCTACTATAAGTGCAAAAAGATTAAAGATATAGTATAAAGGTGTATATCTAAATGACTACAGCTAACTGTTTAACTGGAGCTGCCTAGGGTACATCAGTAGCCCCTAAATGATCAAAGGCTATTGCTGCAGGCAAGGTCCAAAACCACCTGCTTATATAAAGAACTTTAGATGACAGGACTGATACTATGCATGTATATTGATACTTCTTGAAACAACGATTAAAAAAAAAGTTATCTGTCTAAAACTGACAGAAGGCAAACAGATTGAGAGTTAAGTTTGTACTTCTGCCACCAACTCATCCTTAGCCTTGTGTAGAGATGTGATAATTTCTAAGGATGTTTCATGAGTTTCCTATCCAGTTATTTTTATTTATAGGAAAAAGAAAATTCAGGTTTTACTGGAAATTACATGGGCATCCTTTCACTCCCCCTGTGCAACCCCAGCCAAAACTGAAATAGGATAGGTTCAATTTATTTTCCAAGTCTACCTGAAGTACTACCTTGTATGAAAAGATGTAGTAAACTAGTTACACTATTACTGTACCATAGGAAGAAATATGTATTGCAGCCAGCTTAATAACCTGCATTTATATGTATAGATAAAAACATATAACTTTCGTTTTTTGTTTACATATACTAGCATATTGATATGCAATTACATATTACACATATAAATAATACAGATATTATATGTTTTATATATATTACATGTATAGGCACAAAAGTTATACAAAACAATTTTTAACTGCACTTGATTTAACACACTGTAACTTTTTTATTCTGTTCTTTTTCATCTTTTTAAAATTATGCAGGTCATAACTTGATGTTAAATTGATTTCAAACCTGCTAATAGGTTATATTAGCAAATTACAAACCAATAACTTATACTAAAGAATAGATATCCATCAATGCCCCCAAATTCCTACTTATTTATATGGCAACAAACATAAGAAACCATTGAAAGATGTTTTATAGTAGAATATTGGACATCAGTGAGGATATAGGAATACTGACTTGAAAGGTTCGAGAGTTCTTCCAGGAGTTTCTCCTTGCAAAGTTCATGGCAAGACCACTTATCCCAAACTCCCTTACAGTTGGTGTGGCCAGGATAGAAATAATATAAGCCACTTCCAAGTCTGGTCTAGGTCTCCTCATGCATGGTCCCCATCCTCCACCCTCTGACATAAAGCAGTTAGCAGAGTGGTCTTGAAAGCCAAACATTGAAATGGCAAAACCACAAGATGGAAAGATCCAGGACACCTTAATCACTACTCAGAAAAGTCCCACCGATCGGCCATAAACATCAGTGTTGGACCTCATATGAGAGAAAGAAACTTTTATTGTGTTAAGCCCCAAAGATCTGGGGGTTTGTCTGCTGTAGCAACTGCCATCACTGTTAGAAACAGCGAACCTATCATTTTAGGAAGTACTCACCCTCCAGTGGGACACTAACAGAAGGTTTTCACCTACAAGATGTAGATGAAGGGTAGCTACAGGCTAAGAAGCACACAGCACTCAAAACCCACTTCTTGATCAGAAATACAGACTGTACCCAGAATCCTTCCTATGGCAACTCTTCTAAAGTCTACTTTTCAGGTTTTCTTTCACAGTCTTTTCATTTCCACAACTTTCCTTCACACCCCTATATAAATTGCTTAGACACCCTTATCCTGAGCCTAGACTTTCTTCCATAATCCAAATCCAAATTCCTTTTAGTGCATCAGCAATGGTAAACACATTTTCACACAAATAAGATAATAAAACAAGCGAAAGAAGGATAATCCCGTTTCCAGCACAGGTTGCATATGCACTCAAATCAGATAGGTTCTTGATGTACTTGAAATGTGATGGCCTTCTCTTTCTCTCTCTCTCTCTCTCTCTCTCACCCATGCTCTCTCCTGCCCTTCCTCGATCCTTTCCAGATCTAATCCCACATACTCATTAAGAAGCCTCCTCTGGGGATGCAAGGGTGGCTCAGTGGTTGAGCGCCTGCCTTCGGCCCAGGGCGTGATCCTGGAGTCCAAGGATCGAGTCCTATGTCAGGCTCCCTGCATGGAGCCTGCTTCTCTTTCTGCCTCTCTCTCTCTCTCTCTCTCTCTCTCTGTCTCTCTGTCTCACATGAATAAATAAATAAGTAAAATCTTAAAAAAAAAAAAAAAGCCTCCTCTGTCATGGGAACTTCTGTCTTCTCTTTGTGGGAAGAAAGTAGGTTTCCAGCATTTCCTACTGTTCATCTTTAAGGTGGGGTTTGTTCTGTTGTTACTGATGTGTTGTCTTTAGCGGGTTTGGGTGTCATGAATCAGTTTTCCCTGTACCTGACTTTCTTGGAGAAATCTATCACTGAAAACAAAAGACCATAGTACAGAAAAACCAAAGTAACATTTTTAGCACCTTATATAACTCTTTTTTTAAAAAGATTTTATTTACTTGAGAGACAGAGAGCATGAGCAGGGCAGAGGGAGAAGCAGCACCTCCTCTCTTCCCTGCTAGCAGGGAGCCCAGCCCAGTGCCAGGCTGGATCCCAGGATCATTCCCGATCATGACCCTAGCCAAAGTTAGACGCTTAACCGACTGAACCACCCAGGCACTCCCCTTATATCACTCTTATATGACCTGCTGTGCAGTACATGGAAAATTATCAAAGCTTCAATAGACAGAATGATTATTCAAACATCCCTTCAAAATCCAAAAACACATCTCACAGCTGTATTGGCCATGGGGATAATTTGTCAAATGAAGAAATGCAGTGGAATTTTCTTTTCAAAGGTCTCTGTGCAAAGTCATGTTATCATTAAAAATATGGAATCACTATCATATTGAAAACTCTGAAGACTTAAAAGAAATTTTTAAAATAGCAAATGTGAATTGGGCACTGTCCCTTACAGAAAAAAAAAGTTCTCTCCTGTATATTTTATCTTAATACCGTGTTTCATAGGAATTTATATTGGTAGAACTAAATACATTGGATGAGGGAGAGAGACCCAGATGTAACTAATCTACTTATATTTACAGAAAAATTTCCAAAAGTATGAATCTTTAAGAAATGCAAAGCTATGGTTAATTTGACTTCTATTTAATTCCAGATTAAAAGAAAATGTATTTTTTTTTGAGTACCTGTCAACAATCTTCCTAAACTGTTCAATTTTCCATTGAGGTAAGAAGAGAATAGCTAGAACAGATTATTTCTCAAATGACTAAGGTTTTGCACATTCTGGATTAAAAATGTTAATATTTTGCCATATTTGATTGGACTTGTTTTTTTAGGAAATAAAACATCACAGGGTTAGTTGAAGCAGCTTATCTCTCTTCAGATATAATTAATAGTTAGAAGATCCTGTGTCTCCCTGCAAATCATGTCTTTATACTCTACCACATTTTTGGTAATCAGAAATCATGTAGTTTTTTTGTGTATTCTAAAGTCACAAAAATGATATTTGGGGCTTTTTATTTATCTGACAATCTGTTTTTAATTATGTGTTTCATCCATTTATTTCTCATGCTTTTTATGCATTTGGATTTATATTTACTATTTTATTTTATGCTTTCTCTTTTCTGTGATTTTTCTTTGTCTACTTTTCTTCTTCCTGCCTTATATGAGATAATCAAATTTTCTTTATTTCCTTCTATTGACTTAGAAAATGTATTTAGTATTTCTATTCTTAATAGGTATAACTGATTTGAAGTTAACCAGCATCATTACCAAGGTCTGGTGTTCTCTATCTGTTTTCCTTCTTACAGGAGTACGGGAGTACATTTTTTTTTAGTACTTCTTTCACTGAGATTCAATATATAGTGAATTGTCTTAGTTCTTTTCTGGTATACCTTTAGTTCACTTCTGTGCTAAATGACAGCTTTGCAGGGTAAACATTTCCATAGTATCAGTTATTTTCTCTCTGTATTTTAAACATACTATTCTTCTGTGTTCTGGTCATTAGTTTTGTAAAGAGAAAATTACATTGAGTCTAAGATTTTTTTGTAGGTAAGTCATCATTTCTATTGGCCCTTATAATTTTCTACTGTCTTTGGTGTTTCACTATTTTTCAAATTTCCAGTGATGCATGCAGTGGTCTTAAATACTTCACTTTAGATTTGATGTGCTTCTTTGTCCTGGGATCTAGATTTGCAAAAATTCATGGAAATTGTCAGATATTAACTCTTAGCATTGGCCCTCCTCCATGTGTAGGCATGTGTAGGGATTTGTTATTCTTCCCACTGTTACTTAATCTCTTTCTCATATTTCCCATTTCTTAATCTTTTTTTTTTTTTTGCTATGATCCCAAGCACTTAATAAAATTTGTTTTTCAGTTCACTAATAGACTCTTCAGATTGATCTGATTATCCTATATATTGCATCTCTAGATTTTTTTAATCTGTTAGTTCTTTGTTTATAGTGTTTTATTATTTCATTGTGGTGTATGTGTGTGAATTATATGTTCTTTATATGTCTTATTGTTTTAAATATGCAATGTATACTTCTATTTTTCAATTGTTTTACCTTCTTAATCTTGAGAAAAATACAAGTTTAGTATATCCATTTACTCTTTCTCCTATGAAATATTTCCTAATGTATTTGATAATTTTTTTGGTATGAGATAATCTTCAATAAAGTTTTTTTGTTTTGTTTTCTTTCATTTTTTGCTATTGTTGTTTCTGTTGGGGGTGGGAGACACTGCTTGCTCTGATTAGAGAAAATGTCCCTTACAGAGATATTCTATGTTTACTTTCACCAAATGTCCAGGAGTATCCCAAGCAGAGGGCTAGTTTTTATGTTAAGTTTTCAGCTTGGACTTCAGTATGCTTTTGTATTGTTCAAGCTTTAGCTACTTCACTATTGTTTTTTGCCTTGTGGTAGATTTTTTTTCCCAGTCAGGTACCCAAACAGGAATAAGTTTCAAAAAGGTAGAATTCTCTAGTCTCCATTTCACAGAGCATTTTCAAATGTGTACAGTTTGGTTTTATCACATGACTTTGCATGGGCCCTGAGCCCTATCATCTCCTACAAGAGCGTCTTTGGCCCAGCCTCTAGCCATGAAAGCCAACATCTCTGTCCACTACACTTATCCTTAACCTTTTGCTCAGCTTCTAAGCATCATCTTGCATTCTTATTGATGTGGCTTTGAGGTTATGGTTATTATCTTTTCTCCTTGGTAGGCAGGAATTTTCCTTCCATTCTTTTATTTGTTTTTTAAGATTTTATTTATTTATTCATGAGAGACACAGAAAGAGAAAGAGGCAGAGACATAGGCAGAGGGAGAAGCAGGCTTGACGTAGGGAGCCTGAAGTGGGACTTGATCCCAGGAGTCCAGGATCACGCCCTGAGCCGAAGACAAATGCTTAACCGCTGAGCTACCCAGGCGTCCCCTTTCTGTTCATTTAAATTTGCAGGGAAATTAATGTTTTGGCTTTATTTTGTACAGCACTGCTTTGTGTTTGTAGTTAAAAGTAGTTCTCTGTGAATAAAGGCTACAATAATGCTTTAAATAAAGTTTGTCTTCTTTTTCCAATTAGTGAAGTATCATAAAAAGTTTTGGCTAATAAAGGTATTCAGTTAAATGAATTACATATAATTTGGAATTTTATTCTGATTAACAAATAGAAGTAAAAATGAAGCTAATAAATTGATATATTGAATTTTATGTGTTAACTATAATAGAAAAATATGCTAATTTGGGCTTAATCAAAATTTGAAACTTCTGTTCATCCAAAGACAGTTCTTTAAAGACTTATAAAGATTTATTTATTATTTTAGAGGGACAGAACATGAGCAGGAGGGCCAAAGAAAGAGGGAGAGAGAATCTCAACTAGACTCCATGCTGAGTGATGAGCCTGATGAGGGGCTCAATCTCACAACCCTGAGATCATGAGCTGAGCAGAAACCAAGAGTAAGAAGCTCAGCCAGCTGCACCACCCAGGCATCCCAATGTTTTTATATGTATGGAACCCAACATGGGGCTTAAGCCCACAAACCTAAGATCAAGACCTGAGCTGAAATCAAGACTTAGATGCTTAACTGACTGAGCCACGAGGCACCCCATCCAAAGACAATATTAAGAAAATGAAAAGTGAACCATAATCTGGGAGAAAATTTACTCACTGCATATATCTGACAAAAAGCTTATATTCAGAATATATAAAAATTTCCAACAAAATACCAACTTTTAAAAATTACAATAAAAATGGGCAAAAGGCAGGAATATATACTGCACAAAAGAAATATATGAATGATTATTAAGCATGCAAAGAGGACTCATCATCTTTATTCCTCAGAGAAATGAAAATCAAATCCACAACTAGATAGCATTCCATATCTACTGGATTGGCTTAAACTAAAAAACCAAGACCACCACCAAATTTGTTGAGAATGGAGAGTAAAAGAAACTCTCTAAAGCTTTGGGTGGAACTGTAAATGTTATAGCCACTTCAGAAATGGCTTGATATTTTCTGGTATATTAACTGTATATCTACCTCATGACCAAGTAATCCCATTTATTCAAGAGACATGAACACATACCCACCAAAACATCAATACAAAAATGCTCCTTACAGCTTTATTTCTAATAGTAAATATATGTAAACAATTCAAATGTTCACCAACAGGAGAATGGATGAACAAATTGGGTTATATTTATACAATGGTATACCATTCAGCTCATATAAATGAGTAAACTATTAATACAGTAACATGCATGACTAAAAATATTATATTGAAAGAAAATAAACATCAAAAATATGAATCATATGAAGTTCAAAAACAGGCAAAACTAATTTATAGTGATAGAAAACACAACAATGGTTGCCTCTAGCTGTGTGGGGTTGCAGTAAGAAATGCCAGGGAATACTAGAGGATTTCCTGGATAAGGGAAATGTTTTACACCTGACTAGATGGTTAAGGTTACATTAGAATACACCTCTGACAAAATATATTAAATTGTTCACTTAAAATACTGTTCATGAATCCTAGCTAAAGTAAAAAAAAAAAAAAATTCCCCGAAACATTAAACCTGTGGTAATAAAATATCAAGGGCAATATTTTAAAATCTTATCAATAAGAATTTAAAAAATGTATTACTCTTAAATAATTTTTCTGGTTCCACTCTGGCCAGAGGACCAGCTGAGTGCTCTCTGGAAGCTTTATCTAGCTTTGAAGTTCTGCACCATTTCTTGTGCCTTCTAAAAGACGGCATAAAACTTTCGAACTACTTTCACAAAAAGTTAGTTAAAGAAGTAACCCTAGAAAAATCACACAACCACACAGCTATTTCACTCTTCTAAGTAAATGCCATTAAATAAAATGCATACATCGCTAATGCTTTGAGCTTCAACTTAGTAGCTGGAACCAAACCTTTTCTCACCATCAACTATAAAGATTATGAAGGTGAACTAAGAGGCGATTCTCTCACAGATGTATAAGGCAGAACCAAACACAGTTTCTCCATCTGTAGCTCTCAAGTTTCTGTACTGCTGTCAAGAAGAACAGTGTGGATTTTGTCAATAAATTCAGGGCACTTGACATGGATACTTAGGACACACAGGGAGCAGAGATTTACAGCATGCTACTGTTTTTACATAGTTTCTCTTATCCCTCCAAAGTCAATGGAAGAGTAATGGGAGCATGATCCCTGAGGAACTGGTTCTTTTGCACACTGTCATAGCAGATGTGGCTGGAGTTTCAACTATTTCACCCCTAGACTCTGAGTAAGGAGTCTTTGAGAGGCTTTGTGAGGTGCCACATGCAAGAGAGAATGATGGGGGAAGACAAAGGACCAAGAAGAGATAAGAGAGCAGATAAATCATAAGACTTGGTGATAAGTCATGAGCTTTGGTTAAGTCAAAGATTTGGAAAAAAATTTCTTAAAACCTTGAAAACTCTCCGATGCAAAAGGAAAGATGACTATCTTGTTTTGATTTGATTTGTTTTAACAGCATCTCATCACATAAAATAAAAGGTGGATCTAATAGTCCACCCTTCTCTTCTAATATTAATAGAGTTCAGCAGTCTGTGTCCATCTCTAATTCTTTTTTTCTAAGATTTACTTATTTATTTTAGAGAGAGAGTACACAAGAGGGGAGAAGAGCAAGAGGGAGAAGTAGACAAGCAGACTCCACACTTAGTAGGGAGCCCGATATAGGGCTCGATCCCAGGACTCTGAAATCATGGCCTGAACTGAAATCAAGAGCAAGAGGCTCAAAAGACTTAGCCACCCAGCACCCCTGTCCATCTTTAATTCAAAAGACATAGATGTAAGATAAACAGAGTTATATCCTTGCTCTGTCTTCCTGGCGTTACATTACTTCTTTTCCTCATTGCTCCTTTTGCCACCTCAGGGTAGGGGACTTGAATTCTCACCTGAACTTCTGAAAATGCCTCCTAACTTGTCTTTCCGCTACTACTTTTCTGCCTTTTTGATACGTTCACCATCCAGTTCTTAGTGGTATCTCATGAAAACACACATTATATGATGTAACTTGCGTTAGGAACTCCTCTTAGAACCTTTTGATTGCTACAGACTCCTTTCTAAAGCCATAAGAATTTAGCAGGCACTATTCTGTACATCTCCTTGTAAATGTAATGGTAAATCTTGGAGGTAGTAGGTTGAAGCGGGTACCCCTTGATACCAGGAAGGTGATCCTATCTGAGGTGTATATTCAAGTGATCAATTCTGGCCAATAAGCATGAGATGAAGTCTGCTGAGGGCTTCTGGGAAATCCTAACCTCCCTGAATTGAAGAAGGAAGAGGAACGGACAAGAAGAATGGAATGGAGGGAAGAGGAGGAGAGAAAAGGAGTCCAACAGAGAATTCTTTTCCGTTTGCTATTTCTTGCTTCTGAAATAAATTGTGTAAATATGTTACACATGAAGATACCGCAACCATCCTGTAACCCTGAAGGAAAAGTGAGAAAAATTGCAGAAATATGCTTTCCATGCTCTGACATTAAGTTGCTTGGAAAAACAAAACAAAACAAATAAATAACAACAAAAACTTTCATAACTGTGACTCCTATCTATCTCTCCATCACATTAAATTGAATCCAGAATCATGAGGTATCTTTTACTTCCATGAATATATGAACTTCTTTCCCACTTTTGTTAGGGCTATTGTCAGGCAGCAATGTGAAACTGTGTAAAATATAAATTGAACTTATAAGAGGCTTAACTCACATTTGGTTTCTTCACATATTTGTCTATTTATTATAGTAATTATCCAGCAATGTCTTTAGGAAGGGACATTTTTTCCTACATCATACAAAAGACCATTTGAGCTACAGCTACCTTTTCACGTGCTGAAAGTGTTTCCTCTGATGGAAACACTTCTCCTGAAGTATATTTGACTACTTCTTTTAAATCCTTCAGCTTTCAATGGATACATCATTTCCTCACACAGGTTGTTCCTGGGAACTCTATGCAAAATCATGCTCCATCATTCTCTCACACAGCTTAGTGTTTCCTCCTAAACTTTAACAATATCTGAAACTATTGTATTTAATAGATCTTTTTCTACTACTTATAAAAGCTATAAGAAAAGAACTATATCTGTCTTTTTCACTGTTAAATCACAAGCACTTAGCCCAAAGCCTAGCATATAGAAGACACTCAACATTTGTTGAATGCGTCGATGGGATACAGAAGGAAAGCAACAAGGCAAGAGGACATGAAGACAGAAAGGTAGGCAGAGAGGGAGGCAGAAAGAAGGAAGGGTTTTTCTTGAATTGAGGCACACCTGTCATTTGTAATAACCAAATATTAATTAAAATCAAGTCAGAGATGAGAAGCTCTGGTGGTTATGATTAATTAATTACATAATCAAGTATTTGATTAATATAATATATAATTAAGACATAATTATAATATATATATTATAATTGCATACTACTATATATAATATATAATATTATAAAGTGACATATACATTGCTTTATGTGAAGATAACAAAGAGAATGCACCCAGCTATATATACATGGGGGACCTATGAGTAGCAAGTCTGATTATGCAGAGTAAAGGGATCCTGCAGCTCTCCCTAGAAAAAGGCACTCTGGCAGTGTCTCACTGGGAAGAATCAGAGGGAAGGGCTCAGAGCTCTGAGTTAGTTACCAAAAGCAAATCAGTGCAAGTTATATGTTGTTTAAGTTGAACAAGAGAGTAAAAAGGAGAAAGCTGAGTGGAGACAAATTAGCAGAACAAATTCGTAAGAGTTATATTTAAATAGCGAATGAGCTGGACCCAGTCAACTCTAGCAGCCGAAATGTATCATCCAATAGTACAAATCGGCATTCCTATCTTTCTGACCCTACCTTATTCCAGACTACGAACCTGAATGTTGTTTTTCTCTCTCATAATTTTGACCTGCAGCATTCTTGATCTCAGCTTCACCACCACTTCAGTCCTCTTGACCTTGACATCTGACAAGCTTTGTCAGTGTCATCCTGTGTTTGATGATGATAGAAAAAGATCAGATGGGATCTGGATCCCTGAGCTCTTTGACAACCAATGAACTGTGTGTGTGATTGGTCTTGTCTCAGTTTTTCTTATTTATAAAAGATACACATGAAAATATTCTCTCTAAATTCCATTTCTAATCATTCCAAAGGTAAGGATGTCATGTTTGGTGGGCAGTTCCAACAATCAACAGATTTATTTCCCTAAAGAAAATTATGTGCCACTACAGATGAATAGCAGGGACTGACTTATATATGCATTTTTGGAATTACAAGGTAAATGCTTTCCTTTAAAATTCCTCTTTTAATTACCTAAAAAGTGGACATTAGGTATCTTTATTTGACTCAATTTCAGTGGTTGATAGTACCTAAAAATGCTGTCACTTCAGGTAACTCAGAAGTGACTGTCTACTTTTCTAAATTAAATTTGCTCCATAAAAATCAGCTTCTATTCTCACCTCCACATCTACTCCATTAACTCATTCTGTTGCTTCTACTCACAAAATATGCATTGAGTCCATCACTACAGCTGCCCCCCTCAACTCTCAGCATGTCCACTGCCACCACTACCAAATGACCACCTTGCTCCACTTTTGGCTGCAGAGAATAACATTCTACACAGAGTAGCAGAAGTAAACTTGTAAGTATGCCATCCTACTGTGTAAAATACTTCACAACTTCCCACTATCCTTAGAAGACAAATAGAATGTTGGCATGATCTGGCCCCTAGTCATTTCTCCAGCCTTCTCTTCACCTCAACTCATAGATTCTTTTTCAGTTACAGGAGAAAACACCTCCAACTCTGACCCTGTGAGGAGGGGATAGCACTCATAGTTCTGAGATCTTCAAAAATCCTCCCCTATCCCATCTTTAATGACCCAACCCTTTTTACATCCTCTACATTTAGGACAGATTTAAGATTCATAGGGGATTTAAGACCACCTGCATGGAGGATGTCTCAAAACTCTCTTTGATCCAATGCATATCACTTCAGCATCCAAACTGAAGCCACCACTTCAGCATCTCATTACTAAGTCTCTATATACATCAGCTTTCTCCTATGTAGGATAGGAATGATAGTATTTGCCCTTTAAGATCATCATAGGGACTAAGTGTATTTGCCCCAGACATAATCCCTAGCACAAAGTAAGCACTCACTGATTGCATATGTGGTCCTGGGAATATAGTCATATGTCATTGCCCCTCTTACCTTTTTTTTTAAGATTTATTTATTTATTTATTTATTTAAGAGCGAGAGAGAACAAGGGTGGAGGTAGGGGGAGGGGCAGAGAGAGAGGGAGAGAGTCTCTAGCGACTCCACACTGACCACAGAGCCTGATGCTGGCTTGATCTCATGACCCAGAGATCAGGATCTGAGCCAAAATCAAAGGTTAGACCCTTAACTGACTGCATCATACAGGCACCCCTCCTTATTGTATTTTTTAATTTCTGTCAGAGCTAAATTCAGCCCTTCTCTCCTCATCTGTGTCTGAAGGATGTCAATCATTCAGGATATCCAAGAGAAAGGAAAGAAAATAGGCTAAGAAAGAGATTATGAGAATAGAAGTTTTCAAAGCAGATTTCTTAAACAACTTCTCTTTTTTCTATTTTTTGTAAAACAAGTTTCAAGAAACATTCCAAAATTGTTATATGCTTTATCTTTTCTCCCTGGTCTGCTAATCAGCTTCAGGTTATTGGTTTTGTTTTGCTTTACTTTGCTCTAATTGAGTACTGAAAAAAAAATGAAATATTGTTGCCTTTTGAGAAAAATTAGTTCTCTCAAAAGAGATCTACTAACCCTTTAAAAAAAATAGAGATACCAACTGTCTTGACCAATTATCAAAGCAATTAGGAGTTCACTTAAATTTATCCCATTTATCACTCCCTAGTATAACATTGAAAATGCATTCAGTGCCGAATTAATTCCTTCAGTCAGTATGTATTATTTATTTGTTGGTAGATCATTTTGTCCTCAAGAAACCAACACTTTCTCCCCACCTTGTTTCCTCAGCCTCACCCTTCCTGATATCATGAAATACAAAATGGAGGTCTGCTGAATGAACACCCAAAAATATCTTTTTTTTTTGTTTTTTTTTGTTTTTTTTTGTTTTTTTTTTTGTTTTTTTTTTAACACCCAAAAATATCTTGATTTAACACTGTGGACAGTAGTTGTGAAAAATACGTTCAATAAAAACTACCTCTTTCTTTTCACTTGCTTTTTGCAGATTTCATAACATAATACCTTGCATTTTTAGAATGTTTTAATTTTTTAATTTCATATTTATATCAAGAAGTTAAATTTACTCTTAAAAACACTTTCTTTTGATACACTTTCTTTTTGTTAAGTGTCTAAATCATTTTTGAAATGAGGCAGGGCAAAAAGAAATAAATATAATCTTCTAAGGGCACTCATATTAAAAAATAGATACTACTATACATAATTAATCATAAAAGTACCTACCACTCAATTACCCTTTTGTATTCAACTTAAAGTCTTTTTTTTTCAAGTTTTTATTTAAATTCCAATTAATTAACATACAGTGCAAGTTTCAGGTGTAGAATCTTGTGATTCATCACTTACATACAACACTCAATGTTCATCTCAAGTGCTCTCCATCACTGATTTAACCCATCTCCCTGCCGACCTCCCCACCAGCAACCTTCATTTTTCAACTTAAAGTCTTATACTTAAATACATCTCATATAATAATTTAATCACTTCCATAGATAAAAAAGAAACAAAAATATTTCAGGCTAATAAAATCACTAATAAAACATTGTCCATCCTATAGATGAATCTGAGTTAATAAAGGTAAATTTTTCAAGTATTAATTTTCCCAAAATTAATAAGGATTTTTTTTCTAATTTATTAAAGATTAGACCTAAAATGCAGGTGTTCCCATCTTAACATAGAGTTCATTTTCACAGCCCCCCAAAAATATAATATTAAATATCATGTTCATCTTGAAGATTCCCTTACCTTATGCCCAGATATCAATTAAGAACTCCTACTATTTTGTACCTCTGCTTTGTTGCTTAATTAATTTCCTTGACTTATAATTATGGAACTATCTTGCCTCCTCTTCCCCACCCTGTACCTCTATTATAAGTCACTTCAATGCAGGAATTTTTGTCTTCTCATTTTTATGTTACCCTTTACAAGGTCTTAAATTATGCACGTAAGTCAGTAGATTCTCAGTAACCTTCATTGAATTGAAATGTATGCAAACTACGCAATTTTCAACCAACCTGCAAAACTAAATCTTTTTATAAAATCAGTCATGAAAATTATCTTATGCTCAAATAAAGAAGAACATTTTTGTTAAATCTAATATTCCATTTGGTAAGTCAGGAAATAATAGATAGTACCGGCTACCATTGACAATTTTTCATCCATCATCTGTGTCCCCTTTCTTTCAAGAGGCATCTGTACCTACCACATACCTTTGAGATGGGATGATGTGAGACAAAAGCAAATACCTATTGTCAATACCTCAAACTCCAAATACCACCTATGGTGTTTGACTGACATGACATATGCCTTTAACAAGAGCTGTCTTACAGAGACTATAGGAAGGAGACAGGCAGGCAGACTTCAGACAGCAGCTTAAAGTGACTGGTATTCCTCTTTTGACAGTTTCATTTGACTCTAGCTCAAGTTAACTTATCTTCCTACTCCACATAGGTTTTTAATTTACAAGTACCTAGCATCTTAGGAAAAGAAGGAAAAGGAAAAGAAATATTAGCAGAGCTTAGGAAAGCAGAATAGTTGAATTTAGTGCTTCAGTTTTCTCTAGAAACAACACCTAAGGCTTGGATTTTCACTTTGGATCCATATAAGAGAAGTGGAGTTTTTGATGCCCATGTGAGGTTGACTGTTGTTACTTTTGTCTAAGATCCATTTCCTATTTTCTCTTAATAAAGAGAGATTGTTTTCCTTTAGGCAAATTGACTCTTCCCCGTCCTCAGTCGGTGACTGTTAACCAATATACACCCTGTCTCTGGGAATGAAAACATAATCCTCATACAGTCAATCAGTTTATTCTGTTTTCCATCAGTAACAAAGCATTTATCTTCCAGCTAGAGGAAAACCACTGAAAGTGACCAGTCATAACTAAATAACCAATTCCAGGATATTACAGCAACTTCATAATCACAACCTGTGAGGTAGATATCCTTAAGACTCTTAACTTTTCCCTTGTACTCCCATGACTGCATCTATAAGCAAGAAGTGAGGGAAGGGTACATGCCAGGGTGGAATGACACTCTTCATGCTCATCTCACCTTTTATCAGGGAGAAAGCCCTTTCCCAGAAATCCCTCCAAAGACTGTTTACATCTTAATAGTTAAAACTGGGCCATGTGGCCATCTGTAGTTACAATAAAGAATAGAGATTCAAGTACCTGGTTTATACAACTTTTATAGTGGGAGGATGGTGAAGAGCTCAAGGGAAACACTTTGGGGTAACTATCCTGACCTTATCTGCAATATCTTCCTTTGGTCAGGGTGATTATGTCAAGGATAATTGTGTAAGCCATGCCAGGCCAATGGAGCTATGATATGAGTTATCTTAATTGATCTGTATTTAACCAATTATCTATATTAACTAATACTCTTTATGCCTTCAATAAAACACAGTGAACTGGAAACCATACACACTGAATGGATCTGTCTAGTTTAGCAATATTATTATGAAGTCATCAATACCTCTTCTCAAATTTATTGTAATCATAAAATGCTACTAAATATGGGGGCACCTGTGTGGTACAGTCAGGTAAGCAACCGACTCTTGGTTTTGGCTCAGGTCCTGATCTCAGGGTAGTGGGATTCTCTCTCTTTCTCCCTTTGCCCTTCCTGCTCATGCTCTCTCTCTCTCTCTCTCTCTCTCTCTCAAATAAATAAAAACATAAAAATGCTATTAAATACTGAATATACTAATGAAATACAAGGAAAAAGAAAGGTAGGTGTTATTTTTATAAGAAGTTGAATGCTTTGGAAAGAAAGACTAGATCAAAGAAAATCCTATGGAATTGCATGTGGATGAGACACCAACAACAAGTGACAGGGGACATTATATAACTCCATATAGTTTCTGTGATCCAGCTGCATCACAAGTTTATACTTCACTTTAAATGCACTTACACTGAAATCATAGGTATTTCATTATAAGATTTATGAAAGAATGAACATCTGGAGCTCTAATCAGGAACTGAAAAAAAAATTCTACATTCAGTCCCACCTGAATCAGCTATAAGCAAATAGATACCATATATTCATTTCTTATTGTTGTCGTAAATGATTATTACAACTTAGTGGTTTAAAACAACACAAAATTTATTCTTTCTTGGTCCTAGAAGTCAGAAGTCTAAATCAGTGTGGGATCCTCAGTTGGCAGGATCATATTTCTTTAGCACCTTCAGTGGGAAATCTGTTTCCTTGTCTTTTTCAGTTTTTGGAAGTCATCTATGCTCCTTGGCTTATGGCTCCTTCCTCATATCACTCAACTACTTGCTTTCATCATCACATTTCCTATTTCGGTTCTGATCCTTCTTCCCTCTTATAATGACTTGAGACACACTGGGCACTAACCCCACTCCCATGCTGACCATTCAACTTACTAGTCTATCTATCTATCTATCTATCTATCTATCTATCTATCTATCTATCTATCATATCTATCTATCTATCTATCTATCTATCTATTTAGAGGGGAGAGAGAGTATGAGTGTGGGGGGGGCAGGAAGGGGGTGGGAGGTCTTGTGGAGAGGGAGAGAGGGAGAGGGAGAGGGGGAGAGAATCTTAGACAAGCTCCATGCCCAGGGCAGAATCCTACTTGGGGCTCCATCAAAAGACCCTGAGATCATGATATGAGCTGAAATCAAGAGTCGTTTCTTAACAGACAGAGTCACCCAGACATCCCACTTACTATTGCTTTTAGTAGTGTAAGGATGATGTCTTGATCATGTCATGGATCCATGCAGTTTGGTAGGAACAGAACTCTTTTCCATGCAATCATCACTCTGTGTCTTTGACATTTGTGAGATCCCAGCTTCCTAACAGATCCTTTGAATCTGGTCCACCATCAGGGAAGAAAAAGTATAAAGGATGCTGCCAGAAGGTTCAGCAGTCCAGCGTGGTCTGGCAGAAGCACACAGTAGTTCCTCCCACATTCCAATCACCAGGAACACAATCAAATGGCCCCACTTAGCTCCAAGGGGCTGGGAATTAAGCTATCAGTTTCTCAGAAAGAGGAGAGGCCATATCTGCTACTGGTTCCATTCCTCTGCCTTGTCAAAATGACCATTTAACTTAGAAAGCAGTATCGACATTAACATTGGTTATCTTGCCCTGACAAATCAATCCAGTCACCCAGACCTCACTGTAGCGGACCCTTCACAGTCCCTTTCAGGTCTAGAGAGACTCCTTCTGAATCTAGATGAACCCTACACAGAAGCACCAAAGCACCAAGCCCTTTTCTTCTAAAGAAGTCCTACCTTATAATTGCCTGTGAGGCACATACCTTTCATACAAAATAAGGAGAGTGTTTTAATGACAGTCTCCATCTAGCCTGAAATGAAGAGACATAATTTCTTCTTCCTGACCCCATGACACTCACAAATCTGCAAATAAAGAATATAAAAGCCTATCTGATGGGAGAGGCAAAATGACCTTTAAATTCTTCTGTTGATAAGATTGCTCCACTTAAAATCAGTAACGACAATGAAAAAACACAAGTTAACTTCTGTATTAACTTATGAATAATCTCTGCTGTTGTGCCTTCTTTCAGGAATGCCATGTCCCAGGTATGATGGTAGGCTCTAGAATACAATAGTAAACAAGACTTCTGGAAATTCCGTGATAGAGCTTAAGGTCTGGTCTGAAAAACACAATAAATGTAAAAAACAATAATAATAAATGACAGTAGTGACAAGTTTGACAATTTCATATGCTTGCTTTTTAGACCTTGGTCATCTCACTCACTCTTGAAACTTCCAATTAGCATAAGCAGTCATATTCACATCTATTTTTCCCATGTATTTCTCTCCTGGTCATGACATTGTCAATTCCAACTGCTTGCTGAATGACTAGATAGGTATGTACACATTCTGCCAATATCACAGCTATCAAAAATGGATTCAGCCATTTCCCCAAATTGAGTATTGTCATGCCATTTCTCTCATCTCAGTTAATCATATTAATTATCTTCCAGGTCTGTGTAAGTGTGTGGCTATTAACTCTCTTTAAGCTGCTCCTTGATCTAAGAGTACATAAAGCAATCATTTTTCAAATGTGTGCTACCATCCATGAAGAACAAACAAAACTGAAGGAAAGAAATTAATCTCGGAATCTACTCCCCATCCTTGGAAACTAATCTGAAAATATTTTTCTTGCTAATCAGAGGACTTCTTGCATCATCTTTGCACACAGTGGGCAGCAAACTAATATTCTTTTGCACAAATTTGTCATGTCGGAACTATAACATTACTTGTCCTTTTCCAAGCATTGTTTAATACACACACACACACACACACACACACATGCACACATGTACATACCCCACATCTCATTCAAGTATTTATTATCATCTTCCATTTGGGCATCATATCTAGGTCTGATCTTATATCTTAACTTTGAAGACCTGAAAAGTAAGAACAAATGAAATTCAAAGCAAGTAGTTGGTTGGTACATGTTTTTAAACCCATTTTATTTTTGCTTTCTGAAAGTTGTCAATGTACAATCTTGAACTTAGCAGGCATAGTAGTTATCAGGCAAAGGAGTTGGCATATCTTCCATTCTTGTTCAGATGCTAGCTTGCAATAATTTTCCAAAATCCACAGGGGATGTTTTGGAGAGAAGCTGTGAGACAGCTAATCAGAAAAAGATATTCTAATGTTTAGTTATACTACAGTGTAGCAGAGGCTCCTGGGGGATAAGCAGAAGCCCCATTGGTTGATTCATTTTAACAGGGTTGAATAAAGCAGGGAAAACAACTATCAGAGGAAATCTCACACTGGTAATTCTTGAAATGAGCTCAAACATGTGTTTCCTAATTTCTGTGATGTTATTTTCTTTTAAGAATTCACCTTTATTTTACTTTCTCTTACTTTCCTATCTGTTTTAGTTTTATATTCCATATCTATCTACCAGCATCTGAGATTTATTTAATTTCTACTATGAGTACTGAAATCTTGACAAAGGGAACAGAGACATTCAGAAAAACACCAGTTAAACAAGTTAAATTCCTTAATTATCCCTATTTACTTTCTAGGTGTAAATAGATGGCACTTATATATTAGGCATTGCTTTTGAAACATTAAAAAAAAAAACAGGAAGTTGCCATAGCAACCTCAGCTGCCAACAATCTCCATGAGAAATGAATTCCCAATGGGTATGGAATCCTTGGCAGTTTACACAGCACTTTCAAGCTATAAATGCACTCATTATTTATTATAATCATGTAATTAAGTGGGGCTGTTAATATTATTATCCTTATTTCCAAATAACAAAACCTCAGCTTGAAGACATTAGAAGACTTGTCCAGGGTCATGTTAACAGGAAAGTGGCAGGCTCAGAACTCAAAGCCCTGTCTAATGATCATAAGAATCATACATTTTCCACAGTCAGACTAATTATTGGAAATAAAAATGTATCTATATTTAGAATAAATATTTTTCAAACATGTGATTGATCGAATAAGTTTTGCTGGACATTTTCTTGTTGTTAAGCTAAGTGTAAGATGTACAGCCCACTAGTATGGAGCACAAGTCCCCCTTGATAACTTTGATTTGAGCAATTAGCCATGGTGACATTAACAGATAATACTTTCAGATTCAGTGGTGTAAGCCAGCTACACTTTGTCAATTACTCTAGTTCAGTCTACATTCAGGCTTTCTCTGGAAAAAGGCAAATACAACTTTTCCTTCAAGATGGAAGAATGAAACGAGATAATATTACTAGAGGAATGAACATAAGAGAGAAGGGACACCTGGGTGGCTCAGGGGTTGAGCGTCTGCCTTCGGTTCAGGTCGTGATCCTAGAGTTCCAAGATCTAGTCCCGCATCAAGCTCCCCGCAGGGAGCCTGTGTCTCTGCCTCGCTTTCTGTGTCTCTCATGAATAAATAAATAAATAAATAAATAAATAAATAAATAAATAAATAAATCTTTTTAAAAAAGTGTGAGAGAAGATAATTGTTCTATATACGAATTAAGAATCACTGTACAGGGATGCCTCGGCAGCTCAGTAGTTGAGCGGCTGCCTGTGGTTCAGGTCATGATCCCGACGTTCTGGGATCAAGTCCCACATCAGGCTCCCCGCAGGGAGCCTGATTTTCCTTCTGCCTATGTCTCTGCCTCTCTCTGTGTGTCACGAATAAATGAATAAATAAAGTCTTAAAAAAAAAAAAAGAATCATGGTATATGGTATAAATCAATCAATCAATACCTGTAAATCAGTAGTTCTCAACAGGGGTTATTTTGCCCCTCTTCCTACTCAGGAGACATTTGACAATCTCTGGAGACATTTTTGGTTGTCATAATGAGATTGCACTTGCATCAGGGAGGTAAAGGCCAGGGATGCTAGTAAATATCCCACAATACATAGGACAGCTCCCATGACAATGAATTATTTGACCTAAAACGTCTATAGTGAGGCTGTTAAGAAATCCTACTATACATAATGCAAATAATTAGATTCTGATGCATTTAGTTATCTATAAAAGTAATTCTTGAAATTTTTTCTAAAGCTTATGATTAAAAGCTTTTTTTCTTTTTTAAGACATTACTAAATATAACATGACCATGACAGAAAAATAGAAAATAAGCATAAAGAAAAAATATCAAGTCACCTTAAATCCCACAATGTAGTGATATTTTCTGGTGTCTTCTTATAGACCTCATTTCACATGTGTATATTTATATATACACACACACATTCTGGGACAAACATATATCATGTTATACTTCCCTATAATTTCCTAACATATTGTAAATAATCCACTATGTCAGAAAATCATGATTTACCTCATTATTTTAAATGACTGATTAGTATTCAATTTAGGGATGTAACAAATCATATTAATCAACCTTATCAGATATTTAGATTAACTCTGTTTTTCTTGTTATAAGCAATATTGTCATAAATATTTTTATATAAATTTTGGCATAAGTGTGTTTATTTCTAGTGTATGTTAAAAAATGTGAGTCAAGGGAAATGTGTCATTCTATTTGATACACTTTGCTAAACTTTACACAGGTTTACAAAGGTTACACAGATTTACAAATTCATAATTAAGTCCATTATAAACACACTTAGTGACAAGTGAAAAAATCATTCCTTCTCATTCCTTCAATTTCTGTGCCAAAAAAAAAAAAAATAGACCTCATGATGGCCATGGGTATATATGGATGAATGGTCTAAATCCATGTTCTTCAACAATACACAATATTCAATTTGTAGAGGTAAATAAAGAGGGTGCTAAATTTCTGTAATCCTCAGTTTGTTGTCAATAGAGTAAAAAGGACTGACTTCCATATATATATATATATATATATATATATATGTCCATTTAGATACTTTTATAAAAGGATAGATGTGAGTAAAGTCAAGAATTCGGTAGAACCCATAGCAGAAATTAAATAGAAATAATGAAATCCTCTCAAAAACTCTAGAAAATATTGGTAATTGTGTTGCACTTCCTATTGTTCATACAATGAGGTTATGAGACTTTTCTTAAATAATAAAAAGGAAGTATATCCCTATTATGCTGGAAGATTTGGGAACACCCAGATCACTGGCATCTGGATTATACAAAACAAAAATTTCAAGGAGTTAAAAAAAAATTCAAGGAGAGAAAAGGAATCCAAGGAAATTATCGAAGCTTATGTGTTACTCTGTGTATTCCAAAGCCAGAGGGAAAATGCCACTATGGCAGCAGGCAAAAACATTCTGCCAACCGTCCCCCTCCCAATTTGATGCCTTTTTTTTTTGTTGAATATTAGAAAGATACTTATGAAATGCGATTTAATATATTTGCTAAAAATTAACACAGAGATAGATTTTCAGCTAATTAACCTACTCTCAAAAAAGGCAGTAGGGAAATGCTTGTTAATGTTTAAGCCATAAGATACACAAAAATGCAAGCAATATTTCATCGTGACACCCAGGAGACCCATGTGTGACACAATATAGAGTCTATCTGTATCTCACTCTCCACAGGAACTAATTTTGAAGCACCAGAATGCTGTGAATTGGCTGTAAAACAATGTTGAAGAAACTCAACATAGAACAGAAGGCACACTTTCCTTAGGAAGAATGCTGATAAAATTTTAATGAACTAACATGTTGTCATGGGGATTTGTTGCTCTTCATTAATTCATTGTGCTGTTCCTCTATAGTTTTGCTGAAGTTGAGTGACAAATTGTCAAGTAGCTGTTGTGGTGGTTTACATTGTCTCATTGATACCCTAAATTTAGGGGGCAAATTCTCTTAGAGACTTACCCCATTGCATGAGGGTAACACATTTTTTAGCATCATGTGCACTCAACTGTATTTCAAATGAAACTCCATCTCTAGGGTAGGCCTTTGACTCTGCAGAACAGTAAAAATAATCACAGAATGACTGGCAGTCCTGGTCACAGATGGAGACTGCCACAGGAGCCAGGGCTGGGGAAGGCTCTACCATACAAAATAGTCAACTGGCCGCCTATGAGTTAGGGTAAAATTCTCAGTAGAAAAAGAATAATTCAATCATAAAATCATAGACAGCCAGAGTTTAGAGGGACTGCAAAATCAGTCTAACTGTTTCATTTTTCAAATGAGAAAACTGATGAGGCCCACAGAGATAAAGCTTTGCCAAGGATGTGAATGGCAGGGCAAGGATTAGAAACTGAGTATTTTGACTTATATCAATTTTCTTATCATGATGCCTCCCTGGGTTTCTTCTCTTGTTCTTTCCACTTCCTATAGCATTCGTATTTTCTCCTTGAAATTAGTCTTAATGGCAAAATAATGTGAAACACCGCCCCTGGGGTATAGGAACATAGACAGAGGTGGCCTACCATACTCTCTCCTACTGTTTTTTAATGCATACAAATTCTATGGTATAAATGATCCATATTTGTGTTAATTAGAATTTTCCAGGTCTTTGAGTAAAATGGATGTTCTAAGAAGATTAGGATAAGTTACCCAGTATTTTATAGCCCCCTGGCTGCACACCTACTCGGTAATAATTAGGTGAGGATTATGGACAAAAAGCAATCAGAGCACAGATTATGATATGAGGAATGTGTGTGTCCTCACCAGGGTCATCAGTAAACAATACTGATAGAATTTGGTTTCTGCTTCTGTGCCATGGTAGAGGCCAGCTGAAAAAACTCACACCATTCTCTGGTGACCGTGACATTGAGAGCAGCCAGAGATGAGAAAATCCACAACTTGGCTACAAATATTCATGTCAAATTGGCAGACAACCAAAGATTAGTGGATGGAGAGGTTCGTTTTTTGTTGTTTGTTTGTTTGTTCGTTTGTTTTAATCCTAGTCTTCTCCCACCTGCCAACTGTTTGAGAATATTAATTTTATATAAATGTCTTGACTTCTTAGGGTGTCTGGGTGGCTCGGTTAGTTAAGTGTCCCACTCTTGATTTTGGCTCAGGTCATGATCTCAGGGTCGTGAGATCAAGCCCCACATCAGGCTCTGCACTTGGTGTGGAGCCTGCTTAAGATTCTCTCTCTCTCCCTTTACTTCTGCCCCTCCCCCTTCTCTCTAAAAAGAAAAATACAGTGTTGACTTTTCACTTTTGCAAGACTGAAGAAACTCAAATTCCTAATATGCAAATATACTAAATGCCCAAACCAAAAAGCTAAAGAGGAAAAAAATATTATTTTAAAATTTAAAAACTCACAGAACACCTGGGTGGCTCAATCAGTTAAGCGACTGACTTGGTTTCAGCTCAAGTCATGATCTCAGGGTCCTGGTATTGAGCCCCATAGGATTCTCTCTCCCTCACGTTTTGCTCCTCTCCCTGCTCACATGCTCTCCCTCTCTCATTCTCTCTTAAATACATACATAAATAAATACATAAATAAATAAACAAACAAATAAACAAATAAATAATAAAATCTTTTAAAAAATTAAAACTTGCTATTAAACTTCACTAACTTTATTTTTTATTCTAAATCTTTGTTACTCAATGGAGCCATTAGACAATCAGTACCACCTGAGATCTACCAGAAATACAGGACTCACCCCAGACTTAACAGGGTGCACCCCAGATTTACAGAATCTGCTGTTTAGTAAGATAACCAAATGATTCATTAAAGTTTAAGCAGTTCTGGGCTTCTTCACATAATACAGACACAGAATCCTCACATGTTGAGCTAATAAGGCACATAACACATAACCCAACCAGACACTAGGATCTTTCCTCTCTGATGTTCCCAGCAAGCAAGAGTAATTGTTATTATATTGCTTTGTACCTTTCTTAAAAGTTCCTATTGCCACAAATAAAAGCTTTTGTAACCAGGGATTATGTATGTAATGAAAATATTTGCTATTCCTGACTTCCACACAAGAAATGCAATGCTTGAAGAAGTCAATCGGAGAAGGACAAACATTATATGTTCTCATTCATTTGGAGAATATAAATAATAGTGAAAGGGAATATAAGGGAAGGGAGAAGAAGTGTGTGGGAAATATCAGAAAGGGAGACAGAACATAAAGACTCCTAACTCTGGGAAACGAACTAGGGGTGGTGGAAGGGGAGGAGGGCGGGGGGTGGGGGTGAATGGGTGACAGGCACTGAGGGGGGCACTTGACGAGATGAGCACTGGGTGTTATTCTGTATGTTGGCAAATTGAACACCATTAAAAATAAATTTATTATAAAAAAAATGCAATGCTTGTTAAATCTGAATACATTTTTCTTTGGTAATGACTATATTCCTCCTATAATAGCAGGAGTTAACATTCATTGGAGGCTCTCTATGTGCCGGGCACTGCATGAAGTAGATTATGCACATTACCTAATTTAATCCTCTCCACAACTCAAAGATGTGGACAATAATATCACCTTCATTTTATGGAAGGAGAAATTAAAGCAAAGAGGTTAAATAATCTGTCTGAGAATACAGTTGGCATGAAGTGAGTGTGGAACCTAAACCCACAGAAGTAGAAAATCTGCCATCCACCCTACTAATTTTGGAGTAAGCCACTAGCACTGGGAAATTAACACCTAGATTAAAACATAAGTATTTCACCTAATGACCCCAGTGCTATTCTTCAGCCATGACATGTTTCTATCTCTTAGAACACCTAATGACTAATTACTACAAGTCTGCTATACCTCGAATAGCCTAAAACGAAACAATTAACAATATATTAAGTAGATAGGGAAATGTCTAGTGCTAATCACTTGACTTATTTTTTTTAAGATTTTATTTTTAAGTAATCTCTACATCCAGTGTGGGGCTCAGACTCACAAATCCACGATCAAAAGTTGCACACTCAACCAACCAAGCCAGCCAGATACCTCTTTTCTTTCTTTTTTTAAGAGTTAATCATTAGGGGATCCCTGGGTGGCTTGGCGGTTTGGCGCCTGCCTTTGGCCCAGGGCGCGATCCTGGAGTCCCGAGATCGAGTCCCACGTTGGGCTCCCGGCATGGAGCCTGCTTCTCCCTCCTCCTGTATCTCTGCCTCTCTCTCTCTCTCTCTCTGTCTATCATAAATAAATAAATAAATAAATAAATAAATAAATAAATAAATCTTTAAAAAAAGTTAATCATTAACTTTAAATGAGATTCAAAGTCCTCTCACATGATCAAAACTATTAAATATCCTCTGACTTATAATTTACCTGAAGCAAATCCATCCTAAAATGAAAATTAAAAATAGATCTAAACTAAATCAGAAATAGGAGTTATCTCTTGCAGGTGCCTGGGTGGCTCAGTTGGTTAAGTGTCTGCCTTTGGTTCAGGTCATGATCCCAGACTAGGGAACCCGCTTCTTCCTCTCCCTCTGCCTCTTCTCTCCTGCTTGTGCTTCTCTCTCTGTCAAATAAATAAATCAAATCTTAAAAAAAAAAAAAAAAGATATCTCTAGCAGTCATTGTACATCCTTTCAAATTTAACTAATATTACATCCAACATTGGCATATTACTTAGGAATTATACTATATTCATATATTAAAATATAACAGGGTCAAAAATATATATTCAGAGAATTTGCTATAACATGGGAACATATTCATTAAATGGGACAAAGAAGTTGAGTACAAGCATTACATATCTATATCTATATAATGTGATATATTTTTTCTGATCTCTCTCTCTCTCTCTCTCTCTCTCTCTCTCTCTCTCTCTCTATATATATATATATATATATATATATATATATATATATATATTCTAAGTAGTTTATAGGGACACCTGGGTAGTTTCTTTGGTTAAGGATCTTCCTTCTGCTCAGGTCATGAATCCAGCATTCTGGAATCAAGCTGTGTGTCAGGCTCCCTGCTCATCAGAGTCTGCTTTTCGATCTCTCCCTTTGCCCCTCTCCCCTGTTTGTGCTCTCTCTCTCTCTCTCAAATAAATAAATAAACTCATTTTTAAGAAGTAGTTTACATTCTATATGTATATAATACATACATTATACATATAATACATGCATTATACATATGAATGTCTGCATTATGTTTATATTTTTCCTTCTTATTTGGGGGGTACTGCCAATAATAAGCATTCATCTATGCTACTTTATTATTTCTCAAAGCAGGAAAAATATGTTTTGTATTCATTAAATCGATTCCAAGAGCCAGTGTAACTATTTATTAGAATTTCACAAAATGTGTTTAAATTTGAAACTTTTTGCACTTTTCAAAGTGGGAACTTTGAATCATTCAATATTTTCCCAAGGAAATATATGCAGATAAAAAGTTTCGTTTGGATATAGCAATCAAGCATTTATTTGAAGATCAATCCCAGGCTCATGTTCGTTGTTCATGGTCTACCATTCAGTTTATACATACAGCAGGTATTTGAATTGATACATAGGACACAAATTGGAAACTAGAGAAGAATAAAAACCCAGGTAGATTTTACCTTATGTCACTGGAGAGTTCCAGTGGGCCCTATTCAAGAGCAGTTGCAGATTTAAATCTTCATTATCATGTTCTCATTTTAAGACAGATACCATTGTCACTTAAAAGTCCCTTTTATTTCTTCTTTTTTAAACTGTTAATGATCGGGATCCCTGGGTGGCGCAGCGGTTTGGCGCCTGCCTTTGGCCCAGGGCGCGATCCTGGAGACCCGGGATCGAGTCCCACGTCGGGCTCCCGGTGCATGGAGCCTGCTTCTCCCTCTGCCTGTGTCTCTGCCTCTCTCTCTCTCTCTCTCTCTCTCTCTGTGTGACTATCATAAATAAATAAAAATTAAAAAAAAAATAAAATAAAATAAATAAATAAACTGTTAATGATCATGAATTGTTCAAAAATAAGTTTCCTTTTGAAATTCTTGGTTTTGAATGCATTTTTTGTCATACATAGGCACAATTTCACCCCTTATATTTATGTTCATCTCCACCTTAATGGGATTCCTAATAACTTTCAAAATTATTTCCACAATCACACACATAGTCCCCAGGTACATTTTTTTCCCCTAAAGACCTTAAAGTCAACATGAGGCAGGTAAAAAAAAAAAAAAAAAAAAAAAATCACTAACAAATAAGTTCAGGTGATCTAGCCATTTTCAACATAGAGTTATGTTCCAGAATCCTATGTTAGGAAACCTTATACAAGCAGTCAAATCTTGCTTTTTAAATTTACACACTAAAGAATGTCCAAAGCAATGTATGACATTTCATCATATGATTCCCGTAATTAATTTGTTACGAGCCCCCACAAATAAAATAAATGTTGAATGATACAGACTTCTGTTGTCAAAAGCATCCCTCTCTCATTCTTGCCTCTCTGGCTCCTGACATTATTTCTTGGTTATTGGTTGACAGTTCAGTGCCTTGAGTGTTGCTCTCGCTGTAGGGTTAGCAGGATAATTGACAAACCATAGGGATCGGATCCCTGGATTAGGATGACCAGACTGTCAAAACAACCATGACATATTCTCACATCAGCTTCCACTGCAAGTCAAGACTGGGAGGGAAACATTCACTCTGGCAGGGCCAGATGGGAAGTATTTAGTTTAAAATATTTCCCACTGCAAAGTATACTTCAGCAAGGAACAGCAACAATGTAATATCATTTTAAAAAAAAACTCATAAAAAGATATAATTCACTGAAAACATAACTCAGGAAAAACTCACCATAGTCACAGTTAATTCAAGCATTTATGATAAATAAACACCCCAGAGGCTTACTTCATTTATATGATGTATCTTTTGAATTTTTTTAAATGTCTTTAACTTTTTTTAGAAGAATGATGTGTATTTGGGAGAACTATATCTGTATTGATAGAATGTGTTGATGAAACGTATGTATGTATGTATACTCATAATCAAACGGGAGGGTGTTAACTATCCAGTTTTATGATGTATGTATAATTTTTTAAAAGATTTTATTTATTTATTCATGAGAGACAAGAGAGAGAGGCAGAGAAGAAGCAGGCTTCCTGCAGGGAGCCCAAAGTGGAACTTGATCTCAGGACCCCAGGATCATCACCTGAGCCAAAGGCAGATGCTCAACCACTGAGCCACCCAGGCGTCCCTGTATGTATAATTTTGTTTAAAACTATCTTGTGAACTATAAATCAAATTCATGCATTTATGTAATTCATATTAATAAGCACTACACCGTAAGTTGTGGTATCAATTAGGGGGCCATATAATCTTTCATCTTAAGGTGCACAGTTAAAAAATGTTTCAAAAACTCTAAATAAATTTGCCACATTAAACATTGTCTCTAGACTTTCAGATTCTTATCATAGATCTTTGAAATGACAGCTCAAGTGACATCTATTTATAATGCAGACATATTCTCTGTATGAAAACATAGATTGCAAAACCGTTAAAGGGAAATTAAAATGCAAATACAAAAAAGGGTTATTTACTTAGTTCTGTGCCAGCTAACACATGGGATATGGGCACCTAGGATTAGAATGATCCAATTATTTTTAAAATATAAAACTTAAAAAACTTATTCATGCACCACTTGGGCCTTGGAATATGATCAAAATAGTTTTGGAATAGTTAATCAGTATTTTTCCATCAGAGTCAAATTTTTCAAAACATTAAAAAGAAAAAGCAAGAAGCATGAGTGAATATTATTTACTGACAGACACTTCAGTGTAACAAATACTGAAATGTTCAAAAACAAGGATTGGAACAAGATGACATTAAACTGTCCATTTTTATCTTGGAAAACTGACATTTTTTGAAACCATCATTAACATTTGTGAATAAGGGGGAAAACATGAAACTTTGTTAGTCCCAACCAAGTCAGTCTCATTTTTCTAGTACTATGCATCAAAATATCATTCTGGAACAGCCTGTAAATATTCTCACATTTTTTATGCACATTGTACTTGTTTAAGAAAAAGAACTTGAGCCTAGAGTTAGAAGTAACATGGTAAGTGGGGTGTTCTGAAGGATACAGTAAATTTTCAAAACTGTGTAGCTGATAAATGCAATCTTAAAAACTACAAGCAATCAGAAGCATTGTTTCACATAGAAGAGTAACCCATGGATTCTTATACCTCCAAGTGATCTTGTCCAATGTGAATTAAAAGAAGAAATATCAAATGTCAACTAATCTTACCGCTGTTACCATGAATTAGGCAGGGCAGGTATTAATACCACATTATTTCCAGGCAAGGAAATTGTGAGGTTAAATGATATCTATGTGTGGCATAGCTAGGACTTGAACCCACGTTGAGTAACATACTCAGCTCTTTTTCCTAAAACTTAATAAAGGAGTGTCCCCTGCACATGAAAATAGAAGCATAGTTCTTTCTTACTGCCATTTTTGTTCATGCAGTCTTTTGTTCCATATATGAACTATATTAGGACAGTTCCAATAAATTATCAAATAGCCAAATTCTCCCTCTTTTACTTAAAAGAGAGGCATAAACCAGATTATTTGGTGGCAATAATAGTAAATTTGAAGAATTTTGGCTATGATCTTTGTAATGTAGGGAAGAAAGCACCTAAAGTATAACTTCACTGTTAAACTACATTCTACTGCTTCCCCATTTTGTAGATGATCAGTAGAAGTTTACAACTTGTTCAAGATGATCCCAAGGTCACATAATTATAATAGAAAAAAGCTATGAGGAGTCTTCTTTCCATTAAATCAGGCTACTTGTCCATGAAATTCACAACATTTTTACCATTATCACATTATCGTTATATTATTGCCTATGACAGGGTTCAAAATGTTTAAGGGGCTCGGAGCCCCTAGGTGGCCCAGTTATTTAAGCAGCCAACTCTTGATTTCACCTCAGGTCATGATCAGGATCCTGAGATTGTGAGCCCCATGATGGGCTCTGTGTTCAGAGAGGACTCTGCTTGTGATTCTCTCTCTCTCTCTCTCTGGCTCTCTCTCTCTCTCTCCCTCTCCCCCTATATACACACAGACACACACTGTCTCTCTCTCTCTCTCTCTCTCTGTCTCTCCCTCTCTGTCTCAAATCAATAAATAAATATTTTTAAAATGCTTAAGGTGTTCAATCAATAGAAACTCTAAATATTGATTGAGGTATTCTTCATCCTTAGGCAATACTGTATTTTAAGCATTTAAGAACAATTAAGCAATTATTCAGCTTCTTACATTCTTCAATACTGACCTTATGTTTAAGAGTTCACACCTATATAACTTTGAGTGCATGCCTGACACACAGATATTCAATAAGGTTATTTTCCATTCTTTCCTTTTCTTGATCACATGGCTGAGAAATCTTTTTTATTACACTATGAAAACTTTCTTAATGAGTAGAATTTTCCAAGATAAAATTCAGTAGCAACCAGGAACTATATCAAATTGAAGACAAGTTATAAGACAGTATGAAATTCATGATCACATAATGGTTTTTTTCTTTGGCAAGTATTTGATTTTATTGGAAGGGAGAGTTTTGATATTTGTGGATATAGTTAATGAAATTGCTGTCCCACTGATTGAAATTGCCTTTCCAATGAGGATGAGTAAAAAGAAAATGTACAAAACCAATAATTCAAATTAACATATCATGAAAATGACACTAATAAAGAAAACAAAGAATTCTGATTAGCTTGAACAACTAAAAGGAAATTATTTTCCTTTGCTATTGAAAAATCTCTTTCCAGCTACATATATAGTTCTGAACTTGATATCTGCCACAATACTTTCAGATGAAAAAAAGCTGGAGAGAAGAAGAAGCCTGGTAAAGGAAATTATAAAGCAGTTAAGATACAAAGATGATAAAAAAAAAGAGAAAAAATAAAAGATAAATTACAGACTTAAATCTAGAAAATGATCTCAAAGAGCAAGGTCAATTTAAAGCTCTTACTTTAAAGCAATGTTAAATCCCTTAACAAGAAGTCCACGGAGTTTGAATGATTTCTATACAATCAGAATTTGTAACAATAGAATTTCAAGTTAGCAAAGACCATGTGTCTGGATTTCCTTTTCCATGCCTCCCAGAGAAGAGTAAAAGGGAGCAGAGGAAAAATACAACTCCAGCGTGGTGGAACAGACCCCCAAGAAAATATTATAACAATGGCCCCTATCATCTCCTCTCCAGTTCTTCGTCCCCATTCCTGTTCCTTCCAGTTCCTCCAGTCAAGTTATTACAGAAGGGGAAGAGGGAATGGAAGTGACAGAGGAAGGGTGGGGGGCAGGGATGGAAAGAAGAGCAGTTAAGGTTGGAGTTTGAACACAACAAGGACACATTGGCTTCATGTAGTCCTAGGCAGAATCTATAATGTAAATTTATATACTATATATAAATATACACTATATATACATAAATATATACAGGTGGCCTTTGAACAATGTGAGGGTTAGGCACCAATCTGTCCCACAGTAGAAAAATCTGCATATAATTTTCGACTCACCCAAAATTTAACTACTAAGAGCCTAACTACTAAGCTATAGCATTAACCTAAACAGTTGATTAACATATACATATTTTGTAGATTTGTGTATACTGTATTCTTACAATAAAGTAAGCTAGGGAAAAAAGTATTATTACGAAAATCATAAGGAAGAGAAAATACATTTGCAGTACTATATTTATCAAAAAAAAAATTTGCCTAAAACTACGCAGTTCAAACCGATGTTGTTTCACAGCCAACTATATATAGATAGATATCTATATCTATATGTTTATGCATATAAATGTATATATACACATATCCTTTTTAGGGATACACACACACACACAACCATCTCTTTTAGAGAAAATTATTTACTCAGATACTACTATTATCATTTATGGGCACAATCCTTTGGGTATAAAACAAATATTATGCTACCAAAGTAGGTATATACACAAAAAACATTTAGAATTTCTCAAGTTTATTTTTTATGAGAGTATTTTTAAAACAGTCCTAGGCAAAAAATTCAAATAAGCTTTAACTTTTACAGCCTGGGAACCAATATAGAGTCAGAAAGTTAGCTCTAAAATGCCTGAGGGGGCAAACAGTTGTTTAATGAGGACAAATGGAATAAAATTAAAATTCAGCCTAATAAAATAACTTCTAAATGTAACATTAGCTCAGTCATGTGGCTCAAATATTTTTGCTCAAAGGTACATAAATGTAATCTTAGTAAAATGAAAATATAAAATGAAAGGGAAAAAGAAAAGCAGTCAAGAATCCCTAGCCATCATACTATAGAAATAAGGAGTAGAAAAATACAAATAAGATTATAACCAGATTATTATTGTAATATCTCTTCAACCCCATGAAATTTTCTCATGCAAAATATGATGCTTAAGATCCCAAGGAGGTATAGGTATAAGCTTCACATGGAAAAAAAAACACAACTCTCATTTGTGAAGAGAGCTTCAATGTAGAATTTTTTTAATGTTTCATTAGTTTCAAGGTTGATTAGAATTCTCTAGAACAAAGCCCTACAATTATAGTTTAATTTTAGTTGAGATATGCACAAGCTAGGCCCCAGTAGACTTTAAATGCTCCTAAGTGTCCCAGAAGGCCGAGAATATCTTGCCATCTTCCAGGTCAGTCCAATCTGGCCTCTGGGATACTAAGAAAAAGCCCAGAAAAGTTAAAGAATTCAAGACACCCTGGTCACACACATTAATCAGCATTTAGATATATTTGGTATATTTAAAATCATATTATATTAAGGAAATGCTTGCTAATAGTATTAGAAAGGAGCCATGGCAATGTCGGGCATTCAATCAAAGGGTTAAGCCGAGGCACCCTGGCTTAGTCTACTGATGAGACTACTGAGGGAGGAAAGTTTCCTTTCTTAAAAAAAAAAAAAAAACCTCAAACATCTCCTGTAAAGATGGAGATGATAGAGTATATACACACATTCCCCCTACCAAGTACAACTAAAACCTTTGAATATTACATATATTAAAATAAAATAGAAGACTCTGAAAGATGGGAAGAAGACAGACTAGATGAGGACCTTGGAACCCAAAAAAAAGACAAGGTGATGAGATTGTTTTCTCTTTACCTCTTGTATCCCAGACTTAGAGCTGAAGATGTTGACACCTGAAGAATGCCAAAGGTACAGATAAAAAACCAAACAAACACTACAACAAAACAAAACAACAACAATGAAAAAAACCCAAGAGCATTCTCTCTCTAGCCAAAGGACCAAGAAAAGGGAAACCTATCAGAACAGAAAATTTTTAGACATCAACCATATTACTGCATCTAAATACCACAGAGAAAACCGAGGCCCCATTTATGTCCATGCCACCAAACGACAAGTGAAGAAACTAAACTTTTGCCCTTACCAGGCTAAATGAAGCATACCAAAGCTTGCACCAGCACATACACCACACACTACCCTATAGGGTGATGTCAGAGAAGACTGAGTAGAGAGCCAGGACTTCCATCTGCATTGAGCCAGTCAAGAGTCACCTACCTCAGAGTTTTAGTGGAGACCAAGTGGGTATCCCAGACTTCCACTCCATCCTTCTTTCTGAAATGGTGTCAGAGGCCTAGTAAAGAGTCAAGACTTTCACCACAGTAATGGGACTGCCCTCTGTGATATCAGCAAGGCTATGGGAGGACTAATATGTGATAAGAGACATTCCTATCTTTCTCAGTCAAAATGGTTAACAGTAGAGGCCTAATAGGGCAGACAGAAACTCTCAGCCCACCCAGGAACAATGAGGAGCCGTCCCTTGCTCCCTCTCCATCTGTGTCAAACGAAGCCTAGTAGAGAAACTGGATGTCAATTCTTAAATGTCAATACCTTAGCAACACACCCACCCCTCATCCTTCCCCTGCCAAAGTAGTATCACTGGGAGCCAGCTAAAACAAAAGGTTTAAATAAGATCCAGTCTTATAATATCCAAACTGTCCTCTTTCAAGCAAAAATTATTCATCATATCAAGAACCAAGAAGCTCTCAACTTGAATGAAAAAAACAATCAATAGATGCCAAAATCAAGATGAAAGAGGTGTAAGACTTATTGGATAAAGATTTAAACTAGCCATCATGAAAGGGCTTTGACAAGCTGTTATGAACATGTATGAAACAAAAAATACAAAGTCTCAGCTTACAAAAGAGAGAGAGAGAAGAAAGAGATATAAAGAAGAACCAAATGAGAATTTTAGAACAGAAAAATACAAGAGCAGGAATTATTTTTTAAGATTTTTATTTATTTATTTTAGAAAGAGAGAATGATCAGGAGGAGAGACAGATACTGAGAGAGAGAATCCTTAAGCAGACTTCCCACTGAGTGCAGAGCCTGATGCAGGGCTCCATCCCAAAACCCTGAGATCATGACCTGAGCTAGCCGCCTAACCAACTGAGCCAATCAGGTACCCCTACAACACCTGAAATTTTAGAAAGCAGCTCAGTGGATGGACTTAACAGCAGAATAGAAGGAAAGAGAAAAAAATCTGTGATCTTGAAGATAAAACAATAAAAATAACCCAATTGGAACAACAAAGAGAAATATACTTTAAAAAAAGTAACAGAACTTTATACACTTGTGGGAGTATAATAAAAGAACTAAACATTCATGTCATTGTAGTACAAAAGAGGGTAGATGGAGAAATACTCAAAGAAAGAATGGCTGTAAATTTCCAAAATTTGACAAAAGACATAAACTTACGGATTTAACTAAGCAAACTCCAAAATGGGATCAGCCCAAAGAAATCCACACCAAGACACATCATAATGAAGCTTCTCAAAACTAAGGGCAAAGAAAATATCTTAGCAGCAGTGAGCGATAAGTAACAACTTAATTTAAGGAGGAAAACACCCTGAATAGCAGTGGATTTCTCATCTGACACCATAGAGATCAGAAAAAAAAAAGCATATTTTTCAAGTACTAAAAAGGAAAAAAAATGCTGTGAACTTAAAATTTTACATTGACAGAAAATATCTGTCAGGAATTAAAGTCAAATCAATACATAAGCCCCAACATATCCACTGCTATATTAACTATAAATTGCCTGCATATCCCCACTAAAAGACAAAGCTTTGGTAGAATAGATTAAAAGTGAGCATCACCCAATTCTATGCGTATGCAAAAAGCACACTTCAAATATAATGATATAAGTAAGTTGAAAGTAAAAGATTAGGAAAAGATATATTATGCAAACATTATTCAAAATAAAACAGGAGTGGCATATATTACTAAACGAAAGAAGCCAAGCTGAGAAAGTTATATACTATGATTCCAACTAAATGACATTCTAGAAAAGGCAAAACAAGGGAGACAGTGAAAATATCGGTGGTTGCCAGGGGTTTGGGTAAAGGGGAAGGATGAAAAGGCAGAGCACAAAGGAATTGGAGGGCGGTGAAAGTATTCTGTATGAGACCGTAATGACAGTACATGTCATTATACATTTGTCCAAATCCATTATACAACTGACCAAACCAAGAGTGAACCATAAAGGTAAACTATGGACTCTGGCTGACTATAATGTGTTAATGCAGTCTCACTCGTTCTAACAAATGGAACATTCTGGTGGGGGATGTTGATTATAGGGGAGGCTATGCATGGGTAGAGCAGAGCATGTATGGGAAATCTCTGTACCTTCCTCTCAGTGTCACAGTCTATGAACTTTAAACTGCATTAAAAAAATAACTCTTTAAAAAAAGGATATGGAAGATAAAGGAAACTTAATGGTAAAAGAATTTTGAAAAAGGATCAAGTAGGAGGAATCAAATTACCTGACTTGAAGACTCACTTTAGAGCTATTCCAATCAAAACGGTGATAGTGGTGGAGGGGCAGACACTCAAATCAACAGAACAGAATAGACAATACAGAATAGGACCACACAAATGTGCTCAACTAAAGTTTGACAAAGCTGCAAAAGCAATACAATAGGAAGAATATCTTTTTCAACAAATGGTGCTGGGGCAACTGGACATTCATAGGGGGGGAAAAAGAGAATGTCTGCCTAAACTTCACATCTTATATTTAAAAAAATAGCTCAAAATGGATCACAGACTTAAAGTTAAAATTATTCATTTTTAGGGAAAAATATAGAAGAAAGTCATTGGCGTCTGTGGATAGGCAAATATTTCTTAGACTTAACGCCAAAAGCATGATTCACAAAGAAAAATACTGATAAACTGGATTTCATCAAAGCTTTAATTTTTTTTTCTGTAAAAAACCAAGAGGATGAAAGACAAACTAGCACTGACAGAAAAGACTTGCAAATCACATAGCCAACAAAGGACTTTATGCATCTAAAATTAAAATACAATTAGAAAATGGGCAAAAGTTATGAACAGATATTTCATGGAAGAAGATATAATATACAGACATTCCTTTTTATTAGCCACTAGGGAAATGCAAATTTAAAACATATGGAATATTACTACACACCCATCAGAATGTCTAAAATAAAAAATAGTGACAACACCAAATGCTGGTGAGGCTAGAAATAAACCAGATCAATAATAAATTGCTGGTGGAAATTAAAATGATCCAGCTACTCTGGAAAACAGGGTGACAGTTTCTTCAAAATACACAGACACACATACAGGCAACTACCATACAACCCAGGAATAGTACTCCTGGGCATTTACTTCGAAGAAATGAAAAGCTATGTTCAGACAAAATGCTATACACAATGTCCATAGTAGGTTTCTTCCTAATAGCCAAACACTGGAAACAATAAAGATGTCCTTCAGTGGGTGAAATTAAAGAAACTGTGGTGCATCCATACCATGGAATATTTTTCTACAATAAGAAAGAATAAATCATTGAAACATGCCACAACTTGAATGAAAATCTAGAGAATCATGCTGAGTAAAAAGAGCCAATCCTAAAGGCTGCATATTGGAGTCTATTTGTATAATATTCTAGAAATGACAAAATTATAGACAAAGAGACAGATTAGTGATTGCTAGGGCTTAGAGATTCAGAGGGGGACTGGTAAGGGGGAAGGAGGTGCGACCACAGGGGGAAAAAAACATGAAGGATCCTTATGGTAATGGAAATGTTCCACTACTTGACTGTGGCAATGTCAATAAACTATTTTTAATTATACTATGTAGTCTTGCAGAATGTTACTGTAGAGACACACTGGGCAAAAGGTACATTGATGTCTTTGTATTATTTTTACAAGTGTATGTGAATCTATAATTATCTCAAAATTAGTTTATTTAAGATATATGAAGCAAGTTATGGAATAATTTTACATAATTTTATTTTTAATGCCATTTCTCAATGATTTTTATGTTGTAGAAGTCATAAAATTACATACACACTTGTAAATTATGGATCACTGTTTTACTTGAATTAAGTGAGATAATAAACTCTCAAAAGCTTTTTGAACCCTAAAAGCCCATTCAAAGATGACTCTTTCCCAAATGGTATTTATTTTACATATATCATCTCATTGTATAATCAAAAGACAACTGACAGTAATTCTCTTCATGTCCACTAGCTGAATGAGGAAAATTGGAGTTGGAATAACAGTAGCATTGAGGAATTCCTTAAAATTAGTTAATAAACAAACTTGGAGAAGAACCCGACTTTTATAGCATCTCTATCCAGAGTTGCCACCACCAGAGGAATAGAATGAGTGTAGGATACTTTGCTGATGGGTGTGTGAAATGGTATAATCTCTTTGGAAACCAGTTTGGCAATTTCTTAAAAAAAACTAAACATGTAACTACCACAGGACTGGAGAGTAAATGTGAAGGAGTAGACACAATGGCTAGTAAGAGCCATTCTATTTTCAGTGGAGATGTGAAAGGAGAAGGAGGAGGAGGAGAAGATGGAGGAGGAGGAGGAGGAGGAGGAGAAGAAGAAGAAGAAGAAAGAAGAAAGAAGAAGGAGAAGAAAGAAGAAGGAGAAGAAGAAGAGAGCTAAACTAAGAGATCAGTCATGAGCATCTACAAGGGGAATGGATGATGGATGTTAGGGGTATAAAAACATTCAAGTAGATGTAAGGAAAATCTGAGGACATAAATGATGGTACCCTTCTTCTTTAGATGTGGTATAGGGAAGACAAACATATTTGAGAAGGCAGGCAGTAGGCATGATGCTATGGTGAACATGGCAGCAGGCGGTAACTTACAAATAAATGAGGTAGTTGCTTAGATAGTTTCTTAGAGCCTTGCAGAATCTTGAAACTCCAGAGTGATGTAGAAGTAATAGCCTCAAGAGGGGCATGGAGGTTCTAGGATCATCAGAGTCCTAGAACAAGTCCAGGATCAAGATGGATCACAAGCTAGCTCTCAGAAAGCTTGCAACAGGATATTAGTACAGTGGCTGTATGCTTTAGTAGCAAAGATTGGAGCCATGTTCAAGAGAAATGAATGGCACCAGCCACCACTACTGAATACCAGTGCCAGCGGTCCAGACAAGATCAATCCAACTATTCCAAACTGGCAGCACCTTAACCAAGACCAAAGAAGAGAGTGAAGATGTATACAGGTGCATGTCAATGGAACCATGGTGAATTAACCCACTCCCCAACCCCCATCCCCTGCCACCCACACTAGACATGAGAGATACTGTTTTAAGAAAAAAAAAAAGGTAAAGTTATTTTTATTTGTGAAAAGTATCTCTTCATCCCCCCACAAGATACATGGAGCTCCAGAGCAAAATGAAAAAACCAATTCAACAAACCAACAGTATTTCCAAAACATTTTGTGAGATACTTTGCTGAGCCGAGGATGTGTGATACAGGGCTTCTCCCCTTGTAATGTATTTCAAGTGACAACCCTGCATCTTATTAAAGTTTTAGGAAGAGAATCAAAAAAGGCAAAGGCTTTGTTGGGCTAAGCACAAAGTTTGTGGTACTAGCACCATGCTACAAGTGGGAAGGGAGGTACGTGTAAAGCTTAATCTCTTCCTCATACTTTTCAGGATAAGCCACCCTGGATCTTTGAAAAATAAAGAGAAAAACATAACCTAATAAAATTTTTTTTATGATCACCCGATTTATAGATATCACTCTTTAAAGCGATCTCTTTCTGGTTGTTGGAGTACCAGGGGATTTCACCACCTGTATGTTTACATTTTGGATACACACAGAAGCCTATAGGAAAACGAGCAAGAGTGATCTATCTCTCCTGACTCAGATGTGACTCAGGCAAATGACTTTAACAGCACTAATCATTGTAAACATTTTTCTAAGTAAACACAGTTTAACAAAGCCTATTCACCTGAACATTGTGATGCAGTTATGTAGATATAAGATATCTAAACCACAAATACTGTGTAACCAACAGATGACCCATCCCTCATCTTCGCATACCCCTCATCCACCAATAACTCCAGAATTTATATGCACTTCTTGAAACTTCCATCTGAGATCTAGACTGATCTTGATATTTAAACTCAGATGTCTCTCCAGTATCTCAAATTTAACATGTTCAAAATTGAATTCTTTCTTCTTTACCCACAAAATAAGCTTCTCCAGTGTTCTCTAACTCTGATCATCACCCACCCAGGTGCTCATAGCAGAAACCTAGGAATCTTACTTGACACATTCTTCTCCTTTGCACACTCATACCCATTATCAAGTTATATCTATTTCATCTTTAAATTAGATCTTAAGTCTGTCCAGTTCTCTCCATCACCTGGTCTAATTTACCACCAATCTAGACTCATACTAGCCTCATAACAAGTCTCCCTCATATCATTCCTATTTACCTCCAACCCATTTTCCATAACCCCAAAAATAATCTCTTAAATACACTATCATTCTCTTACTCAAACTTCTAAATGGATTTTCACTCACCTTGAATGGAATCTATTCTCCTTGCCTTTACCTTTAAGACCTTTCATGATGTAGCCCTACTACCTCTTTACCTTGTCTTGTTCCCTAGTCACCCTCACCGACTTCACCCAGCCATGCTGGCCGTCTTTGATTCTCCAGTGGTCCAGAAGTATTCCCTCCCAGGCCTCTACACAGAGGCTCTTTTTCACCTAGTCTTCATCAATCTCCATGTTACAGCCTAAACTCTCCTTTATAAAGAGGATTTTCCCTTACCCTCCTTTCTAAATTAAGTTGCCCGTTATACTCTCCTAACACTAATCTTTTTTTCCTTTATGACAAGCATTCCTTAATGTGTAATTATTTATTTGTGCACTCATTGCAGTCTGCCCTGCTAGCTGTAAGTTCTATAAGAGTAGTAGGGGAACTATCTTACACACTATTGTAATTCTAGAATCCTGGCACAAAGAAGTTTCTCAGCAAATGTCTGATGAATAAATAAATGAATTAATAATAAGTTGATGAGTTATCACCTAAAAGATGGTTTGCAACATTAATTTAAAAGGATAAATTAAACAAACAAATAAATAGACAAAAAGTTTCCTACCTGTTGGAGGAGATCATGGAGAGGATATAACTGCCAGTTGACTCAAGAGCTGGAGCTGGTGGGCAGCTGGAGCTCCTCGCACAACTCCCTTGTCCTTTGAACAAGTGTTCTGTTTGCCTTCTCCACCAGAGAAGCTGCTACAAGGACTCCACCGTGAGATAGTGATGTGTTGTTGAGATCTTCTGGATGGTACACATGACTGACCCCAGTTAAGTTTATTTGCTGTTGGTTTGAAACCTCTGGAAGCTTTCCATGTGTAATTGGAAAGTGGCCCCTATTGTACAGAAAGCAGGGAGACACAGAAGAGAGACAAGAGAATTTACAAGCAGAGGGCAGGGAGAGACAAAAGAAAAAGACAAGAGAACTTAGAAATAAGGCTTGTCTTGGGCAGCCACAAGAGGAGTAGATCTCCACACCTTCCTGCTAGCATCCTAAATGTTTACAGAGAGGCTTTAACTGGGCTGTCACACATATAACCCAGATGTCTCAACAACACATCACTATCTCAAGGCTATGTCCTTGGGGCAGCTTCTGGGAGTAGGAAAGGCAAATGAAATGTGTATTACAAGGATGCGGGGTGGGGTGAAAGAGCCTCTAAATCCCCAGGTGCAGTTCTGGGGTCAATTAGTGGTCACATCCTCTCAATGAACTCCTCCAACGCTTGCTTCTTAAAACTGACATCTACCAATCTAACGTGGCCCATGTCTTTTTTCAGTTCTCCTTTGCCCTCTGTGTCTAGGGGTGTCTAGGAGCCAGTTTATGAACAAACACTATCCTGAAATTGAGGAAACCAATGCACATGCTCAGCTTCTGTAAAACCTGGCCGAAACCCAATTGGTGATGTTTATGAATGCATAAATGATCAATGATGCATTTACAAGATGTCCAAATATATGTATATATTAGGACACTAACTTCTATGATCAGTGCAAATTTAGTTACCTGGCAACACATGTCAATATATTGGTAGTAATTGTTTTTGTTATAGCTTTTAAAATATACGTAAAAAATCATGTGTAAAAAAATGTAAATTTAAAATCAATCTTTCATGCAGTCCCTTATAGGGATCCCATAGAATAAAGGGTGAAACCCATGCTCAGATACCAAGATGTTTTTTCTAGAGGGAAAAACAGTTGTGATAAAAAGTTCCTCACATAAATTACAAGCAGTACTCTATTGGAGAGATGAGTTGAAACATTGGTGAGTATAATAAAATCTTAGGTCAGCATTTATATTTCACTATTGTGGTTACTGATAGTAGAGCTGTGATAAACAGTAAAATAATTTTTAAAATTGAACCAACAGGAAAGCAATGGATCTGGAGGCCTAGGTGGCTCAGTGGTTGAGCATCTGCCTTCAGCTCAGGTCGTGATCCTAGGGTCCTGGGATCCAGTCCCACATTAGGCTCCCCGCAGAGAGCCTGCTTCTCCCTCTGCCTATGTCTCTTCCTCTCTCTGTGTCTCTCATGAATAAATAAATAAAATATTTTTTTTAAAAAAGGAAAGCAATGGATCATTTAGTTTAAAAAGAAAACTGAGTTCTTATTCATAGAAATGTTTCCATTAGTAGAAAAAGAATCAACATTTTAGTTCACAAAATGATGATAATTTTGCCTTAATCCCACTATTTAGCCAATTTAAATCTCCTCTGATTAAAGATAATTCCAGCATTTTAAAGATCAAAGCTTCTCTGCTGGTTGATTAGTTTCTAGGTCCTAATTTTACACTCTTAGTCAAACCATACAGTCTTTAAAAAAAAAAAATCTAAATTTGAAAAAGCAAGGAATATTACCTCTCACAACATAATGAAGAAAATAATTGTTCCTACATGAGCTTACTCTTCCAGTAAACGATAAATGCTAGTCAAAATAAACATTAATTATCCCACCACATGCCCTGTGGCTGGAACTCTCTGCTTTTCTTGATTTGCCAGAACTCTTATACTGAACACTAACCTGTAAAAATGACACTATTTCCAAGAAAGCCTCTCCATACCCCAGAATATGTAATCAATATTTCCCCTTCTATTACCCCATTTTTTGACATACATAATCATAATTCAAGAGAGATTATTTCAAAATAGTCCTTCAAAATCCTTATTTCTTTAAATGAGAAAACAGATTACTTCCTTTAAATAAGTTATTTTTCCTTATCCTTGACTAACAGAGAAACTGAGTCTCAAGAAGATTGATGAATTGCACAGAACACTCCAGCGAAGGTTCTTACTTGGCTCTAAAAAGACATTCTTTATTTTACTCTACAACCAGATGCCTCCTACAATGTTATCTGAACCTTCTCTTCCCAGCCTCCTCTCATTGTCTACATGGAACCTGCATACGTTCTTCAACTGATTCACCTTCTCTGTTTAGTCTTTCTAGCTCCTTTACAGAATTAGTAAAAACATGTAGTCAACACCTAGATATTCCTAGTTTACTGAGGTCAGTGGCATCTGTTCACAAAGGACAAAAATCCACATTCCTAACCTCACACAGCATCCATGACAAAGAGGTTATCACTCATCAAACCCTTTTTGATGTGTTTGACGATTCTAAGACCTCCTAGAAGATTTAAGAAAGACTCAGCATTTGGTGCTTCCACAAATTCTGACATGTAAGGCAATTCATGGGCTCCAAACCAGTTCTAAAACTCCAGGACACCAATTCAATTTCTTACAATGTGAATATTCTCAAGTTTCCTTCTTTTTTCTTTACAGTGAAAGTTTTAGGAAGTTTATATGAATTAATAAAAATCCTGGGCTCTATGAAGCCAATCTAGCTTTGAACACGCTTTTATTGATCTTTCAGGTAAATCTACTGTGAATGTTATGAGCCAAGCCCAGATCACCAACTTCAAACAGAATTGGAGTTACCTGTAGAGAGTTATGCTGGCAGACAGGCTTTTACTAAAGCCAGCAGAGCAGAGGTGAGGATTTAAAAAAAAAAAAATTGCTTAATTAACATTTCAGATGTGTTGTAGGTTGAGTGATTTAAGGCAGCTTATTAAATTTTCCCTCTTACATCCTGGAGGATATCATTTTTCTTTCTTTTCTATTTTACAGATGTAATCAATTTGTTTCTAATATCTGAACACATTAGCATAGGGAAGATTTTTTAATATGCTGAGGTTCTTTTTATATTCATTCTTATGAGTCAGTTATCTTCCTTGAAGATAGCAATTTTACTACAGCCAATATAATGGAAAAATATTTTCTCAATTCTCACTTCTTAGAAACAGCATTTCTCAACCGCTAAAGAAAATATTTTTCCTTCCATCTTTTGCATATGGATAAAAGGAACAATAATTTGATTATTCATCCCAACCATCTCCAAAATTCATACTCATATACATATGGTACATGTTTCCATGTATCAAAATGGATTCCACTCATAAGTCTTGGAAATCCAGAGGCATAAGCCATCAACATCCCTATCATGTGGCCTTTTTCCTTGGCTTACACAGAGTTTTGAATCTGCATCCATCAAATAAGCCATGAAGTTACTTGTAAGTTCCACATAAAGCTTTAGGAAAAACGAATTTCAAGAATCTCTTTTACTCCCTCTCCTTATTACTTTAGAATGTATCCTAGACATTGTATCACTTCTTCTGTAGTTACTTTCATATGTCTCTTTAAAAGATAAAAACTCCTCTCAAAAATAGAAACCATATATCAACAAAAACATTATAATACCTAAAAGCAATAATGCCTTAATGTTTTAAACATCTTGTTAATGCTCAGATGTTCCATCATAGCATAGAAGTTTTTTTTATTTTTTTTTTAATTTGTATTTGTTCATGAGAGACAGAGAGAGAGAGAGAGAGGCAGAGACACAGGCAGAGGGAGAAGCAGGCTCTATGCAGGGAGCCCGATGTGGGACTCAATTCCAGGTCTCCAGGATCACGCCCTGGGCTGAAGGCGGCGCTAAACCGCTGAGCCACCCAGGCTGCCCTAAATCATTTGTTTGAATCAGTATCCAAATAAGGCCTACATATAGCAATTAAATAATATTTCTGTTAAGCCTCCTTTAATATATAGCTTTCTTTCTCTTATTTCTATTCCATTCGTTGACAAAATTAGGTACTTGCTCTAGATTTTTCTACAATATGAAATTTTCTGATTGCATACCTGTGAAGCTTTTGTTCTTGTTGTTGTTGTTGTTTGTTTTTTAAATATTACCTTGATTTCTATATTTCTTGTGAATTTTCAGTTGGACCTAAAGACTTGATTAGATTTAGGAATGATGTCTTTGGAAAGGATATTTCCTAGTGGGTGGTATGTTGCTCCCCTGGGGACTTGTAATATCTAGTTGTCTCTCTTCTAATGATGTTAGCAACCATTAATGTGCAATATACAGATCTAAAAATTCATTAGGAGTACAAAATATTGATATTTTAGTTTCATTATTTTCTTCACTTATTAGGTAATATACTTCTGCAAAAAGAAATGTCCACTCCTTTACCACGTTCTTGTTCAGTTGCACAGCTGTATATAAAGGGAAAATTAATGCTTTATTATATGTTTTTTAATCAACTTTCAAATTATTCCATACTCTAATGATGACTATTTCTTTTTTGATACATTTTAAGAACTCATAAGCACAATTGATTTCTTTAAATCTATCGAAGCTATTGCCCTTATTGATATGCACACTTGGTGAGAGGAAGCCTTTCAAGTTGTCTCCTGTCTTTTTACGCAAATCTGGTAGTCTTTGACAGTCCCCTTGGTATCTGCCACAGTAAAATATTGAGTATCATCTTGTACATCTTTCCTGACATAGAATCATCCATATTTCTAAGGAATCCCTGTTCCTTTTAGTAGGAAGGTGTATAGTTGACAAATACCATATTTTCTTTCCCCCTCCTTCTGTGTACCATATGTGTGTGTGCATATATGCGTGTGTGTATGTGTGTGTTCATACATATATCTGTACCATTTGAAAGTTGCAACATCATGGCACTTTGTCTTTAAGTATTTTAGCATACATCTTCTAAAAGTAAGACCCAACAACATCATATCACTATGACCTAAGAAATTAATTATTGTTCTATAATAATATTTACTATTTTTTAAAATTTTTATTTATTTATGATAGTCACATCAGAGAGAGAGAGAGAGACAGGCAGAGACACAGGCAGAGGGAGAAGCAGGCTCCATGCACCAGGAGCCCAACGTGGGATTCGATCCCGGGTCTCCAGGATCGCGCCCTGGGCCAAAGGCAGGCGCTAAACCGCTGCGCCACCCAGGGATCCCAATATTTACTATTTAATCCATATTTTAATTTCTCCAATTCTCCAAATTTTCTTTTTTATAACTGTGCACACTGCATTTTATTATATTTGTTTAATTTCTTATAATCCACAATAGCCTCATTCTTTTTGGTGTGTCTGTTTTCATGTTATTAACTCTCTCAAAAGCACAAGATAGTTCTCCTGCAGAATGTTCCGCCTTTCGGATTTTTGGATTGCTTAATCGTGGCATTCCATTTCTTTCAAATATTGACTCTTCAAAAAAATTCTCACCTTGAGCTATTTCGGTTAGCCATCTATCTAAAATCTTTCCTGGAGCAATATTGATTTTCTCTGTGTAGAAAGTACATTTGAATTACAGGAATATCATAGTTTACTGACATAGTATTATTTGTTCTTTTTATGAGGTGCAGAATGTTCTAAAATTCATAATCCCTGATGAATATATAATGAATTATCTCAAGAAATTTCATGGGAGAAAGAATACTCTACTTTGACCACTTAGACGAGAATTTAACCCTATGGCAATCTAGCCCTTATCTGATCATAATCAGTGCCAAAATGCTTGGTTTGGAGTATAGGTATAGGAGAAGTTACAATCCCAGCAACCAGACTTTCCTTTATTACCAAACCATCTCTAATATTTTGATTTATATGATGATTATTTTTTAGTTAAATATGCCTTCCTTCCCTCCACAATCTCAGGAAAATCTTCCTAGTGGCTCCTCTCAGTTTCCTTCCCTCCTTACATTATGAAAAAAAAAAAAAAAAAGAACCTGATTTAGTTGATTCTAAGTTTCATAGTAAGACCACATATTTGCATTTTTTCAATATCTCTTAAACATTTTTCTCAATCATTCCTGATAAGAATTACCTGAGAAGCTTCTTAAACTTGCAGATTACTGGTATCAAGGGAGGGACTCAGAAATTCTGAACACATTTCTTAGGTGATGCCTATAGGCAAGTCTGGGAAATATGTCCCTAGTGTGTATTTCATTTCCAAATTACAAAAAACTCTCTGGTATCACAGGGATTCTATCTAACCCAGAGTTCTGAACCCACATCGCCTGAGTTCAGACTTCAGCTATACTCCTCACCAGCAGACAATACACAAGTGAGTCTCTGGGCCTCCACTTCTGACTCTCTCTAATGATGAAAAGAATAGTGCCTACCTTATATGTGAAACTCAAGTGTGATTGATTCTCATATTGAGTACGTGGTGCAACAACCTCGATAAATGTTAATCATTAATTATTATTAATAACATTTCATTATAGATCTAGGAGATCCAAAAGTTAAAGTCCTTTTTTCTTTTAAGATTTTATTTATTTGGAGACACTTGGTGGCTCATCAGTTGGGCAGCTGCCTTGGGTTCAGATCGTGATTCCGGGATCTGGGATCAAGTCCTGCATTGGGCTCCTGTGAAAAGCCTACTTCTCCCTCTGCCTATGTCTTTCTCTCTGTGTGTGTGTTTATGTCTCATGAATAAATAAATAAATCTTTTAAAAATGATTTTATTTATTTATTTGAGAGAGAGAGAGAGAGAGAGAGAGAGCACATCAGGGTGAGGGGCAGAGGGAGAAGCAGAGTCTTCCCTGAGCAGGGGCCCAATGCAAGGCCTAATCCTGGGACTCCAGGATCATGACCCAAGCCAAGGCAGACCCTCAACCTACTGAGCCACCCAGGCATCTCAAATATTAAAATTCTTAATACATGAGATTTTCATGCTTTGATAGTATGTACCCAAAAAAAACTTGAATTTAAGGAAAAGTTTTTCCTCCTATTTAAGATTTTTAAACAGTTTATCTTCCATTTTTCTGTCTTAATGGAATACGTTGAGAGGGCCACTCTGGATCCAGTGACCAAACTCTCTCCCTTGAGAAGATTCAACTGTATTTTTGTTTTGGTTTGGTATTTGTAACATTAGTTATAATTTGCCTCAAGAGCTGCATCCGTTTCTAAAAATGGCACATTGTGTTTGTTCCCAGGTGACTGGTCAGATTTTGGTGATATTTTACCCTTTTAAAAATGTATACATCCCATGGTAGAGATAATTATCTCTAAAGACATGAAGAATAAGATCTGCCGCAAAAACAGTGAGGAATTATATAAAGCCACTGAGGGGAAAAATGATTGGCTCCTTTGAGCCCCTCCTCCAAAACTAGGGAAATTTCAAGAACACCATAAAAGAACACAGTGAATAGAGTATTATTAAACAGAACATGGCAGTCTCACAAAGTCATTTTATTCTAGGGTCAGAACTATATTATAGTTCATTCTCCTCATTTAATTTGTATATTTTAGATCAGAAAGAAAGTAAATTGTTATCTGTTGCTGTCATCATGATGTGACTGTTACAGACTGTTTCACTTAAAATCAGAGAAAAAAAATTTTTATTTTTATTTTTCATGGATTACTTGGAATTTAGCCTCAGAGGCCTCAATGTGCATAAGAATTACCAGGGGATATTGTCAAAATGTAGACTCTTATCCAGTTGGTCTGGAGTGGGGCCTTCTTATGCTGTTCCAGGGATAGTACTTGAAAACCAAGTCTTGAAGAGTGGTCATCTTTCCATTATGGGAAGACCATGGATAAACACAAGCAAGTCTGATCCTTGACAACTGCTTCATTTCTACCAAGAATATAGGCCCATCTGTGGGGATCTCAGAATGTAGCCTATTTTGTTTCCCTTTGCTTTTTTAGGGGTAATCTTCTGCTGAGAATGCACAATCTAAAAACAGGCACCAGGAAATCTCCACTCCCTGGCATAGGCCTAGAGCATCGTACTGCTTATCCCAAATCATGAGCGGAAAGAGACATGAGAAATGAACATCTGAAATCTGCCCACAAGTGAACATGGGATTCACCTGCACTCCTCATGTAGTATAGAACTGAAACCTTGAGCTGAGACACAGAAATGAACCAATTCAGAACTGGGTAATATCACAGGAGTTGGACAGGCAAAAGGAACTTGAATAATCACATAAATGATTCTGTATAACCAGAGCATTCTAAAAAGAGCTTTAAACTGCTCAAATAGTCAAAGGAAAGAATAAAATCCAGAAAACAGGTGACTAATAAAAAAGACGGATATTTGAGAATCAACACCTCAAGAAATGGAAAAGTGCAGTAGAAGTGAAAAGGTAGCATTTTTGCTTTTGTAAAATGGAAATTACTAGAGTGGCTTTACATTTGATGGAAATGATCCTGGAGCCTACAAGTGACTCATTATGCAGTAGACAGAAAACGCTGAGCATGCAGAATTCTTGACTAGCTAAAAGCAGATGGGCCACAGAAGAGAGGAGGGACCTATCTTTGAAAGGAAAAGTTTTCCTAATGTAGCAGGAAAAAAATGCATGAGGACACATGAGTTTTGTGGGTTCTGTGATAGAAGATAAAGGGGTTCCCATTCAATGGCTTTTTTCCCATGAGGTACGGCATGCAGTTTGTGATAAGAATGAGTAGAAGAGATGTGTAGTGACCAAGGGGACTGAAGAAGGACCAAAATAGTACATGCTGCAACTAAGAAATACAATGTTCTAGGTGAACAGTAGGATCACAGGAAATTGTGGAATGCTTGTGTGAGGTTTTTGAAAATAATTTAATATAAGATGAATATTATCAGTCCAAATGTCTTGAGTCTGTCTAGGAATTTTCAGCCTTCTTAAGGAATAGAGAAGGTGGATATTTGGTTCAGATCAGGTTGGAATTCTTTGGTGAGTACCAATGAAGGGAAAAATAACATTGGAGTTGAAAAAATGTTCAAGGTAGTGAATCTCACGAGGAGACGACATTTAAGCTGGGCAAAGAAAAGTGGAAAGAGGAAGGTGCTGAAAGAAGAGCAGTGGAATCAGTGGAATTGATGGAACCATGAGGTTATAGAACATTATCAGTGGCAGACAACAGATCAACATGGCCAGAAGGATAAGAGGTAGCAGAAAGTAGGGGGATTGAAGTGAATATTCAGAGATGGGATGCTTGCGGTGCTGGCAAAGTCCAATCTCAGAAGTGAGTGGCCCAGGACAGCATGTTGGATCATTCAGTTCCTTGGATGTTGAAGCCAATGAGAATGATCAAGAACTGGAACTGGAAGTGATTGAACCAAAAACACAAATAAAATGAAAGGCCAGGGAGTTAGTAGATGACACCACTGAGGAAGGCAAGACTATTAGTTAACTAATATCAATTATATCTCAGTTTAAAAAAAAAATGTCAGTGGGATGCCTGGGTGGCTCAGCAGTTTGGCGCCTGCCTTCGGCCCAGGGTGTGATCCTGGATCTAGTCCCACATCGGGCTTCCCGCATGGAGCCTGCTTCTCCCTCTGTCTATGTCTCTGCCTGTGTGTGTGTGTGTGTGTGTGTGTGTGTGTGTGTGTGTGTGTGTCTCATGAATAACTAAAAATAAGATCTTTTAAAAAGTCAAAAGAGTAGAAATGGGCAATGAAGGAAGAAGAAACAAGTAGCAAGGAGGATGTTTTTCCAAACTCTTAGCCTTCTGATGTATTAAAATGTAATAGAAAAAAATGGTCTCCATGTGAGAGGATGGCAAGGAAACAGAATCTTCAGAAGAAAGGCAGGTTGGAGTTAGGCAAGGTGAAGGGAATATTTCGAAGCATTAATGATGAAGTGGATTTAAAAAAAAAATCACATCTCAGAAAATCCAGAAGGCAAAATGGAAAGTATTATAGGAATGAGTGAAACATTCCTTCTATTTGGAAGATATAAAGAGCATTTTGTGAATAGAAGTCAGTTTAATACATCAAGAATACATACATAAGAACAATGCCGTTCCAGGTGTGAAACATTAGTCGATGAATTGTAGGGTAGTGGGGCACAGGCAGAATGGAACGAAGGGCCAGGGTGTCTAGGGAAGTGCAGGACATTCAAGAAGCTCTAAAAAAACAGATATCTGGGTGCAAGGTACGGAAGTATTTCAAATATTTTAAAAACAAGAACTTACCAGGTCAATAGAAGCACTCCATCAAGTATACATGAAAACACATAGGAACCCAGTAAAGTAAGGTATGAGGCATGATACACTGGTTCTGATGTGTCTCAGAGGGGATAGATTCTCTTTCTACTATATAGCTCTAAAGACTTAGTAATAGCAAAAGAGCAACCTTCTCTCCAGTGTTTACCAGATACACAAGAGACTGCAGAAGCCCATAAGCAATTCTTACAACAGCTGCTACAAACCAAAACTGTTTCTCACCTGTGATACTACAACAGATGCCAAACAAATAATTTGTCATCCATGGTGAAATTGGAATCCATAACCATGGGACTGTAAATAATGTGGGGAAGCATTTCATGGCTTAAATTTACAGCAATGGGAAGCCCTTCAACAGTTTTACTTAGTAATATGCTCACTACTTCATTTTAAGCACCCTTCCGTCTGTAAGATCAAGAATGCACTACATACACCAAGGGTGCCTTATTTCATACGCTGTGTCTACATAACCCAGCAATCCTGGTTTCAGGGATAAAGATCATTGAATGTAAAAGCAATGGAAGAAACCACAATGGAAAATATCAGTAGTTGTAATTACCTGAATTTTTAAAACTACTATATATCCGGGACACCTGGGTGGCTAAGCAGTTGAGTGTCTGCCTTTGGCTCAAGTCATGATCCTGGGATCCTGGGATTGAGTCCCACATCAGGCTCCCTGCAAGGAACCTTCTCCTCCCTCTACCTATGTCTCTGCCTCTCTCCTTTTCTGTCTCTCATGAATAAATAAATAAAATCTTTTAAAAATAAATAAATAAATAAAACTTCTATATATCAAAAGACATCATAAACCAATGAAAGGGAAATGACATACCAGAAAACTGCTTATCATAAATATAAGTAAGTGGTCATTTCCTAAATGTGGAAATAGTACTTATAAATCACCCTCAACTGAAAAAATGGGGGGGGACAACTCACAGATAAAAATCAATCAATAAAAATATACGTAAAAAAAATGCAAGCTCAATCAATAACCAAATAAACACATACAATCTAATATAGCCTTTCCAGGTAAGCTTCTTAAAAGCAGTCTTGGAAAGGAATCCATTAACTGGGCCAAAGGGATCTTTTTCTTTGATAAGAGCTAGGTCCTTCCTCAATGTTTCTTATGCTTCATTAAATTAAGCGTAGAATATTCTCATTACTGAAAGTATATTACACAGTTGGTACTGTGGCAACATGGAGCTGGCCATACATTGCTGGAACCTCCCATAAAAGTGGAAATGCTAATCCTTTTCCTGAGATACTACCTGGTAATATCAAAGGTCTTATGTGTCAATAATCTCAACTCAGTAATTCAACTTTTAGATAAATTCACCTAAGAAAATGACCCAAGATAAGCACAAAGATTTGTTTTATGTAAAGATATTTGTTACAGCATTTATTGTAATAACAAAAATTTAGAAACAGACTAATGTTAAACAATGTAGAAGCTTTTAAATTATGGTTTATCCCATACAATGAAATAATATTAAGTCCATAAAAATCATGTTATTAAAGAATATTTACGTTAGTAAATACGTTAGTTACATTAGTAACACTGGAAAATATTCACTATAAAATATATTTTAAAAACCCTAAATATTAAATAAGAAGTCAATTTTAGGAAGTAAAAGTGTGTAATTACATAGAAAAAGGATCTCATAAATCCTATTCAGAATTTTTTTGGAGCTGCACAGGAAAACGCTGCTTCAGATCAACAGTGTTGTTGACTATGAATGATTCTATTAGCCACTAGCCACAGCTAGAGTTGGGTCACCAAATAGCCCCCATACACAGAGGGCAAGAGAGACTGAACAAAGAGGCAGACCACTCCAGACTGGAACAAGGAAGGGACTTACTTACAAGGCTTGTCTTTGGTGGCCACAAAATAAATAGATCTTGGCAACTGCTCACCAGAACTATAGAAGTCACAGCCTTTCAATGACCTCCTCCAACAGGATCTCAGATCCACCAAACACTGTTTCCTTACAAAGGTTCACTTTACTCACATTGGTAAACAGTATATAGTAAAAAAGATAACATACACTCACACTCAATTATATCCCATTCCTTGGACTTGCCTTTGTCACTGTGTTAAAGGAAATTTTGAAGACCACTACAGTTCACTGATGCCAAAAGACAGATATTTTTTGTACAAAAGACTTTTTAACACTTCCGTGCAGTTTTCTGAAATATTTAGAAATGCAAATTTCTGGCCAAGCCTAACTGGAATCCTATAGTTAAAAAAAAAAAAAAATCATATAGTGCTCTCCTTCGGTTTTAATGGCATGTGCTTTTTCAAGTTTTCTGAGTAACAGGGCTTCAAGTCAATCTCTCTTGTCAGAACTTTGGATTTTGTTTTATCAGCTACTTCTAATTATAGACATTTTGTTTTAAAAAAAGGTGTTAAATAATGCAGTTTTTGAAGTATGCTTTAAGACTATCACTTACCTACACATGTCATATACATTTTATAAGAATACTAAACCAGGAGACACTTAACCCTGGCAGAGGAGTGAAACTTTTTGAACATGTTTAATTTCTCAGTAAGTTGAACTAAGTCCAAACTATTTTCAGAATTTCCTAAGAACCATAGGACTGATAGCATCAGTGCCAGATTTACTGTTATTAGTTGGAAAGGCCAATTCTTATAGCAAATGACAGCCTGACTCCTCATACCTCAGTGCTTAGAAGAATGTTTCTCCTAAGCTAAAATGGTGGGAAGGGGAAAAAATGGCAAGAGGGGATTGTAGTAAAGTCCAAGTGACCATGTAGAACATACGTTGATTCTTTTATGAGAACTGCTTCACTTCTCATTGGCTGTCCCAGAGAGGCTTCTCATGTAGGTCAGTGATTCCTGTACCTTATAGACAGGAAAATTCCAGAAACTTTTAAGAATAAATTCTGAAAAACTATGAGCATATAGAGCCAAATCATTTTTTAAGCCACAGTTTCATAGTCTTAGTCAAAACTGGATTATTAAGTAGTTATTTTAAATTCATTTTTTATTAGCAACTTTAAGTATAACGACTTTGAAACATGAATAAGTATTTATTTTCTATTAATAAAAATGAATTCTAACAATATTTATTGCTAGGTGATACGTTGTTTTGTTCTCCTTATATTTTTTGTATAATTACATTTTCTATAATATACATGAATTACTCCAAAAATCAAGAAAAAGTTCATTATTAAAAAAAAAGAAGATGATTTTCATTTTTCCTCTTCAGAGGCTCGTTTACTTTTCTCTTTAAACCCACATGCAGGGATTAAATCTATGTTCTCCTCAGTGCCTAGTATATGTTGGAATCTAATTAAATTTTAGCTCATTTAAAAAACAAAAACAAAAACTCTGCTCTTTCATCATCTCTTTTCTTTGCCATGCACCAAGTAATTAGTCTTCTATAGCTAGGCAATACTAAAGGAAAGTTATTTTTTACTGGATTTCTATAGCAGCCAATTGACCAATCAAATGTGAAAAATCAATACAGATATTTTAGATACATAAGGACTCAGAAAATGTGTTTTTCATTCAACATTCCTTAATAAGGCATATATCACAGAAATGAGGATATAATAAAATGTAATGATAATTTGAAATATAATAATAGTATATACTATTATATTTAAACACGTATATTCAAACATAATAACATAATGAAAAAGTGGACAGCCAGAAACTCTAAGGGAAAAAGAGCTGAGTGAAAAGAAAATATATTCACTCCACATTTTTTGTTTTTGTAGTGATCATTGAGAAAGAGACAACAATAAATATTTTTGGATTGTCAAATCAGACTCTTAAGGACCAGAGAGATCTTACCTAATATTAAACTTTAGTATTAATTCAAAGAATTAATCTCATTAATATATCCACCTCATAGTCATCTATGAGATAGAGGTGCATGGAGAAGTCTGAAACCCCCCCCAAAAAAAGTTGCCTGGTTTCTTCCCCACAATGTGAGAACATACCCTGGCCCAGATTTAGCATGTAAGATCTCAGAGTAATGCATCATTTACTCAAAGGGAGCCCTTTTAGTCATAAAATACTTCTTTCTTATACTCTGATCATGACACAGCTGATACTGACATTTCAAACAGATCATGCTTCGTAAATCTTCAAATTCTAAGTTTTCCTTCAGAATAGTTTACTTCTTCCTTTCTCTCCTCTGACCCCTTCCACTTTTTCCTTCTCCATCACAGTGTCTCCAGAGTACAAACCTGTTGCCAGCCTATTTCTTCTGCACTAATCATAATAATGTAAACAATATCCACTGATTTTCCAACTCTTAGAAAGAATCTACAATAAAATATAAGATACTTGATTTGGTTAATAAATACAGTGTAATATTATCAACCTTGACATAAGAACAAAGAGGACAAAAGTTTGGGTTAAGAATGGAAGATGAAAGCTGAAAGAAATGTTTAGAAGTGCTAATATCTTCACCTTCAAAGTAGAGAATCAAGATAATAGTGTCTGTAATGGACCAAATAAGAAATGAGTATGTAAGCATATTACTTAAAATTACAAAGACAATGAGTAAAGGAACTACAATTTTAATATATTGAGTGAGAAGTATGCCATTATTAGTAAGTGAGCTAAGATTCAACAGATAATGACTAAAATTAATAAACTAAAGCTCATGAACAAAAAAGTGCTCTGAAATAGGGATATATCTGTAGGAAGACATAGTTAAAGGAATTGAAAAGGTGTCCCCTATCCTGAAGGCCGCTGGGAAGCAGGAAACTTTCTTAGAAGTCTACCTTGTCTGATCTTTGGTAACCATGTGTAGGAATTATTTTTACTACTTTACCTTTTTAATTACTAAAATAAAGACCCAAATATTCCAATCTGGTAACACTGGGGTCTACCTTGGTATTAGAGTATTAAAAAGAAGGCATTCTTGGGGATCCCTGGGTAGCTCAGCAGCTTAGCCCCTGCCTTCGGCCCAGGGTGTGATCCTGGAGTCCCGGGATCAAGTCCCATATGGGGCTTTCTGCATGGAACCTGCTTCTCCCTCTGCCTGTGTCTCTGTCTCTTTCTCTCTTTCTGTCTCTGTCTCTCTCTCTCCTTCTGTCTCTCATGAATAAATAAATAAAATCTTTAAAAAAAAAAGAAGAAGAAGAAGAAGAAGGCATACTTGACTAAAATCACACATGTAGTCAGGAAAATTTTCCCCAAAACAAGGTGAATATCAGGATTAAAATCTAAGACTCTACAGCTTCATTATCCCTTCCAACACTCTAACTCCTCCTGGATCAGAAATGATGATTGCCCCACATTGTCCGGTCTCCATCCTTTAAGAAGAGTGCTATTGAGTTTTATAAAGGGACATGTTCCTTGGCTACAGAGTATACTTCTCAGCAGCACTTGCAACTAGGTGTGGCTGTGTGATTTTGTTCTGTTCGGGAGGGGTGAACAGAGTTAATGTTTGTCACTTCCTGGTTGTGCCCTTTCAAGAAATGAATGTCCTTTGTCCTCTCTATCTTCTCTTTGCAAGAACTGATCCAAGGATGGAAGCTATATTTTGAGGATGACAAAGATTCTTCCAGGCTTAGACTACATAATTCTATTCTGTTATGTGACGTACACTTCTAAATGGTTTAAGCCACTTTATTTTTCTATCTCCATAGCAGCTTAGACTGTACCTTAGACTAGTGCCTCTCACATTCACTGCTGGCCTTATGGTTCATTCAATTTGTGTAGGTTTTCCTTCCCTGAATTACTCTATCTAGTGTCAAGTTCTACTAGTCTATTGACAGAGCCAATAGATATAATTCTATCAGTATCCACAGATTTGGTTATAGTTTCAGATACATGTATTGTTATATAGGTTTCCAATTCAATTTTAGTCAAATACTTCCCCTAATTTCCATACTCATGTTAAAAGCATCATGCCTTTGATAAACCACTTTTTATTATTTGAAACTGAATATACTTTAAATTCATTCCAATGCAAAAAAAAGTTCAAAGCTTAAAACTTTTCAAACTGAATTGCATTGCCCACCTATGTAATATGAAGTGTCCCTCGTTTTTACCTGGCTTTCTTTATTTTTCCATTTCAATAAGCTAGAAAAAAATTTTGGAGGCTACATTTGTTTCCTAATAGAGTATATAGGCCTCAATTCAGATTTTCCATTAAGCGTCTAACTTGTCGCCTCCCCTCAATCTTTAAGTATTGAGATTCTGGGTTTTCTGACTACACCAGTGGTGAGCTACTACTTGATGTACATTCATTCTTATCTAAATTTGATTTATATTGGTTTCTAACCTATTTTTATACATTATTTCCCTTGGTTGCAGAGCTGACAACTATCCACTGATTTTCCTTCATATTTTACCTAGCTTCATTACTGGTTGAGTAAATAAAACTAGAGAATTTCCAAATCTTGAGGCTTCTCTTAAATAGAGCTAACCTCCTTTGTAAGTCTTGTAGCATTTGCCAAGTTATCAGTTAAAATACTTTTCATTGAAAGGCCTGGAAAACCTAAATGAAAAGTACTCATACCAATATGTAAGTTGGTATTTATTACCAACTCACATAACAAAAATATTAAAGTAGACAGTTGCAGAGGGATTCAATGACTCCATATGTTATCAAATAACCAGGATCTTGCTATCCTGCTTTTTTTTCTACTGAAGAAGTTGATGATATCTCCTCATGGTTGCAGAATGGATGCAGCTGTTCTAAGTATTACATCTTCACATAAAGCATGTATGAAATCAATAAGGACAAGGACTTACATTCATATATCTTACCTTTTCCTTTTATAAAGGAAGAGTATCCTTCCAGAAACTCCCACTATAATTTCCTTCATATGTCATAGACCAGTTCTAGTTCACATGGTCTTTCTTAGCTGGAAGGAAATTTGGAAAGTATCTGGTATTTTCCGTCTCTTTTCTAGTTGTGTGGCCAATAGGAGAAGACAGAGCAGAATGGCTTTGGGGAATGTAACCATCAATGTCAGCTATAGCAAAAGAATAAATGTTGCAAAAGGGAGAAGCAGGAGGATTCCAAGAGACAAGAGCCTTCTTATGAGCCTTTTTCCAACTTGTCTCAGAACCTTAGCTATATGAATTAAAGAAATGAATTTTTTTCTCACTAATAAAATTATAAAGCAGAACATATAGTTTCATTGACTTATTTTCTATAACCAGCTAGGGAAAATTAATAAATTTATCTGAATGCCTGCCTTCAATCTTTGATGATATTTTATTATAACTCCCATGTAAGTAAGGAAAATGATTGATTTTTTAGGGGATGTTAAAGATAGCTATATCATTTGGGGTTTTTTTGTATTTTTTTGCTATGCATAGTAACCTCTCTGGTACTCAAAATTTTATTAAAACAAGTTGCTCTACATAGTTTTTAGAATCCAATGAGCCGATGAGAAATTAATCACCAATTCCATACAAATCCAAAGGCAATAAATCACAATGTTACATAAGCATAGCATTTTTTTCCCCTTCTTATCACATTCTAAGTGCAAGCAATAGTACAAAGATTTTCTCAGCCATTATTACACTGAATATAGGGGAAAAAACAGTTAGTTAACTGACAAACATTTGTCAACACATCTGCAGACACCAACCTAGGATGGTGCCTAATTACGAAAAGTTCTGTTACATTTGCTTGCATTAGGACTTACTTTAGTACTATTACTTAGTGAGAGAAGGATATAAAATAAAGGGGAAAGTGACACATAAAAAAGAATTATGAAAAGAAATTCTAGCTCATAAAATATTATGTCCATCATTTGGAACTTAACGCTTTGAGGAAAAGCTGCTGTCAGGCTCAGGCATTACCAGATTACAGGGAGGGTAAAGTGTAAGAACCCAGACTGAAGAGGATGCAACCTTCTCCCTAATTGCAGTGACAGGGAGCTGGAATGGCTGCTCCTGAGAATGACATGTCCACAAGAAAACAGCACCAGCAAGCCTTCATCCCAACAGCAGCTGGTAGGCAGCAGGGCTTGAATTCCTGATAGACCACAAAAAGCTACTGATCCTGGTGGAAAATGCTGAGAAGCATTCTAATTCAACTTGTCGAGCTTAAATTTTAAGCATTTTTTTTCCCTCTGAGCAGCAGGAACAGATGAACTCTCAAGAAATAAAGATCTCATTTTCATGGAAATCATCTCCCAAGAACGAGAAAAAAAAATAAAGAAAATGTATGAGGTAGACTTGGGATTGCTGTAAAAGACAACAGGTGTCAGGGTTTTCCATAAGGACTTAACTATTCCTCGAGGTATATTTTAATGACTTTCTAACAGTTGACATAGTTTATCTTCCCTTTGGAATAAACGGGATTCTGGTAACCAAGTGCAATATAATCAGCTCAGAAAAACAAAGTTTAGCTACACAACTACCATAAATGCAAGATGACTCCATATCTAAGGTTAACATGTCAACAGGATTTGTGGACACTGGGAAAGGACAAAGGTCTCACTGGTATGTGGTTCCTAGTAACTGAGCTGACTTTCTAAATACTCTTGTGATGAACCCGTATTTCTTTTTTTTTTTTTTTAAGATTTTATTTATTCATGAGAGACACAGAGAGAGAGGCAGAGATGTAGGCAGAGTGAGAAGCAGACTCCCCTGCGGGGAGCCTTATGTGGGACTTGATCCCAGGACCTCAGGATCACAACCTGAGCTGAGGGTGGACACTCAACCACTGAGCCACACTGGTGCCACTGAACCCATATTTCTGATCAAATAATAAAAATGTAATAAAACTTCAAAGGATCACAATAGAAGCACTATGAAAGCTCTTCAAAATGTAGACACCAGGACCCCTTTCTCAGGATTATGGATTCATAATGTCTGAGTTCAGCCCCAGGCAACTGTATTTAAAATGCTGCAAGGTGATCTGCTGGGCACCAAAGGTTGCGAATCACTGAAATACCCACTAACTTAAAACAGAACTGTCAGAAGTATTTACATTCTAATCTCAAATATGGGATTGATAGAAAAGTTTGATATAAAATAGTAGACACTCATGGGTTCTCTTCATTTACAAGCTTATTTCTCTATCTCTTCCAGCCTCCAGGCCCATGATTCTGCAAGCTTCACAGAGACAGAGATTATGTTCTTCTTTGTACTCCCAGCAACAAATCTAGTTGGTGATGCATGCTAAGAATTCTGCAAATGCTTGTGGAACAAACAATGAATCTTGCATGCATCGAATTCCCACATATTCTTCTTAGCATTTTCAAGGAAATGATAGAGATGTGACCTTGAGGTACCAAATATTCTATCCCTCTCTTTTATTGAAAAAGAAAGGCAACAAAAATGGGAGCTTTAGCATTAAAACAGTAACAGTGTTTAAACCTTTTATGATCACAAATTTGGGTGTAGCTTACATGGAGAGAGCCCATAGAGAGTGCTTCCAGACCAGGAAGCCCTCAGTGAGCTGTCCACAAGGGTAAATATGTTACATATATTAGGTGGGTTCTGTTAGGGTGTAGCATTTGTAGCGTAGAAAGGTGGATATAGGGGCTCCTGTGTGACTCAGTTGGTTAGGCACCTGCCTTGGGCTCAGGTCATGATCCCAGGGTCCCAGGATTGAGTCCCACCTCAGGCTTCCTGCTCAGTGGAAAGCCTGCTTCTCCCTCTCCCTCTGCTGCTCCCCTACTTGTTCTCTCTCTCTCTCTCTCTCTCTCTCTCTCTCTCTCATAAATAAATTAAAAATCTTTAAAAAAAAAAAAGGAAGAAAAAAGGTGGATGTATTCACTTATGTCTTGTTACAGTGATGAGCATCACCTTTGCCTTCTGTAACCAGGAAGTTATGTAAGCACAGCTTTGGGGGAATTCCTAAAGTCTTTTGGGCATATTTCTTCTCACACTCCCTTTAGCTATACACTCTCTACAGATTTGTGAGTTTGCCCATACACTAGCTTGAAAATTTGTGTGTAAGTCAATGAACTAGACCTATGTAAATCAGCTACATTCTTCTCCTTGAGAATCTAGTGAACGCTCTGTGATGGGGGACCATCTGAACTCACAAGAAAAATCTCTTGTTCAGTTCCAGAAAGTCACTGTCATCCTGAAGTCCATCCACAAATCTAAGGATCCTTGAAACTCAGGTGAGAAACCATGCAAATGAGTGAGTAAAATCTTGCAACCCTTATTTCTACATCATCTCTCCCCACTCACTCAAAACACTTGGCCAATTTCCACAGTTCAAACTTCAGACTCTCCTTGTCCATTCCTTTTGTCTTCCTTCCTCCTCACATGACCTAAAACAAGGAGAAACTTGGCACCTCCTTCACCAGGTTGCCAACCCATATACATTCACATACTAATGCATCCAACACAACTGCCAGAAGACTCAGTCACATGGTGTTACCTAATCACAGCAACCACTCTTAGAATTACAGCACACAACATGAACCTTTCCCAGCACCTGTGTACACAGCATCAGGTTATTCATGGCATAGACAAATCGAGGAAAAGGGGCTTCCGGGATTGCTATTTCATTTTCAATATTTGTGCTTTGTGATTGACATAATCTACCTTTTTAACATCAGCAGCACAACTGTTAAGTTATTCAATGGCACCTCAGCTTTACAGACATCCTTTCTCTTCAGACAGTGATTGTATCAGCCAAGCAGTTAGTGGAGCTCAGCATTGCGGAGAAGCACGTGGGGGCTAAACCTCCAATGCGGCAGATAAAATTAGGCACTGAAAAAGCAGACACCACCATTTAAGCTCTGTGTGTGAGCCCATTAAACTCATCCAGTTTATGAGGTTCATTCCTGCAGTGACTAAAAAATAAAATATGCATTTTTAGGAGGATAATAAACTTTTTCAAGTTCCCAGGGCAACATTTATTGCACTGGAACAGTCTTTTTACAAAATGGCATTTTAATGGCCCCAAAAGTTTTGCACATGGGATAAAACTTTTACATATTCCCCTATGGTCTGGAAAATAAAACACCATATCAATGAAAATCTCTAGATAAGTTCTAGTGTCTGTAAATGTGACTAAAAGTTAGGACTATATTACTGATTGCTTTATGAGACAGTTAAGTGAAGTTTAATTAGCCATCACTAACTCTACAATGATATACGTTAACATTACACAAATGCACACACACACACACACACAGAGAGAGATTCTCAAATATTTCTGAATACTACACACATATTTAAAAAGTATATTTTAAATGTACAGAGCCAATAAAGAACAAGACTAGCATTTTATTTTTTAAACACTATTTTATTTTGAAATGAAACTAGTTCATTTTAGAACACATGGAAAAGTTTCATTTTTTTAGTGGCTTCAAAGCTTCCTATAATATGGGTGTAGCACAGCATATTTAACTAGTTTACTTTCACTGATAGACCACTAGATATTTTTAGTATTTGGCTACTACAAACAATATAACATGAAATTTTGTTGATTATCTTTGAACATGCACTTTTAGACATAGGTACAAGTATACTCATAAGATAAATTCTCAGATGTGGAACTATTTGGTCAAAATGATTTTAATTTTCAAGTCTATCCCAAAATTGCCCTTGAGAGAGGACACAGCAATTTATCACTCCAGCAATAATATATGTGAGTAGCTATTTCTTCACTCTTTATATTCAGTGTATTATCAAACATTTTGGTGTCTATCAGTACATCAGATGAAAAAATGATATTTTACAAAGCTTTAACTTCCTCTCATTAAATAATGAGCTTGAGCACCTTTTGCTTTATATATATGTATTTTTTTATTGATTTGGGGAGCTTTTATATATTAAAGAAACTGGCCCATAGATTTCAAATATGTTGCAATTTTTCCCTACTTTGCAATTTGTATTTTGACTTGTCTATTTTTTTAACAGAAAGGTGTTATGGTTTCTATATTTAAATTTAAATTCTTTTCTTATAAAGCCTCTGGGACTTTGGTCCTCTTAGAAAGGAATTTTAATTTGAGGTGAATATTAAAACCAAAACCAAAAATAAAAAGCCTCTCCTGTATTTCTGAAAGATAAGAATGTCTTTACATTTACATAAAGTGTCTCAATAGCAAAACCTTTAATTTACTTAAATCATTAGTATTCTGTGAGTACTCTTCATAGAGGTGGTGGATGTTGATAAATATAAATGACAACTTTTTTAAAGATTTATTTATTTTTAGAGAGAGAGAGAGAGAGAAAGCAGGATGAGGGGCAGAGGGAGGAGAGAAGCTGACTCCCTGCTGAGTGTGGAGCTGGATGCAGGTTTGATCCCAGGACCCTGAGATAAAAACCTGAGCCAAAATCAAGAGACCAACATTCAACTGACAGAGCCACCAATGCACCCCAAATGATAACTTTTTAATATAATTGTTCGTAAGACTGAGTCCAAATTAAAACTTTGCAGTGGAACAACAGATTCATTATTCTAAGCCCCAGGACAAATATCCTGTTTCTTTCCCATTATCGGTGGGAAGTCTTTAGAGACATTTTAATCAAGAACTGTAGGTAAGAGTTCAAGTTTTACATCTGAATCCACAGAAATGAATGTTCTTTCTGGAAGTTCTAGTAACAAACTCTTTCTCTAATCATCAATTGAATGATAAAAGTACATTCACATGTCTGAATTAACTCAATCAACAAAATTTTATGATCAGCTACTATGTACCAGGTTCTATCTAGGAACTTGGGATACAGAAATTAATAAAAAGATCAAGATTCCTATCCTCATGGAATCAGGAATAAGAGTATTAATGAAAATTTCTGCTAATTAAATAGAGTTATGAAGAAAAATGAAGGTAAGATAATTACATTTTCAAGTAATTCAAGAAAGAATTGCTCTTCTCAAAGAAAAATCTTTTATATTCCTAAAATTCTAAATTCCTCATTTCTTTATGGGCTGTATTGGCAATGGATCTCTGATTATCCATAGATTCAAAGTATGCAATGTATGTTGAAAAAAGTGAATCTTTTTGGGTCTTTCCTAGCTCAAGATTTTGAGAACTATTCAGAACAGTTGGAAGCTGGTAATCAGCCTTTTACTCCTGTTTTTTGAAATACTAAAGCAACTTGCATATGAAGCAGCAATAGAAAATAAATCTGTGGTACTACACTCGGCACAGTGCTGGACACACAGAGCTACTCTACCCATACACAGAGATCACTCCGTTGAGTGCGGGGAAATAAAGCCGTATTTCCCATTCAGTCTCAAGACAGAAATCTTTGATCAAGTGACCCACATCTCTAGAGAACAGCTTCTTACAGCCTTATTTAGGCCTTGGTGTGGATTTGCAAATTAACTGGAAAGACCATTAGAAAACATTTCTGTTTAAAGTGCTAAATGGGCTGCAACTTTCAAAACTACCCGGCCTGCCAAATTGTGATTTAAAGTGAAATTGGCATGAGCAGACATTTCCACATCAGCCTGTAGCACATCTGGTCCAGACCAAACAAACAGAAGATTTATTCTGTCAGGGAGATCATTTAGCATTCCTTTTCATGCTTCAGAAGGAGCCTGTACCTGTCACTCACCAAAGCGCTAGGCTTTTGGTGGCTAGGCTCTGTTGCTCTCCCGGACTAGCCTTGATCTAACACTTCTAAGGAGGCTCATGTGCACCGCTCCACCTGGGAGCCCAGTACCCATGCCAAGTTCATTTCCATAGTCTTATAGAAACCTCCTGGAGGATTTCAAACATCTGCTCATAAGTAAAGAAACATTGTCTTGAGCTCTAACAATAATATAAAGGGCAACTGAACCTTCTTTTGCAAATAAAGCAGAGCTGATAAATGATCTTATTTCACAGGACTGGGGGCAAGTTTCTTTGTGTCTTTCTGAATTCAAATCCTTAAAACGAATATCGTCAATCATGGGAAAAATTTAATGTATCCAGAGTTTTACCATTAACTGCACTGGTATAGAGTCAAAACTAAAAAATAAATCCAAAAACAAAAACAAAAAAGAAACAAACAAACAACAAAACAACCACATCATCTCGCTGAAACTAAATGGACATATTTATAAAAATTGTGTCATTATTCCTAAAATGTATTGTTATTCTCCCTGTCTCTCTGACTGTAGCCTCAGAGCCAAGTCTAACACTCTTGCTGTGTGAGCCACACAGCCACTTTCTTCTCTGGAATGTTAATCTGCTCCTGTTGGGAGTCAGCAACCCCAGGAGGATCATTTCCTGGCTTGTCTCATCAGAAATACTATTCTTTCTTTCTCACCCCTGGAGTACTAGGAATACTCAGAAGGGATAGATGTACCACCATTGAGAGTCCCGTGATTCCCTTATGATGTTAGCTTATGTGAATATGAAATATTTGGTTTCAACCTAAACACAAACTGGAAAAGGAAGTGGCAAATATTTTGCTGGGTACATGTCCTTTCTGATTTCTAGTTAAAATGTACCTCTGTTTCTTCTTTTGAGAAATACATGGGTTAGGCAAAATGTCCCCAAATGTCCTTCTAGTTGTAACATAATTATTATGAATTCCTTGTGGTTCTTTTATCCCTGAGGAATTCACTTAATTCATAAACACCATTACTTTGCTTTCATACTGACATGTGAATCTAGATCTAGGCAAACACAGGTGAGTTTATCACATAAACATAGAAAAGGTGTTTGCCTTACCTAAAATACAACAACAGTAAATATTTTTTAAAAATCTAGAGTTTCTAAGATAATTTTAAAAGTGCTCATCAGAGAAGGCATATCCTTTATACAAATATTTTCATCCTGTTGGTTTGTTACAGTACCAAGATAGTATGAAGAGTGAATTACATCTATACTTGCTTCACGTCTGTCTCTCCTACTGAGTCATTAATAAACATGACACCATAGTACTGCATTGTTAATAACCAGCTAGGTCTATGGAACTCAGAAAGCACTCTTCTCAAATTCACACAGAACATTCTTAAATAAGTTACATTCTAGATACCACATTTGCCAATGAAAAATGTATATCTATACCAAAATCCAGCTTCTTCTGAAGAAAACAACAAAATTAGTCTTCTATAACAACAAAACTAGTTTCAACCAATCTTGAAATATATTGTGATATGAAAATGCTGGCGATTTCTCAGCATATCTGAACATTTTATCCACTTGGAAACTGCCAAGTGGGGGAAAAAGTATATGATATTCAGTGCCCATATAATTCATTTTAGTTGGATCTATTTATATTCTCATTCTTGTATTCTTATTTGAAGGTATGAAATTAACATTATAAATAGCATGTTTCTATACTTTCATCACAATAAATTAGAGTAACATATAGGAAACAAAGATTTCATCTTTCCATAGCAAATCTGGAAGATAACACTTTTAATTAAATAAAGGATAACACTTTTAATTCAAAAATAGCTAATATTATAAGTAATAACTATCTAAAGGGAACCAGCTTATGAATAAAAGGAATTAGAAAGTTACTTTATTTTTCCAGTTTATATTCTTGTAAAGACTGCATGTAGAGACAAAGAAGGGATGCTCAAAGCAGACAAGAAATAACTTCATTTTAATAGGATACTGGACTGGTGAATGGGTTGAAGAGAAAAAAAGTCTATCTATAAAATATAAAATTTCAATCATGTAAAAACACATGGGAAATTCATAAACTCTGGCTCAATGAGATCATGCAATGTCTTCTCAATGCTGGCATTCTAACCAAGTATCACTAATCAATACCAGTCTAACCAGGTATAACCAATCAATCACATCATGAGCTAAGAAATAAAGAAACAAGAAAAAGTAACCAGTCTTGGTCATCAAAATAATAAGCCATGTATATAAAAGAAAAAAGCAACAGAGACAAAATATGGTCAGAATATATGAGAAGAAACTATACTTGAAGATAGATTCAATTTTGTTAAGTAGGAACTTTCAGAATGGGGTATTTTGAAACTTTTAAGAACATACTTGTAAACTTATTGTGTTATTTTGAGTTTAGAGTTCTAAATTTTTAACACATTCTGTTTGTATCTAATTACCTTATAATCAATCCTCATTTTTCACAGATCCCATATTTACAAATTTGCCTATTAGCTAAAATTTATTTGTAACCCCCTAGATCAGTCAGTACTCACAGCTGCTTTCATGGTCATTTGCAAACATACACATGGTGACAAAAATTTTAAATCTTCCATTTCACACCCAACCTGCCTTCTTGTTTTAGCATTTAGACTGTAAACAAGGGTCCTATTGATAGTATATTTACTGCTACATTTTTTGCATTTTTGTGCTTCTTGTTGGGGATTTAACTATTTATTTATGGTTTTATTTATTTATTTGAGAGAGAGAGTGAGAGCATGAGCAGAGGGAAGGAGAAGCAGACTCCTTGCTGAGCAGGCAGCCCTACAAGGGGCTTGATCCCAGGACCCTGAGATCATAACCTGAGCCAAAGGCAGATGCTTAACCAACAGCCACCCAGGTGTCCAAGGTGATTTCACTGTTTTAAATGGCCCTCAAGTAGTGTCTAATGTTCCTAAGCACAAGGAGCCTGTGATATTCCTCATGGAAAAAACATATATATGAGATGAACTTCATTCAGACATGAGCTATGGTACTATTGGCCATATTTAGTACTACTAAATCAACAATAGATATTATATAAAATGTCTTTAAATAGAAATACATAAAACAAGGTTTTATATTGATCAGTTAACCAAAATGTGAACAGAGGCTCACAGGAACCTAACCTTGTTATTTCCCCTAGGAGCAATGGTTCAGTATTTGCTACTATAGCAACTGTGGTGACTTCATGGAAAATAATTACTGCGAATAACGAGATTTGATTGTATACATATGTATGCATGTGCGTATATATGTATATTTGTGTGTGTGTGTATGGGTGTGTGTGTAGGTTCTTCCTTTAAAATAAAACCAATCGAGAAGTTATCACAATTGAAAACCCCTTAAAATGTCTACTAACTGAGAAAATATTGTAGGGAAAAAGCAAAAATAACACTGGGTTTTGATTGTGTGTAATATTTTTAGCCATTGAAATTTCCATAAGGAGTTTTAGCACATGCAGTTAATTTGCATGAGAGGCAGCTGGAGCATATTGGCTCTTTCAAAGCCATTATGATTTATCAGCTCAATAATGCATGAGCTTAGACAAAGTTATACAACCGTCTGTATTTTTAACAAGGTGATGGAGTAAGAAATTTGCTAAAACAGCCATTCCAGACCCAGGTGACTAAAAGGAGGTTAGATCACTTACACAAACTGGAACACAATTTTATCAGTCCTGTTCTATTTGGGTCTCAGACTTTTTTTTTCTTGAAAATAATATTTTGTTTAGAGAAAGTGCCAGACTGACAGTCTGAGACACTGAAGTCAAATATTCATATATGCTATTAGTATAACATAGAAAGAGTTGATTAAAATCCCCACTAGAGTGACCTATGGAATTAGATTCATCCTGTACCAGGCATCATCTGAGAAAGAATAAACAATTTCTTTCTGTTTGTTTGATAAAATGTATGACATTTATTTATTAAACCTTAAATCTCATTTGGCAAAAATAGCTTGTTGGAAATGCCTCTTTATGATTTATTTTAACTTTTATAATATTTTATTTATTTATTTATTTATTTATTTATTTATTTATTTATTTGAGAAACAGAGAGAGCACACACAAGAGCAAAAACAGGGCAAGGGTGAGGGGTAGAAGCAGAGAAAGAGAGAGAAGCAGACATCCCGCTAAGCAGGGAACCCAATGTGGGGCTTGATCCTAGGACCCAAGATCATGATCTAGCTTAACTAACTGAGCCACCTCGGTGCCCAGGACATGTCTTTTTTTTTAAGTGAAGTTCATGTCTCATGTTAAGTTTTGATAACCGTGTAGCCAAACACCCCTGAGAAGCTATTGCTATAGTAGAGGTATGAGCTACAAGAATTTGACATAGGCACTCTGAAGTCAATAGCAGCAACATGGAAAATCTAGAGGATACTATGAATTCAAAATATTGTGAATGAAAAATTAATTGATAAGACAATATTTAATGACCACTGGTATAAAAAAGAGAGATGAATTATTTGAAGATTCCAAGTTTTTATACCTAGGTTAATAGAATAGCTGTATTTGTTTTAGAGCTGGTATAAAAGCGTGAGTTTATCCTTTAGAACTCATTTTAGGCAATCACATCTAGACTATAAGCTTTAATATTTAATACACTAATTTTACAAGATAGCAAATGCCTATCTTGTTCTAGACACTCCTATCCCCTTTTCTTTGATAATATAGGAAAAAAGGGAAATAAGAGATGAATGTTACAAGAAACATATAGACCCCATCCTCCTTTCTCCTGGGACATCTTGGATTGGCAGGCTATGGTCCCATAGCCTCACCAAGTATGCTGATTGTAGACTTAAGATTTACAGTAGATCTCTCAATATAAAAGGCCACTGAAATGTGAAAATCAATCAAGCAGGGTGCCTGGGTGGCTCAGTCAGTCTGGGATCGAGTCCTGCATCCGGACCCAATCCCTATTCCAAGGGGAGCCTGTTTCTTCCTCTCCCTCTGTCTGCCTCTCCCTGCACCACCACTACCACCACCAAGCCCCTGTTTGTGCTCTCTCTCTCTCTTTCTATCAAATAAATAAACTCATACCAAAAAAAAAAAAAAAATCAACCAAGCATCCAGTTATAAAGTTACTCTCTTCCATTTGGGTTAATCTTACTCTGAATACCAAATCAGGTGACTGACAGGGAAACCCGAAATTACTTACCACATTGCAGCCACAAGACTAACCGGAGAAAACTTCCTCCTTGCAAAGGCAGCCACACTGTCAGAGTTTAGAGTTAGTAAGGTATAGTTACCTATAACTTTGTGACTATAACCTCCCATTTCATAGCTGGGAAGCCTGAGGCTCAGAGTTGCAAACTGAATTAGTGCAGGAATGAAAACAGGAACCACATTCTCTAAGTAATACATTCTCAAAGTTAAGTGCTCAACTATTCTCTAGACCAGCAGCTCTCAAACTCCTCTGCACATCAGAATCACCTGGAGGGCTTATTAAAACACAGACTTCTGGCTCCATCCCTAGACCTACTCATCCCATAGGCCTGAGATGGGACCAGAGAAGTTGTATTTTGATGAGTTCCCTGGTGATGCCAACACTGCTGGTCTGCAGAGTGCACTTTAAGAACCACTCCCACTCCAACAAATTTCCTCTCAAGAAAAACTAGACCCTGCCCTGAAATGCCCAAGTACAATGCTTCAAAAAGAACATATAATCTGAGATACTGGAATAGGAGGGGCCTATAATCTCATAGCTAGAACAATTCTATCTATTCAGAAACCAAAGTGTACTTCACGATACAGGTATGATATGGCTATTCTGAAATGATTGCTAAGAGCTAGAGATCATTTTCTTTCCATACCAATGCTAAAATTTCTTGGACTTTGAGCAAACTGTATCATTAGGATTTGTCCAAATGCAAATAAAGGAAACATCATTTAGCTGCCTTTTTTTCTCCCAAAATTAAAATAATATTACAACAATTATATTATCCAAAGTCTAGGCATAGAAGTTAGCAAAGAGATATATACACAGAAAACATCATCAATAGATAAGAGAGATGAAGGAGGAGTAAATAGTATGTAGGTAGAAGCGTCCACATGGACACTGAACATTCTCAGGATGTTATCCAGATTTTTGACTTTAGTGTAGAGGAAATTAAGCATCAGAGTTGTCAGTGATATTGGGGAATAATTAACTTAGCAAAGAGACAAAGGAGGTGCTATACTTGAATAAGAAAAGCCTCAGGAGAGCAGGTTTTGAGATATCAGAAGAAATTCATGGTCTCCAGGCTGGAAACCAATAACCAGTCTCTTCTCTGGACTATGATGTCTATGCTTTGTGCAAGAATGAGGTTTCCCCTCAGATTTCCAAGAAGGCACAGCTTTGTTTAGGATCCAACAGTGGAAAGAATGTGGTAAATAACTATCTTATTCTAAATCTATGAAGAACCTGGGCATGTAGGATCAAGTTTTCAAAAAGAACAATTAAATAGTGAGTCCTTCTTAAAAAGTGAGACTGAATAGGATTTGGCAATAATAACTCAGTGATTGGACCTTTTTAGGTCTTGGAGCTCTTTTATTTCTGAAAATGTAATACAGACTTCCAGTTTTCTGACCACATGCCATATATTTCTAACCATCTCAATTCTTCTGTCTCATCATACCTGATATTTTATGTGGTTAATATCTCAAACTTTTTTTGTTTGTTTGATCAGCTTTCTGCAGTCTTGTATCATTTTATTTTTGGGTTAGGATCCGTTGCTTCTAATGCTTGCCAAATTTCTCAACTCCATTCTCCTTTATTATTCCAACAATCCATTCCTAGATAGATTCTACTGACTGCCTCTCTAGTTTCTCTGTTGGGAGGGTTAATTTTTCTGAGTACTACTGGAGAATAATCATCACATATAAATCCATGGTCTCCAAAGCAGTTGGGTCCTTGCCACTGCCTAGGAAGATTTCTACATGTTCTTATTTTTTTTTTAAAGATCGTATTTATTTATTCATGAGACACACACACACACACACACACACACACACACACAGAGGCAGAGACACAGGCAGAGGGAGAAGCAGGCTCCATGCAGGGAGCCCAATGTGGGACTTGATCCAGGGTCTCCAGGATCATGCCCTGGGCCGAAGTTGGTGCTAACCGCTGAGCCACTGGGGCTGCCCTACAGGTTCTTAAAGTAGTGCGTCACTAATTCCCCACAGCCTAATTTTGAAATCTTCCCTGTTCTCCACAGGGCTCCTATCCATCTGCCTCCCTTTCACTCTCAACATTACTGAGCAAACAAACAAAAGACAAAACCCAACAATACTACCACCACCCCAAACCTCATCAACAATAGCAACAATAACAAGGTAGGGGAGTTTCCAGTAATTAATTATTATTTTAGAGTTCTATTTGACATACAACATTGTATGTGTTTACCTATTGATCTGATTGCCATTGTAATATTAGCTAGCACTTCTATCCCATCACATAATCATCATTCCTTCTGGTGTTGGGAACAGTTAAGATCTAGTCTCTTAGCAAATTTGACATTTATAATACAGTTTTGTTATATCTGTACTATATATATCTATACTATATTCTAGTACAGAATACCTAGTACTCTGTATTAGGTCTCTGGGACTTACTTACCTCCTAGTTGCAAGCTTATACTCTTAAGCAGCCTCTCCCATTCCTCCACATCCCACTGCCAACCACCCCCCAAACCCTGGGAGTTACAGTTATCTTTCTTCATCTTCTGAAATAGTGGAAAATAAGTATCTTCCTGAGACTGACCCCCTCCTGAGCATTCTAGCTCTCAACCATTCCCATCTTTTCAGGTATTTGATTCACCTATTACCTTATTTTTGAGTCTCCAGTTTTTTTTCTCTATTGCCTCTTTTGAATCAGTCTTTAAAATATGCTCAATTTTCTTCAATTTTCAAAAAGAAAAGGTACCCTTCCACAACCTATGATCTTCTCTAACTCCCACTCACTTTTCCTCCCTTCCGCTCCTCATAATGTATTTCAGCTGTGTTTGCCATCTTTAATTTCCGATCTTTTCAATTACTTCTCAACCTGCTCTTCTCTCTGAAATGCTACTGAAATGGATCTGGCCAAGGTCATCAACAAACTTTTCATGACTGCATTCTTTAGGAATTTTTCACTTTTACTTCTTTTGTTTTACTGCAGGATTTTATGTTATTGAACAAGGAGAGCCTCAGAGAAGCATGAAAATGGACAATTCCAGGCAAGGGATTATGGCATAAATATGAGCCTGTGTCATGGAATTAAAGGAGACAGTGAAAAGATATTTTGGGCCGAGCACAAGCTTTCCATAGAATAAAGGGAATGGGGAGGAAAGTACGTTGGTATTAGATTATTGGAAGAGCTCCTTGAATCCCATGCCAGGGAATCCAGACGGCTTTCCACTGTGACCGAGGATTCTTTTGTCAAACTTTTGGAAAAGAGAACAATGTAAGATATGAGATGTCCATTATCATTTATCTGTCACTGAGTTTCAAATGAGGTGACTCAGGCTTACTTATGCTTATGGCCTAAGTCATGGGCACTTTAGCTAAGGGAAAAATAAGGAATTACTTTTGCTTTGAGTTTGAGGCCGGGCAAAAATTTCCGTGAAATCGAGGAAGGCAGTTGGAGTTACAGGACAAGCCCTGCCGGAAGGATAGCACAGACATGCAGACGACGGAGTTATTCCTGGAGAAGTGAGTGCTGAGGAATTCATCAAGATCTCTGTTGAGACAAGCCAAGCAAGCCATTCTCAAGATAGTCCCTTCCTTCCTTTCAATTTGCCTTTTCTTTTTTTCTTTCTTTCTTTCTTTCTTTCTTTCTTTCTTTCTTTCTTTCTTCTTTCTTTCTTTCTTTTCTTTCTTTCTTTTCTTTCTTCTTTCTTTTCTTTCTTTCTTTTTTTTTCACTCAGAGAATTCCTTGCAGTACATTTGCACAGAGTTCCATTTTATCTTACATTTAAAACTGTTGTCATTCATAGATGATACCATTTTTGTTACACTGATAGGTCCTTTAGTGACTGGTGGGTAAGGCACATTTTTTCCTTTTGACAGTTGGCTTGCAATTTTTTTTTTCTGTATATGCTGAATTGCTTTCTTGCTCTTACAAATATATTCAACATCACAGTTCTGCCACATGACAGACAGAGAAGGCCCTGGCAGATTCCAACTTCAGGAAGAAATTATGTCTGTTTCTATAGTACTATCAAAAGATCCATGTATGTATGTCAGGAGATACCTTTGCATTCACAGTGCACTTCCATGAAATGAAAGGCATACAATGTGAAATTCTTTGATTTTATTTTAACCAATTGGATCATTGTGTTTTAAATTAGTTGTTAAAGAGTTGATCGTTTAGAAACTGGATACTGTGTGCTTTTTATATGATTTCATACACATGTTTTAAAGTACAGTGTAAGAGTTGATGCTTGAATTTGATGTGTTTCTTGTGAAGTTTGGGATCTATAAACAGACAGTTATATAGTTCTAAGTATTAATGACCAAATATCAAGGTTCTGATGATGTAGATATAGAAGTAGATAAAAACTAGAATGTTTGAAATGGTCTATACAGTCTGCAACAGTTTCTAATAGATTTTTGTTGCATTCTACCCACAGATACTGATCCTCCTTCGGTAATGTGTGGTATCTTCAATTAGAATTCACGATTACTCTATGACAGTACACTAGATTTGTCACTGTCTTTCTGGAAATGTTGTATTTGTTAAAGTCTTTCAATGTTCATTCTGAGAAACTTTGCCCAGTGTATCATGTATATATAATATACATAATATTATATTCAGCATCTACTTAATATCCTTCAGATGTCAATTACTGAAGGTTTTTTGAGAGTAGGGGCTAGGCCTTTCTGAACATCTCACCTCTGCACCAGATGTTGTGCTTTCTACATAAGTGGTTATACAATTGTTTTTTGCATTGAGGTATTCTATTGATAGACCCTCAATTACCTGTAAGACCACCAAATCTTGTGGGTCAAATAGCTGAGTTTATTAAATTTACTGTAGCATGGGGAAACACTGTTTTTGGTAGTGTTTGGTAGAATCCTAATTGCCTCCCAAAAGAAGGAAGTAATTGAAGAGCTTTTGTAAAATTTGGGGGCCTGGGGTCAAATGATTGAACATGGGTCTTTCCAGAGGTCACAGTTTGGACAGGGCAAAGTTTGTGACAAAATAGGCAAGGCTCAATGAGTTGATTGCTTTTAGTACATGTGAGAAACATATTGTCCTATGTAGATAGCAATTTTCCTAGAGAAGCCCGTGTTTGAACAAATTAGTGTACAAGAAAATCCTGAAGCAAAGAGTAAAGTTATTTATTGATATGCAGTCTGATCTTTCTGGCTAAAAAAATTTAAGTGTGAACAGTTATGTTGACACAGAGGGTCTCAGTTTTCAGAGCTGACCAAAAGTGGAAAAGATCCTGCCTGAATCATTTCCTCAGGACAAAATCATTCTTTGTGAGGAGTAAGAAATTACAGCATCAGATCTAACACATTGTTTAGTTCTTGAACATGAGGAAAACTGTTTCCATTATTTTGTAATCTGATCTCAAACTAAAATCATTAGAAATAAAAGGACAACAGACTTGATATAACTCTTCTATATGACTCAAGACCATCAGCTTTTAGTCTCTCCCATGGAAGGAAAGAATATCCAAAGTGAAGTTCTCATAAGAATTCTTTTTCCTGTCCATCACAACCCCTTGGCTCCTTGGAATTTGCAGCTCTAATACTGGAAGATTCCTCAGCAAATCTGCCATTCTTCCTTCTTTTGATTCAAGTTCTTTGAAATCTGGCATGAATTAGTTCTCTAACCATCCCCTTCCCTAGAGCCATTTCTCTTACTCTTTCTTTTCTCTTTCCTCAATTGGTAGGAGATATTTGCCTCCTCCTTTGCACTCAACAGCCACATTTCTAAAAGTATTTCATCCTCTTGGCTTTCATAATGGAAATGTTAAATTTTCCACAGAGGATGTGCCCTGGAGGGGAGTTTTGCTTACACCCTAGAATGGATGTCAGTTAATATTTAGACACAATTAATTAACGGTAAACCCTAAGGCAAGCTTTGCTGTTAGGAAAATCAGACCATATCCCCTATCGAATGAAGGACTGCTTCCCTGACCAAGTCAGCAGATGTTCTATTATCAGCAAAGACTGACATCACATGGTTGGTGGATGGGGACATAGATTAATTAAGAATATTTAAAATGTATGGCTGAAATAGAATCATACTTTCTTAAGCTAAGTTGCCAAGGTGTCCCCTTCTCCTGAGTTTCTCTTCTACCACCTTTCTCCTCCTTTCTACCACATTCCAGATTCCAGTTCCAGATGCTTTTATAAGTTTCAAGATTTCTAAAAAGATCTTTGAGTCACAGTGGGGTCTTCTCAGATCTTTTTCACATAATTCTGCCTAGAGTGATTTGAAGATTTAATTGCCACCATATTCATTGAGAATTTTTTAAGATACTCAATTTCATGTTTTTGCCTCAGTACATATGTGGTCAAATATAATGACTGAAAGTTTAATCTTGACAGTATAAATACATGAAAGCATGTATGAGATAGAATAAGCTATTTACAATGTAGTGAATACTGGAATTTACTCAATCCAAGAATATTCAGTTCTTCTTCATTTTTGAGTAATCCATGAAATGTGTTTATCTTCTAATTTATTTAATATCTTATGAGTGCCTATTGTGTTCTAGTATATTTATGAAAAAATAAATTTAGAAAGGACCAATTGGTAGGGACACATGCAGAGTGTGTGTGTTGGGATGGGAACACTTCTTCCCCATCCAGATGTGGAGGGAGCTCACATCTGACCTAATCTACACTTTTAATTCACTCATGTCCAGCATGAGAAGACAACATGGCTGGACATAACCACCACCTTTCTGATCTCTGTACCTTTTCAGTATTAGTATTTGCTGGAAGTTCTTTCTCATACTGTATCACCCCTAGCAGAGTTGGCACATGGCAGTGTTTGCTTTTTCTAGTAAGTTTTTACGAAAAAGTAATTGTCTAACTTTGGAGTTAGGTATCAGGGACCCCAACCACGTACTGCCCATTGTAAGCTCTATCAAAATAAATATATTTTATATTCCATTCACCTTATTGTTTGATCTTAATTGGCTCAAAATTCAGGTGGGAAGAAGGATACAATTTAACTAAATCAACACACCTCAATAAAGTGGAGAAATAACTATGATTAAGGTTTAAGTTTCAAAGCATTTAAAAGCAATATAAAAAGGAAAGCAAGTAGTTCTAACTGGAGCGGAAGCAGTTACAGAAAGAGAAAATCAAGGAATATTTGTTTAGATTATAAACTCAAGGACAACAGGGGTCTTGTCTGTCTGGGTTTATACTGTTTTCCCAGAATATAGCCATAGAGAATGAACTCGTGAAGAAGGTCAAGAGTTCCAGGAGCTGGACGAGAAATACAGGATAGACAAGAAGAGAGAGATGGGAGTCTGGAGACACAGGAGTAAAACTGGTAAGCCGGCAGGGATAAGAAATATACGTTTCTCGAAGACTGAATATACCAAAATGTTCACTTGTCAAAGCTTTCTATCAAAATGAAAGCATAAAGTCTATTTAATCCACAAAATGTACTCACCCTGTTATCGTATTTTTTTCCTCACAGTAGCGGAGGACATCTCTGTTATTTAAATATTTAAGTGAAACAACTGTGATAAAGAATAAGACTATATGTATGTTGTAGGATAAAAAGCAAGTCAAGGATTTTGTTATTCTCATCTGTTAGGATACGTTCTGAATGTGGCTTAAATTCCTAAAGAGCATTCCTGGCACTCAACCAATTGTTTTAATGAACTATAAACTTGAATCTATAATATTTATATTGATATAACCACTAAGAGGTGTGATTAGAATCAGGTTTGATGCCAAACTTTGTAGCTGTTTTATTAAAGATACAGTCATACTTCATTTTATGGCACTTTACTGCACTTCGCAGATAGTTTTCTACAAATTGAGGGTTTATGGCAACCCTGCATCCAACAAATCTATTGGCGCCATTTTTCCAACAGCATTTGGTCGTTTTGTGTCTGTGTCATTTTTTAGTAATTCTTATAATATTTCAAGCTTTGTCATTATTATTATTATATATTATGGTGATTTTGATTAGTGGTAACAATTCACTGAAAGCTAGGATAGCAAGTATCTTTTAATAATATTTTTAAATTAAGGTATGTACTTTTTTTAAAGACATAACACTGTTACACACCTTAACAGTCTACTGTATGGAATAAACACAACTTTTAAGTGCATTGGGAAACCCAAAAAATGCATATGACTCATTTCATTGTGATATTTACTCTCTTGCGGTGATCTGGAACCAAACCCGCAGAATCTCCAAGATATGTTTAAATTAGCATTCTTTCCAGATGCATTTCCTCATCTGTCTTCATTTCAGAATGCAGTGGCTATCTGTCATGCCCCTGTCCTCTTATTTTCACAATCAGTAAACCACTCAGCTAAGGAACTGCCCACTGAAAAGCCTACCAAGTTAGGGTACAACATGGCACTCCCTGAAATACTAGCAAGTCCTGTTTTATCCTAGAGTTATAGGCAACAAGGCTTTGAAATTATGACCAACAAAAACTTTTTGTTTGTTGCCCTTTAAAAAAAAAAATGTTTTTTGTTGTGTGTGTGTGTGTGTGTGTGCTTTTCTTTTTAAAGAATAAGAAATGAACTCTCTGAAGAACAAAGAAAGCAGCAACTCCAGATGTATTTTAAGCCTAAGGAAAGTTAGAAGCCAGAAGAGAATATGAGTGGCAGGACATATACAGTCGACCTTTAAAGGTTTGATTTCTGTTTTAAGTTCTGCAAACGCCCCCGGCTTTCCCCCACATAAAATAAAAAAAAAAGACTTATGTTCAAATGTGGCCTTCGCCCTTCACCCTAACACCAAACGCCATGAGGAAAAAAATTAGGGGTGGGAAGGCAACATGTCTATAAAGATATGAATATCCATCCCACTGTACCAGCTGAATCAAAGATGAAGCTCTGAGATTTGTGCTTCGTGGAGAATCACGATGTAGTGTGATGATTCTTAAGCATGGGGGTCACACTCAAAAAGTGTTTTGCAGCAGAGCTAGTGAAGAACCTGCTACCCTATTTCCTCCTTGGACCATCCTTCCTGAATCACCTACCAAGAGTCTGCATTTGACCTTAGATGTGAGTCCCTGCAAGGCAAAATCACTTTGATCTGTGATCTTTGCTTCATCTGAAGTTTAGGTTATCAGATCATTAACACTCTGGCTATGTGCACACCAACATTATTAAGCAATGCAGAATGGAAGAAGTTATCTGGCAAATCTGCGCTCCCATGCTGCCCCCCCCCTCTCAAAAAGTCCATGAGACAAATCTACTTTAGCTTAAAATATTTAGAAAATGAAGAAAAAATGACCTTGTTATTAGCTGAAAAGTATAGATAATTGATTCCATTTTCTATTTTACTTTGGAATGGACTAAGTTTTATTCTCTGCTCAGTTACAATTTAGTTCATTATTATTAAAGACCATTAAGAGGGTGGTTCAGAACAGTTTCTGCCAAGTTCAATATACATTTTTGCTAATGGTCATTGCAGTGAGAACAGTTTAGGAAAGCAGGAATAAGCGTGGATTCTAACTTACAATTCAAAATCCTGATATAGAATATTTTGAAATCTATTAAAATTATGAGATTCAGACAGTCCCATGGGCTTGTGTACTTGATAGTTACTTTTTAAACAATGAGAAAGACAATACATATAGAAAAAAATAGTAAAAGCCTGTATATGTGATGCATGCATTAATCATATAATACAAATGACCAATGAACATATGTTTAAACTCACTAGTAAAATTTAAAATATCAAATTAAAATGAGATGCAGTAGCACAATTTACCAGATTGGCAAAGATGAATAAAATAAAGAAAGAAAAAGGATAATACCATGGCTTCTTGGTCTTCCCCATTCAACTATTCAAAGTGAAAACACCTATGACCTTTCTTAAAGGCAATCAGCAAGCTACAGAGGAAGTTTTAACAATGTGCACATTCTTTGTCCCTGCAATAGCACTTCCAAAGTTTAGTCCCAATAACATACTAAGGATGGATACAAGCTTCCACCCTTAACTTCAGATATATTATCTTACTTCTTTACATTATTACAAAATTTGGAAATAAGTGCTATATCCAAAAGTAAGAATTGGTTAAGTAGGTTGTGTTAAACCCACAAACAGAACACTAGGCAACCATGAAAAATGATATATCTGTCTTATGTAAATATAAATGTATTGATATATAATGAAGATATTTATCACACTTATCACACAACATATTGGAATAACATGGAATCTTATTATAGGTATTTATTTATTTAAGAGAGAGAGGGAGAAAGAGGGAAGAAAGTGCATGCTAATGGGGAAAGAGGGAGGGGGGCTTGAGATGAAGAGAGAAAATCTCAAGCAGATTCTACATTGAGTCTGGAGCCTGACATGGGGCTCAGTCTTATGGCCCTAATAACATGACCTGGGCCAAAACCAAGAGTTTAGATGCTTCATTGACTGAGCCACCCAGGTGCCCCGGCACAAAGTCATTTTATAAAAGAAAGCATAAAAATAGTCTCTTCCGTGTTTTTTAAAAGGGTATATATCCCCCAAATGTTAACATAGGTTGCTTTATGTTGTAGAATTTTACATATTTTTAGTTTTTGACAACTAAAATGCATATAATTTTTTTTCTTCATTTACACTGAACAGATCAAAGGGAAGTGGAGATATATAGGTAATCTACAGCAAGGAGCAGAGAAATAAAATTGTGAGCCCCATATCATTAAGTACAGAGATATTTGGTTAAAACTATGTGAATATAACTCCAAATAACTTTATGAAAATACAGAATGGGGCAGCCCCAGTGGCCCAGTGGTTTAGCGCCACCTTCGGCCCAGGGTGTGATACTGGAGACCTGGGATCGAGTCCCACATCAGGCTCTTGCATGGAGCCTGCTTCTCCCTCTGCCTGTGTCTCTGCCTGTCTCTCTCTCTCTCTCTCTCTCTCTGTGTCTGTCATGAATAAATAAATAAAATCTTAAAAAAAAAAAAAGAAAATACAAAATGAAGGCATTCTCTGTTGGTTGCATATTTTGGTCTTCAATATATAATTTAGAAAGTTTTTCACTTATTGGAATTCCTTAGTCAAAATATGACTGATTGGGAGTTTGGCCTAATCTCTCAGAAATAAGAGCTCCAATCTCCTCACAGGTATATCGGATTGTAATGCTATCCTACACTGCACAGTTCTTCAGTAGTTGTTTATGAACATTAATGGAATTCCATTTACTTTCCTAAATAAAAGATGTCATATAAATTCATAAAGATGGTAATGACATGCTGTTATAAAAGAAAAACATGTTTTTATTTATAATTCTCTTTCCCAGTGGTATTTTCTGTACTCCAAGCAGAAGTGGAGGTTTTGCCTGAATTATCAGGATATTGCCACACTTCCGATTTTTGTTTTGCTAGGAAATATCTGACATATGGGGCTTGCCCAAGGTTGTTTAAAAATGAAGGAAATGCCATGAGGGGAATACAGACATTCTGACTAATTCAAATGTACCTCTCATTATTTATTCATTCATTCATCCATCCATGCCAACCCAGTTGTAAGATCCATTCCTCCCCTACTGGGATCTTCTCTTCTTCCTCTGACACCATTTCACAGGCCTATTTTACTACTGTCCTCCACTTTCTTCCCACCTCAGAGCTGATATGTCTTTAATTTCATAAGATCTTTTGTTCTCAAATAAATAGATTTTAAATCATATACTAACTCCCCCTAGTTGACAGTGGCCACATGAAAAGATTTGTTAAGAAGGATTCTGGGGACTCCTGGGTAGCTCAGCAGTTGAGGGTTTGCCTTAAGCTCAGGGCATGATCCTGGAGTTCTGGGATCAAGTCCCACATCGGGCTCTCCATGGGGAGCCTGCTTCTCCCACTGCCAATATCTCTGCCTCTCTCTCTCTCTGCCTCTCATGAATAAATAAATAAAATCTTAAAAAAAAAAAAAAGAAAGATTCTGAAGAAAAAAAGCAAAAGGACTCTGACTGTACCTCCAATTTATTTAGAAAAACTTCCATGACTGGTTAGTAATGTCTGCCATTTGTAAAATTGAGGGGGAGAGATGGAGATAATCACATGAAATTTTCATTTTCAAGGGGCACATTTCTAGTTTGAGTCTTCACTCCCCTCTGCCCCTTGCTAATATTGTGGACACAGCTGCCCTGCAATTTGGTGCTTTGAGGGTTGCCCCATCAGTGTTCTGGGCCTGAAACATTCATCTACATAGAAGCTTGGTGGGAGCCATGATGCAGCCCCTGATTCTTCCTGATTAGGAGAAACCTTTCCCCTCTTCTGGGTACTCAACTCAACCTGGGTACTCAATACAACTCAGTGCAAGTGAATGTCATATGGCATAAGTCCATGGGTCATATAATAGCCCGCCAGCCCTATCAATCTAACTGCCTCCAGAGAAGAGAACCAGGTCTTTGCCAGCAGCTTCAGAGTCCCAAATACAGTCCACCCCCCTGAATGGCTATCAGAGGGACCTGTTAGTCACACTACAGACACTGATCTTGCTGAATTTCTTCTTTCTCTTAGTAGCATACTCTACTGACTAGTGCCTTGAGTGTTGAGTTCTCCGCAGGGACTCTGAAGCCTACATGAGGTGGTGGGTGGATGCCTATGGGTTCTTATTGCTAACGGTTGTCTGTGTTCTGATCTTTGCTCACCTCCAGTGGCAGGAGTCCTCACTTGGGGTTGGTACTTGGATCTTCCTGCGCAATACCTACTAAAACAAATTATCAATCTTTCTTTCATTTTTTAAATCTACAGTAAAGCCAGCCCTGGCAACTTTCAATAGGACAAAACAACCCCTTCCTAATAGTTTACTGTATTTCCATTCTCTCCTTAAGACTTGATTCTCCATTCTATTATATACGGAGCATCAACCAAGTTTCCAACTTGGCACTGGGACTCCTTGAAAAATCACTTGAGAACCTGAATGGAACAGTGAAAAGCCTATAGCCAACCACACTCAACTCCAGCACTCACTGGAAGACTTCCCCTGGGATTTACATAGAAAGTGATGCCCTTCAGGCTAATTGTATCTCTGGCTCTATTGAAGAAAACAATACTTCCTAAACATTTAGTGGGTAATGAATGACAATGTGTCCCATGTTTTTTTTCTCTTCTGTTTCCTTTTTTCCTTCCTCTTCTTGCCCCCTGCTATATTTGAAATGTAACTTAAATAATAATACCAGGCAGAAACTCACCCCAGGAAGCTAACTAAACTCCTGTCTTGAAGTACTTGAATACAAATAAACACAAAACAGGAATTAAATGCCACTGAAGACTGTTAACCATCTGAACTGAGTAAGATTTTAAGCAATTGCATAATATTGCCTCCAGCAACAAACCTACCTAATCATATGAGTCCACACTACTTCAGCACAAATATACACATTGCAAGACAAAGCCACATTCAGCCTGAAACTAAAAGCAGTATGATGCATCCTGAAAAATATTCATCCTAATATACAAGGAAAGAGCAAAAGGAATAAGTTACATAAGAAAACTATCTACCCAAAGGTTTCTTGGCAAATAAACAAAACAGGGCTAATGTACTGCAAACAGTTGTATTCCGCACCAAGGGGAAAAAAAGTCTAAATTTTGCATTCACCATTGGAAAAAAATTTTAAATATTGATTAAAATGTTAGGTATAAGTGATAGTGTGCATTAGGCTCTTAGAACAATCCTTATATATGGTAGGCACCATATGATTTTGCTATTATTATTACATTATCCCCATTATTAATTCAGAAGTCCCTGTGCCTCTTCCATCACCTGGACCCAAATTTATTTAGGTCAGAAAAGCTGTGTATAAAAATATACAATAAATGTTTGCTGTGACAGCAAGCATCTCACTTTGCATGTCCAGATCTCATTTGAATTTGATTTATTTATTTATTTATTTATTTATTTATTTATTTGGGAGATGGAGAGAGAGCACACAAGCCAGGGGGAGGGTAGGGGGAGAAGGAGAAGCAGGCTCTGTGCTGAGCAGAGAGCCCCAGGTGGGACTCTCTCCCAGGACCCTAGGATCACAACCTGAGCCAAAGGCAGACACTTAACCAACTGAGGCCACCCAGGCACCTTTCCAAATATCTTATTTGTACTTCTCTTTAGAATGGGAAGCCTGTGCTCCATGACTAAGCCACCCTACATAGATTACCTGCTCTGCCTGTGGGGAGGGACAATTGAGTAAAGGCTCTTGAAAAGGTTATGAATGCTCTTGCCTCACAAGTACACAAGATTGTGAAGTGAAGGGGAAGAAGGCTTCTGCCTCCAAGGTAAAACAAACAACAAACAAACCAAAACCCTCTCCCTTGGGATGCCTGGGTGGTGCTTGAGCATCTGCCTTTGGCTCAGGGCATGATCCCAGGGTCCTGAGATCGAGTCGTACATCAGGCTCCCTGTGGGGAGCCTGCTTTTCCCTCTGCCTGTGTCTCTGCCTCTCTCGTGAATAAATAAAATCTTTTTTAAAAAATAAATAAATAAAAACTCTCTCCCTAAAACAAAAACACTTTCCAAATATTTTAGCACCATATTTCTCCTGTCGCTTGTGACAATGAATTGCTTTGTCCAAAAAGGCCACTATGCTAAGATCACCACAGAGACCTCTTATCATGAAGAAGTTTCTAAGATAAATCTTTAGTTCTGTGAAATGGGTCATGAGAATGGGGACACCAGCCACATATATTCTTCTAGAAAAGTCAGTTGAAGTCTGAATCATGGTGAGATGCCCTCAATGGAGAGCCTTAACCAGCCTGGAAAAGATGGGCACTGGACAGAGACAGTAGTGGTAAGGGGAATGAATTACTGCTCATTGGCAGTTATTTTCTCCCCAAGTCTAACCTTCCTAGTAATTTTAATTCCTGACTCAAGTTCTCAAGGAGAGTATGAGCATAAACCCCAGTTTGCCCAGGTCAGTGTCAGTTTACTTGTTTTGTCTCAATATTATTATTGTATTACTAGTAATACCCTCTTTCTCTCTAAAAAGTGCCCAGTTTGGATAATCAGTCATATGGTCATCCCAGATATAAGCAGTGTTGAAAAAGAAAAAAAATGGATGATGACATTATGCTTCCCTTTCTTCAACAGAGAAGTTGAATTGGAGCACTCAGTGCTCCAATCTCTACCTTCCATCCTCCTTACTCTATTTCTGATGACTTATTCCCTTACAACTATAGAAAAAAAAAAAGCAGAAATAGCTGAACAACGAGGTAACTTCCTATAAAGGTTAGAAAATAGAAATTCAAGATTGTTTCATCTTTCTTTTTTAAGATTTTATTTATTTATTCAGGAGAGACACACAGAGAGAGGCAGAGACATAGGCAGAGGGAGAAGCAGACTCCCGGTGAGGAGCTTGATGCAGGACTCTACCCTGCATCAAGGGGACCCCCCAGATCATGACCCCGGGATCATGACCTCAGCCAAAGGCTGCCGCTCAACCACTGAGACTCCCAAGACTGTTTCATCTTTCCCTGGACTATACTATCCAATGCCTACATAAATCTGAAGTGAATAAAAGGAGATTTGTAAGCCACTAACTTGAACTCAAGGTTTATATGCACACCATCACCCTACTGGGGAGTCAGAACAACTTAAGAGAGACAATTTCCTCTACATAGGACCATGTTCCTTCAGTCCTTGATAATCTCCTTTCAATACATGAAAGACTTTGTCATAGTAATTCTTGAGTTCCAAATGTAATGAACTGCTTAAATTACCAACAGGGAATTTCTGCATAGAACCAAGATCCAGAAAGCTTCCTAAATATGACCGCCAAATTGATTCTGAAACATTTTGGTTAAATGTATCATTCATACAAAAACTTTCCAATCATCAGTATTTGCTTTCATGATTTCAGCATGTATATGTCCAACTTGCCACGTTGTTAAATTTTTTAAAAATTCTGGGCCTCAGGCAGCCCGGGTGACTCAGCAGTTTAGCGCCGCCTTCAGCCCAGGGCCTGATCCTGGAGACCCAGGATCAAGTCCCATGTTGGGCGCCTTGCATGGAGCCTGCTTGTCCCTCTGCCTGTGTCTCTGCCTCTCTCTCTCTCTCTCTTTTTGTGTCTCTCATGAATAAATAAATAAAATCTTAAAAAAAACAATTCTGGGCCTCTGTTTTACCAAATCTTTTTCAGTATCATTAGGTACTGAAATTCCTCCCAATGGACTTTGTAACAGGAGAGAATTAATACACCCTTGAAGGTGCCTAGATAAAAAGGAATATGGAAGAAAATTCACATTTATTGGACTGTACAATCTACCAAGTGCACTGAGTTAAATGTTTTTCTTTGGTTTATCTTGTTAATCCTTGTGAGAGTCTGGCAAGATCATCTTCCATTTTACAAATGAGGAAACTGAGCTCCAGAGAGCAAATTGTCTGCGATTCCACAAATACTAGATGGTAAATCTGAAGCTCCAACTAGAACCTGTTTGTTCAAAAGCCTGTGCTTTGGTGCTGCTCTCTGGTATTGCTCAAATTTGGGGGCTTTATAAAGCATTTCACAGAATGACTGTCCCAAGGAACAAAACTAGGATTCCAGTGCAGGACTATCTCATGCTAATATTTTAAAATCTTCACCAGTATACTATTTTCTCTTATAAAAAGGAGATAATAAATATGATAAAGTTTTGGGAATTTTTCAAAATTGTATAAATGCAAGGAATTATTTCTTTTATTAAAGTGAAGATGAAGATGAAGTAGTTAGGCATCTCTATACTCTATTTTAATCCATAGTCTGCTTCTTGCTTCAGATTTAAAGCTTCTGGGGGCCCAAGTAGTGGGAAAGGCTACTGTTACCAAATTCAATAGTGAGTCCTATCTGCTTTACCTTGCTATCATCTCAGCTACTGATTCATCAAACTGCACAGGTTTGTACATAATCTCAATACCAGATGGATCCAAAGAATCTGGATATTTCATCATGAAAACAAATACAGAGTGGGAGAAGAGGAGAAATCTTTATGTAGACTCAAAGAATTTAAATAGAATCATCTAATAGCAAGGCTGAAATAACAAAAGCAATAGCAAAATGCCAGGGCAAGTACTTACACAGTTAATCCAGACGGATTAACTTCCCAAAACAAATGGACAGTCTTCCTCAAACACTTCCATTGTGTCTTTCTCACATTGAGAAGGACTCAACATCATTTCTTGCTATCCCTGACAAAAAATGCGTGACCTGAATCTAATCTTTAGGAAAACTAAACAAGCCCAACATGAAAGATAATCTTTTCTTTTCTAAAATATTGAGGAATCCAAAAAATAAAATAAAATAAAATAAAATAAAATAAAATAAAATAAAATAAAATATTGAGGAATCACCTGTACTCTTTTAAAATGTTAATGTTATAAAAGGCAAAAGATGTTTGTCTTTTCTTATGAAAGAAGAAGAGAAACTGCTTCCCCACCCCACCTCAGCTAACAAACAAGACAATGAAGAGGAAACATGGACACTGTTGGATTCTGGACCCAAAATTTTTCTTTTTCTGAGAAATAGGGGCATAAAATTTGAGTGATGTTTAAAGATCAGATAATAACTGCATTAATGTTAATTTCTTCTTCTGACTATTACAGTGCAGTATGCCCAAAGATATTTTTGCTTTTAGGAAATACACTAAATAATTTGGAAGGACAAATGGTAAAAAGACATTGATTCTTCAACTTACTCTCAAATATTTCAGGAAAATCATATATGCATGCACATATGCATGTGCACACCAAACATACACACACACACAGAAAGAGATAAGCTCAAAAAGGAAAGAAGAAAGAGAGATAAAGAAAGAACTAGACAAAGGGAATCAGAAAGTAAATATGGTAAAACATTAGCTGTATCTTAGAGAATCTAGGTGAATGATCTATGGAAACTCTTTGCACTACTTGTGTAAATTTCCTGTATATTTGAAATTATTTCAAAATAAAAAGTGAAAAAGTCCTCATGCATGAGAATCCTATCTCCTGACCAAGATTAAGATTTTTCACTCTCCCTATAGCACCCAGCCCTCTGCAAGGCACATGCAGTGTTCTTCGTAATTTACTGGCTGGAATAGAGGGTTCTTCATAACTTACTGGCTGGAATAGAGGGTTCTTCATAACTTACTGGCTGGCATAAGTGAACGTAACTTAACCCAAAATTGAAGCCTATAGACTAAATTCAACTGGTAAACATGCTTTATTTGCCTCCCTCCATGTTCTGACATCTGAAATTTTCAACTGATAAAAAATCTGCAGATTTTACTTGAAAAAAAATTCCATATTTGAGGCTTCTTTTTAAAGATCAGAAAATCAAGCAACATGGGGCTCACATGAACTGAGTGAGCTTCTCTCTTGAACTCATATGGGTGCCATTTCTCCACAGTGCTCTTACCACTTGTTAATTTTTTCCAAACTAAGATCTAGTGTGTATGGCTGTCGATCCTGGTCTTACACAATTATCTATCTCCAAGTAGAGCAATAGATGTCTATCACTCTATCTTTGTCAAAAGTGAACAATAGAAGAGAGGTTGATAGTACTTTACTCTTTCAGGTCACCTGTCAGGCCCTGGTGAGCATTTGAGTTTGAGACTCTTGACTTACCCCAATGTGAGGGCCAGGACTTAGTTTTAAGGGCAGCAAGATACTTTGGCTCCAACTAAGCCTTCTCTCATCGCTGAGAATTAAAGTTAATTCCCTGTTTGAACAAGCTTGAGGGAACCTTCAATACATCAATATTTACTGGTAATGGAGCAGATGCTGACAAGGAAGATACTATAGGAAAGAATCATTAGATAGATTTCTTTTTTCTTATTTTCTCCAACAGAGCTAGGAGTCAAATAATAAGATAATGGGAAATAAGGCTTGGCAGGAAGTGGAAAGATGGAAGAAGTTTATCACCTGGAATCTATGCAGAATGTTGATCCTAACATTTTCTGTAATTAACTTCTATCTTCTATGGGTAAGAAAAAGAAACAAGTTTCAGAAGAATCTCACTTCTCGAATAATAGCAAACTGTGTAGCAGTTAACTCTACTCCAGACTCTATTTCTTTACATGGTACATGTAGTCTTTACAACAACCCTGTGAGGTAGGCTACTATCATCATCTCCTTTTATAAATAAGAAAACTAAGGAAAACATTGATTCACCCATAGTCATACAAGTAAATTATGAAGTCAGGATTCTATTTCCAGAAATGACTCTCTTGGTCACTGTACTCCTTCTGTACAAATGGCTCTGGTTAACTACAATGAATTCTGAAGTGATTCTGTTAAGGTTCACAGACTGAAATAGCCTCATGCCCACCACTGTTAATGCTTTTAATGAATTTGCATACTGCCAGCTGAAAAGAAACAGAACAGTCACTTTCTGTTAAGAATCAAAATCATGACCTAAGTGTATGACAGTTGGTTTTAAGTAACTCTGGACTGAGAAGGAGACATTTAACTGACCACTGAGGTTCCCTGGAGTAAGTCTAGGGTTGTGTATCCTAACTTTGGCCTGGGGCCCTTTGCCTGGTTCTCTGAGGCCCAGTCTTCCAGAGTAGCCCTCTGGCCATATTTCTGCAGGTTATAGCTAGGTCTTTCTGTCTGAATATGCTTTCGGAAATGATAAACAGTTGACTACAGATGCTTTGCAGAATTAGAAGCAATGATCTAGCTAGCAGTTTGGACACACAAGTGGCCTTTCAGATACGTAACAATCTTCACTCCAATAGGTACCCGAAGCAGGCTCACCATGTACCATTTGCTTTGCAGGAAGCAGCTGTTCAGCAGAAAATGAATATGTTCCTGCTTCCTTAGGAATGTCTCTCCTTTTACAGGGCAGTGCTCACTGAGCTAAAGGTCAGGAAACTAAAAGACTGCCCAGGGCTTTGGAAGCTCAAAGTGCTTTGCTTGTCCCCTCCTTCCTCAGAAACTCAACCCTCTGGATTCCCAAGGTCTGTTTCATTTTGTGCCTTTTTACCACTTTGCTGATTTCCTTCAGTGTATTGGGCTGACTTCACGGTCACCAGGTGTCCTCTGTCCTCCCATCAACGGACACTTAAATGAGCAGATGGTGCAAATGGCCTGGCAGTAATGTGATGCCTGAGCAGGTGGGCTGAGAAAGGGAGATAGAAAAAGGGAAAGAAAGCAGCTTCAAGGAAAGGGACAGATTGGTTTGGTGCTTGTACCACTTAGATCAGGAAGTGCAGAAAGGGGTTAGTGGCAACTATTTTTTAAATGTGAAAGTAAGATCATTTTTTTAAAAATAAGAAATGCATATGAAAATACAGGGTTCTCATGCTTCTATGTGGCAGAAACAATCAGTACAACTTACAAAGGAGCTTTCTGAGATTTCAAGGTCTTGTTGGTCAAGATGACTTGTCTTTAAAGTTTGACTGGGTGACAATACCTTTCTCTTCATTTGTTCATTCATCCCATAATGCACTCTATGCCAAGGACTGTATTAGGGCTTGTTGATGGTCACCACCATTCCTGGACTCAAATATTTCAACTAGAAGGAAACCTGAATGGCCTTAAACACAGGGCTTCTGGAACTGCAATGTTCATAGAAATCACCTGGGATCTCTTTCAAATGTGTATTCTGATTCTGTACATTTAAAGTGAAGCCTGAGAGCCTAATAAGCTAGATGGTACTGGGCTAATGTTGCTGGTCCGTGGACCATGCTATAAGTAGGGAGGTCTAATTTACTCTGTCCTATTACAGCTGAGTCCAGGAAGTTCCAGCTATTCAGAGATGTGTCCAAGCTCACAAAGCCAGTTAGTGCCAAAGCTAGGCTTGCAAACCTAGGCTGGACCTCATTCCACAATGCTACATGGCTTCAACAGTGAGGAGGGATTCAGTGCTTTGGTTCTTCTGTCTCCTTCCTCTTATAAAAATGAATTGATAATAACTATACTCGCCATCTGTTGTCAGGGTTAGTGAAGTAAAATCATTTAGACTATTCAAACAAAAGATTATCTTTACCAATTATCCTTTGTAGTCTGAATCCAAACCGTGAAAATCATGACAATCTTCCTTTTGCCAGATGCTTAACTATCTGCAAATTTTCATTGAAGCACAACTTGTTTGCAAAATGTAAAATTAGAAGTGACAGACAAATCTATTTTTGTAAATCTTAGCCTGTCTATTTTGAGGCTCTGCATTTTAAAAGAAGGATTGAGGCCAGCTGTTGAACTTGACTGAAATGTCTAATGATGCTACTCTATTTCCTTCTAGTTTATAAGATATAGCCATTTTCCCCCAGTATTAACAATATGCACTGGGACGTAGGGCACCCAGACACCATTTCAGTTCTACAGAGGACATGTTTTAGCCTGGTGTTTGTTAGCTATAAGGCGGAGAAAGTGGTTGTGGTTGGGTAATTCATGATTTCCTAGAAACAGAGTCCCGGCTTAAATGTACTAACCATGTGACTTTAAATAAAACACTATACTGTCTAGACTTAAGTTTTTTCATCTGTTAAATAGAGATAAAATGGCTTATTTCCTTGCTCACCCAACTATTAAATTTGAATGTCTTGTAGTTAAAAATAATGCCTTGTACTTAAACAAAAACGAGCATCACGACAGGAATTTTAGACTTACAAGAGCAGCCTTAACCATATATGGGACTTCAATTTCTGTAGGATCAATCTCTCAATCAACCAGTATTCATTAAGTGGCTCCTACATGCAAGGTTATACAATCAAATACAGTTCTTAATGTTTCATGGGCCTTGGTCTCCAACTAAAACAAGTTCCAGAGCATTCCTGTCTAAGATACAATTATTATCATACTATCACAAGCAAATGATGAAAAACTAAGAGAGCCAAGTCCTATCAAGTCATTTATAATTCCAGTAGATGTAAAATGTCCAATGTAACTCAACAAGAAAAAGATGGAGAGTGAGAGTGATGTTCTGACTTCCACCATTTATATTCCGTTAACAGAACCGGAGGGCGCTCAAACAGAAATCTGTCCCATCTTCCTGGCTTTTTGTCACAGTCAGGAATCAAACATCCTTCTAAAGCTAAATGGCTCTAATTTTGTATAATGGCTTTTCCTTTGTTTGTTTAAACTCTGCTAACTGATTTTTTCAAAACACCTCTTCCCTTTTGGTCATCCATTTCATTCTTTAGCTAAAGTAGGCCTTTTAAATAAGGACCCACTCCATCTCCTGCTCATCTAGCCGAAAGCTCCCTGACCTGAGCTCCACACAGGTATGTAAAACTTACAGGTAAACTGCAGTTTTCCAGTCAGAAAGTCTAGTTTCCTTCCAGCCTTCCATGATAACAATCGGTGGCAAAATTGGGAGGAGACTAACAAAACACATTAAATGTGCATGCCAATTTGACCCTGTTAAAATGTCAACATTTCCTTCCTTGCAAGGAAATAAGGCGCATTTAATTCTTACAGCAACCAATGTGGAAGGCAATAATCCTTCTTCCCATTCTAAAGATGATGTAACATCTAACGCACAACTGGCCTGAGGTCTCATAGTCTGAACCTCAACTCTGTCCTGATTTGCCAATGGTCCTGCTGTATCACACTGACTGTGGCTCTAAGTCCATTGTTTTCAGCTCTTGGATGCATTCTTCCTTGTTCTCCTTCTCTTCCTTCCCATCTTCATTATCTTCCTAAGATTAAGAGACTTTTTGATTCACCTTACCATCTTCTCTGGCAGGTCTCAGCCCCAAGGTTTACATGAGGCTAAGGTTCTTTCTACATTTAGCATCATAAATCCCTGAATCTTTCAAGAGCAGGGGATTTATTTAAAGATATTTTAGGCTCTGATATGTCTCTCAAAAATAGATAGTCAGAGTTGATCCTGGAGAGAGAGGAGGATGGTTAACGATATTATTTTATTTCCTGCATTCTTTCCTATCAAATATTTGGATATATTAAAAAACCCTCAGTCTTTTCTTGCCCATGTAAACAACTTCAATTTAAACTTGTCTCTATTTTTCTTAGCTCCTTTATGGATGCAGAATTACAAAGCACATCATCTAGTGAAGACCCAACTGTTCTCACTAATTATCATACTACCTCCTCCTCCATCCAAGCTAGCAAAGCACCTGAATATAATAAGTGATCAATTAATGTTGTTTAAAGAATAGATGATTATCATACAATACAAGAGGATTAGAGTTCATATAAAATTGAACTATCAATATACTTTTAATTCTGTACCAAATTTATCATTTGGATGTAAAGCAGTGGTTCCTATAACTAGGGGTGTTGTACACTTGCACATTGACAATGTCAGGAGACGTTGGTTTTCACAATTAGGGGAAGGTTCTTATTGGCATCTAATGAGTAGAGGCCAGAGATGCTTCTAAAGATCCTAAGAACAGCTTCCCCTATACACACACACACACACACACACACACACACACACACAGCAAAAAACTGTCCAGTGCAAAAAAAGATGCAATATGAGGAACCCTAATATAGAAAGTAAAAGGACCCTAGAAAGACCTCAGTCATTTTGACTTCAGTCCTGAAAGTGTGTGTTCTGTGCTTAGTACTCAAGTACCCTGCACTGAGCCCAGAGTTACTACTGCCTGATGCTCTCCAGACAGCACAGGCACCCTCTTATGCCCCAATCATCTTACACTCAGACTGTGACAGATGCAACAGATTGTGTTATAAGCCCATGAGATAAGGTGCCTGCCAGAGCTGCCACAGCTTCTAAGGCAGTGTAGTGCATTCAGAAGAGTGCATTCTATGACAGAGCTGGGTTGGAATCCCCATGCTACCACTTTTTTAGCTGAACAAACTTGAGCAAATTACTGAAAGTTTCTGAGCCACAGTTTCAATAAAATGGGGATAACTCCAAGATTGCAACAAGGGTGAAAAATAAAATTATAAAGTGCCTATCACATAGTGCATATTTGAAAACAAAAATAAGCCAGCTAGTATCAATTTGTATGACTCTGATTTTAAAACATTCACACTGTTTTAGACACATTGGGACTTGTATTCACACCCCAGTTAAGGACTAGCTCTCTAAAAATGTATACAGATTTAGTTCAACCCACCGTAGTTGATTTTATTATTATCCAAAGTACTTACCACCCCTTCTCAAGGGAGGATTATACACCCCACCTCATTGATGTTATGGGAAATCAAGTGGTATGTAAGTGGAAGGGATGAAAACCACTCCCAAGGTTCTGCCCTACTGTATCCTCTCTGTTCCTCCCATGTAAGATTTATAATGATGTCAATACCAAGGCATAGCCAATCCACAAGACATGCTCGAGAAATAAACATTTGGTAAGTATCTGAGGTTTGTTTTTTGTTTTGTTTTGTTTTTTACCATAATGTTAATTTGGCTAGGTTAAATGGAACTGCCACCGATTGCTCAACCAGAATTATAAAACTCCCTTCTAACCTAGGAAATCCAGCACCACGTAGATGACAGTTTACTGGGAGACAAATGCTAGATGTTAAAAAGAACAAGGTGTAAAGTCTTTTCAGCCTAGAGTGAACTATAAGCTCTATTATGGGAATAGAAAGAATGCCTTGGTGCTGAAAGCTTGGCTATTAAAGCCAGAATTTGAACTTGGTGCACAACTTGTCCTTCATATTTTGTTCAAAAATTTGCTCTTTCACTTTCTCCAAACTTAGCCTGGCCCTTGGCAAGTCCTTGTTAGTCTTAATGGACCCCACTTAATGGAGTAATTCAAAACGTTGCCAGTGACCGAAATCAATTAAACATAACCACATGTGCATAATGTGTCTGCTTCCAAATATCTGTTAGTACATAATTCTATCAACAATCTGATTATTAGATTTTCCTCCAAACTTCACCTATTTCTGTAAGAGTTGTACAACTTCTTCTTAAGACTCATGATTGCTTAGAAAATGTCACTACATGGTGAGAAAGTCCACAACATGGTGAGAAAAAAAAATAAGTTTGTAGATGCCCTTTTTCCCTACTCTATTGAAAAAAAAAAAAAAAAGAAAGAAAGAAAGAAAAAATCATTTTCCTCTCTGCCAACTGATTATGCAGCTACGTTGTTTGAAAGCTTGCATAATTTACATTAGCATGCTTAAGATCTCAGGTGACTATGCCTTTGAGGCCAGCATGCTAACCCCAGTGGGCCGATTTGATATTCTTCCCAATATCTGACCCTTTTTTCCTTGTTAATTACAGGCAGACTTCCCTGGTCTGGCCCTGGATCTGCACCTGTTTCCCATCTTTGAGCAGCTGCTAATTAGGTTGAAATAGTGGGGCTGGGCAGTGCAGGCCACACATGCCTCATCAGGCTATTGATCAGGCTGGCATACCACACGGGCAGTAATGGGGTCTGTACAACCCAATTCCAAAATAAAAGCCATTCCTGTAGTTGCATGTTTGAATCCAAGCATACTCCAGGCTCTACACCAAATATAAAACATGTGAAAAGAGACACTTCAGTTTCAAAATAAAATTTTTCTTTGAAATGCCACATATGACCTAAGTACTTACTATTTGCTTCTCATTTGATTATTTTATTTTGGAGTAAGGAAAAAAAAAACTTCTTTTAGGGACAAGACATGTATATTTATATGGAAATAATTCAAAGTGTATACTATATGGATACATACAAGTGTATCCATGTACAATTACATGTTTGTAAACTATCCAAGCAAAATCCTCATTCTGCATTCCCATTTGGCCTTGCACATAACATAGTTTAAGAAGAGTTTGCATTTCATTGTGATTTATGGTTTGGGTAACTATGAACATGTAAAACGCTGATTATCAAGAGAGACACTACAGCTATCTATGGGTAGTTTTGGAAATGTGTAGGGGTGTTTGGAGTTGTCACAACGATTATGGGGTGCTACTGGCAGTGAATGGATACAATGTGTTTACACAATAATAATTTATCCAGTGTCTGTTACAAATCACAAATAATGGATCAAGTTAAAATCATTTTACAAATATCTGTATCTAGAACCTAATTCCATTGCATATATAAAGGTAAAATTTTTGTAACTTTAAATATACTGAATTTAATATCTTAAATTTTCCAAGGAATGCAAATCCAGAGAAGATTAAACTTTGTCTGGTTTGAAATTTTTCTAGACTTATTAAGTGTTTTGAAGAGCACATCACTAGTCTGATATTTCAGTTACCAATAAATCACATCATTACCCTTCTCTATTTGTAGCTTCTACATTCATGATTCTATGTATAGTGGTAACACCTGACTACCTCACTGTATCATCTAGAGCAGTGAAGCCTAAGTCTTTACATATTGAAAAATATATACATTATTCTTATATAATTTTCTTGGATATTACAGTTGGACCATCATATTGATTTTTAATTACATGTATAGTTCGTTTATACTATCTATGATTTTCATTCAAGGACAGCAAAGAGAAGATTATGAAACATTTATTATGAAAAGGGGAAGTTAGGGTGATAGATCAAGAGTCACTGTTCTCAGGTAATAAGCCTGGGTACAGTTTCTAGATGAACCATGACTTTGGCATTGACTTTGTATCTTTGGTGCCTGGTATATGGTAGTCAATGATTTATTTCTTAAAATTCTGTTTCTTACTTCTCCTTCTGATTTTATCACCCATTCTTCTGTTGTCTATGACTGAAACACATTGCCCAGCAGAGCTGCCCCAACATAGCCACCCAATGGTCTAAATGCAGAGAAGCCTCTGATACCCCAGAAATGAGTCATAGTGTCTTTCTAACTTGGGATAAATCTCATGCTCACTCTATGTAAACATTTTAGAGGCCAATGCGATGGAATATTCATATAAAGTTCAATTACAATCTGTAATTCTTGACCCTTTCTGAGTTCTCCTGTCATATGACTCTAAATGATTCGTTCTGCAGTTTGTTCTTTTGAGTAATAAAGAGACTTCATAGAAAGTCATGACATTCACTCTTTTTTGCTTCACATCTTATGACTATACAGTAAGAAAAACTGTAAAATTTGGCACAGGAAATTTTCTAAAGCAGAATACATCAGCTTTCATAATTCCTGGCTTTGGTTATATATTCAAAGAAACTGAATATAGCTTAATTTGATTAAATTTCCCATAAAGCAATCCCATTAATAACCTTAATTATAGTAGTAAGATGGCATCCCTAATAAATCTTTCATATTCAGAATTTTGAATGATCTGATTATTATGGATGTGATATGTTTGAATTAGTAGATAAACTATCTGGAATTATTAAAGATGAAAGTTACTGATGGCCCCATGACACTCTCATAAAATACCCATAGAAGGCTGATTCTTAACTAAATTAGCTAACATATTAGGAAATACAGAAAAATGCAACAGAACATTGTCACAAAGATCCAGCTTATCTGCTCCGCCTTCTGATGGGAGCCTCTATACTGGCCCTACATAGGGATTCCCCCCAAGAACTTTCAGGGTCTCCCTCTTTTCAAAGCAAAATGAATGCACCAGTCTGGTCCTCATGTCTTCCTACTTTACCATCAAAAGGAAGAGTTAGAGTCACCTCACTTAGAGCCCTTAAGAGAAAGAAGAGGACTTTCTTTTAAAGTGACTTCTTCTAATTCTTGGATTATGTGCCCAAACCTGACCTGATTGATCATTGTAGTAAGGGCTCTAGATGGGCTCTGCTGATTGCATTATTCCAAACAGGACGCATCCTTAGAGCAAGATGTGGCTTATTACTGTTCAATCTTACTGTTGAGAGTAAAAGAACAGGAAGTTTCCCAAAGAAAATTTTTACCAAAAAAGGTTGTATGGATACTGACTGGCAAAACCAACAGATGTTCATTGGGAAGTCTTTCCTCTAATTGGATTGATGATTGTTGTTGCTTCATGTTTTAACAAAATCTTGAAAACATCAAAAAAGTACATAACTCATTCTACAAAGACAAAAACACATTTCTACATTTCAAATAAAAACAAGCTCGAATTCTTTTTGCAATGTAAATGCATATTAAATTCAAAGCATTTCTCCATGTTTGACTTCTTATTAGCAGAAGATAAATAATGGTGATTAGTGAGAGTTTTTTTTCTTTAAATATACTGGAATGAATTATTTTTGTGTACCACATCCCATATTTTTTACCTATTTTTGAAATTTCCCTATGAAATCAAATCATATGGAATATTTCAGAATATCCTTTAGAAGATGAAAGAAAATTCTTGTTACAATGCCACATTTGGAAAAAAGCAGTTGCTCTTTGTAAAATGGAATAATTAAAAATTCACATATTCTAAATATCAACAAATACTTTGAAAAATTCATGCTTATAAAATATGTAAAAACCAGAGTACATGGGTGGCTCAGTTTGTTGAGCATCTAACTAGTGATTTCAGCTCAAGTCATGATCTCATGGGTCCTGAAATAAAGCCCAGCATTCAGCTCTGGGCTCAGTGCAGCTGCTTGGGATTTTCTCCCTCTGCCTCTCCTTCTACTCATGCTCGAGTGTGCGCTCGCTCTCTCTCTCTCTCTCTCTCTCTCTCTCTATATATATATATATATATATAATAGATATAAATATGATATATATATAAATCTTTTAAAAAAATTATAAAGACCTATTGTTTATCTACTTCTACATATAAGAGTGGTTTTTCCAAATCTGGAGTGTAATCTTTTCTCACTATTGCTCTTCTAGTTCTTCTTGAATTTACAATAGGCACAGAGAATATAGTCATAAACACTTTCAATCTCTTCCCATGGTCTCAGCTTTGTGGGCTTCTTCACTGTCCCTAACTTATTCTCTGAAAGATGCAGCTTCAGATCTTGTCTCTCCAGTCAGGAAAATAGCCCTATGCCCATCAACACACACCAAATATGTTTATGGGGAAGAGATATCCTGTAATTTCATAGCTTTGGAGTCCCTGATATACCCTGCCTAACTCACCAGTTAGGCTAACTAATGATGCCACTATCTACTTAGTTACCTATAACAGAAACTACGTGAGTTTCTTGTGTGCCCTCTACTTCCTCATCCTAGCTATATGTTCTGTCTTTATTTTTTTTTTTTTGTTCTGTCTTTAAGTCTGGTTACTTACTTTATGTCTCTTACATGTCCATTTCTACTACCACACTTGGTACAGAGCCTCTTAACTAGTCCTCCTGCAGACAGGCTTCATTTCTAGCGTTACCACTACAATATACCATCCACATTTTGTCTATAGTTAAATCTATAAAGTACAGATTTGAGTATAGTCATCCACCACGTGAATCCCTTCCAAAGCATGACAAAGCTGAAGGATAAATCTCAACAGCCCCTGATCATTTTCACGTCCCACCAGCACTGATTCCTTTCCTTTTCCAAGAAGAAAAACATTTTAAATTGAAGCATTTTAGACTGACACACAGTTTCTCTGGGAAAGCCACTATCTGTTATAGCTTTCAGGCTTTGTTGTTTCTGGCCACAGTGTCCTCAAACTTATCATCTTACCCCTCATTCATTATATGATTCGAGGTAACCAAATGGATACAGGTTTCCTTGACTCCTCCAGGCAGATTCCAGAATTTTTTTCATATATTTTCATGCTATATCATATCTGAGATTGTATTTCTTACTTTGCTTATCCATTTTTAAATTAAACTGTACGCTTGGAGGTAAATTGTGTCTTGCTTTCTTTCTTTCATTCATTCTTTCCTTCTTATTTAACATATTTTCAGAACCCAGCACTATAAGTACAATATAAATGCTTAATAAAAACTAATGGGATGAAGCAATGGATTGGATGGAAAGATGGATATCGCACCAAGTACATATATTTCTACTTAGCCTACTCTGTAAGTCATCCATATGCCATCCTTACCTCAATCAGCTCACCTTGTGTTTACCTTGCCTTCTTACACATAACCTCCGTGTAGTTAGGAAAGCCACAATTACTTATTAATTGTCATTAACCTATGTTGCCTCATGTTACTTAGCTTTATGTTATGGCTTATGATTTCTACTTTATGTTTTGGCTTACAGTGGTCTTCTAGGCTACAGTGCCCACTGTCCCTAACCATGCCCCCATATTTAAAATAACAATGGTAGGGGCACCTGGGTGGCTCAGTCGTTGAGATCTGCCTTCAGCTCAGGGCCTGATCCCGGGGTCCTGGAATTGAGTTCTGCATTGGGCTCTCCGCACAGAAGTTGGCTTCTCCCTCTGCCTGTGTCTCTGCCTTTCTCTGTGCGTCTCTCATGAATAAATAAATAAAATCTATAAATAAATAAATAAAATCTATAAATAAATAAATAAATAAATATTTATTAATTTATTAATAACAATGGTATTCAAGCCCCAAACTAAGTATTACCTTTTGTAGAAAGTCATCTACCAACCATAGAATCCTCTGCAGTGGTTTTCTTTTAGAAGTGGTCAGTCCCGAAAGAACAAAGCAATGATATCAATGGCTAAATTACACACGTAAGAGAGAGAAATCTTAGGTCAAGATTTCTTTTTACTTCTCCCTGATACAGATTAGTTTATTGCAATAATATTGTCCTTCTTCTCTAATACTGCTTATCTGCATAGCTCTACTGTATTATAATGACCATTTTGTGTGTCCATTTCTTGCATTTTCTGTATGAACCCTAAATTAGGAGCCCCCAGAAATCAGGAACTATGCTTCTTTTTATTGTCAGGGTGCTACACAGTACCTAATACATAGTAAATTTTTAATAAATTCTCTAAGAATTTGATAAATTCTCTAAGAATGAATGAATGCACTCACCACTTTTAATAAGGTATAATGGTCTATTAAGTAGGAATTGTTTTGCTAGTTTGCCCTAGTATCATCAATACCCAGCATAGAGCCCATCATACAGTGAGTTGCATGGATAATTGTTGAATGAATGGAAAAATTGCATGTATCAAGAAGTAGTTAGCCCTGTTTCCCATGTTTCTGTGGCCTTGGGACCTACCACATTAAGTCAGGAAGGTAAAATTAAATTATTACTAATATTAATACTAGCAGGGCAGCCCCGGTGGCGCAGCGGTTTAGCGCTGCCTGCAGCCCAGGGTGTGATCCTGGAGACCCTGGATCGAGTCCCACGTCGGGCTCTCTGCATGGAGCCTGCTTCTCTCTCTCTGCCTCTCTCTCTCTCTCTCTGCATCTCTATGAATAAATAAATAAAATCTTTAAAAAAAAATACTAGCAGCTTCCACACATATAGATACAAGATAGACATGAAATGGCAAGCACAGATAGGATCACCCTAGGATAATAACAAAACCTGATCGTGCACCCATTGCACTAGTTCAAATTCAACCTCACATGCTTTGCACAACAGAAAGAAAAATATCCCAATTTAATAAGTGCAGCAACTCCACCTGCCATTCCAAAAGAAATATACCCTCCTTCAGTCTCAATCCCCATATTCCTGTCCTGTGATAGATATCCTGCTTTGTTAAAAAGTATGCTCATCTTTAAAGTTACTTACTTGTCATATAGCACAGCCCTTAAGGGCAAATCATACTTCATCTGAACCTCCGTAGGAAGTGGCGTTTCAATATTGGAGGAAAAGATAATATATGCTATACTGGTTTCCAGTGTGGTACCTTCTTAGGAGATTTTCATGGGTAACTGACCAAGAAGCAGTTTTTGTCTGAACGCTGCAGAATACATTATTCTGTTGTGTCAAGTAAGAAGCGCAGGGCTCCAAGGACAGAACTGTGAAATGCTTTGCATTAAGAAAGAAGCCATCAGAGACAAGAAAATAGCCAGAGGATTATGAGAAGAATCAACAAATGTCAGTGTCATAAAAGCCAAAAAGTGGAGAATTTCTAAGGAAAAAAAAATGACTAATGACTTTTAAATTCAGCAGAAATCCAGTGAGTATATTAAGATCACTAAATCTTATTCAAAGCAAAATTCTGATTACCTTGTTAATCATAGTAGAAGTAAAACCAGAGTACTTTTTTTCTTCAATGATGGGAACATGAGACCAATATATACATATACATATATGAATATGTACACACATACGTATATAATATATATATGAAATAAAGAGTATTTCCATAAATATCTTAGTTTGACAATCAATAAAAATAGAACAGTTTCTGTCTGGAAAAAAGAAAACCTGTTCTGAATTTCTTGAGCCAGGATTGAGTTCAGCGCAAAAAGACATAAGGCAGTTTCAGGGATATAAGGAAGAAAACCAGCATGAAGTGAGTTGAGAGCTGGGAAACAAAATTTTAACAAGAAATAGCAACTGCTCCAACACCTACCTGGATAGTAACTAAGAAAAGGTCTGGGGAATTCATACTGAAAGGGAATCTAGAACTTAGAGGATTGGAAGTAAAAATGTCTTTTAAAAAAATTCTGAGCAGTCATGCCTGGAGCCTAGAAAATGAGTTAGGATTGGTAAAAAGTTAAGTCCCGATCAGACTAAGAGGCAGCATCTTTATAAAGAAGTTTCCCAGCCATTAGAAGTTACTCTTGGATATACTGGAATCCCAGGAACAAAGGAAACAAGAAAAAAAAGAAAAAGTGGAGAAAGTTGAACTTAAATAGTGTTGCTTTCTTATCCTTAGTTTTGAGGAAATTGTTGCCTAAGTTGAAAGTGCCCTGAAGGCGGCTTTAACTTACCTGACCAGTCCTCACCCCAGGGACTGCCTCAGGTTCTGCTGACCTAGGCAACTGTTTGAGGGTCAAACTTCCATGCTACTCAAATGTTCTTGAAGAAGCCCTCCTGTGTATTAAAGTGGACAGCATTGTTTTCCTCTCTCTCAGCTTGCTTTTCTCTCACAGTTCTTTGTTCTTTAATGGCTGTGACTCGGTTTGTGCTGCTCCTTGAGAGGAGGGATTAGGGCAACACTGTGGTAGTCAGCACTTCCCTCCTGGGGCACTAACAGGTGCCTCTCTGTCATTTTCATGGTGACACTCTGCAAGACTCTAGCTTCATGCCTTATCAAACTGATCCTCTATGTTCGTTGAGATCAGAATTCCAATTAATAGGACAGTCGTTATTTTTTAAAGAGCTAATACTACTGAGGATGTTGGGGTCACTGTGGTGGGTTGCTTAGCAGAAAAGCAGAATGGAAGGTGAATGAAAAAAAAAGAGGATTCAGAGAAGAAAATTTGCATGGGAGGATCAGTTTGAGAAACCCCAACTCCTGGAATGCAGACTGACCCCCTTGCGTATTCCACAATACTAAGTACTCTGATGTGAATTACTTTTTTAATACGTACTGGAGGAGGAAGCAACGTTTATATGCCTAACATAGTAATAGGCACTCTTGATGGAGAGGTCTATAATAATCCCCAAAATATTTTATAGGGTCCACAAAAATCTTCAAAATGTAGATATCATATGGAGCCTGAGTGGCTCAGGTCATAATCCCAGCGTTTTGGGATCCAGTCCGCCTTGGGCCTTCCTGCTCCGCGGGAAGCCTGCCTCTCCCTCTGCCTCTGCTTCTCTCTCTCTCTCTCTCAATCTCTCTCATGAATAAAACCTTTAAAAATTAAATAAAAAAAGACATTATATAAAATGTAAAATCATGATGCAATCCAATTCGGTTTAGCTGGAAAAACAACCCAGCCTAATAGAATAGCTATCCAATTCAGTTTAGCTGGAAAAACAACCCAGCCTAATAGGATAGGGTTCATTTCTTGTGTGCATCAGTTATCTTGGTTCTGTTCTGAGGGAACAAGAGGCCAGTGCACCCACCCCAGTGCCACCACCCTGGGCCAGGGCTCCGGTGCCACCTGGAGCCAAGGGTCCCCAGGTCCTCTGTGGAAGGGAGCAAGGCAGAGGGCAGAGGCTGACCCCAGTGGTGGCACAGTAGACAGTCCTGTGCACTCTGCATGGGCTGGACTGCAGTACCCATGCGCTGTAACACAGCAAATTCTGTGTTTATCAGGACATCTCCACTACTGTACTGAAGTCACACACCATCTTCATGGGACTTGAAATTTCCAGGAATTACCTTTCTGAAATGCTGGCAATAATTTCTTTACATTCCATCTCTTAGTTCTCCATGGAAACATCAGGAAACCATGAACAACTTTAGTTGATACAGAGTTTGATTGCCATTTCCTACGTGAGGGCTTTTTACTGCCAAGGATATTCTGGACCAAAAAATTAATAAAGCTTCATCTCCTGATGATGAGGATGCCTTCTATGTCACAGACCCGAGAGACATTCTAAAGAAGCATTTGAGATGTTTAAAAGCTCTTCCTCGGCTCATTGCCTTTTATGCGGCCAAATGCAATGATAACAGAACCATGGTGAAGACCCTAGCCTGCCATTGGGACAGTATTTGACTTTGCCAACAAGACTAAAATGCAATTGGTACAGAGTCTCCAGGTGCCTCTAAAGAGGCATTATTTATGCAAATCCAAACCAGCATCTCAGATTAAGCACACTGTCAATAAATGCAGTCCAGATGATGACTTTTGATCATGAAGTTGAATTGATGAAAGTTGCTACAGCACATCCAAAGGCAAAGTTAGTGTTGCGGATTGCCACTGATGATTTCAAAGCAGTTTGTAGCCTCAGTGTTAAATTTGGTGCCACACTTAAAAGCAGCAGGCTTCTTTTGGGGCAGAAGAGCTATATATTGATGTCATCAGTGTCAGCTTCCACGCGGGAAGTGGCTGTACCAATCCTGAGACCTTCATACAGACCATCTCTGATACCTGCTGTATCTTTGACAAGGGAGCTGATGTTGGTTTCAACATGTATCTGCTCGATATCAGTGGTGGCTTTCCTGGATCTGAAGATGTAAAGCTTAAATTTGAAGAGATCATCAGTGTTATCAACCTAGCACTGGACGTATTTTCCATCAGACTCGGGACTGAGAATCATAGCTGAGCCAAGCAGATATTACATTGCATTAGCTTTGATGCTTACAGTTTATATCATTGCCAAAACAACTCGTGCTAAAGGAACAGACAGGCTCTGATGATGAAGATGAGTCAAGTGAACAAACCTTTATGTATTACGTGAATGATGTGGTATATGGATCACTTAATTGCATCCTTTATGATCATGCACACATGAAGCCCCTTATGCAAAAGAGACCCAAACCAAGTAAGAGGTTTAATCCAACCTACATATGGAGACCAATATGTGACAGCCTTAATTGCATTATGGAGTCTGTGACTTGCCCAAGATGCATGTGAGTGATTGGATGCTCTTTGAAAACATGAGTGCTTACACTGTTGCCATTGCTTCTATTTTCAAAAGGCTCCAGAGGCCAACTATCTATTATGTGATGTTGGGGCCAACATAGCAACTAATGCAGCGAATCCATTACCACAACTTCCCTTTGGAAGTAGACGAGCAGGATGTCAGCATTGTGCCTGTGTCCTGTGCTTAGGAGACCGAGAGGAAGTGGGGTGCAGTGTCCCTGCTGCCATTAAGTCAGCTAGCATTACCATGTAGGTACCACTCCTATAGCCATTAACTGCGAGTTTAGCTTAAATTATGGGATCTGGTGGGGGCGGGGGGGGGGACAGTTTAACTTAATTACTGCTAGCTTTTTTTTTATTTTTAATGTATTTGTTAAGTAGGGTTGGCCCAGATGCAATAATATGGAAGACTAAGAGGTGGGGTCATTTATCTGTGTTCCTTTGGAAACCACTTGAATATTTTTTATATCTGGATTTTTATTCATTTTTCAATCATTCTACTAAAGACTGCCTCTCAGTTGCTGAGGAAGCATTGGTAGCTTGTACATTGGCAGAATGGGCCAGAAACTTAGCAGTTTGATCTGTTTTTAAAATAAAGTATCTTGGGCAGCCCTGGTGGCTCAGCGGTTTAGCGCCACCTTCAGCCCAGGGAGTGGTCCTGGAGACCGAGGATCGAGTCCCATGTCCGGGCTCCCTGCATGGAGCCTGCTTTTCCCTCTGCCTGTGTCTCTGCCTCTCTCTCTCTGTCTCTCATGAATAAATAAATAAAATCTTAAAAAATAAAGTATCTTAAAATTTAAAAAAACTTTAAAAAACATATATACAAAATAAATGATACATAAAAATATATAAAATGTATTTCATCTTATAAAATATAGAATATATAAAATAAGTTCATCTTATAATTAATATTATAAATTAATCTTATCATTATAATAATATATAAAATAAAATATTTATGCAAAATCTATAAAATAATTTCATCTTATAAAATAAGTCATGTTTAAATGACTATAGACAGGGAGGAGGAGTTAAAATGGCAGAGGACGGGACACCTGGGTGGCTCAGTGGTTGAGTGTCTGCCTTTGGCTCAGGTCATGATCCCAGGGTCCTAGGATCTCCTTCTGCCTATGTCTCTGTCTCTCTCTGTGTCTCTCATGAATAAATAAATAAAAAGCTTTTAAAAATAAAAAATAAAAATAAAATGGCAGAGGAGTAGAGGAGCCCTAAGTTTATCTCATCCCTCAAATACAACTAGATAGTTATCAAATCATTCTAAATGACTGTAAGCACAAAACTTCCCAAATAAAGGTACAATTTTGGCCCATTATCTTTAATCTTATATACTTTCTGTGAAACTTAAAATTCAGTAAGTTCTAAGTATATCCTCTCTCAGTTTAAGTTCTTGTGAATTTTTTCTAGATTTAAATTATAACCATTTCACTTTTAGGAAAAGAGAAGAGACTGGGGAGCCTGGGTAGCTCAGTCAATTGAGGATCTGGCTCTTGGTTTGGGCTCAGATTATTATCTCAGAGTTATGAGATCAAGCCCCACGTCAGGCTCTGCACCCAGCACAGAGTCTGCCTGAGATCCTCTTTCTCTCTTTCTGTCCCTCCCTTCACTCGTGCATTCTCTCTCTCTCTCTCTCAAATAAAATAAATTTTTAAAAATCTTTTAAAAAAACAAGGAAACAGAAAAGACTGTACACAGTCAATGTAGAGAAATTAGGACCCTTGAATATAATTGTGGCAATGAAAAATGGTGAAACTGCTTTGGAAAATAGTCTGCAATTCCTCAAATAATTAAACAAACTTACTATACTCAGTAATGTCATACTTAGATATCTGGCCTAAAGAAAGAAAACACAGGGGCACCTCAGTTGAGCATCCAATTCATGGTTTCAGGCTCTGCCCTCAGTGGGGAGTCTGCTTGAGATTCTCTCTCCCTCTCACTCTACCCTTCCTCCCATTCTCACACTCTTTTGTCTCTCGAAATAAATAAATAAATCTCTTTTCTTAAAAAGTGAAAACTAGGTATGCCTGGGTGGACTCAGCAGTTGATGAACATCTGCCTTCAGCCCAGGGTGTGATCCTGGAGTCCTGAGATCAAGTCCCACATCAGGCTCCCTGCATGAGGCCTGCTTCTCTCTCTGCCTATGTCTCCTGCCTCTCTGTGTCTCTCATGAATAAATAAATAAAATCTTAAAAAGACAAAAGTGAAAACCTATTTCACAGAGAAAATAGCAATATTGTTCATAATAGCCAAAAGGAGACAATTCATGATGAATGAATAACCAAAATGTTGTATATCCATACAGTGGTATATTATTCAGCCATCAAAAGGAACAAAGTCCTGATACATGTTAAAAAATGGATAGCCTTAAAAACATTATGCTAAATGAAAGAAAACAGTCTCAAAATATATCTCATACCATTCCATTCACATTAAATATTTAGAAAAGGCAAATCAATAGAAAAGAAAGATTAGTAGTTACTTAGTGCTGGTGGTATGATGGAATATAGTGGAGTACCAGATAAAGAGCTTGCAGTTTCTTTTTGAGATAATGGCATGTTCTAAAGTTGTGAACTTTGAACACATCTGTGAATATAATGAAAGGCAATGAATGCTACACTTTAAATAGGGGAATGTTTAGTGTGTAAATGGTATATCAATAAAGCTATTAAAAAAAAAGAACAAAAAAATACTCCACCATTCAGAATAGCAACCACTCATAACCAACAATAACAACAAACGTTTATAGAGAATTTACTCTCTAGCAGACACTGTGTCTAATGTTTTACATGCCTTATATCAATGAACCTTCACGAAGGTTTTCAAACCTTTGCAGACTTACCTCAAAGCCTAAACTTTTAGCCATACCCCGAACTGCTAACCATTAGAGCAATCTAATTGATACCACAGTGTGATTAGCTTATCAGATCCAGTTCCAGTTCCTTCTTGGCAAAGAAGCATTCTAACTTTAGATAAGTACAGGAGAGTCAGAGACAAATAACTCCATTCAATAAATGAGATGCTCAGGAACAAATGGTAAGTCTAATGGCTATTCTTCTACCAGGAATGATCAATGAGACAGAACATACTGGTATCCATACCTCTTGAAGAACATATGTGTGCGTGAGTCTGTATGAGTTAAAAAGAAGGAAAGAGAATATTCTGATATTACCCCAATACTTTTTCATATATATAATATTTTTCATATATATGTATGCCTTCATATACATACACATATATGTGTGTGTGTATGCTATGCCTTTAAGATGCAAAGGATCTAACAGTGATGTGGATCCTCAGTGCTGTTCAACTAGGCAAATGGTATATCCTCCACCACAGAAAACTGCTTAGCAGTTTCTTAAAATGCGAAACATGCATTTATCACACAACTCAAAAATTCCACTCCTAGGTATCTAGCAGAGAAATTAATAAATTTGTCCACATAAATATGTGTATTCAAATTGTCATAACTACATCATTTATAATAGTCAAAAACTGGAAACAGCTCAAATGCTCATCAACTGGTAAATGGATAAACAGAATGTGGTATATCCATACAGTAGAATATTTTGCATCCTTGAAAAGGAATAAGGAACTGATATATCCTGCAATATGGGTGAACCTTGAAGATATGATGCTAAATGAAATAAGCCAGTCACAAAAACACAAACATATTGTATGATTCACTTATATATGTCCAGAAAGGGCAAATCTTCAAAGACAGGAAACAGATTGATGGTTCCCTAAGACTAGAGGTGAGAAGAAGGAATGGCAAATGGCCATTAGATTTCTTTTTAGGGGGATGGAAATGTTCTGAAATTAGATGGTGGTGATGATTGTAAAACTCTGTAAATTTATTAAAAATCACTGAATTATACACATAAGAGAAATGAATTATATGGTATGTAAACAATACTCCAATAAAGCTGTTAAAAATCAGTCAATATAGTTTATCACTTTGAGAAAATAAAAGAGAAAAATCAATATATTCAGAAAAGGTAGATGACAAAATTCAAGATCTAATGAGGGATTAACTTTCTAATTAACTTTCAAAATTTGCCTCCCTGAGTCAGATTCCATGTAACCAAAAAGATGATACGTTAAGATAAAATAAGTTATTCTCTGTGACAGAAAACTCCAAAATTTCAGTGGCTTAACACAGCAAACATTTACTTTTCTTTCATGCTGAATGACCAACAGGTATCATCAGCAGGGATGGGGGATAGAGGACTGTATTCATCTTGGTGCTCACAAGCTAAACTTGACATAAAACTCATCTTAATACATGTTTCCAACATTCTCAGAGAAGTATAAGGAAATGTGGGACATCATGCTCATATGGCCTCTTCTTGGAAGCGAAACACATCACTTCTGCTCATATATCACTGGCCAAAGTATGGCACATGACTACAGTTAAAATATTCTGGAGAAATGAAAAACTACCATATATTCAGAAGGGGAAGAAAGAATATATTTTTGAACATCCTTCATAATTACTACAATAAACCTGAATCCTTCCATGAAATTAGCTATATCTGAGCAGAGTGCAAGCTAGCTCAGAACCTACTAACAAAGAGCATGGTAGGTTAAGAAAAGTAGTTATGTTGGGTTTGGGAGCCACACAATCAGTATTTATATTTTACAAGTTGATAATTTAACAGAAAATCAGATAGCCATGGTTAAGTCCTAGATATTAAAGATTTAAAGCAATATTTTAAAATAGACTTACATCTTAGGAGTTAAAAGATATGCTTCAATAGTTATTAAGAGTTTAATGGAAAAAACTTCTATAATATTAATAGGCAATATCCTGTCTATTAGTAAGTAGTGTGCTTTTGCCCAGTCTGAAGCCTGGTCAGATTTAAAAAAAAAAAAAAAGACTGTAAAAATAGCAATGGAGTCCAGAATTTGGTTGAAACATTAAAATCATTCAGTGAATCTTGAATTTTATTACACAATTGTTTCTATCTCTTGAAAAGATCATATGATTTTATACCTTTACTCTCTTAACTATTTGATAATGGTGATCTATCTACCACAAGTACTACTGATGAAAAAAAAGCATATGTTTTTTTTTTTATTTTAGCATTCAGGAAAATAACTATGAATTTAAAAGACAAAGAAATTTAATACTAAGTATAAGTCAGAAAACGAACAGCACTTTTTTCTATAACAATGATGAAATGTGGATTAGAATAAAGGGTAAACTTCCTGCAGAAGTAGGTAAAAGAAAATGAACATAGAACACAAAGTCACATCAAACTGTCATATTTTTTGGAAGTTGACTGGCAATAGTTTATTCCTGCATGTCAAGCAGTATTTTAAACAGAAGGTAATAGTTTGAAAATTATCAAATTATCACAGATGCCTCTAGAATCCTCATTACATTTTTGTGACTGGTTAGTGGTTTGACAGGTTTTAATTTTGTTTCACACATCCTTCTCCCAAACAACATAATGTATATTACAGTGGTATCTTTACCTTAGAGTTCCTTAATGTACCACATACATTCTGAAAGTTTCTCTTAGACATTTAAATTAGAGTATATTTAAGAAAAAAAAAAGGACAAGTGCGATTTTAAAGTCATTTGGCAAACTGATTCTGTCAAGAGAGCTTAGTTTCATTCTGTTTGCTGCAACAGCTTTTTTTTTTTCATAACTCCACTCTTCTTGTTCTTGTAATACATTTGGGAGGCCTGTCAAGGCCTATCCACTCTCTAAATAGCTTTGCAGATTAAATTTTTAACTCTCTTCTCTTCATGCAGATGTATATTTCTGACAAAGAATTGCCCTGAGATGTCAGCTTCCATCTTTCTCACTAGAGAGAAGGCAGATATGTGCAAGCATAGATCCTCAGTTCTCCACCTCATCGGGAAACGCATGCACACATGTGAAGGCTCCTTTCCAGGACCATGCATCCATCTTTGTGTTGTTCACCCCTTTCAGATTTCCTGCTCTTACCTTATAAATGTCTCTTTCCTTCAATGGGTCTTGAAGAGAAATGAGTAAGAGACCCACACAAGAAAATAAATAGAATTTTTCTTTTTGTAAATTGATAATCTCAATAATGAGACTATGCCAAGGTGCATAGTTCAAAAAATAGCATATAGACAAACCTGGGCTATATGGGACTGATTTTCTTTTGCTGATGGAAGCTGAGTTGGGTACTTCACAGACTCAAAGATGAGTTTTTAGGGGATAAAGAATGAGAAAGTCATTCTAAGCAAAGGAAACAACAGAAGTAAAACCATGAATTTGTGGAAATAGCATGGTGTGTATTAAGATCTTTAAAAACATGAGGAATACTAAATTCCAAAGAATTAGGCAGCAGTGGCATTTCCTATAATGCCTTGCAGAGCTGACCTGCATTTAGTCCTAGGAATGGCAATGACATTACCCTTGCAATGGCAGGATCCATGTAAGGCCATGTGCTTTGGCATTTATCTACACTTTTCTGTTCATGTAGCCATCCAGGTTGTAGAAAGAGTCCATCTGGTACAAGGATAACTTAAAGCATCACTTCCATTACCCATAAATGAAAAGAGGGCAAAGAGTGGAAAGTAAGTTCTGTGTTAAAAATTTCATATACAAATTTCAATATTTTAACACAGTAATTGAAGCAACATACCTCACAGATGACTTTGATCATTTACTATGATTCAAAATCACCAAATTCATTACAAAAGTGGGAATGTGGCCTCTTAAAAATGACTTTTAGTATTTGGAGAGAAACAACATTGGATTCTAGTCTTAAAGAGTAAATCTGAGATGGCCAGGGAGAAGGTGGATGGAATATGGCATTCCAGGAGGGGGAAACCAAATGTGTAAGGTGGAAAAGTACTGAAAAGCACGAACACTTGAGAGATGCAAGAATTTTAATGGACTTATAGCAGGGAGAAGAGAAACATGATGGGAAATTCCAAGTTGATTCATTATATAAGCATCACAATGAGTAGTATTGACCAAAAAGAAATTCCATACCCTTGTACACTGTTGGTGAGAATGAAAATTATGGAAAGTATGGAGATTCCTTTAAAAAATCAGAACTAGGACTACTACCATGTGATTCAGTAATCCCACTTCTAAGTGTATATCCAAAGGAAATGAAATCAGTGTCTCACAGAGATAACTGCACTCCCGTGTTCATCACAACATCATTCATAGTAGCCAAGATATGGAAACAACTCAGTGTCAGATAAGCTGGAGAAAGGTATATATATATAAATATATATATATAAAATATATATTTTTTCCATTGAGAGTGAGAGTTGCTTCAGGTACTATTGACATTTTAACAAGATGAAGGCTCCTACTCCATGAGCCCAGGATGTCTTCCCAAAGTCATCCAGTTTTCAGTGTACCAGCCTTTCACTGCCTTGGTGCAGTCTCATTATTTTGTTCTTTTTGATGCTACTGAGAATGGAGTCATTTTCTTAATTTCCTTTCTGAGTGTTCATTGTTGGTACACAGAAAGGCTACCAATCTTTCTATGTTCATTTTGTGTCCCCAAGTGATGTCACTCATTAGCTCTAACAGTTCTGGTGGAGCCTCGAGGGTTTCATGTTTCTAGTACCATGTCTTCTGGAAATAGGAACAGTTTGACTTTTTATTTTTTATTTTATTTTAAATTCTTTTAAATTCAAACTCTTTTAAATTCAAGTGGAGGACCTGGGTGTAGACAAAGGAAGATAAGCTTTCATTGAAATGGGAGGCAAAAACCAAAGGGCAAGTGTGAAGTAGAGCTCCGTGTATTGTGATTAGGTTTCTCTGCATATACAACCCAAAACAGTCACTGCTTAGGCATGCAATATCTGGAGTTGGCAGATATATATATATATATATAAAGATATATATATCACCATCCCCAATTAGAAGACAAGTATCAGTTCTTAAGGCTCAAATTATAATAAGCCCAGCTCTACACTCAAGAAAAAAGGGATTAGGAGGCCTTAGTGGACATTGGCATCTGATACTCAAACATGAAAAAGGCCGGTTGAGCCCCGGATGAATGGAGAATGAAATGGGAAAAGCAGGGGCTGGCAGTGTGTGGCTGCCACATAATAAAGTGGTGATTGTGGCGGGGGGGAATATATATATATATATATGATGGAATATGGTTCAGCCATGAGAAAGAAGGAAATCCTGCCATTTGTGACAATTTGGATGAATCTGGAAGGATTTATGGTAAGTGAGATAAGCCGGAGAAAGACAAATATGATGTGATCTTACTTGTATGTAGAATCTTTAAAAGAAAAACAAAATTCAAACTCAGAAGCAGAGAGTAGAATGATGATAATGATTATGAGGGACCGGGATGGGGTGGGAACGTAGGATGAATAAGTCTAGAGAACTATTGTACAACATGGTGACAAAAAAAAAAATGGTAACCACATGAAGTGACATGTTAATTAGCTTGAATATAATAATCATTTCGCTGGGTGTATGTAGATCAAATCATGTTGTATACCTTAACTACACACAATATTTTAAATAATTAATTATTTCCATGAAACTGGATGAGGAAAAATAAAGGATTAATAATAAACATAAAATATGAGTTCAAAGATGATATGGGCCAAAATATGTGGCTTATTTTTTGGAAAGTATCATTTTAATAGAAATATTATACATGCTATATGTTGTTATAATGCGTAAGTTACGTGAAGACACAAGTAAAACATGGTAGAAGAAACTGAAGATTCTACATTCTTGAAATCATAAGAATGGAGTAATGCAGAGAAGAGCTGGAGTCTGACATTTGGGGCCAAAATATGACTAAAAACAGTTCGAGAAAATAGTGCTCCTGTGCCCCAGTTACAGAATTCTTCCTGATGCTATGACATCATAATGAAGAAAACTGCACACAAATTAATTATTCAACTAAAACACCTTCAAATTCCTCTTTGTCCCCAATATGAAGCTCACAAGAGTGCACAAAATCCACTCCAGCTCTTTCTCCCAATGATGTCATCACAAACATAGTAATAGCAAAAATAATCACTAATAGTAGCTAACATCCATTCGAAACTACTATTCATCAGGCATTGGGGTTTTTTTTAAAGATTTTTATTTATTTATTTATTTGAGAGAGAGGGGTCAAAACCATGAGGAGGGGGAGGGTCAGTGGGAGAGGACAAGCAGACTCCCTGCTGAACAGGGAGCCCAACTGGGTGCTCGATCCCAGGACTCCAGGATTATGACCTGAGCCAAAGGCAGTTCCTTAACCAACTAAGTCACCCAGGTGCCCTTATTAGGCACTGTTTTAAACAGTTTATAGTCATTTATTTGATTCTCACACAGTCAAGTAATTTTATTATCTTCATTTTAGAGATGAGAAAATTGAGACTCAAAGGAGTTAAATAATTTTCCAAAGTCACACAGCTTTTGAGTGGTAGACCAGATTCAGACTCAGGCATTCTGGCCCCAGAATATAAGTAAATAAACTGAATCCATAAGTCACTCTTTGTACATCTACATATATCACCTATCTGACTAGTGGCCTTCAGGTCATGGAAAGAGACTTTAGAGGATACAAGAAAGAGGAGTCAACAGGTCTATGTGCCAAAGTAGTACACACAGCTCAAGACTCATATTGTCATAGTTATCTCCTCTTGTCCATTGCCCTAGTTTCAGGAGTAGCCCAAGGAAGCCACATTTTTGTAGTGGGGCCTCACCACACCTGGCCACAGTTAATAAGAACAAATATGCATACCTAAACTAAGGACAATCAATACACTCATAACAAGCAACTAGATTTCTTACTGGAATTTGAGCAAAGAGCCTTGGAAGGTAATGAGCTTGTGGTTTTGGCCATGTGCAAGAAAACTGGAGTATCATTAAATACTCTATGGTTGTTAACCACAGAAACTGACTAATTTATATGTCAAAAGAGGATTTGTTGTGAGGGAACTGGTTACTTCACATAATCAAAAAAAAAAAAAAAAGAATTGAAGCAGCTCTGAGGTTTCTCTACATAAGGACTCAGGTCTCCCTACAACAGTATTATCAGAGGGGTGCCTGGGTGGTTCAGTTGGTTACATGTCCCACTCTTGATTTCAGTTCCAGTCATGATCTCACAGTAGTGAGACTGAGCTGTGCTTTAGGCTCTGTGCAGGGTGTAGATCCTGCTTAAAATTCTCTCTCTTCCTCTGCCCCTCCCCCCTCCTCTCTTCCTCTCTAGAAGAAAAATATTAAACATATATATATATGCTTATATATATTGAAATATATATATATATATATAATTTTAACCACATTTAGAGTGTCACTCCAAATTCAGATCCTTAAAAAAATAGAATATTATGGTCTAGTTTGAGTCACAGGCCAATCCCTGGTATAAAACGAGAGGATATTCACTATTTTCAGGAGGCAAAAAGTTGACCAAAAAGAAAAAGTAGAGCTCCATTATTAAGGGGAAGGGGCTTTGGGCAAAAGCAACAGATTCTTCTATGTGTTCATCTAAAGGAGGGAGAGAGAAAGCAAAGATAAGACCATATTCATGTGTCACTTGGAAATTCAGTGCAAGATGCAAAGTAACTCACCAAATGAGAGAGAGGGAGAAAAAAAAGAGAGAGAATAGATTTCTTTCCAATTCCATTCCTGTGAGGTAGGGGTATGTGCTATTTCCAATGTCTGTGGACTATCTCATATCCTTGTAATCAATCCCACCTCACTTGAGTAAGCCTGAGTGGGCTTCTGGTCCTAATATACAAAGAGTCTTATTAAAAGAACCAGCCCCAACTTCACATGATGAATGCAATGGTAAGATACAAAAATCTGTTTTTGAAGAACTCACCCTCTAATGGGGAAAATCATTATAAACGCCAAGGGCCAAGTAAATACAGGAGATGAGTGTGTTGGACCAGCTCTTAAAAACTGGTGGCTCCAAGAAAGGCTTCATAAAGTCTCTAATGGCCAAAGTTAGTTCTGAAGGATGACCCGAGGTGAGCCAACTAAGAAGGAAATAATAGAGAACTAACAAAAGAACAAGTGAATAGAATTAGACACCTGAGAATGTGGCCAATGAGAAGTATAAGAAGTTCAGCATGACTGGAAAAAAAAGAAGATGGAGAGAAGTTTGCCAGGAGTTGAAGCCTAAGAAAGTTGAATATTATGATTAAGAAAATGTGGGAGCCATTGAAGCCATTTCACTTTTTTGAAAGATTTATTTATTCATTTATTTGAGAAAGAGAGCATGGAGGCAGGGAGGAGAGAGGAGGGGAAGAAGCAGACTCCCTGCTAAGTGGGGAGCTAGATTCAGGGCTGGATCCCAGGACCCCAAGATCATGACCTGAGCCAAAATCAAGAGTCAGATGCTTAACCAATTGAGCCACCCAGGCACCCCCTAAGCCATTTTAATTTGAGTTACAAATATTTTGTAACACCTTCATTTTGAAGGTGTTGGCTGACTGCTAGACAGGGTCACCGCCATCAAGGACAGAGAGGTCACTTGTCCTAGGAGTGCTGCACAATTTCCAGCTCTTTCTGCCATTTCTTGACTTGGATAAAAACAATACATTGCAAGCCATGGAATCTGGCAACTGTTTCTAAATCTGAATCTGACCACTATGTTTCTGAATAAAAAAGTCCCCAAGTGCAGGGGAATTGGCTTTTCATGGAATGACCATTGAATAATGGGAGACAGGAAAACTAAGCAGTTAAAATTCTGTGCTTTTTTTCTTTCTTCTAGTGAACCAAACACAGAACAATTTGTGTATCTAATCCTAGCTGATCACTTTGTATTGGACCATTTTGATGCTTCACATCTTCTCTTGCTTACTGTCCTTTTTTCTTTCTTTCCACCATTGGGTGGCACCACTCACATGGATTGTCCCTTTCTTAAAGATTTTATTTATCTGAGAGAGAGAGAGAGAGAGAGAGAGAGAGAGATGGAGGAGGGACAGAGGGAGAGAGAGAATCTCAAGCAGACTGTCTGCTGAGCTATCAAGCCAACGTGGGGCTCAAACCCCACCATGAGATCACGACCTGAGCCAAAATCAAGAGTCAGACCATTATCCAACTGAGCCACCGAGGCCCATGTTTTCCTTTCAATGCTTGCTTCAGTCCCTGTTTTCTGGAGTACCAGTATTAAAAACTAAGGTGATCTAATTTGTATTTTCAAAAGATTACACTATAATTACTGACTTGGAAGTGGGAAGAAAATTAGGAATCGATTGCAGTAATACAGGTAATAATTGATGAGTTCTTTGAACTATCTGAAGGCAGAAACAATAGAGAAGAGAAAGATTAAATTTAAAAAGCTAAATTCATAGCACTTGGTAATAGATGAAATACAAAGGATAAGAGATGCATAAATTAAGGATGGCTAGGTAGATAGTTGGAGATGCTATTCTTCGAGATAGGATGAATCAAAAAAGTGTGATACAATATTCTAAAGACGACAGTAAATTTATACACAGGGCCCTCTGGCAGAAGATAGGAGGGATGTTAATGCTAATACAGTAATCAAAAAAGAAAAAAAAAACCTTCAAAGGAATAATCCTTTAAGTGAATCTTATAACTAGGAGTTTTCTAGTCTGAAAATTGGGATTTTTAACATTATCCTACTTTACGAGCAGAATATATTCATAATTTTTAAAATGTTATTTGTAAATAAGTAGTACATGCAAATAGTTCAAAATTCTGAAGTTATAAAAGGGCATATAGTGAAAATTCTTCTTCCTACTCTTGCCCTCTAATCACTGGTTCCTTAGAGACAAATGTTGCCTGCTTTTATATATTCTATCAGAGATATTTGCACATAAACAAATAGATGTACATATTTTTATTTTATACTTTTTACATACATGGTAACTTACTCTATACTGTCTTACTCACTGAGATGGTCACACTGAGTTTTTTTTACTTAACAATACATCAGTACTTAAAATTCTTACATTGCACAGATACACCAGATTTATTGAATGAGTCCCCCATTTATGGCCATTTAAGTTATTTCCAAACTTTCACTATTCGCTGTTAATTTATAATGTATTATCTAGCTTACAAAGGCTATACATGCACAAATTCAAGCAATAAAGAGAGAAGAGAAAAATTAATTTTCCCAAAGTACCAGCACCCAGAGTCAACATAAAACATAAAACAAATTTTTAGGGGCACGTGAGCCGCTCAGTCAGTTAAGCATCTGCGTCTGACTTCAGCTCAGATTATGATCTCAGGATCCTGAGATGGAGCCCCACTTGGACTCTGCATTAAGCGGTGAGTCAGCTTGAGATTCTCTCCCTCTCTCTCTCTCTCTCTGCCCCTCCCCAGCTTGTGCTTGCTGCATTCTCTCTCTCTCTCTCTCAAATAAATAAATAAATAAATAAATAAATAAATAAATAAATTCTTTCAAAAACACAATTTTTTAGTAAATTATCTCTTGGACATATTTCTGCACAGACACAGCAAGATATATAACTATGGGAAACATTTCTATCTCCTAGCCTAATAGTGGGGAAAGCATCCAAATTAAAGCAAAATAATTCAAGTCTTGGTCTATACAGGGAGCTTTGCAATGTAACCCAAGGCAGGATGACAGCAAATTTTTTAATATCATAACCTAATTTGCAAGAAATAGAGTCATAGCCCTAAAACAGGGAAAGATTATTTTTTCATGTAATCCATATCAGATAGATTAGGGAGGAAATTTACCTTGCAACTTTGCTTACCTGACATTCTGGGCTGAACCCACATTTTTCTAGTTCCCGTATCCTCCTATTTCTTGGTTTATTCCTAGATTTTGATGGAACACATCCACAAGTAGCTACCTATGACAGAGTACATTGGAAGTAAATTTTCTTAATGTTGATAGTCAGAAACTATTCTTTCCTCACATTTAAAAAAGGTTTGATAGAGCATTTGTCTGACTTTAGATTTTAAGATTAAAAATCATTTCCCTTGGAACTTGGAAGGTTTTGTCTCATTAACTTTTAGCTTCCTGGCTTATTTTGGAAAATCTGTGTCTGTGTGATTCATGTTGCTTTATAGAGAACATATTTTGAGGTTATTTTGAATATGTGTGTGGAACTGTTTGCAGCAAGTGGCTATCATATTGAACAGCACAGATCTAGAGCCTTATTACCTTCAAGGTTGGGAAAATTTCTTCTATTATTTTTTTAAGGTTTTATTTATTTATTTGAGACAGAGAAAGAGAGGTGGAGAGAGGGGGAGGGAGACTCCCAAGTAGCCTCTGCATTGAGTGGGGAACCCAATGTGGGTCTTGATCCCAGGATCCTGAGATCATGACCTGAGCCAAAATCAAGAGTCAGATGCTTAATCAACTGAGCCATACAGGTGCCTCTCTTCTATTATTTCTTTAATAATTTATTTCCCTTTGTTTCTCTCTTCTTTTGAGAATTCCTGTTTATCAAGTATTGCAGTTTAAAGGATAACTCATGTCTCTTTTATTTCTTCTCCTGTTTGCCCTCTTGCTGTCTTTTTGTTTAACTTACTAACAGATTTCTTCTACTTTCTATTACCATTTCTCTCTACTTTTGTACTTCAGGAATTGTTCTTAGATTTTTTTTCTTATTTGTCACAACTTCTTGATCTTTTTTAAAATTATGATTCAATACTTTACAAACTTTTTTTTTATTAGAACAGCATTACATCTACCTATTCTAATTGTTTTTCCCCCACTTCAGTGCACTTCTTTCGGTTGAAGAAATTCCTCAAATGTTTGATGATTCTTGATTGAATATTCATAATGACAAGGGACTAAGCCTTGATTAGGAGTTTTGTGTTCCTAAATGATTGACTTTGTTTTGGGGTCTAGGATCATCAGAATGCCAGCCAATTTGCTAAGGGAGCACAAAAATACAGAATGTGAAGCTCTTTTCTCTGAAGCCATTTGCTTTCTCCACAGAAGAAACCTTCAATCTCCTACCTGTGATTTGGGGGCTGGAAGGAACGACATATGACTGTATTATGACACATATTTTGGATGAGGGAGGGGCTATCAGTTTTATCCCCCATATAAAATTTAACAAGTCCTATTTTTATTCACATTCCTCACCTTGCACTCTGATTTATCTTAGCTCTAAGCTTCTGTAAGATTCTAAGAGGCAAGTTGACTCCTTCACCCATATTCTCCTTTATGAAGATCAAAGTTACATCTCTTTGCCCTACTAGATGAATTACCACATTATCTGCTTTTCATCTTCCAAAACTGCTGAAACCTCTTGATGCCTGAAGCACATTCTCTTCTTCCCCAACTTTTATCTATTATTATCTAATTTTATCTGCTATTATCTGCTTCTATAAATTTACATGTGTTTATTCTTTCTCTAGCATTTCAGAGGATTCTTTAGAGAAAACATAAACATAAGTTCTACCTCTCATCTTCCAACAGGGACTTCTATTTTCCCTTCCAAACTGAAGTTTAGAGTTAATATCACTAATTTTCAAGATCACTATTGGTCTAAAATTTTCTAGACAGCTAACCCAGATCTCCAGACACCACCTTTACAGACTGGTTTGGAATGACTGCAGTCAGGCCAAGAATATTCATTTTTAACAGACACTCCCACATTGATTTTAACACAGTGGTCCTTGAACACCCTGAGGAAAACTGCCCCAGATAAACTGAAGTTTGACAAAAGATTTTTTTTAAGATTTTATTTATTTATTCATGAGAGACACAGAGACAGAGACAGAAAGAGAAGCAGGCTCCTCACAGGTAGCCTGGTGCACAACTCAATTCCTGGATCCAGGATCACACCCTGAGCCAAAGGCTAACACTCAACCCACTGAGCCATGCAGGAGTCGCAATAGTTGTGAACAGAGGTGGGCTTCCAAATGATTGAGAGAGAGGTTTTCAATTGTCTCCCAATTTGGTGCTTACATCTACTCTATTTATATACAGTTAATTGTGGTTTGCAACATTTCTGCTTTTAAGATTCCCTTTGTGACCTAATACATGGTCCTTTAAAAAAAGTTTCCTAGGGGGATCCCTGGGTGGCGCAGCGGTTTAGCGTCTGCCTTTGGCCCAGGGCGCGATCCTGGGGACCCGGGATCGAATCCCACGTCGGGCTCCCAGTGCATGGAGCCTGCTTCTCCCTCTGCCTATGTCTCTGCCTCTCTCTCTCACTGTGTGCCTATCATAAATAAAATAAAAAATAAAAATAAATAAATAAATAAAAGCTTCCTAGAGAAATGCCTGGATGGCTCAGTGGTTGAGCGTCTTTCTTTGGCTCAGGGTGTGATCCCAGAGTCCTTGGATCCAGCCCCGCATTGGGTTTCCTGCATGGGGCCTGCTTCTCCCTCTGCCTGTGTCTCTGCCTTTCTCTCTCTCTGTGTCTCATAAATAAATAAATAAATAAATAAATAAATAAATAAATAAATAAAGTCTAAAAAAAGGTTCATAGACATGTAAAAAAGTTGGGTTTTCTACATAACAGAATTTTAACATGCATTATTAGATTAATGACATTAATTCTATTAACTAAATTGTCCAAAATACCTGTAGCATTGCTTATAATTTGTCTTCCATATTTATCAAGAAATCAAGAGCATATTAATATTTATCACCATTATCACTGCACATTCAATTCTTAGAATATCAGAACATAGCTTCAAATATTCCTCTGCTACATAATTTGAAACTATTAAAAGATATCATATAAGTTCATTACTCTTGATGTAATTTTTCTTTCATCATACTTCTTATCATTACTTTCAACATGACTGTGTTTTTTCTCCCTACATTTTAAGCTTTAACTTAAACTCAACTTTGATAGAAGGTCTTTATACTTTAATTTCTCTTTTAAAAATTCCAAAAATACAGTTTTTTGTTGTTCATTTGGGTTTTTTAAAGTGATTACTTTTAACCTTTTAAAAAATTATGTTTAATTTTTTTTTCAGTTTAACCAAGAAATTGAAATAGTGTCTGTTAATTTCTCAATGTGAGAGATATGAATATTAGCTCACTTTTTCCATGAACAATTATGTTTTGCTTTGCTTGGTTACATATTTGGGTGATGCATATAAATCTAGCTGTTTGGGTTTCTGTTGTGGTATGTACCTAAATGGATTTTTGGTATCACTATAGTTCCCAGGAATCCTAGAAAGCTCAACCAGCTCAACTGTATAAGCTCAACTGGCACTATGTGTATACAGCACTATAATTAAGGGACTTATAAAAATGATACATGCATCCATTTAAAATTTATTTTAATTTATTTTAATTTAATTTATTTAATATTTTAAATATTAATATTCATTCATCCTCCATCAAACGTTGAGGTAGAGCCCCTATCTTTTCTTTGATCATGGATCTCCTGATTGGAGTTAATATTTTTAAAGCAAAAATCATGCCCTCAAAGTATTGTCTAATATTTTCAGTTTGGGTTTCTTTAGAATTGAGTGTCTTGATGAGATTTAAGCAATGTGTGCAGAATTGAAAATGTTTACTTTTTTTCATCTCATTCACATGAGGGCTTGAAACATTTTAACAAGCAGTCTTAAAGTATTCAACAGTTGTCATAGAGACAAATATTTAGCATAGATCTTATTGGCTGATATAATATACTGTATAATTATAGTGAAAAGTACAAATTTGGGGAAACAGAACCAACTTTCAGTAACCATGCATCTCAATTGGAGGAAGCAGGAATGCCTGGTTATTAGCCTGAAGACTATTAGCTACAGCACAAGCGGGTTTCACCAAGGGAATGAAGAGCTGATTAAAGTAGAGGCCAATATCTTGATTTTCCTATCACTAGCATATACCTAAAACCCAAGGGTAGAAATAAATCACAAAATGAGAGAAAGTATAACATGAAGCAGAAAGTTTAAAAAAAGAAAACTGAAGAAATAGAAAAGAACAAAAGAAAAAAGTAGGTTGAAGTCTTCATTCAAGCTTACTTGAGCCATTAAACACATGGATACATTTTATTATTGTTGTTTGCTGTTTGTTGTTTTCCCTAAAAACTTGACTTTGCTATGTAAGAGTGAAAAAGCACATCACAGAAATGTTATTAAAAGATATCATTTGTAAAGATAACAATTTCGTTTTTTAAGAGGCCAAGATTTAATCAAATTATATTATTCACATGTCAAAAAAAAAAAAAACTGTCCTAAAACTTTTGCTATAGCATCCTTTCCCACATTCCTTGCAGTTTTGGTGTGGGGGAGAGAACAAAACCCCTCATCAAGAGATATTACTTCAGAATTTTGAGAATATTGTCAATGAAATTTCAATAACAGGTAAAACTGTCAGGCCGAATGAAATATATTCCATTTTTTTATAATGAACTCTGAAATAAAAACACTTTTATTTGGTAAATACATCTCCAAATTCATCAAAACAGAATTTCATATTGCCCTACAAATGAAATTTGAATTTTCTCTAGATTTCTAAAGTTCCCATATACTATATCTCCTTAAGGGTGAAAAATAGCATTGGTAACCCATCTCATGGAAACTAGATAAAATACGTGACTTATTGTCTTAATTAATGGAATCATATTTCTTGATGTTTACTGCTATCAGTATTACTACATCAATATTACTATTCTCTCTGCTGGGTCACAGGCTGTGGAGATGTATTAAGTATCAGATGGTTGCTATCCTGAGGCTGCTAAGAGTCTAATAAGAACAAAAAGGCAAATTTCAGGAGAAGTTTCACAAACAACCCAAAATAATATGAGATAAATACCAAGTATGCCATCTAGAAAATGTAATGTCAAAGAACTTAGCATCACTACATCCTTACTCATTGAAAATGTAAAATATAATTATGCAATAAAACATCAATCCACATTCTGTTAATGATTTCACAGCTTAATCAATTTCTTAGTGATTGCAGGGTTTTGTTTTTTTGTTTTGTTTTGTTTTAGTGTTTTGCACTTTACCTATATGACTGCTGAAATCGTTTATGCCACCTCTGTGTTAGGCATAGATCAGTTTATGAAAATAACTATGGAAAAACATATGTACACTTCATCGTGCCTGGTAATTTTGCAATTTATAGCCCTTGTAAACTAAGCATCCAAATGGTATCTTGATATCCTTTATAATAATAAACCAAACACAGTTACAATTGACATTTTTCTTGGATTAATTTGTTCGTTCCCTGATCTATATCTCACTCTTATCTGTTCCATGTCAGAACCCTTTGTTCTACAAGATTCCTTTTCTTGCAATATTGATCCCTATTGATCTTAACCTAGTACAATAGTGAATAATTAAATATTTCCTCAAAGAAACAAGTCTTCCCTTCTTTTCAATATGACCTTCACCTGATGTTCAAATAGTCCCAACATTACTGATGAATCTTTTTGGTGCAAACTTGACCTCTGTTGTCCTACTTTGAAAATGCACTTGATTTCTAACAAGAGCTTTTAGAAATGTAACAGTGCTGATTTGTTAGATAATGAAATCCAAATTGTTCTAGAAAAAGGTGCAATTATACAGCATGTAATACACAAATAAATTGACTTAATGTTACATTATAATGAAAACTGTGCAAAATCCTCTACACAAGCACAATAAAATAATAAAAAGTAATAGAACAGGTAATAGATGTAAAATAAATGCTAAAAAAGTAGTTCAAATCATTTTCATACCAGTCAAAAGATACTGAGGAGGGCGCATCCAATCACAATAAAACACCAGAATGAAACACTTTTAAATAGTAATATAAATTTTTGTGGACACTTCATGTCCCATGATGTGGAATTGACATATAGTTTGATTTTCTTTTTCCTAATGTAAGGCACAGTTTTACAGTCCTAGTGAAAACATTTTATTGCTGGGGATGTATTAGACATGGTTCATTTCCTTTCTCAGTATGGCTTTAATTTTCCACATCCATGGCTTGACACAGACCCAAACACCAGAAGATGGTTGTCTGCTATAAACTGTTTGGTTTTCTTTGATTGCTTTACAATTTAATCTATAGTTCATTCCATTAACCCTTTCCATTTTAATGCTGCCAAGTCTCCCAGCTCCTTAATATAAAGATAAACTTCCCCAAACATTTATGTTTATTCTGGTTTCTCATGCCCAGAGAATTATGTGCTGTGGTGAGGGGGGAAAAGGGGAGAGGGGGGGATGTTTCTTTCCTAGTTAACTTTTTCGAGGCCTTGGGTAATTGCAAAATAATTGACCTGTTACAATGGTGGAGGGGTTCCCTTTCGCTTCATAATACATTCATCATTATTCATTCACTGGGTTCAGTTCTATGCGTACCGATCTGCTGAGCCAAGAAAGTGCCACTGTCATACTAACTTTCTCCTCAAATCCCTGATCTTTCAGAGGGTGTGGGGTGGACGGCGGGGAGGGGAATCCTTTCCCGGCTGCGGTGTTGTCACATCCCATATCCTGTTCCTTCCGGCAGAGAAAGTGTATCTGGGAGGGTCACCGGATCAGCCTGTGCCTCCAGGCGGCTCGCCTCAAGTACAAAAGACTCGACTCAACTCACGTTAGTCTTCTAGGTGGCCTATCGGCGGTGACGGACTGCCAGCTCGGGCTGTGGGCGAGCAGTGATGACTGCCTTGAAATGCTAAGTGCTTAATTAAGGACCTTTCATATCAGTTATTGAGGCCCATGTCTCCCATAGCCCTGGGCATTGTACTTTACCAAGGGCTCCCTGGAGCCAGAGCCAACTTTATTGCAGTGACAAGTAGAGAAAGAGAGAGAGAGAAACAAGTGGTTTCAATCCTCTCAGAGCCTTCCCCAAATCTAAATACAATCCGACAGCTGACTAGTCATAGTTGGCCGACTCCTAAAAATATACTTTTTCACGTTCACGGAAATACAGCAAACTTGTGTCTCACTGGCAGTGATGGACCGTGGCATCCTCGGAGAAGAACAATCTCATTTTCAGGCTGAAGCCTCTCTTTCCCCTCGCTCCCTGGGACAGCTAGCTGCACCCCCATTGAGGTCATCTTTTTAAGAGACCATAAGGTGTTTCTGTCTGATGCCTTCCCCCTCACTTCATTTTCAGTAGTCCTGATATTATTTTAAAAATTCGTCTTAAATAGTGTATGATGGTGAACAATTCTGCTTATAGCTTATGACTGTTTTGCTCTTTTAGAGTAGAACTTCTAAGTTAACTACCTGAAGCAACTTCTCTGTGACTCCATTGCCAAATACTGTCGAAGTTACTAAATAATGGGAGGTAAGGAAAAAGAGCTACAGCTGCTGGTATTTGTTATCTTGATCAATAGCAATATAACTGATCACTGACAGGTGAAAGGCAATCAATTTTAAAGCAAAATAAAGGAGGAATATAGAATGCCTACATCTAACTGACGAAGTAAAAATACAGAGCCTCATTCGTTTAAAAGAAGAAGAAGAAGAAAGAAAAAAAAAGGCTATACTGTTGACCAGCACAGGTAATAGAATACAAACTATATGTTTTAAAATTAAAATAGAAGAAGCATTAGCAAATGACTTTTTACTGTGACTAGAAATACACAGAACCCGGCAAAGAGAATCTATGAAACAACGTGATTGATATTACACTGCAGTGCTGAGGCATTGTAGCTAAAATGTTTAAACCGAAAGAATCTTTGGAAACCACTTCTGCTCTCCGAGGCGGACCACATGAAAAGACATTTCTTAGTGTCAGAATGTTTCCATATCAAATACTAGCCCACTATCTCTTCCTAATACACTTGGGGTTCATTTACTCATCTAATTTCTTATCCTCTCATTGAGAAATGTTTATACGATGACATGTATATACATATTATAGTTATATTTATGCACATATAAATAGATGCATATTAATATCTAGAAGACAATAGGTTTCCATTATATTTTTTCAGAGAGAGTAGTCTATGAACAACCGCTCATGAAACCAAGCCTCTGGAGATGCTTGGAATTTCATTATTGACACTCTCTACTGGTTCTGAATGGTCAAGTTAATAGCACAAATGGGATGGAGGGTCAGAACATTATCTCTTTATTTGTTTCTGGGGTGAGTAGGTAAGGGCACTCGGTGATTTACCATTTACAAATCAGCAGTGAGTTTTAACTCTTAAGATGTCTGCCCTTCAGCATTGTACACACCCATTAAATTTCAGTATTTCCACCTCAGAATACTGAAAAGAAAATATCTACTTTGGAAGCTACTTTATTCTAAAATTACACCTTAGCGTTTAAATCTCGGCCACTGCCCCTCTGCACGTTTCCGCAGGGATCAGTCATAACATTTTTGGTTACAGAAATGTCTTGTGTAAGTCAGAGCAATGCCTTCATGCACATCAAATATTCGCCCTACCCCCATCTTTCCCTACTAGCCTTCCAGAGAATGAAATTACCAAGCTACTACCTTAAACCTTAGCTCATAGAACCATCTAGAGTATAACATCTACAGAAGGGGGCAAGCAGGAAACTCATTCCAGGAAGAAAAAAAGAAGGCATGCAAAACATTACAATACACTTATTTGTAGCAATTTACTTTTATTTTATTTTTTTTAAGATCTTATTTATTCATGAGAGACAGGCAGAGACACTGTCAGAGGGAGAAGCAGGCCCCATGCAAGAAGCCTTATGCAGGACTCGATCCCTGGACTCCAGGATCACACCCTGGGCCAAAGGCAGGCGCTAAACCACTGAGCCACCCAGGGATCCCACAATTTACTTTTATAGTAAAATTCTATACTGAGGCAGAATCTGTTCTTGAAATATGTCAGCCTTAAGACACTATGGCTTTGCTAGTAACTATAGGAAATCCTGAATCCATAACTCAGGACTTAATCCAATAAAATGTGAAAGTCTCTAAGAAACACACAGTGAACTCAAAAATGTGACTTTCTCTTCCTTTTTTTACCTCTAAGAGAGAAAAAAATTAAATAAGTTGTCCTAAATGTGATTCCATATATTAGAGGGATGAGTAGCTATCCGAAGAAAGTCAAGCAATATAGGGAGTACAGCTCAAGGATCTGGTCCTTAAAGGGGATATTTTAGAAATTGCAAAGTGAAGCATTATTCTTTATCTTTTCATTGTCTGTCATTAGAATTCAACACATAATAGTTCAACTTTCTAAACCTCTTTGGCTAAGTTTAAGAAGATGAATATATGAGACTGAATAATAAATGTAGCTGGTTTAGCCATGACTTAGCTTTATAGCAAAGAACAAAAAGATTGGTCTGAGTGTCCCAATAAAATGACAGTCTGGCTGCATGAAGCTGGTCATGCAGATACTACCTCAGACATTCATTTGACTATTTTATTGAATACCTTTCTGAGTGCCATGCACTACCCAATTTTGGGGAGAGAGGGTGTCGGGAAGGGTACTGATACCATGAGGTAGATTTAGATAAGATTTGAGTAAAGAAAGTAGATATTCGAGTGGAGGTGTGGTAGTGAGAAAACCATAGAACTTTCCAAGAAAAGTATAATTTTATCACTTAAAGTTGGTTTCAAGAATCCAGATTCTTTTTTTTTTTTTTTTGGCTTACCAGCTAACATCTCTTTGCTTGAAACGGCCTCAGAAATACTTAGCATCTACAGTTACCTTTCTGTAAAATAAAGCTCACACAATAATCCAACATTAGAATTTAATTATAACTAAAAATTAATTGTGGAAAATGTCATAGGTTTAACTCTTACCTCAAAGTTAAATGGGCACAAATAAGTCATACATATTTATATGTTTTTAAAACGCTGAATTATGAAACCAAGAATAAATACAAAATAAAATAAAATCCTCAAAATCCAAACCATATTATTTTTTTTCCATCTTCATTTCACTTGTACCTCAATTTACAGAAAGGCACTACTTGCTCTTTCATATGTGAATACACAAATACTAAATATAATTATGTTTATTTCATTACACATTATTTTATTTGCATATAAAATGTTTACCCTTAAGTTAAATTATTTGCATAGAATTTAACCTGACCCCTAAATTCTGTGTCTGTCTAGTTGGAAGAAGAAATATAATACCTTGAATCATTATTCATTTGCATTTAATGAGCTTTTAAATCTCTTAAAGAGAAACCCCAAAATGTCAAATACTTTCAATAGTACTCATAAAACTTAATTCGGCAGATAATTTTCTGAGCTGTTTCAATATAGAAACAGAAAACACAGAAATACTGTCGTCTTGTTTGCAAAGAAATGTTGAATCCATTAAATGAAACAAAGTCAAAAATGGATGGAGTAGTACTCTTGAATCAGGTCGAATTCTGGTGTAGAAACAGAATTGTGGGGTATGATTCCAGAGGAAAGAGAGCCAGAGAGGAAAAGAGAAAGAGTGAGAAAGAGAGATCACTAAAAAGATTATTGATAATTCAAAGGCCCAGCGTCTGCACTCACTCAGCAGCGTGATACTGACAATTATTAACTACAAAACTGTGGTCGCAGCGCAAGGGTAAATAAGCTATCACCATGGAGCTGAGTGGCGGGACCGCGTTCCACTGGAATGTATTTTCCTGCAGCAGGCGCTACCGATGACAGCGACAATCAAGAGTGGCTGCAGGCAGCTGCCTTGCTCCAGGCCACATTCAATTATGTCGGACTGCATTAGTCCCTGGCGAAGCTGTCACCTTCTAGCCTGTGAAGTGATAGCGTGAAGAGGCTGCTGAAGTCTCTCCAGTCCCTTGCTTCCCGTTTCAGTGGGGAGGAAGGGAAACAATGTGGAAAAAAAAAAAAGACCATTAGTACTCTGACTGCTTGCAGCATTCATTTTGCTCTCAGAGTAAGGAAAAAAAAAAGCTTAGGTGAGCTGGATTCAAAAAGTTGTCTGGTGTCGGATAATTGCAGGGTTATTTCTTTCCCCCTTCCAACAAGTAGCTCTTTTTCAGGAGTAGTGCCGGGAGAATGTCCTATTTTCAGGATTTGAGAATCACTGTGTGGCTCACCCTCCTCAGGAGATAGCATTGCATTGGAATATATTTTCTAATATATGATATCCCCAAGGATTCTCTAGCAGTCAAGATATTTTGCAGAGTCTGATCTGCAAGTGTGGAATATTTGATTTCTTTTCTAAGCTTTCCAGAACTTTAACTTGCATGGATTTTGAGATTTCTTTCCTAAGGGATCACTTGACTTTCAGAGCTAAAGAGAAATAAACTCAGGTTATTCTAGGAAGTTATTTGGGGACAGAATGTATTTTTGATCATCGACCCGCCCAGAAGAGTTTGTAATCTTTACCACACTACAACCAATGTTTGAAGGATGGTTAAGATTAGAGATTTTCAAGGGTAAATACACGGAGGCATTCTCAAATGGAGTTGAGTTGCAGTGATAGCATTAAAATGTCTAATTCAGTACCACTACTTAATGAAATTAGCAGGGGGATAGGAGTTACTTACAGAAGGCACTTAATTAATTCCAGGTAGCATAGTATTAAGATGTTTATTTATTCTCAAAATCTCATTTGGTTAGAGAAAACCTAACATGTAAAACACCAAAAATCAGGGGCATCTGGGTGGCTCAGTCAGTTAAGCATCTTCCTTCTGCTTGGGTCATGATCTTGGAGTCCTAGGATCAAGTGGATCTTTGTCCAGCTGCCTGTGCAATGGGAAGTCTGCCTCTCCCTCTCCCTTTGCCCCTCCCCCCCAGCTCATGTTCACACATGTGCACTCTCTCCCTCTCTTAAATAAATAAAATCTTGGGGAAAAAAAAAACCTGAAAATCGGTTCTAGGACATAGAGGCCCCTTCCCTATGACCCCCCTATGTAATACTGGACAAGTCACTTAGCCTCTCTTTTTGAGTTTTTGTATTGGAAAAACAGGTACAGGATGTCTCCAAATAGAGATTATGAGAGAATAGATATTGCATGCTCTATAGCACTGCCAAATAAATTTAACCAAAGAACAGAAATTCTGAATTTTTCAGAATATTTGGCTAATTTAAAAATCTTTTGTTTATTTGAAAAGTTGAAAAAACTTTTCATTTCATATTGGTAACTTTGGGCACTCTGTGGCATCAGTAGAGTAAATGATTATTTGGGGATTATTTAATGAATGCCCAGCAACACCATGGTCAGAGATGGACAAACCACTTAAGGTTAACATCTACAAAGTGGTATTTTTTAAACTAGGGATCTGTTGTGTTGCTCAGAATAAATTGGGCAGAGAAGCTGCCTTAGCTTTGTGAAGCTGCAGCAACCTGACTTCAAAGTGACTCAAGAAAATAAACGACTGAAATACCCCAAGCTGTGGGGCTCGAATGCCATTAGTTCCCTGGCATGCTGTAAGGCGTTTCGCAAAAGCCACACCTCTCCTGCGACTGAATGACAGCCAGGCTTCATGTGTCTTCTTCGGTCTTATAGTCCCTCACACTTGGAAGGAATCAGTAACATACTGCCTTTCTGATGGGAAAGAACTTCCTACTGGCCCTACTTTTCAAGGTTTCTAAGAAACTTCTATGAAAATCTGAAAGTTATTTGAGGACTTGCAAAACTAAACTTCCAACTGAAAGAACGAAGCCTTTTTTGGTGGCGGTGGTAGTAGTAATAGCAGTAGTAGTAACAGTAGTATGTAGATCCTTGGAAGAGTTTTCAGGTTGTATATTTCCCATCTGTGCCTCTCTATGCCTTTCTTTTCCTGTATGGCCCTGGAGTTTATTGGTGGGATAGTTACATGCAGTGCTGTCATGATGATTCAAACTGGAAACAAAGCCTCTGTGTAAAGAACACTGGCTGATACCTAAGGCATTAAGAACGTTCACACTGACCCAGCTTTCACAGAATCTCAGTAGCATACCCACACTTCTAGGTATAGATATTCCTCACACTTAGGATTCACATTCCTCGCCTTGTTCCTAGACTGGCCTTGTATGGCTTAATTTTTCCTATTTTCTAATGAATCGGGCCTAGAATATGGCCTCACAGCTCATCGTTCTAAGGATATTAATATGGAAAGGTTGAGCATAGAACAGATTGCACAGTTGCACATAGGAGTGAATGCACCATAGGCTCAAAACCATTATCGTTCCCCCCGTAATCACAGTCAGAACGGAAATCCCGGAGGGAATCTCATACTGGAAACAGAATGCTTTTATTTTTTTATTTTTGTATCATGGCATAATTTCCCAGCTGCTGGGAAAAGCCTCAGTGTGCCCCTTTATCTCAGAAAAATAAAACTGATGCCATTGTTAATAGAATGAGACTTCGCTGTGTCTCCAAAGTAACAGTTACTCGACGTGCTGTTCTCCTAAAGGAAAAACATCTCATGGTTGAAATAAAAACCATATTCATTCTCTGAAATCTTTTTCTCTTAAACAGTCAAACAGTAAAAATAAACAACTGGGAAACAGTATATTCACCTTTGAAACAAATTCCTGTTATTTAAATATATCCTGATGGTCATGATAAAAGATTTGACCTTAGATAGAGACCCTCCACCCCTACTTTAGCAAACATTTATCTGTATAAACTCGAAGTGCGCTTAGCTGATGGTAGAGGCAGAGCTGCATGGGGATTAGAAGAGAGAGAAGAGCCATGTGGGACAGCCCACTGTACCAGGTGAGCTGCATTAAGGCAAAGAGAAGAAAACAGTGGTGGAGAGAAGCAAAAAGACCAGGCTGTATAGACTAGAAATGCTATGGTCAGAAAAGTTAAACATGGCCATGTTATAAGAAGTAATGAAAAGAGGAGACACAAATGAGACTTAATAGGTGACTGATGGAAACCACTGGATTCCCTGTGATACTCATTATTGAAAGCGCTTTGCTCTCTGAATTACTTTGTGCATTTTTTTCCTTTGTATATCTAGGAGAACGTACCAAAAGGCATTTTGGAAATGAGAATGAGGTGAAGGACATAACTTACACAATTTAATGCATGATGACAGTAATTTCTCAAATAAGGATGGGTATCTATTGTATATTTACATACTTTCTGGCGACATGTGTATCCAAAGGTATATATCTAGATATCACACACAAAAATCATTTTTCACGTTAATGAAGATCTTTGGACCAAAAAAAAAGATTCTTTTTTTTTTAAGATTTTAAAAAACAGACACACGGACAGGCAGAGACATAGACAAAGGGAGAAGCAGGAGAAGCAGGTCACTTGCAGGGAGCCTGATACAGGACTTGATCCCTAGACCCAACATCATGCCCTGAGCCAAAGGCAGATGCTCAACCAGTGAGCCACCCAGACATCCCCCCCAAAAAAAGATTCTTGTAAATATTTTCTTTTGTAGAGTTTTCAAAAGAGTTGTAATATTTAGGAGCATTAAATGAAAATTAAAGAATATATTAAAATATCTACATAAGGCAGATTCTTGAATATAAATAGTGTGCAGAATTTTCATCATTGGCAACATTATGCGTTTAAATTTTAAATGTTGCTTTGAAAACTCTATTTACAGATGCAATGGCATCTCATATGCATAAAATATGTGGTAATCATAGCATGGCTAAAAGTTAAGGACAGTGATTTTCAGGGTCATGAAAATTCTTGTTTCCCAGATTTCTTCAGATGTATATGAAGAGAAGTATGGATTGAGTATTGATATGTATCTGAAGTAAAGTATTAAGCTCAGCAGAGCACACAGAGATCAAAACCCCTCGTTTGCTCAGATGAGCAGCAGTCAAATGTTTTCATCATTGGCTTCTGTGAACAGGGAACCTTGATTAATCATGAGAAGGCTCTTATAGTCTTAGCAAGTGGCTGAAGAAATGAGTCAGGTTGATCAGAACAATGTACCCTTCCCAGGAAATTACAAAAGACATGCTTAATAGAAGGTCCTTGAAATTGAAAAGAGAATCATATATACATATAGAGTCACCTTTTGACATACATGTCTATAAATATATATAATGGAATTTTAAAAAATAAACCAGGTATCAAAGTTTCTTATGATGTTTTACTTTGCCTTTTCTTTTTTCTTTGAATATGATTCACTAGAATATGAACCAAAGGTGATTTATCTACTCTTCAACTTGGCGAGAACAAGGCTACAATGTGCTGTCACACCAGAATGGTTTTACTTAGTGTGTGGAGCAGGAAAAGAAACTCCATTTTTCAATATTTCTCAGCGACCAGTCTACAACTGCCTTTTCTAAATGTGATTTGTTCCCTTTAGGTTCCAAATAAAAGCTACGGTCTACTTAGAAATAAAACCCACATACAAGTCTGCAATCCCTTATCCCAAACATGGGGCCAGATATATTTTATAATTCAGAATTTTGCAAAAGTTTAAAAGTAATATATTGTAACTTATGTAGAACTCTCTATGGGGCCTAGGGCTGGATCATCATGACACATTAACATTCACATAGTGAAATATGTGAATATTCATAATAACTAGGATGAATAAAAGTCTATAAATAGCCTCCTCAGTTCAGGTCAACCTTTTATGCCAAATTAATTTCTCAAAACTTAGGGTTTCCAGAGGCTTTTGGATTTCAGAATTGAAGTTGAGGAAATATGGACATGTATTTAGGAAACTCTTACTGTTTTTCTTTTAAGAGTTACTACTTATAAAATTGAACAAAAGGCTTCAAAATTCTAGAAGCTAATCTCTGTAATATACTACTTAATGTTTTCAAAAATATTATTTATAGGATTCATTGCTTCAAGACTCACTACACCATATCCACATAAATATTTTGTATATTTCTATAAAAATATTGTAAGAGCCTGTGCATAACCTGAAACTTCAAATTGTTACATATTTTTTGATAGAATAAAGTGTGGAGCCCCAAGGATATGTGCATCAGCACAAAAAAGGACATTAAGTATTAAGTTTGAGGGACACAATTTTTACTAATTTATTTGGTTTCATCCAAAGTTTTTTTTTTTCCTTAAGATAGCAATTTTCTATTTTTAACCTAGAACATCCCAAAAATCTGGGCCTTGCACATTAGGCTAACTTTAGATATTAGATTTGTTTCTGTAAGGGTTATGTTTTACTTAGAAAAGAAATAGCAAAGTGGGGTATTTTTACTGGTTAAGTTTAAGTCATACAATTAGAAACCCTATCCTGACATCATATATATCCTGATAATAAGCAAATCCCAAATATTCCATTCTGGATTTTTTAGCATACCTATATGAACTGAAGAGAGAGAGAAGAGAAAAAGAAATGAGCAAAGTAAAAGAAGGACAGGATAAATGAAAGAAAAAAAGAAAGGAAGAAGGGGAAAGCAGAACCAATGGCCCAACTTCCCTCTGAGATAGTGGTGCTTTGGCACCTTGAACCTAATTCTTCAAAGATGGAGTTGAAGAATGGGTATCTCCCATGCGAAATGGAAATCTAGGAAAATTCGGAAAGGGACGTAGGGTTGGAAACAAAGCCCAGATCCGTGAGATGAAATGGAACCCAAAATAGACAATAATAAATCAAAACCACACTAACAAAAGCAGCCCAACGCCAAAACATGAGCAAGCTGCCCCCAAAGGGGAAATGTAGACAGAGAGAACTGAATGCTCTTAGACCCAGCTAATGCTGGGGTCTCAAATAAAATCCAGAGCAAAAATAAGGCATGAACACAGTCTACATAGGCTACATACTGGTACAGAAACAAGATCCTTAAAAAAAAAAAAAAAAGGGACACCTGGGTGACTCAGTGGTTGAGTGTCTACCTTTGGCTCAGGGCATGATCTCGGGGTCCTGGGATCCAGTCCCGCATCGGGTTCCCTGCTTCTCCCTCTGCCTATGTCTCTGCCTCTCTGTGTGTCTCTCATGAATATATAAATAAAATCTGAAGAAAGAAAGAAAGAAGAAAAAAGAAGAAAGAAAGAAAGAAAGAAAGAAAGAGAAAGAAAAAGAAAGAAAGAAAGAAAGAAAGAAAGAGAAGAAAGAAAAAAGAAAGAAGAAAGAAAGAGAAAGAAAGAAAGAAAGAGAAAGAAAGAAGAAAGAAAGAAAGAAAGAAAGAAAGAAAGAAAGAAAGAAAGAAAGAAAGAAAGAAGAAAGATCCTCAGACATGGCCTTCTCTTACAGAAAGAGAAAACCAGTAGCCCAGGGTCACGGTGAGCCTAAACCTGAGCAGCAGGTTACTTGGTCTTTTTATCCAATTAAAAAGCCACTTGCAGAGCCATAGGATTGGCGAGAATTCACACCAAGTGTATAGTCACATATATATTTATGCCTTGAAGTGGTTTATAGCACACAACACACAGTACAACAGGATAACAATAAGTAAATATGACAACCTGAGTGCAGAAACGTTAACAGTAGCCCCCACGTAGGTATTAATTATAGGCTCAGTGTGTAAACATAGCCAGATAGAGCGCCCCCTTGCAGGTTTCATAAGAACACTGCCCGTAGGTCTCTATCCCACCACTCCCCATCTTCACATCCCAGTCTTGGGCCCCAGAATGACTGTAGGTAAGAAAAGAACGAGAGAGGAAGAGGAAAATAAAGAAAACTAAAAAGAAGGAAGGAAAAGAACTCCCTCAGAGACATCAGTTATGCATATCAGCTCTGCCATAAAAATTGCTCATACAAACCCTGTGAAGTGTTATGTTTGCTCTGATTCCTTAACTCCCAATGTCTTTAAAAAGCAAAATAATAATAGTAATAACTATAGGACGGTTTATTCTTGGTCACAGAGTTAATCAGTTCCTACAGTGCATGAGTATCACAGGTTGTGGACTGAGGACATTTTCCATTGGATATTTTCATTTTTTGCCTTTGGCAAAAATTCCACCAGTAGTAATAAATAATTCCATACCCCTAAGTGGATATTATTATTATTTTCAAGTGTAAGTCACAGTGGCTTCTAGCCTGTCAGCTCTCCCAGAGTCGCAGATCTGTGTGCATACCTGTTGACAATTCTGGGGATAGAAACTGCTCATGATTCTCACTTTCAAACTTCTGCTCTTTCATCCTAGTAGTGTCCCTTGAAAACACACCAGGGAAGGGAAGAGGGACACACCAAGGCAAAGGTGCAAATAGTGCGGATTTTGCCTGCAGGGTTAGAATATATACCTACTTCTCAGATATTGTGTTTCCCAGACAGCTGACTTGTTACATTAAGGGAATGAATGAAAATACAAACCCACCATTATTTTAAAGCAAGCATATAATGTCTTGCACATAGTAGGCACTAAAAGTTGCTGAATAAATAAAGTGTAGGAGGGTTAGTGTTTGTTTTGCTTTGCTTTCTCAAATCTATGGAACTCCATTTCTCCATTTTACTATCCTCCTGAGGTCTTTGACAATCATATTTCCCCATCCTCTGGTGCCTCCTGTCTTCACTATAATGCCCGTGGCTGGCCCCAATCTAACATTCCACCTGTCCTTAGGTATTATTTTTAAACTTTTCCCTCTTTTCCCCTATCAAAACATGCTCTTCCTGCCAAACAAACACCCTGTGACAATCAGTCCTAATGCTTAATTAGCTGACCAAGTATTTTTTAATGTGTTACTCAGCAATTGGGTCACCCCTTGTCTGGATTAGTATCCCAAACTCAGCTAAGGAATTTGTGAAACAATGGAAATTGCCAACATAAGCTGACTGGAGACTTGTGGACAGGACAGTTACTTAGAGGTGCTACTAAAATTGCATCATATACTGTTTGCTGTGTCCAGCTTATAGGGCTGGTCATCTGTATTAGGCTCAAAAAACCAACACCTAGGGGCACCTGGATTGGTTCAGTGGTTGAGCATTTGGCTCAGGGCATGATCCTGGAGTCCTGGGATTGAGTCCTGCATGGGGCTCCCCACAAGGAGCCTGCTTCTCCCTCTGCCTGTGTCTCTGCCTCTCTCCCTCTGTGTCTCTCATGAATAAAGAAATAAAATATTTCTTTTAAAATGAACATATATTATTTTTGAGACAATATAATCTCTCCTAATTAATGAAAAGAAAGTAAGCTTAAAATGGGGGAAAGGAAAGCAAATAAAATAAAATAGGGAAAGGGGGAGTAAAACATACCTAAAGAAAACTATTTTAGACTAAATTTATAGTATGGAAAAAAACACTTCTGGTATTTCTAAGGGAATCACAGATCTCTTCTTCCTAAATTAATAAGATTCCTTCTAACAGTTTCATTTCTATTAATCAGATATTTTACTTGAACATTGGAAAACAGCTCCTAATAATGCAATTGTCAGCCTACTTTTAAAAACTAAACAAATCAAGTAAAAGACTCACAAACGAATTAATTGTTTCATATTGACAACATTGTCAATAGTTTTATGGAAAGCTTGGTGGCTAAGGAAAAACACCAGGCTTTGACTAAAGAAAACAGTTTTATTCTCATCTCTGTCACTACGTAGGTGTTCAACTCTTGCCACAGAGTAGAATCTTTGGAAAAAAAAAAAAAGACCATGTTTAATGTTTAATGAATAAATAGATAAGGGAGTGAATGGCCCTGAGCTAGTCACTTTAATCACTTGTGAACCTAAAAAATGAGGGAGTTGAACAGGAAGTCTCTACAGTTTCTTTCTAATACTAAAATTCGATAATTCACTCAACTCTCTCCAAGGAAGTCAGTAGGTATGTTCTAAAAGAGACATGGAAAAAAGAGCAGTCGGCCACAGGGAATTGGAGATCAAAGAAGTATCTCTGCCCCTCTGCACTCCCTCCCTTCTTTAGGCTGGAGGGAGGGGATAAGAGGTACTGAGAGATCATGACAGTTGTCCGTGTTGGTGGCACTGCCCCAGGCACCAAACACCATCGCCACTCTTCGTGTCCATTACACACCTGAGGTCACAGAGCTGCACAGTAGAGGAGAAAAACAATCTGTAATTCAGCACCAGTGAGCTAAGTACCCTAAACAACCATTTCCAAAGCAGTTATAGTCCATCCATATAAGTGTCATGGTTTGCATAATGGGGGCATCAGCCCTTTATTTATCGAGCATTCAAATTCATAAAAACAGAATGAAGAAGTGCTACAAACTATGAGAAAAGCTTTCTTGCAGTATAAGTGAACGTGAAAGTTCCCTCACATAGCAAAGCATCATTAAAGGCAACCATGTTGGGAAGGAGGTTTCATAAACTCCAAAGTGCTATGCAAATGTGCATTAGATCTGAGGCATCTCTCCACCTTCTATCTACTCACAGAATCTTTTTATTTTCCAAATTGAACAAGAAAATGATCAATTCCATAATTTGGGTTGTAAAATAATTTTGAAGAAAGGAGGACAGAAATATGAGTTTCAGTTATGGCTTAGCTCACAACTAGCTGTATGACCTTGAGCAGCCATTTAATTCCCCTAGTCCTCAGATTCCATTTGTTTGAGGCATTTGGGCTAAATAATTTCTAAGAATATATTCCAGATCGAATGTTCTAATGACTCTGATAAATACCAAATGACGGTTCTTCTCTTCAGAGCTATTTTTAAGTGACAATGAAATTTACATAGCTAGGAAACTTAGACATTAATTTTCTAAAACACTCTTCTGACATTTATAAGAAATACTGGCAATCTACCAAAAGCAAGGCAAAAGAAATACCAATCCATAACATTTTAATGTGTCAGAGTAGAAAGCAGATCTTCAAGCAAGAAGTAGACAGTTTCCTTCAGAAAATCTATGCTAGGTTAAGTCAGAAAAAAGATTGGATAGGAATACTAAAAATGGTAGCATATCATGAAACTCTAGCCAAACTACATATTCTAAGGGACGAAGAATGGATATTTCAAAAAAATAGAAAGAACATTAAACTTGCTAATATTTATCGAGCACACATATTCTATCTGGCATTGTGATAAGGATTTAGGATGGTTTATTTTATTTACTCCAATATAACAGGGCATTTTACAAACTTTTTGAAAAATAAACTGAAAAAACATATATTTTTTAATGCTAAAGTTTAGGAAGAATCAAAGTTCAGGAAGAGAGGTTGATTTGAGCTCTTTCTGGATGGCCTCTCCTCACTTATGCCAAAGCCCATGTGGACCAACAGATAGGGACGTGCCCTTGACTCTCAAGCTATGACATCCTCTCATAGGGACCAGTGCCTCTGTCATGTTAGCATTGTCTGTTTCTGGGGGAGTTCTGTGGCTATGACTTGTGAGAAATAATAGTAATAAAATACAGCATCAAATCAATAGTTATATTAAAGGTTATCAATGCTTGGCAAATTTGGCATTTAATAAAGATTAATCACAAACAAATGACATATATTTCTATTGCCTTTTTAAAAATTTTTCTCTGTGATGAACTAAAGCTAAGATCATGTCTGTGCCTTGGGTAAATTCAAGCTAATAACCAAAGAATTATCCTCAGCTTTTAATTGCTTATGTAATGATTAGAGTCACTAAGGAAAAGTCACACGTACAAAATTTTCTAAGATTTCGGCTTCCAGTAATTGTAATACAAACATATCAAATCCTTTATATTGAACTAAGAAATTTTGCTCTTTTGGTTAAAATTTAACTGCGGCATATTAACATTAAAATTAAAAATTATAGTTAATTGAAGCATTTTAAAAACTAAAGATTTCTTCCGTGTGACATATTCACTACTTCCCTGTAATCTCCTCGTACTATTCCTGGCCAGGTGTGAGAAAAGAGGAGAATGAATCTTTTTCACCTCTAACAGAAAAGAATGAAAAAGTTAAAATCGGGTTCAATCTTGCTTCTTGTTTTACTAGTGCCCCCTCTAGTGGAATTTTTGCAGTAATGCAGACCAAAAAAGGAGGTGGGGGGATTTAAGCCACCAAGCACATATTTTGTTTGCTTTTTTACATTTCTTTTTTAGAAACATTCTAAACAAAATGATGTGAAATAAACAAACATAATAGTGCATAATAGACGTACAATAGTTTCACCAGCAATTGTAACTAAACAAGGGAGTGATAAAAATCTGTGCTATATTCAGAACGGAAAACGTTTTCAGAAGCAATGTGGCAGACAGACCATGAAAACATATTTTGCTAGAATTCACTGTCATTCATTTTGTGACTTGACTTTTTTCCCTTCATCAGCCTATTTGGCCATTAGCCTAAAACTCTGCTACTTTCTTCTCATTTACTTTGAAACTTACCTTTCCCCTCTCCGTTATTTGCCATCATTCCTATTTTATAACATCATTAGGTGGATAATACTCTTCCTCTCAACTTTTACAATTCCTCCTCTGTCTGCAAACTGCCTTGATGCCTGAGAGCCAAGAAACATAAGCTAATGCTATTTACAATTCCAGAGCACTCTTTTTCTAATCATTTTCTCGAATCATTTTTTTTCTCCTATGCTAATTTTATGTTTGTACCGAGTAGGGAAAAAGAAGAGAGAGAGAAAGAAATACCACCCCCACCCCAAATGACCATTCTCAATGCAGCCTCAGAGGATTCTTCCTGGAGAAGTCTTGAGCTTGGTAGATGCATCTTGTTCTACAGGGATCTCTGTCAACTTCTCTTTTTATGCATTTAATGCGCTTCCCCGGTGATAGCCTAAGGGTGCTTTCACTAAACAATTAATGTAAGGCATCTCCTGGGAACCTAATGGGTATTTAGCAGTAAGTTCACTTCCAGTGAATTGTATAATGTGATATTTTGACAATGCATATAGAGAAGGTGCAGAGAGGTGAACTTTTCTCCAAAAAGGTAATAAACTACTTTCCCAACTTCTCACCCTTTCGCTATTATTTGGGGACAAAGGAGAGCCAGGCTGTAATTTGGGATATTGTCGTATGTGCCTGCCTTTGCCATTTTGGCATAATACCACACTACTGTTCACTTTTACTGATGTAATGTACAAGTCTCAATCTATTAGTGAAAGTAAAATTTGCTGTGACATTTTGATTCCGAAGCCGCGAGCAATGAAAGGTGTAGCACTGCACAGGATATTTGTATTATGTTAATAAAAAATGATACTACCATATGATACTAATACTGAGCAGGGAACACTGATTACTATTTTCCTGGCCAAAGTTACAGTCCAATTTTAAAGGCATTGAATACCAATGTTTTAGATTTAATCACCTCATCTTAATAAATATTCTTTTAAAATATTGTTTGAATTCTTTTGTTAACCATAATAATCGAAACAATAAGATGGATCCCTAGCTTTCTGCTCTTCTTAAGATTGCCTAAAAATTAAGATCATTTGTCTTTGAAGAAGGTTTTATCAGAATAGGGTATTTTCCTGTCTCAGAATATGTTCTTTATCTAGACTAAAATTACAGTTTTATGAACTAAAATAATAACATATTTCTAAACAAACAGTGGGTTTTGTACAGTATATAGTAGTGAGAATTTGATATATCATTTCAACTTTACAACACATTTCAAAGAGCATTTCCTTATAAGTTTTCATCCTGCTTGCCTGAAGTGCACCTATAATACATACAGTTATGACTATATATTGGAGTACACGTTAGACATGTAACATTTATATAGATGGTTCAAATGTTTGCTTTTAATAAATCTTGCAATTTGCAAAGTTAATAGAAAGCAGCCATCCTTCCAAACTCTAATCATTTGAATCCATATCATATAATTCCTCTTCAATTTTACTTGCTATTCCAGTGAAGTTTGCATTCACACTTTTATTTCATACCAATATCTTCTATTTCTTGTCAGAAGAACACTGGAGGAAAAACCTGTGACATAATATACAACATGCTAATAACAACCTCCCTACCCTCCAAGGAAGGAGAAAATACTGTTGTATTATCGTTAGTGTTACTGCTCCTGTATTTTTATGTCCATAGTGATCTATGAATATTTTTGTGGCATCTTCAAGAAAATGAATTCCAACTCTGCAAATTATCTCCTCCATATCAGAATTCAAATGATCTTAAGTGACTATACTCACAACCCATTATTTGCCAATAAGACCAAATGTGGGCAGTAACAATTACAAATCAATTGCCATAAAAACATTTTATCAGTTTTGCCCACCTCTTCCATATCCTTGGGGCTCTCAACTGGTATTTTCCTACATACTGCAATCTCCGTGCTCCTGTCTCTTAAGCTTATTAAGCGGGTATGCCTGTTTGAATTATTATTGAACTTGTGTAGCAAACTCATATGTTGTGAAAAGAATTGCATAAACAGCTGCATCAATCTATTAAGCATGGCAATTGCATTATGAGGTCAATAAAAGATTGTAGGCAAGATATCTGGAAAGTAATTACTTCTCTTTAATGAATATATAGCCTAGTAATTTCTGAGTGCTGTAGGCATAACAGTGCTATATGTTTTATAGTTTATAAATAAATAGTTATTACCTTACACAAAGAGTAGAAATACATCCTTTGAAGAAAAGTTAATTTGTTGTAAAGAGGCACATTTTGCTTAAACTACTTACATATAATGGATTATCAAGTAATTCCAATATGCTGTAATTGAGAATTACCTCTCTCAACGTGGAATATTCAATTGCATTTTGTACATCTCAGAGAAAACTGTATCTTCACCTCAGCTATTCTCTACATTAAAAGCACGATTTATAGCATATATTTTATGTAGGGAATAATGGCAATACGAAGTCAACCTTATGCTATGAATAACTTAGAATTATTTCTTCAGCTTAACTATATTTGCATGCAAATTACATGATATAATTATTCTCACATAGCAGTCTGGCTTGCCTTAATTTTTTTTTCTAGAGGCCCATTTCTCAAGCTGTAACCTCCACATGTATTGTGAATTGCCAACTGAAGTATGCATACTTTGCATGTGCTGTGTCTCACTCTCCCCAAAGCCATATTCAGACTAGAATGCCATAATATCATTTATTAAATATTACAAGATGGTTTCATCATATTATCATTTCCCATTTTACTAAATAAAACTGTAATAAACCCCTCTTGATATTTTTACAGAAAAACTAAATATAGGGATGCCTGGGTGGCTCAGTGGTTGAGCATCTGCCTTCAGCTCAGGGCGTGATCCCAGGATCCAAGATCGAGTCCCACATGGGGCTCCCCACAGGGAGCCTGCTTCTCCCTCTGCCTGTGTCTCTGCCTTTCTCTGTGTCTCTCATGAATAAATAAAACCTTAAAAAAAAAAACTAAATACAGGGACACCTGCATGTTGCAGTTGATAAGGAAAAAACTCTTGGTTTTAGCTCAAGTCATGATCTTGGGATTCTGAGATCGAGCCCCCCGCTTTAAGGAGACTCCCTCTCCCTCTCTACATACCAGCCCTGCACTGTGCACGTGCTCCCTCTCACTCTCTCAAATAAATAATCTTTAAAAAACCCTAAATTTAAAGAGTCTGAAGGGCATTTTGCAAGTATGTGGAAAACTCCCCTGCCTGCATAATCCTTGAGATATTGAGTAGGAATCATAGAGAAAGATCTTTTTTTTTTTCAGTAACAGAAACTGAGACAAAGCAGCACCGACTGTTAATGCTCTATTGTGAGTACCACCTGCTTATTTCTAAGAAGCTCTAGCCTCTTTAAAGACTCCAGACACCAATTGAGAAATCACTAATGTTTAGCAGTTGGAATTAAGTCCTTCTGAGAATTTTGAAACTGCAAAGACTCATGTAGTTCTTTAAAATTAACTTTCAGTTGATCTCAACTTTTTCTATTTTCTCTATGCAACTGAAAAAGAAATACCCCATCCATGTTTGGAGATTACACTAAGTAAGGAATTATGTATTTTTACTTAATTCACAGAACTGGGCATTTCACAGGCCACAAAATTGATTAAAAATTAGCCAACAGTATCACTGCAGACATCAGTGTCTGCTGCAAAGCTGACCAGTAAACCTAAAACACCAATGCAAGTGACCCTGTTGCTGTGAGTTGCTACACTTGCTGTAGGACAGGGCATGAAGGGAAGGAGATAAAGAGTCTTGCTGCAACCTTCACCATCCACTCATTGAAATTCCACAGGGTCTGGAAGAGAATCAGCTTTTAATGCCACTTCCATCTGTAATTGTGTAATTCCAGGAAACGTATACAATATCTCTAAGCATTAGTTTCTCTATGTGTTAAAGTTCCCCCAAGAGGAGTCACTGCTCCTTTCAATCTTAACCTCCCATTCTTTCAACTTATGGAGAACAACAATGGCAGAGGAAAGTGATGCCAGCAAATAAAAGTCGATATTTACTAAGTGCCTGACCCTGCACCTGGTTCTGTTGTAGAGGCCTTTACCTTATTGGCTCATTACTGTCTTGTGAAGCAGGCACTATTAAAACCCCCAATTTATCGTTAAGGAAACTGAGACACCAAGAAGCTGGAAGCACAGAAGTAGAAAGTGGAAGAACCAGGGCATATAACCACTGCTCTTTGGAATGGATGCTTGCCTCTCCTCAACATGGTAATGGACAACTGGTAGCAGGGGTGAGTAATGGATGCTGGGAGGAGATGCCTCAGCCTAGTAGGCAGTCGGTCCCCCAGACTGGGAGGAATTGGCTTTGAAAACTGACTGAAGGGCCATAAAAACAATTGTTCACTTGCCTTCACCTCGGGTTTTCCCGAGGTGTGATATTATTTATAGATAGCAACCTCACCTAAAAATATTGAACAATAGCTACAGAAAATTGACATGACTTTATTTTTCATAGATAAGCACATTTTTAGCTGGATAGTTGACTACATATCCTGTGCTGCCTCTAGCCCTCTGCCCCAATAGATTACTTTTCTAAAATCTAAACATTCCTAAACTCAGGATCAGGCTTTCCTTGGGAATTGGGTTGATGACCTGGGTTTGGCCCTGGCTTGTAACTCAACCCCTAATGAAATGGAGCTTCTACTAATCTTTTAGGCTAAATATTTGTTTAAGGGCACAGTTGTGGGCTTTTTTGGTAGAATCCAATAACTTCCTTTTACCTCATGTGGAACACAAAGTGCTAATTTTTCCCCTAATCTACCCATGAACATGCAATATTAAAAAGAGAAAGCAATTAGGATTTCTAAACAAATTGTGTTTAAGCAAAACATTTGAAAATGTCATTCATGCTTTCCATATGAATACACATCCTTGCTTTTAGGAAGGGCAGGAGGCATAAGGCATTCTCTGCTTAAGAATAATGGTCATAATCTCTTAGCCACACCTATTCTCAAGAGCAGGAAATTATGGCAGGAAAGTTTGAGGTTCTCAGATTCCATTTGAACATTTTCCCAAGGATTTCATGACATAGGATATTGTACAGCAATCTATAGATGAGTCAACACCAGAGCAGAATCGCTCTGAAACACCATGAATGCAAATTAGTTGGGCATGTCTCTTCTTTGTAATGAACACTAAGTTTAATGGAAGGAAGGACACAACACTCGCAACCCTGTGCCTGTAGGAAGAGTCTCAAGTCTTAATTTCCTCTTTATCACTTCTAATCTAGAGTGATAAAGAAAAAGGCTTTTAAAGAGGCTTTCAGCAGTTGGAATTCCAATTTCTAGATGAACTGAATATTCCTCATACTTTAAAATTATGGGATAAAGATCATTACACATGGGAAAAACTAAATGCAACATACATTTATTCCAACTTCTTCCACTTGTAGGTATTAAAACTGGAGGCAGGGAAAGAATATGTAAATCAATAGCATCTCCTTAAAGTCCCATTTGTAGAGAAATAAAATTTATATATGTGAAAATCTTTGAATACCGAATATGTAGGCACATTTTTAAATTTTCAACCACATACTTGTAAATCAAAAACTCGACACAAGATAACAGCTAAGATTCAGCTTTGTCTAGGACATGTTTTCTTATAGCATATTTTATTTTAATATTACCCCAGGCCTATGTAAAGTTCTCTTCTATCTTTGGACTCATTGCACTCCAAATCTACATTCCAGCTGAGCACATAATATATAAGGGAAGGTGCTCAGGCTCTGTGGGGAGACAATTTTGTTCCAAATCCTGGTTCTACCACTTATTATTCTACTGAGGGAACTTGGGATAATAATAGCAAAATGCTTGTTGGATACTTTTAATAGTGTATGTGCTAAGATTAGAAAATCATATAATGTTGTAAAAGAATACCTTAAATTTATATATCATCTTTGCATGGAGGGCATTTTGCATCCTGAAAATGTTACAGTACAGAGATGGTCTAATTTGTCATTACTACCATCTAGTGAGATAGGGTAGTGCTATATTAACCAAATCCCATTTTAATAAGCTTAGTTTCTGTTCCTTATAGACTTAAATATATCAGATACCAAATCATGATCAAAGATATAATATGTAGAAAATACCCTTTTAGCATGATTAAAACACAAAATAAATGTCTATCATTTCCTTCAATACTAGCTTAATACAAGCATAATAAAGATTTCTCTGTCTTTATAATAATTGCTATATGAGAGTCACTTGAAACACAAAAGTGTATTGCTTTGTACCATTGGCTTTTGAGCTTATAAGTTTATGAAAATTTCTTCTGTGGAAGAAGCCCTTCTATGAATCATTCACTTCTTAAGGAAGTCCAAGAAAGGGAGAAGATCTAAACAATTTTGACACCACTCAAGCTCATTATTTTAAAACAATGCAATCCTTTTCAGCAACTAAAAGATGAACATGGCTTCTGAGATATGTGTGATGTTTGTTTTTTCAGGCTGCCAATATCCATATTGAATAATAAATTCAATAGGAAGTACATATACATATTCTGGGTCTTTGCTTCCTTCCTTTGCCTGAAGAAGTAGATCTGCAAAACTTTGTAATACATGGTCATTGCTTACTAAATCCCATTCTTCCATGTAAAATAAACTTTGCTGTTAGATTACAGATTATGTCTAGAAATATAAAAATCAAATGATAGTATCTCAGTGTCCTCTGCCACTCACACTCCTCTCCTAGTCTTTAGCATGTGGTGGGAAAGGTGGTGGACGTGACTGTTAGTATCTCCTCCTACAAAAAACAAGTCCTGTCAATGACCAGATGTAAAGTAATACTTAATCAGTGTGGATATTCAACCAGGAATCAGAGTCCCTGAATTATGTGATAAGCAAGATCAAGTCAGGTAGTAGAATAATAGAATCATCATAGATCATTCAAGAAAATGCAGACACATTTGAATATGCCCATCAGAAAGCACATATCCAAGGAACAGAGTCAAACCAGAAACCACAAGGGTTATAAAGAGAATCAATGAAATGGCTCTGATAAATATTCACCTACAAGTTTGTTTTGTTATAGCTACCTTTTATTGGTGTAGGTATGGTATATAACAAGATTTCTTCTTGTGTATTAGAGGCACCACAACCCAGTTTCGACTGAATGGAAGGAGGAGGGACAATATATGATACTGATATTTATGCACATTATTAACGAAATGTGCATATGAGAGACAGAGAGGAGGAACAGCTATGCCTATGACTAAACGATGGTTGGCACTTATTTCCAATAGGTGACCAAGGCAGCCTTAGCATTACCCTCAACCTGACTGAGGTGTACATGGACCTCTTCCTAACTGCGATCTCTGACATTCTTAGAACATTTATTTTAGAAAATTTGTAATTATGAGTTCTTCATCTGCCCCTTGAGATGTAAATTCTTTTTAAAAGCCTCTTGTCAGTTTAATAACCCAGGAATGTCTTCCTGAAGGAACTGGGAACTATCCCTTTGAGGTACAATTTCAAGGAAGATAGCATCCCTATCTTCCAGTTTCTGTGGGAAAACAGGATGCTGACTTCAGTGACTGCCTTGCCCCAAGCTTGTCATACCTCCTGTCATAAAGATATGAGAAAGTTTTCTTTTGCTTGTGTAAAGTCAATTAGCCCATTCAGATGTTCTTCCATCTTCACCCAACTCCAGCTCTCAAAAGCTCTCCAGCCCTTTGTTTCATTGAAGTTGAGCTATAACTTTTTTTCACTGACTACAAGAAATACTTTATTTACTTTATACTATACTGTTACATTAACACTGACTATATTTCTTATGCCAGGTATTTTATTCCTGTGATTTACTCATTCCATAACTGGAAGCCTGTATCTCCCTTTCTCCATTATGCATTTTACCCATTCCCCATGCCCCACACCTATGGCAGCCATCAGTTTGTTCTCTGTGTTTACAGGTATAATTCTGCTTTTTTTGTTTGTTTGCTTACTCATTTGTTTGGGTTTTCTTTTTTTTAAACTTTCATAAACTCTAACTTTTCTTCTCTCTCCTCTGTTGCAATAGCCTTAAATAATGTCTTTCTTGACTGTTTAACTTCTTCCTGTGTAATTTTTGCTTTGCCATAGGACAATTGGGAAAATACATAATTTTTAATTCATCTTTGTGGGAAAGTGGAGTAGATGTGATTTTCCCATTAAGTATAACTATTCCTTTTGCTGAATACAACTAAAATCCATACACATTATATAAAAACAAACCTAAGAGGTGAGGAAAAACAAACCTATGAAAGGTGAGGAAAAGGAGGTAGACCAGCTAGACATCTCAGTTTTTAAGGAACAACGTAGTAGTGGCTTCCCTGGATTTTCTTTTTGCCTCACATCCCAAACTTAGAATGGAAGGAGCCAACATAGAAATGCCAATAGTAGCAGACAAAATAAACCCTAAGGAAAAAAAACTATTTCCCTGTCACCCACCCCCCCCCCAAAAAAAAAAAAAAAAAAAAAAAACAAGAGAAGAGCAACTTAACAAGAAAACTCTCAGATAATAATCAATCTGCTCAAGCCAGACACCACAGGAAAAAACTGTAGCCTCACCCTATCCAGGCCATCAAGGGTTAAGCTGAGAGCCTAGACTTTCACCCTTCTCAGACAACAAGTAACTTCAAACTCCCATGTCCCCATCCCCACCAGGGTGGCATCAGAGAAGGCCAACAAGGGAGCCAGAAAATTTCACCCTGGCTCAATACAGAGTCCTGCTCATAAAATCCCACCTCTGCAATGGTGGTGGAAACCACATAGGGAGCCCAGATTTCTACCCACATCCATCAGCAATGAGGTACACCACCCACTCTCATACTGGGATGATGTTAGAGGAGGCCTAACAGAAACTTAGGACTTCAACTGTCCTCAGAGGGCCTTTTCACTCATTACTTTAGCAATGGCCACATGGGGAGCACAATGAAATACTTTTAACCCCATCAGCTGGAGCGGTATCATTTCAGGCCTACTGGGGAGCCAGAACTCATAACCCTTGTTCAGCTGTAACAGTAGAGTCACCTCTTCCTCAGGTGTCAATGGAACATGGACATCTACCTCCACCTTACAGTAATAATGTGGTACTCTCCACACTTCCTCTGCCAGAGTAGTGTCAGAGGAAAATAGCTAAAACAGAAGGTTTAAACAAGATCAGACTCTCATAACATAATACCCAAACCATACATTTTTAAAGAAAACCACTGTCCTACAAATACCCAGGAATATTTTAACTTGGATTTTAAAAAAGACAATCAGTAGACATCACACCAAAATGACATAGATGTTAGAATTATCTGACAAGAAATTTAAAGCAGCCATCTTGAAAATGTTTCAACAAGCAATGACTGAAACATACAAAAAAAATACAAATTCTCAGGAAAGAAAGAGTCTCAGCAAATAAATGAAAAATACTTTAAAAAATGTTTAAAAAATCTACAACCAGGGGCACCTCATGGCTCAGTCAATTAAGTATCAGCCTCTTAAGTAGGCTCCATGCCAAGTGTGGAGCCCAAGCTGGGGCTTGAACTCACTACCTTGAGATCAAGACTCAAGCTGAGATCAAGAGTCAGATACCTATCCATCTAAGTCACTCAGACAGTCCCTAAGTGTCTGATTCTCAATCTCAACTCAGGTCTTGATCTCAGCTCATGAGTTCAAGCCCCACATTGGGCTCCACACTTGGCATGGAGCCCACTTAAAAAAAAAAAATCTGCAACCAAAAAAAAAAGTTTTAAATAGTAGTATAAAAGGAACAGAAAGTTAACTGGAAGAAAAACAGTAGAAATAACCCAATCTGAACCAGAGAAAGAAAATACAGACTCAAGTAATTGATGAATCTTACACAGAATAAATTCAATAATATCTACATCTAGACACATCAGAGTCAAACTTCTGAAAACTAAAGATTAAAAAAAAATCTTAAAAACAATGAAAGAGAAATAACATATTCTCTGTAAGGGGAAAAACAATTTGAAAAACAATGAAAGAGAAATAACATATTCTCTGTAAGGGGAAAAACAATTTGAAACAGATTCCCCATGAGAAGCCAAAAGGAAATGGGACATGTCCAAGTACTGAAAAAAAAAGAAAAAAGATCAATCCAGAATTCCATATTGGCTGAAAATATCCATTAGAAATAAAGGAGAAATCAAAATATTCTCAAGAAAAAGAAAGTTAAGAATTTCTCTCTAGTATAACTACCCTAAAAGAATGGCTAAGCAAAATTCTCTAACCAAAAGGAAAATGATAAAATGAAGAATCTTGGAACATGAAGAAGGTAGAAAACACACAGTAAGCAAAAAATCGTGGACAAACACAATAGAATTTCCTTCTCCTATTGAGTTTTCTAAATTATGCTCAAGGGTTGCATATCAATTATAATACCAATGTGATTTTAAATGTGTGATGGGAAAATACCTAAGATAATTATGAATGAAAGAGGAGAAAAGTATATAAAGAGACGTAGAGTTTCTACACTCCATGCAAACTCACAAAATTATGAAACCAGTAGTTTATGATAAGTTATATCCATTTAATTTAATGCCTACCACAATCACTAATAAAGTTATACAAAGAGATACTCAAAAACATAATAGATACATCAAAATGGAATTCTTAAGACTGTCCATGTTACCTACAGGATTAGCAAGGAAGAGAGAGAAAAAAAAAAACAGGAAAAAAGAAAAAAACAAACAGAAAACAAAAAAATAACATGGCTCAGACATAAGCCTTAATATATTAATAGCTTCATCAATTATGAATATTCTACATATTCCAATTCAAAGACAGGGTGTAGCAAAGTGGATTAAAAAAACAAATACCAAACGTATGCTGACTACAAGAAACTCATTCAAATTACAATGATAAAGGTAAGTTGAAAGAAAAGAGATGGAAAACAGTATTTCATGGAAACACTAAAGAAAGCAGAAGTGGCTATATTAACATCAGATTTTTTTTAAAAAAGACTTTAATGCAAAAGAAATTACCGGAGACTGGACACCTGGGTGGCTCAGCGGTTGTACGTCTGCCTTCAGCTCAGGACGTAATTCTGGGGTCAGGGATTGAGTCCTGCATCTGGCTCCTTCTTCAACCTCTGCCTCTCTGTGTCTCTCGTGAATAAATAAATAACAACCTTAAAAAAAAAATTATTGGAGACTGAAGGTCATTACAAAATGATAATGCAGTCAATCTACTAAGAAGACATAGTAATCCTAAATATGTACACACCAAACAAAAAAGCAGAAAAATGTGTGAGGCAAAAACTAATAGACCTACCAGAGAGAGAGAAATAGGAAAATCCAAAATTACACTTGGATATTTCAATACCTCTCTCTCAACAATTAATAGAAAATTAGACCCAAAAAAACCCAGAAAAGATATAAAAGAAAATAACATGATATGTCAACAGAATCTAATCCACATTTATTAACTATTTCCACAAACGGTAGAATACATATTCTTTTCCAGTGTCCATGGAATATATAACAAGAAAGACTATATTCTGAGCTATCAAATAAAATTCATCAAATTAAAAAAAAAATTGAAATCACTCAGACACTCTTCTCTGACCACATGGATCACACTAGAAATCAATAACAGAAAGATAACAGGAAGTCTCCAAACATATGAAAACTTAAAAACATACTCCTAAGATCAAATAAATAATCAAAAATCTCCCAAAAGAGAAAAACCCAGGACCAGAGCAGCATGGGTGAATTATACAAAACACTTAAAAAATTGATGCACTCCTTCTCTAATTTTTGCAAAAATTGAGGAGGCGGAAACTCTTCCAAACACATTTTATGAGGCCAGCATCATTCATATATAAAAGCCAAATAAAACAGGCACTACAAGAAAAACATATTACAAGGCAATAACACTAATAAACACGATACAAAAACCTCAATAAAATACTAGAAAATGGAATTCAACATCACATTAAGAGGATTATACACAATGATCAAGTGGGATTTATCCCTGGGATGCAAAGATGTTTCAACATATATAAGTCAATAAACATGAAACAACCATATGAATAGAATAAAGAATTAAAAACATGATCATCTCAATAGATACAGAAAAAGGATGTGACAATATTCAACATCCTTTCATGATAAAAACTCTCAACCAATTGGGAATATAAGAAATTTACTAAAACATAATAAAGACCACATATGACAAACCAATAAGTAACATTTTGCTCAATGATGAAAAACTGAAATCATTTTCTCTAAGATCAGGAACAAGACAAGGATGCCCATTCTTACCACTTCCATTCAACATATTACTAGAAGTCCTAGCCAGATCAATTAGACAAGCATTCAAATTGGAAAAGAAGGAATTAAACTGTCTCTGTTTATAGATGACATGATCTTACATATAAAAACCCCTAAGGAGTCCACCTAAAAAATGTTAGACCTAATAAATGAATTTAGTAAAGTAGGAGGCTACAAAATCAACATATGAAAATCAGTTGTATTTCTATAAACTAACAAAAAACTATCTGTAAAAGAAATTAAGAAAATAGTCTCATTTACAGTAGTATCAAAACCAATAAAATATTTAGGAATAATTTTAACTGAAAACTGTAAGGCATTGATGAAAGAAACTGAAGACAACACAAGTAAATGGAAAAACATCTTGTGTTTATAAATTGGAAAATTAATAGTGTGATAGTATCTATACCAAAATGTTCTACTGATTCAGTGCAACCTCTATCAGAACCCAGGAATGGGTCCACAACTCTATGGTCAACTAATATTTGACAAAGAAGAGAAGACTATCCAGTGGTAAAAGGACAGTCTCTTCAACAAATGGTGCTGGGAAAATTGGACATCCACATGCAGAAGAATGAAACGAGACCATTCTGTTACACCATATACAAAGATAAACTCAAAATGGATGAAAGATCTAAATGTAAGACAAGAATCCATCAAAATCCTAGAAAGAACACAGGCAACACCCTTTTTGAATTTGGCCACAGTAACTTCTTGCAAGATACACCTATGAAGGCAAGGGAAACAAAAGCAAAAATGAACTATTGGGACTTAAGATAAAAAGTTTCTGCACAGCAAAAGAAACAATCAACAAAACTAAAAGACAACCTACAGAATTGGAGAAGATATCTGCAAATGACACATCAAATAAAAGGCTAGTATCCAAGATCTATAAAGAACTTATTAAACTCAACAGCAAAGAAACAAACAATCCAATCATGAAATGGGCAAAAGACATGAACAGAAATTTCACCGAACAAGTCATGCACATGGCCAACAAGCACATGATAAAATGCTCCGCATCACTTGCCATCAAGGAAATACAAATCAAAACCACTATAAGAGGGGCAGCCTGGGTGGCTCAGAGGTTTAGCCCCGCCTTCAGCCCAGGGCTGGATCCTGGAGACCTGGGATTGAATCCCACATTGGGCTTCCTGCATGGAGCCTGCTTCTCCTCTGCCTGTGTCTCTGCCTCTCTCCCCCCTCTCTCTCAATCTCATGAATAAATAAATATTTTTTTAAAAAACCGCTATGAGAAACCACTTCACACCGGTGAGAATGGCAAATGTTGGAGAGGATGTGGAGAAAGGGGAACCCTGTTGCACTGTTGGTGGGAATGTGAACTGGTACAGCCACTCTGGAAAACTGTGTGGAGGTTCCTCCAAGAGTTAAAAATAGATCTGCCCTATGATCCAGCAATTGCACTGCTGGGGATTTACCCCAAAGATACAGATGCAGTGAAACACCAGGACACCTGCACCCCCATGTTTATAGCACCAAAGTCCACAATAACCAAACTGTGGAAGAAGCTTCGGTGTCCATCGAAAGATGAATGGATAAAGAAGATGTGGTCTATGTATACAATGGAATATTACTCAGCCATTAGAAATGACAAATACCCACCATTTGCTTCAATATGGATGGAACTGGAGGGTATTATGCTGAGTGAAGTAAGTCAATCGGAGAAGGACGACCATCATATGGTCTCATTCATATGGGAAATATAAAACATAGTGAAAGGGAATAAAGGGGAAAGGAGAGAAAATGAGTGGGAAATATCAGTGGGGTGAGAGAACATGAGAGACTCCTAACTCTAGGAAACAAACAAGAGGTAGTGGAAGAGGAGGTGGGCGGGGGGATGGGGTAACTGGGTGACGGGCACTGAGGGGGGCACTTGACGGGATGAGCACTGGGTGTTATACTATATGTTGGCAAATCGAACTCTAATAATAAAAATTAAAATAAAACAATACAACTGTATCAAAAGTCCAATGACATTATTCACAGAAATAGAAAAATTCTAAAATTCATATGGAAGCACAAAAGACTCCAAATAGTCAAAGCAAACTTGAGAAGAACAAAGTTGGAGGCATTTAAATCACTTCCCAATTTCAAACTTTATTAAAGAACTATAGTAATCAAGTCAGTTTAGTACTGGCATAAAAACAGATATATAGACCAAGGGAACAGAGTAGAGAGGCCAGAAATAAACCCACACATATAGGGTTAACTAGTCTTTGACAAGGGAGCCGAGAATACCCAATAGGAAGAAGATAGTCTTTTCATTAAATGGTGTTGGGAAAACCAGATATCCACATGCAAAAGAATAAAAATTGGACTCATCTCATAAATAAAAATTAACTCAAAATGGATTGAAGACTTAAACATAAGACCTGAAACTGTAAAAATTCTAGAAGAAAACAGAGGGGAAATCTCCTTAACATTATTCTTGGTAATAATTTTTGGGATATGACACCAAAAGCACAGGCAGAAAAGGCAAAAATAAATAAATAGGACTATGACAAACTGAAAAGCTTCCATACAGCAAAAGAAGTGATCAGCAAATAAAAAGACAACCTATGGGACGGGAAAAAAATATTTGCAATCATCTATCTGATAAGGGGTGAATATTGAAAAATATATAATAAATTCTTACAACTCAATGGCAAAAAAGCAAATAACCTGGTTTTAAAGTGAGCAAAGGACTTGAATATATATTTTTCCAAAGAAGACATACAAATGGCCAAGAGGTACATGGAAAGGTGCTCAATATCACTAATCATCTGGGAAATGCAAATCAAAACCACAATGAGATATCACCTCACATTTGTTAAGATGGCTATCATTAAAAAAAAAAAAAAAAAAAAAAAAAACAGAAAACCAAGAGATCACGATTATTGGAAAGGATGTAGAGAAAGAGAATCTTTGGACATTGTTGTTGGTGTATATGTAAACCATTATGGAAAACAATATGAACTTTCCTTAAAAAATTAAAAATAGAACTACCATATGATCGAAGTCCCACTTCTGGGTATATATCTAAAGGAAACAAAGTTGGTATTTTGAAAAGATGTCTGTACTCCCACATCCATTGCAGCATTATTCACAATAGCCAAGATATAGAAACAACCTAATTTATTTGTCTAAGTGTCTATAGACAAATAGATTAAAAATGTGATTAGATAGACAGATATGGATATATACAATGGATTATTATTCAGCCACACACACACACACAAGGGAAATCCTGCCATTTGCAACAAATTGGATGAACCTGGAGGACATCACGCTAAGTCAAATAAGCCATCACAGAATGACAAATATGGTATGATCTCACTTATATGTGGGATCTAAACAAGTCAAACTTGTAAAACCAGAGAGTAGAACAATGGCTGCCAGGGCTTTTCTGGGTAGTGGAAATGAGGAGATGTTAGTCAAACTTCCAATTATAAAATGAGTTAAGTTCTGACATCTCAATGTATAGCTTGGTGATTGTAGTTAATAATACTGTATTGTGTACTTGATGCTAACAGTGTTCTCACCACACACACACACACACACGATATGTGAGTTGACAAATGTATTGATCAAACTGGCTGCACTAATCATTTCATAATGTATAAATACATTAAGTCATCAAATTGTATACCTTTAAAAAAATCACATTGTAAAACCCAGACATATACGAATGCTGTCAATTCCACCTCAATAAAGCTAGGGGGAAAACACACACTCTCTTAAATAATTTATGGGTCAAAGAAGATGACTCAAGGAAAATTTCAGAAGACACTGAACTGAATGAAAATATAATAAATATTAGGTGGGAGCATTAGCCTCGCCGTGGCCGCCGAGGGTTTCTCTGGCCCGTGTTGCTCCCACCCGTCTACACCTTGGGAAATATCTTCGCAAACCTCTTCAAGGGCCTTTCTGGCAAAAAAGAAATGCGCATTGTCACGGGGCCCGGATGCTGCGGGGAAGACGCCATCGGGTACCACCTAAAGCGGGGGAGATGGCGACCACCTGTCCCACCGGAGGCGGCAAGGTGGAGAGCGTGGGGCGCAGGAACATCAGCTTCCCCGTGGGGACCCTGGGCGGCCAGGCCGGGATCCGGCCTCTGCGGTGCCACTGCTTCCGGAATGCGCCCAGCTTCATCTTTGTGGGTGACAGCAGCGACCCAGAGCGTGTGAACGAGGCCGTGGGCAGCTCAGGGGGATGCTGGCGGAGGAGGAGCTCAGGGATGCCGTCCTGCGGGTGCGGGCGCGGGCGCGGGCGCAGGTGTGGATGCGGTGCAGGCGCGGGCGCAGGTGCAGGTGCGGGTGCGGGCGCGGGTGCAGGCGCAGGTGTGGGTGCGGGCACGGGGGCGGGCCCACAAGCAGGGCCTCCCAGCGCCACCGACGCGGCTGAGATCACGGACCAGCTGGGGCCGTACTGCCTGCGCCACAGGAACTGGTACACTCAGGCCACCTGTGCGCCCCTCACGCCCTCCTTGCACCCTGCTTACCCTCCTGTGGGGTCAGTGCCAGAAGCGGTCCCCGTGGTCCGGCACAGTACACTTCACCACGCTGTAAATGTGCAGCCGCAGCTTCAGCCGGGTTTTTACTTGATGCAAATAGTTTGTGTTCCCAACGAGGCAGTTTCTGGTACTCCCATGCAATAGGACTCAGCTTGTTTGTTTGTTTGTTTGTTTGTTTGTTTGTTTGTTTTTTGTGCAAAGAGAATCGACCCACCGTGCAATGCTGAGGAGGGATTTAGGCACACGGGGCCTCCGGGAGCCGCCTGGCACGCCTCCCCTGGGCGCTCCGTCTACGTTGAGACCCATTTGGGTGGTTGGTGTTTAACCCAAAACTCAATGCATTTTTAAAATCATTGCAAATACGAGCAAAGGAGAACACTTGAACGCACAGAAGGGAGAAACGTGCCTAGTGTAGGCTCCGCAGCGGCGGCCAGAGTCCCGTCCACCAGTGGGCCCTGCCCCGTCGGAAAGGGGAGATCGGCCAGAACCAGCCACGGTCCATTCTGCGTGGTCACTATAGGGTCCCTGTGATCGCTCTGTCTCCGGGCATCCTGCGTCCCTAGCGTTTGTGCTTGTGTTTGTGCCTACACGGCCGCCCAGGAGATTGGCTGGGGGCTGCGCCGCCGCCCACGGACCCCGCGGAGGGACCCCGGCCTCCCCGGGGGCCGCCTGGGGTCTCACCCGCGAGAGCGCGGGCGGCCAGGCCAGTGGTCCCCGGGCTTCCGCCCGCGGAGCCCAGGGAGCCCAGGGGACCCCTGCCTACATGTGCTTTCACTCCCTTGGCCTGCAAGGGTCAGATTTGCCATCAAAACAACGACCTCGGGATCCCTGGGTGGCGCAGCGGTTTGGCGCCTGCCTTTGGCCCAGGGCGCGATCCTGGAGACCCGGGATCGAATCCCACATCAGGCTCCTGGTACGTGGAGCCTGCTTCTCCCTCTCTCTCTCTCTCTCTCTGTGACTATCATAAATAAATAAAAATGTAAAAAAAAAAAAAAAAAAAAAAAAAAAAAAAAAAAAAAAAAACAACGACCTCTACTGCTTTCCTTTGTATTTTGATAAACACTGAAGAAGCTGGAGGTGTTCAACTTTATCTCAGGGAAGTCCTCAGGACTGGTTTATTTGGTGTCGTGAACCTCTTACTGCTTTCAGTACCCGATTAGTAATCAACTGTTTTGTATACTTGTTTTCGATTTTCATTTCGACCAACAAGCACTGTAGTTATGGCTACTAGAATAAAATCTCTTAACTATTAAAAAAAAGAAAGAAAATATAATAAATATTAATACACTATATCAATATTTCTGAGATGTAGCTAAAGCAGTACTGAGAGGGAATTTTGTAGCACTAAATGTATGTATTAGAAAAGAAGAAAAGTCTCAAGTCAGTAGGATAGTAAGGCCCTATCTCAAGAACTTAGAAAAAGAACAAAATAAACCAAAAACAAGTTAAAAAGAAGGAAATGATAAAAAGCAGAAATAAAAGAACTTAGGGTAGCCCTGGTGGCGCAGCGGTTTAGCGCCACCTGCAGCCTGGGGTGTGATCCTGGAGACCCGGGATGGAGTCCCACATCGGGCTTCCTGCATGGAGCCTGCTTCTCCTTCTGCCTGTGTCTCTGCCTCTCTCTCGCTCTTTCTGAATGAATAAATAAATAAATCTTAAAAAAAAAAGAAATAAAAGAACTTAAAAACAGTAGAGATTATCAATAAAATAAAGAGCCTGTTCATTGGAAAAAATCAATAAAATTGATTGAGTCTAGCAAGACTGACTTAAAATGGAATGCACAAATTTTTACCATTAGGAATGAAACAGAGGATATCACTACGGATTCTGCAGAAAATAAAATGATAAAAGGGAATATAATGAAGAACTCTACATACATACATTTGAACTCTATACAACTTATCTTATATGGGTAATTCTTCAAAAAAATACAAACCACTACAACTCATCCAATTTGAAATAAATAATATGACTAGCCTTATAACTATGAAGAAATTCAAAGCCATAATTTAAAAGCTCCCCAAAAGGAAATCCTCCCAGCCAGATGGTTTTATTGGAAAAGTCTACCAAATATTTAAAGAAGAATTAACACCAATTCTACACAACTTCCCAGTAAGAGAAAGGAACATGTCCTAACTCATTTTATAAAGCTAGTAATACCCTGAAGTCAAAATCAGAAAAGGAGTAAAAACAAAAAAATCAGTAATTGGACTTTAACAAAATTAAGGGCTGTTCTATAAAAGATACTGTGAAAAAATTGAAAAGACAAGACATGGATTGGGATAAAATATTTGTAAATCACATATCTGATAAAGGACTTATATCCAGAATGTATAAGGATCTCTTAAAATTCAATAGTAAGGAAACAGCCACATTTTTTAAATGGACAAAAGATTTAAACAGCTACTTACTCCACCAAAGAAGTTACGTGGAATATAAACAAGCATATGAAAAGAGGTTCTACAAAATTAGTCATTGAGGAAATACAGATTTAAACCATGATGGGATACTACCATGACACACCTATCAGAATGGGGGATGAGAGAGGAGCAAAATACAGAAGAACTGGAACTCTCATACCTTTCTCATACGAATGTAATATACAACCACTTTAGAAAATAATTTTGTATTTCCTAATAAAATTAACCAACTATTACCATACAAGCCAACAATCCTATTCCTTGATATTTACCCAAGTGAAATAAAGCTTTAAGTTCACACAAGATTCTGTATGTGAATGTTTATAGAGACTTTATTCATAATCATCAATGACTGGAAACATCCACATTTCTCTCGCATGAAGACTGAATAAAGAGACTCTGGGAGTTAGAACAAATTATTTCAAGATTTGTGTGGAATCAGAAAAGACCCCGAATAGCCAGGGGAATTTTAAAAAAGAAAACCATATCTGGGGGCATCACAATGCTAGATTTCAGGTTGTACTACAAAGCTGTGGTCATCAAGACAGTGTGGTACTGGCACAAAAACAGACACATAGATCAGTGGAACAGAATAGAGAATCCAGAAGTGGACCCTGAACTTTATGGGCAACTAATATTCGATAAAGGAGGAAAGACTATCCATTGGAAGAAAGACAGTCTCTTCAATAAATGGTGCTGGGAAAATTGGACATCCACATGCAGAAGAATGAAACTAGACCACTCTCTTTCACCATACACAAAGATAAACTCAAAATGGATGAAAGATCTAAATGTGAGACAAGATTCCATCAAAATCCTAGAGAAGAACACAGGCAACACCCTTTTTGAACTCGGCCATAGTAACTTCTTGCAAGATACATCCACAAAGGCAAAAGAAACAAAAGCAAAAATGAACTATTGGGACTTCATCAAGATAAGAAGCTTTTGCACAGCAAAGGATACAGTCAACAAAACTCAAAGACAACCTACAGAATGGGAGAAGATATTTGCAAATGACATATCAGATAAAGGGCTAGTTTCCAAGATCTATAAAGAACTTATTAAACTCAACACCAAAGAAAGAAACAATCCAATCATGAAATGGGCAAAAGACATGAACAGAAATCTCACAGAGGAAGACATAGACATGGCCAACATGCATATGAGAAAATGCTCTGCATCACTTGCCATCAGGGAAATACAAATCAAAACTACAATGAGATACCACCTCACACCAGTGAGAATGGGGCAAATTAACAAGGCAGGAAACAACAAATGTTGGAGAGGATGCGGAGAAAAGGGAACCCTCTTACACTGTTGGTGGGAATGTGAACTGGTGCAGCCACTCTGGAAAACTGTGTGGAGGTTCCTCAAACAGTTAAAAATATACCTGCCCTACGACCCAGCAATTGCACTGTTGGGGATTTACCCCAAAGATACAAATGCAATGAAACGCCGGGACACCTGCACCCCGATGTTTCTAGCAGCAATGGCCACTATAGCCAAACTGTGGAAGGAGCCTCGGTGTCCAACGAAAGATGAATGGATAAAGAAGATGTGGTTTATGTATACAATGGAATATTACTCAGCTATTAGAAATGACAAATACCCACCATTTGCTTCAACGTGGATGGAACTGGAGGGTATTATGCTGAGTGAAGTAAGCCAGTTGGAGAAGGACAAACATTATATGTTCTCATTCATTTGGGGAATATAAATAATAGTGAAAGGGAAAATAAGGGAAGGGGGAAGAAATGTGTGGGAAATATCAGAAAGGGAGACAGAACGTAAAGACTGCTAACTCTGGGAAACGAACCTGGGGTGGTAGAAGGGGAGGAGGGCGGGGGGTGGGAGTGAATGGGTGACGGGCACTGGGTATTATTCTGTATGTTAGTAAATTGAACACCAATAAAAAAAATAAAATAAAATAAAATAAAAAAAGAAAAAAAAAAAAAAAAAAAAAAAGAGACTCTGGCATATTCATTCAAAGGTATACAACTTAGCAGTGAAAAGGAACAAATGCAAGAAATTGGATGCATCTAAAATGTGTGACAAAAGAAATGTGCAAGTGAAAGAAGCCAGATTCAAAAAGCTACTGCGTTATTTCATTTATTTGACGTCCTAGAAAAGAAAAAACTAGACTGATGAAAACCATATGGATCCCAGGGACTGGAGTAGGCGGAGGGTGTTGATTACAAAGGGGCAAGGGGAACTTTATGCATGATGGACTGTCTGCATCTTGATGGTAGTAGTGTTTACATTGCTACATACATTTGTCAGAACTGTGAATACTAAAATAAGTGGATGATACGTGTCTCAGTAAATATACCTGAATATGAATGAAGAGAAAATCTATCGTCCTGTAAACATCAACTGAGAAGCAATTCCTCCGCAAAATGATGAAATCAGTAGCTTATATTCAACATCTCACTCCTACCTTCCCCAGGGACACCTGGGTGGCTCAGTGGTTGAGTGTCTCCTTTGGCTCAGGGTATGATCCAGAGTCCTGGGCTCAAGTCCCTCATTGGGCTCCCGACCAGGGAATCTGCCTCTCTCTCTCTGCCTGTGTCTCTGCCTCTCTCTGTCTCTCATGAATAAATAAAACCAATCAATCAATCAATCAATTAATCAATAAAAATAATTTCCTCTTCCCCAGTTGTTAATAATGAGTGATATTCCCCAACTTCTATTTGGCAGTCCTCTCTGACTTGCATCCCAAGGAAGCTCTGTTGGGTGAACTTTACTTCCCCTGAGTCATCACCGGCAATCTCCTTTCCTGATCACTAAGGAGTCAGTTAGTTCCAAGACTCCAAATGTGACTCTCAAATCACTCTCAGGCCCAGAATTTTTTCAGACACCAGGTCTTTTCTTGAAGTCCTCAAATAATATCATGCAAGCAGTCATAGGATTGGTTTTGCATCAACTTCAAGAACGAGTGCTGCAAAGAGGAGTTTCTTCAGCAAATAATTCTCGCCAGAAGCCCCTTTTATCCAACCCAGATCTCGTTTTTCTGTAGTTCTATAATCCAAAATCTCATTTGTTTAAATCCTCCAGGCTCAAACAGATCTAGGTTAAAAATCCCAGCTTTACTCTTCGGAGCTGTCTGTCTTTCAGTAAACTACTTTTCTTCTCTTTGTTTCGGTTTCCTCGTATTTAAAAGAGGGGAAAGAATCCCATCTTCCTCACACAGACTTTGTGGAGATTAAATGAGATAATGCACTGAGCACAGGATCTGGTACAAAGTAAACCAATACATGTAACTACTACCCTGTTATTATCATCAGCAACACTCACTCTCATTAAGTACCAAATTGCTAACTGCACAAGTGCCCACATTTGCACGTCTACTAAATGAAGAAGCTATTCACCATGTGAAAACAATTTAAAGAAACAAAACTCTGGTTTTTAAAAGGAAGCTACTTTCTAATATGTGTAAAATAACTGTATTGTGACTTCCTTTAAGACATACTTCATTGGCGGGACACCTGAGTGGCTCAGCAGTTGAGCATCTGCCTTTGACTCAAGGCGTGATCCCAGGGTCCTGGGATCGAGTTCCGCATGGGGGGCTCCCTGAATGGAGCCTGCTTCTCCCTCTACCTGTGTCTCTGCCTCTCTCACTGTGTGTCTCTCATGAATAAATAAAATCTTAAAAAAAAAAAAAAAGACATACTTCATTGGTAACTAAATGTCACACTTGCAAACATTGCATCATAGAATGACAAATTTCCCCACTTCAAATAGTTAAGCTAGTATTACCCTAATTATCACAAATACTTTAATGGTCTAAATCTCTTCGTGCACATCAGAAATTTGGTTAGGCCCCCAAGAAAGAAAAAATGACAGCCAGAATAGCCTATTTCATTACTATTTCATTAATTATCTTGGGAACTCAGAACGATGCTCTCAGTCCAGCAACCACAGGCCACTGCCAAGAGTGACTATGGCAACCACGTTGGTGCCCCGATCCTGACAACTTAACAGGAGACATTATGACAGGAGGTATCAGGAGGTACCATTGCCACAGTCACTTTCTGAGACAGCTAGTGGTTGCTTGGTAACCTGCTCTCCTGTATGGGGTTAGCACAAGATGAAGTGAGGAGCTAACGAGGGCTGACATGAGTTCATACTTACTTGAAAGAGGGAGAGAGGGTATGATGCAGCCAAACATTTTCAAGAACGAAAAGAGCTCAAAACCTATTATATCCCCAGAGATTATGTTATAATTTCTGCCAGCATTGCTTGTAAAACACACCTGACATTTTACTAGTGAAAAGAACAACTTATAAAATTAATTTCTACCAAGTAATTTTATATTAATTATTCTCTACAAATGCTCTATGAGAATAGATATGATTGCAAAATTCACTTAGTAGCTCCCACTATTAATTATTGATCGGTTCTCTGGAGAACTACAACTTATTAAATTTTATTTGTAAAAACAATAGAGTGGCATCAACATGGAGTGAACAGTCCTTGATTAATGAAGGAGTCTAATCATGACTAAATCAAGAGCACTGTCCTTTCTTTCTTTCTTTCTTTCTTTCTTTCTTTCTTTCTTTCTTTCTTTCTTTCTTCATTTTATTTATTTTTAAAGATTTTGTTTATTTATTCATGAGAGACAGAGAAAGAGAGAGAGAGAGAGAGAGAGAGAGGCAGAGACACAGGCAAACAGAGAAGCAGGCTTCATGCAGGGAGCCCTATGTGGGACTCGATCCTGGATCCCAGGATCACACCCTGGGTGGAAGGCAGATGCCCAACCACTGAGCCACCAGGTGTTCTTCCTTTCCCTATGTATATCCATTTGGTTATATCATGTTGCAACTCTAAACAGCACCACTAAGAGTCAGCCCCATAAAAATCATTTTTTAATAAAGAGAAAGTAATAAATCCTTTTAAGAATATTAACTGTTATTAGTAACCTAAGACAGACCAAAATCACGAACCCCTACAATTATTTATAACTTATAATACAAGCATGATCAAAAAAAAAAATTCTTGGAATGCCCAGGTGGCACAGTCACCTAAGCATTCGACTCTTGGTTTCAGGACGGTCGAGATCTCAGGTCTGTGAGATCAATCCTTCACCTACAGCTGGCTCCAAGCTCAGTGGGGAGTCTGCTTAAGATTCTCTCTCCCTCTGCCCCTGCCCCCTCCCTCCCTCACCCTTTCTCTTTCTGTCTCTAAAATAAATAAATAAATCTTTAAAAAAAGAGTTTCTTTTCCTTTCTGGAAATATGTTTTTGTTTTATTGAATCTTTCTCATTGCTCATTTTATAATGAATCTGTAAAGATTATGTTGCACAATATTTTCATCATCCTTACCTTATTCTAGGTCTTAGGAAATCCTTATTTGATCTTAGGAATTCTGGGAAGTAATTGAAAAAGACCAAGTTATAGGACTTGGAGAGGAGAGGTAGGTAAATGATTAGGAGCCAGACTACTTCAAAAAGATAGTCCTGGCAACAGAGCCAATAGTATTTCTTAAAAGAAGGAAAGGATAAATGAGTACACTAAGGCCACCTCTGTCTAAACAAAGGGAGGAAATGTGAAATTGCTGTCATGAATTACTTTACTAGACCTTGTTCACATGGAGCTCGAAAAGGGACTACAAATAGTGGACATTTCAGAACCAAAATCATTTAAATTACTAATGGAAAATATCCTTATACCTATCCATGCAGTTATTCATGAAATAATTATTGAGCTACTACTATGGGTCAGGCACTGAATATAGAGTTGCATTTTTAAAAATGGGGCCTATAGACAATCTTATTTTAATATGTTGAGATACATTTACTTTATAGATAATGAACACATAGAAGAAAATTAGTGACTTCTAGTCTTCTAAAAAATTCATGAATTATGAATACTGGTTATATATATCTGACTTTCCTCAGACTTAATTCTCACATATGCTCTGTTCAATTCTGTAACTCAAGGGACCTGACTGAGATACAGACTGGGTTTTCAGCCCTTAGTGTCAGCTGGCTGCCAGCCTGATTATGCCAATGGGAGGCTGCTTAGGGTTCCTGGTACCATTTCCAATGTAGGGGGTGGGATTGCACACACCAACAAGCAATTCTCAGAACACCAACAGGATGTTGAAATATTCAATTCAATTCTGACACACTATCTGAGGATAGCATCAGATTCCACAGTTCCAGTCTCAGTCCCACAAAAATATCCTCTACTTGTCCTTTACCATGCTAATTCAGATGTCACTAGCAAGCCCAGACTATTACCTGTGTTTCTGACCAACTGGCTACATATTAGAGGTTCCCAGGACACCCTCCAACTCAGGTCCATGTTGTTACCTGTACTTCCGATTGACTGGTTGTAAATTAGAGGTTCCCACAACCTCCTCCTCAGCTTCAATTAACTTTCTAGTGGTTCACAGAACTCAGAGAAATGTTTCACTTAACAGATTACTGGTTTATGACAAGAGGATATAAGTCAGGATCATCCAGTTGTAAGAAATGCACAGGTCAAGGAATGGGGAAGGAGCATGGAGCTTCCATGACCTCTCTAGGCTTGCCACTCTCCCAGAAGCCCCTAGTATTCATCAACCCAGAAGCTCTCATTTTGGGCTTTTATGGAGGCTTCATTACATGGTCATAATTAATTCAATCATTGGCCATTGGCAGTTGAATCAACATCCAGTCCCTCTTCATTCCCCAGAGGTCAGGGTGTGGAAATGAACTTTCCAACCCTCTGATCACATAGTTGGGTCTCCTGGCAAACAGCCCTATTCTTAGGTGGGGTCCCTGGTCACCTTATCAACATAATAAAGACACCTTTACAACGCTCATCACTGAGAAAATTCCAAATCTTTTAGAACTTCTGTGTCAGAACTGGGGAGGAAAACCACATATATATTTCATAGTATAAATCACAATATTACAGAAGCAACAGTGAAAAATGGATGGCAGGAGGAAGAAAGAAGCCAGGGTTTTTCTCTCTGTGCCCATTCTCTGCCTCAGAGTCTCCACAATGATTACAGCTTTAATAGGGTGACTTCCACCCCTGAGCTCACTAGTTAACATCACCCCCTTGTGTTTTGTCCTCAGCCGGTGGGGGGGGAGGGGGTGGAAGTGACAGTGTGCTGTTGCTAATATCTGGGATACCTCATCATCCTCTATCTCTAGTGCTTCCACTGACTCAATAATTAATTTCCTACATTAAATTCTCTATTTTAAATACTTTGAGTAGTTTCCATTTTAATGGTAGAATCCTGATTGATACACTATATAATATGAAATCATTGGAAATAGTTTGAATTACCAATAATGAGAGGATAGTTAAATCAATTATGGTACAGCCACTGAGAAGAAAATATTACAGGTATGATTATAAAGACTTCTTTATAGGATTATAAAGATTTCTAAGGAACAAGGAAATGATTATGATATGATATATAATTTAAGTGAATAAATTTAGAATGTAAAGAACTATAATAGAAAAATTAGAACTTCTGTTTTATTTTTTTTAAGATTTTATTTATTTATTCATGAGACACAGAGAGAGAGAGAGAGAGAGAGGCAGAGACACAGGCAGAGGGAGAAGCAGGCTCGGTGCCAGGATCCCTGCCGTGGGACGTGGGACTCGATCCCAGGTCTCCAGGACCACACCCTGGGCTGAAGGCGGCGCTAAACCGCTGAGCCACCCCAGCTGCCCAGAACTTCTGTTTCAGAGTGATAATGAGATCATGGGTGACTCTACTATATGAGTTTTTTTTCTGTCATTTTATTTTATTTCTATCAGTAAACAAAATAATCCAAAAAAATATGCACATTCCTCAGTGACTGCCATTTTGAAATCTATTTCCATATCTAGGGTGATTCTCAAGCATAAATATGATAGATCTATGATCCCTAAGTTCTGATTCAAGTCTCTGGTCAAAAATCATTTGCTCTATTATCCTATAACTGGACCCTGATAATCCAACATGAAGAGTATATTTTTAGAGTTCTCAAGGAAACTAAAGGTTCATTTAACTACACAATGTATTTTATAAAACTGATCATATGGGAGCCAACTAATATATGATGTGGGATTCATTTATTTAAATAGCCCCAAACACTTTCTGGAACCTTTGGAAAGTAGCACTGGGAAGGACTGGAAGACAGAACATACAAGACTGAAGGTCTAAGTGGGTACCAAGTTCCACAGCTTGGCATACTTAATGGGTAATGGCATCAGGTGCCCAAAATAAAGTGGCAAAGAGAATCAGTTTTGCAAGAGTTAGGGAGGGATACTTTTTCTGAAACTAGTCCATTGCATGTGTCTTTAGATAAGGTCTGCTCGTGTGCACTCAGGGAAACCTTAACAACCATAACAACCTATTTGTGGACCTAGGGGCATCAGTCTTCTGTAACACAAAAGTGAGATTGGGATCACATTTTTTTTTTTGAGATTTATTCATTTGAGAGAGAATAAATATTTGTCTTTATTTCCCACCTTTCAATATAAGTAGTCATCACCTCACACCCATTAGGATGGCTACTATAAATAAATAAATAAATAAATAAATAAATAAATAAATAAATAAATAAATAAATAACAAGCATTGAAGAGGATATGGAGATATCCAATGTCAAACACAGTCAATTGAAATAAAGCTACATCAAATTTGAGAAAATTATTTCAGCTTCTAGAAGAAAATAGGAAAATGGGTTTTATAGAAAGGACCAAAGAGCTAGAAGACAGTGAAGCACATTTTCAAAATTCTGAAGTGATTTCCAACCAAGAAATCTAGTCTTAAACTCTAATTATGAGAGTAGATTAAATTCATATTGAGCATTCAAGGTCTCAACAAATATAAGTCTATAGATACTTTCTTAGGAAGCAACTAGAGAATGTACTTATAAAAATGACACAGTAAACTAAGGTAAGGAAGATATAGGATCTAGGAACCAGAAAATCTAAAACAAGAGAGATATCAAAAGAATCATATCAGACCTAGAGAGTAGCCAAGGCACAGTGCATCAGGTTGCATTCCAGAAAGTTACAACAGTGATTTCTTGAATAAGGAATCAGTAATATAGCTATTCTGCTTTAATCTATTGAAAGATTGATGCTTATATTTATGTAAATGGGAGAGAGTTTGAAGATGTATCATTGGCAGATATATAGAAAATTAAGGGAATACATGACAATTATAAACACAGAAGAAGCAAGAAGCTGTGTGAGGAAGAAAGTAACCACAACACATAACATAACTGAAGTATTATTACAGTTTACAAAAGGTTTTTCTCTTAGAAAGATTAGGTCACTGAGGCCAGAATTAGTAATAGATTTATTAATTTACTGTCATAATTCATATTTATTATATTTATAGATATAAATATTAATCTTAAAAGTATATCCTTTCCAAATTATTTACTTTTACCTACAAATGTAAACTCCTTCTACAAAATACCTAAATTCCAAAAAAATAAAATAAAATTTGTAAGTAGATTGTAAGTACATACTATTTATACATTTTCTGTTAAATAAAATGCTCAATTATCCAGAATAACATATTTCTCAATAATATCAAATAATAGCTTTAGCTATAAATACCTTCCTAGTAACCAAAACTAGAATTTTAGAGTTTTTGGTACATGTTAGTGTGTGTGTGTTCACAAAGACAAAGAGTTTAAGGAATTGATTCATGGGTCTGTAGAGGCTGGAGTGAGTCCAAAAAAAAAAAAAAAAATCTGATGAGGTAAACCAGCAGGCTGGAGCCTCAAGAAGAGTCAATAGTTAAAGTCCAAAGGCAGTCTGCTGGTAGAAGTCCCTCTTCCCTAAAGAAGTTAAAGTCTATGCTCTACCAAGGCCTTCAACTGACTGGATTATCACCTTACAGGAGGATGATCTACTTTACTCAATCTACCCATTTAAATGTTAATCTCTTCCAAAAATATGTTCACAGAAACATCCAGAATAATGTTTGATCGAATATCTGGCCACCATGACCCAGCCATGTTGACATAAAATTAACCTTTACAGTTTGTATTTTTTTTTTAAAGATTTTATTTATTTATTCATGATAGTCACACAGAGAGAGACAGAGAGGCAGAGACACAGGCAGAGGGAGAAGCAGGCTCCATGCTGGGAGCCGGATGTGGGATTCGATCCTGGGTCTCCAGGATCGCGCCCCGGGCCAAAGGCAGGCGCCAAACCGCTGCGCCACCCAGGGATCCCTACAGTTTGTATTAATTCTTTAACCAGCTTTGATGTCATCAGGATAACTACTAACCAAGCCTAGGATTTGTTATTTCTCCCCAGCCCAGGAGGCAAGAGTGTGGCAGTCAGGGTGACATCAGCTCGTCACAGACAGTGAAGGTGGCCTTACACCTCTCAACTAGGCTACCACCCACAACGGAGCAACAGAACTGAGGGCCCTATTAGTTTGCATTTCTCCACTTCTCAGTAGCTATTTCACTGTTAAAGAAAAGAAGAGGATAAAGGGAGTCCAATTTCCCCATCTGTCAACATGATAAAAAATAGATGGGAATAGATGAAACACTGGACTCAGTACTTCCCCCCTCCCTCAGCCCCAAATCTCACACACATCTTGATTCTTAGTATTCTTTAAACATGCTTCTTATAGTGTTTAATTCAGTATTCATCTAGAAAACTATTCGACTCCTTCTAAGACATCATAGCCATTGCTCTCTTGCATAGACTGGAGTATATGATGGAGATAAAAATCCTCAAATTTGGGAATCAGAAAAAAATGCATTAAAAACAATAATCTGAGAGTGAGTGCAGGCTAGGACTTAATAAAATCAATAATTCCAAATTGCATATAAGCAAAAGTAGTTTTTTTTTTAACTTCTTACGTTCATACTATGGGCTTATCTTTATTTTTTTAAAGATTTTATTTATTTATTCATGAGACAGAGAGAGAGAGAGAGAGAGAGAGAAGCAGAGACACAGGCAGAGGGAGAAGCAGGCTCCATGCAGGGAGCCCGACGTGGGACTCAATCCCGGGTCTCCAGGATCACGCTGTAGGCCGAAGGCAGGCGCTAAACCGCTGAGCCACCCGGGGATCCCTTGGGCTTATCTTTATTAAGAATTAGTCAGAAAGGAGCACTGGATGTAGCATGGAAGTATTGAATCGTTATATTGTACACTTGAAACTAACATTACACTGTATGTTATCTGGAATTTAAATAAAAACTTTAAAAATAAGAATTAGTTAGAATGCATCATAGTTGGTAGAACAGCTATACAAGGAAATTAAGAAAGATGTCAAACAAGTATGCTCATAAACTCAGGAAATAGCTCAGCTTTTGTTGTTCATTGAATAAGAAATAAAATATGAGTTTTGGAATTCTCTTCAATGTCATTTTTCTATTGAAATAGTTCTTTGAATAAATATGCATATTATTCTGATAATAAAAACTTCAAATCTTCAAATTATGATATTCACTCAGAGATTAGCATATAGCAGTAATAATTATATGAAATAATGGTAGTAAAATATGGCTCCTCCACATAAGAGAGAATAGCAGATGAACATAAAAAAATGCAAGTTCAAAGAGCAATTTATTCAGTGGCCAGCAAGCCAAGGGATTTGTGTAATCTAGCCTAGAGGAAACAGAGGTAGAGAGGAGCTTCTGGGAGTCTGATCTAATGACATAGATGACCAAGGGTGAACTTTAACAAAAATAAATTATTTGATTTTCTCCCCAGTCAAACCCCAAGCCTATATGTTTAGTAGCCATGAGCTTACCAGCAGGCTTCATAACATAAAAAAGGATTCAGGAAAACATCAAAGAGCAACATAGATCCTTAAAATATGATAGCAACTGATCCAACTATAGTAGGTGGTACTTCCTAAAGTGGTACTTACTAACGTCCCGTCCATGCAACATTTAAAACTCTAAATCAGAGAACTGATACAATTGTGTTAAATGTTAAATGAGACTCAGTCATGTGAATCAATACAAAGACATTTCCACTTCTTCAGATTTATCAGTTTATATTCTGGAAATTTTCTATAATTATCCTATAGCAGAGATGACTGAGTGGTTCACCAAAAACTTCTGTACTCCTTTCCAGAGTATAGACTGTCATGAGAATCCTCTTTCCAGTCAAGGACATTTTTTTTTCCAGATTCTTTGTATATTAAGAAGCCATGTGACTAGTTCTTGACAATGTCTTAGTAGAAACAGTATATGCTACTTCGAAATGGTTAAGAGTGAATATAAGTTCTCTCTCCTCACTCTACCCATCTGTCTGCTGAACAAAAACTCTAAGGCCCCAGGGGATAGCATAGACACACAAGATAGTAGGAGACAGGGGCCTTGAATCACCACTTGGGGGAAATCTCACACACAAATCAAGAACACCTGCACTGGACTGGTATGCATGCAAGAAAATAAGCTTTTATTGGTAAACTCTCTGAAACCTTGAAGTGTGTTTATTATAGAGGCTAGTCGTGCCCTAACTAGTGTAGATTTGTATGAACCATTTAGTGAGGGCCTATTATATGCAAATATAGCAGAATAAGTTTATGGAAATGTTGCCATCACTCAGGTCCAAGTTCATACTTTGTATGTTGTGAGAAACATTTTTTTTAAATCCAAAGTTTATACATTTATCAAGTGTTTACCATGATCCATATATTGTGCTAAAAACTTTAAAGGCTTTAGTCACTTAATCTCATGTGATCTTCTGCATTTGGGATTCTTTGGGACACTGGCCCAGCTCACAAAACATGCCACCCAGCCACACCCACCCAGCTACAGCAGTGAGTAAACAGTCCTTTTGTTCCACATTACTTCCTGACCACAGATGATCAAAAACCTCGATAAGATTGAACAATCAGGAGATCATTAGTGATTTTCTAGGAAAAGTTTTTAAATCCCTTTTTTTAAATTTTATTTATTTATTCATGAGAGACATAGAGAAAGGCAGAGACGTAGGCAGAGGGAGAAGTAGGCTCCTCATAGGAAGCCCGATGCGGTACTCTATCCCAGGACCCCAAGATCACGCCCTGAGCCAAAGGCAGACACTCAAACACTAAGCCACCCAGGCGTCCCCAGTAAAAGTTTTTAGAAATCTAGCCACATGGCCTCCATGTAACATGATCTGACTCAGTTTCAAATGCTTTTTTATTTCTTGTTTAAATGCTAATCTTTTTAAATTCATGTTATTAAGAAAGCTACTTTTCTATGGATGTTAATAGCTTATCGAGCTAATATTTGTAAATGGTCTGTTTGGACAGGTACAATTATGTAATGCAGTGTTTCCAACAGGGATTTTTTTTCCTTTTGTTTCCTTTTTTTTAAAAAAAGAAAACTGTCAATGTCCCTCAAGTTATGGCAATGTACCTTGTGCCACTGCATTTTCAAAGTGTACTTTTTTTTTTTTACTGTTTCAAACAAATGGAAAAATACTTATAAAATGCTTTTGTGGGGGGTGGGGGAGGTTGTGATCTGTTACTGTTTTACAGAATAAGCACTTTGCATAGAGCTGAGTACACTAAGGATGGTAAACCATTTACCAGTGCCTGTCATAACATGTCTTTAAGAGAATGCATGGATATATAGCTCTAGAGAACCAATATAGCTCACATCAACAGGCTGAAGTTGAGGGCTGCATTTGTTAATTTGTATGTTTTTACAGTATCTAATGTTCTAGCAAGGCCAGCATATGCATAGTTGATTCGTGACTTATCATTTCAAGGGCACTAAATAGACTCCACTGAATTTTAAAAACTCGCTATAGCTTGTCATACCTTTAACACCCTATTGCTAAGGTCATCTAAACCCATCTTGCTTAAGGAAGTTATGTTTCCTGAAAGGTTGTCGGATATTAGTCACCCATTAGGGTCCTGAGACATGGGTCAGGGAAAGTCTTGAAGGAAATGATCCTGGGATGCATTTATTTTACAGAAATAAAGAGGTCAGGATCATAGAGGAGTTCTTTCCTTAATGGGATTCATAAGACTAAGGTTCTAAGCAACCCTAAAACAGCATTGAAGCACCAGGATCCTGAAAATGAGAGTTACAGAGCCCTAACCTTTGCCATGAGTAACTATTACAGGCTAAGCAGGGGTTACATATTCATCTAAACTCCCTCAACATCGACAAAAGCGGTACTTCTTGAGTACTTCTGTATTTTGGCATATGCTGAACTTCAATATGGAACTACTCTCCCTGAATTAATTTTAGAACAGAATGTGGTATATAGCAGCTATTAAATAAATGTTTGTTGAATTAATAGATCTATTAGGGCAGCCCCAGTGGCGCAGCGGTTTAGCGCCGCCTGCAGCCCAGGGCGTGATCCTGGAGACTCTGGATCGAGTCCCACGTCGGGCTCTCTGTATGATGCCTGCTTCTCCCTCTGCCTGTGTCTCTGCCTCTCTCTCTGTCTCTATGAATAAATAAATAAATAAATCTTAAAAAAAAATAGATCTATTAAAAGGAAACAATGTACAACACTTTGTGAGGTTACATTTGACGAGAAAGTGGTAGATTTGCTGCTAAAGAAAAGAAATGAAGTGTTCAGTAAGTTATCTTTAGCGGGAAATATGAAAATGTGAAAGGCAACAGGAAGAATTTATTGAAAGAGGTTGAAATATAAGCAAGGAAAAAAGTAGTCCTCAGCATTAACAATCCCTTATTAATTAGATACATATAGAATTTAACATTTGCTGATATTACAAAAGGTGAGTATCTTTGGTTAAGCACTAAACATTACAGTTTATGCTCCTTAAATAAACTATGGAGATAAGCTTAACTAGAGCAAGTAAGTCATCACAGTCCCAGCATTATGTTTTTTTATAATTTGTGCTTAGAGTAATATTACATATTTCCTTTGCCTTGAAAATATAGCACATGTGCATACTCTTATTTAAAAGCTAAAGGTGAATCTTAAAATAATGTAGCAAATCAGTTATTCATAATTTGGTTACTTACTTTTGCTAATAGAGGAAGAAAAATCATTCTATGTTTGAAAAAAAATGTGCTTGTCAACACAAAATTTAAACAGGTAAAAAGTAATAAATTTTCATTAAGTGCAGCCATACTTTGGAAACAGGGAGGAGGGAGTTTGTTCTCCGGGTCTTACAGCTACACTTGAGGATAGCTGCCAGTCAGATATATTGAACAGTTTCACGGGCTGCTCTGCCTCAGTGAGCAAAGCTATCATAAGAAACCAGCAGAGAGTAGCACACTTTCTATGGGGCTGGGAAAACAAAGGGTAGAGCATTAAACACACACAACAAACACTCAGAGAAGAGAAACTACAAAAAAAAAAAAAAAAAAGAGCAATCAGTCTCTGTGTGAATGTACTATTTTTTTAAGGTGAACGTATTCACCTATTTGAGGATCCAATTTGCCAAATTACGACATTTGAAAATTACCCTGATCTGATATCATAACAAAGGCATTGATGTGTGCAGGCACTGGTGTGTATTCTGATGCCTCTGCCTTTGTCTATTGTTCTTCAAGTGACTGCCTGATAATCCTCACTCTTTATCTCCTCAAAGATCTCTTAAGGTCTAAGAAATGAAATCCTTGGAGGTATCATTGAGAGACATAAGACATGCAAGAGTGAATTTCTAACGTGGAAGAGCTTACCACAGGCGTCTTTTACACTTGGGTGAAAAAAAAGAGCCTCCCTCCTTTTGTGGTCCACTTGGCAGAGCTAGATCGTTGGCTGGATGTGACAGCATGATCATAGCGAGTAGGGGTCTGGCCACTGGAAAGAGCATTTCCTAATTAATGCTGCAGTACACACATCCTCTTAGATGCAGCACTGTAACAGGATGTGGTTTTGGCAGGACTCTTTCTCGGAACAAAAACATGGGGCATCTGTCTGTCCATCAACTCTCTGGGTGACACACTGGAAGTCAACAAGACCTGGATCTCTGTCTTAGGCACCCATCTGACATCCAAAAACACAAGTGCCTCCATAGCCTAAAGTCATACTACTTTCCACAGTGTTCCTAGCAGAACTTCTTAAGATTAAACCTTCTCAGTTAGGATCTGTGCTTGCCAATAATCCCTTAAATTTCTGTCATAGTTTCTTTTGTCATTAGAGAGACTTCTCAACTGTTTCCAAGGATATTGACAAGGACTCAAGAGATCTTAGAGTCTCTCCTTTGTTCATATCTGGGAGAAAGGTGTTGGTTTTTAGAGCATCGCTGCCCCAGTCATTTTATTTATTTATTTGTTTGTATATTTTCTCCATTTTCCTTCATTCACAATACAGACAAGTGAAGGCCCTGGGCGGCTGTGTATACAGGTAGGTTTACTCTGCTTCCTCTTTCAGTACAGTCAGTATAAGAATACAGCCAGTGGTGAGCACCAGTGGTGAGTACCAGGTGACTGTCTGAGTCATTTTAAGACAAAAGACACTGAGGTTCTGTCTAAATACAGAAGCACTTCCTGACAAAAAGGGGAAAGTATGTCAATCGTGTAAGATGGAGGGGCACCTAAGGGGGCACCTGGGTGGTTCAGGGGTTGAGCGTCTGCCTTTAGCTCAGGTCATGATCCCAGGGTCCTAGGATAGAGTCCCACATCAGGGTCTCTCTAGGGAGCCTGCTTCTCCTTCTGCCTATGTCTCTGACTCTTTCTCTGTGTCTCTCATTAATAAATAAATAAAATCTTATAAAAAATCATGTAAGATGGACTGAAAGATCCAGATGGTGCCGAAACCTGCCTCTCTTCTGTCCCACATTTTTCTACCCAAAGTTCAAACTCTTCTTCCCTTGCTTACAGGCTCAGTATGTTCTGAAGTTCAAGAGTCAATACGAATACTAAGCAATGGGAACATAAGGAGTCCTAATGTAAAGTCTTGAGTCTTGGTTATGCTATCATTATCCTAATCTGGCCCCTTGTGATCCAGCTGTGACAACTTGCCCAGTTATGGTCATTTAGCACCTGATTGGTTCCTCCATGTGAGTCCACACTGGAGCCCATCGGCCAGTAAATGCTCTTTATTCAGCCATGTTATAAGCTGTGATGTATAAAAAACCATCCTCCTGACTGCCTGAAGCCTATAAAGTCAAAGAGAGAGCTAGATTCACACCAAAAGAAAAACTTGTGAACATTTGTATTTATAAGCTGGTAAGCTTTATTTGACAAATTTCATCGAGGATTTTAATGGAATCTGGATTATAGCCAGGGAAGATAAAGCAAGGGTGACAACTATGTCTTAAGTACAGTCGTTTTTTAAAAGATGATGATAAAAGTGCTTTTTTATTTTTACCACTGGAACAAGATTTAAAACATAATTTAGATGAGACTTAACAATTATTTAAAATAATGGAAAGCGAACCCGCCTAAGTATCAGGAGCCACACATGCTCTTTTGTATGGGACAGGCACTTTCACATACCCCAGTTATCAGGCAAGTCATTTAGTATCATCTTTTCTCTCATGTGTATCTATATCTGTAAAACAAAAGATTCATGCACATAATCTTCAGTTCTGAATTTATTAGAATCTGTTAATGACCACACAGGAGCCCCACCATAACCTCAGTGTAGATTGGATATTTTCAGCTGATTCAGAGTTTACAACGTTAATTTATATTGACATTTATACTATCAAAAGTGCCAAAAAAAAATCAAAGTCAATCTGGTTGTGTTACATAGTGTGTTAAAGCTGGCTGCTATAACAGACAAACCTAGAAACAGATGAGAAAGTCCATTTTTTGTTCAAGTAAAGACCAGTAGTTGGAGGGAGAAGCGAGAGGAAATAGTTAGTTCCATGTAGTCATTCAGGGATGCAGGCTCATGGAGTCTCCGCTGTCTTCAATATGTGGCTTCCATGGTTGCCCTTTGTGTCACTGTTCAGTCAAAATTTGGAGAAAACAAGGCAAATGGAGCATCAAATGGGAGTTTCCAGAAGATAGGATTGGAAGTGTAATGTCTAACTTTTGCTATGTTCCAAGAGGGAGAGAGGTCAGACTTAGAGAGCAGCTAACTAGTCTGTACTGACATATCCAAAAAGTCATTTCAGAGCAGAATACAATGTGTAAATTCTTTAAGCCCCAGTTCAGGTCATTTTCGTTCCATAAAAATTTGCTTGGTTACCACAGGCCTCAACAATTCACTGCCCCTTCTATCCTTTTTATCTGTACCGTGTGTTTTGACACTTTATCATATTGTCTTGATATTTCTTTATGAAAATATGTCTCCTCTGTTGATACTAGAAGCTCTTGAGAACAGAGACAGTCTTAAACTTTGTACTTCCTGTCTCCTACCCTCTCCCTTGTCATCCAGCACAATGCACTTAATAAAAGCCATTGAATGAAATAAATGTGATTCATTAATCTTGGTGAGGTGAGTTCTTTCAAAATACTGATAAATGTAAGCTATATTATGGGAATCGTAGGAGGGATCATCTGTTTTGTGTTTTTTTTTTTCCAGTCCCACTGCCAAGGACAATGCCTGGCATGTCAAGGGCACTCAAAATTATTTGTTGCCTGAAAAACAAAAGTTCTATGATTGTACATTCTGTGATCATCATAGGGCCCTGCTACTTTTCTTGTGGTCAAATATATAAGACAAATTCTAGTAGAATAATTAATAATAATAATAATAATAGTTAACACTTCCATAGTGCTTAATGTATGCTAGACATATAGAAAAACTCATTTAATACAATAATATTTTGATAGTTATTAATGTAAGTTCCTTGTATATATGTACCTTTTGAGCCAATGCTGGCCTTTAGGGAGGCTTGGTGTAAATTAGAAAAGGCACCACAGGCTGCATCTTTCACTAATCTATATTATCAAAGAGTATCCAGAGCAGAGACTTGCTCATAAATGTTGAATGGATGAATGGATCAATGAAAAAACTATATTATTTGAGTGGGTCTGAGTGATAGTAATTCCATTTACTTTACTTTTTTGTCTGATTTTTTCTAATTTTTCTACAATGTTAATATGTCACTCAATATATAAACTTATTTGATAGAGACAAAAATCTATAAATAATAAGTGAGAATAAAATGCATCAATCTGAGTACATTTTTAATTAAGAAAGAAAATCAATATAATGCTCATAGCTAATGCATTTTAATTTCCAAGATATATTCTTTCTGTGATAGAATTTATAATTACAAATGGTCACTTGTAAATCTTTTTTTTTTAAGATATTATTTATTTATTTGAGAGAGAGAATGAGCAGGGGGAGGGGGAGAAGCAGACTCCCAGATAAGCAGAGAGCCAAACACAGGGCTCCATCTCAGGACCCAGCGACCAAGACCTGAGCCAAAGGCAGATGCTCAACTGACTGAGCCACCCAGGTCACAGGTCATTTGTAAATCTTTTCATACTTCATTTCTGCAATTGAAGTTTGTACAAGTTGAGTTAAATGATACTTATAGTTAAGTTTTCATTTTTAAATAATTATTCAAGTTACATAAAAATCAAACAGAGGATTCACATGTGCCTCTCACTGAATTTATCCCAATGGTAACACCTCACATAACTATAGCAAAATATTAAAACGAGAAATCGACATTGCTACAACTACAGACTTAATTCAGATCTTAGATACTTCAAATATTCAGATTTCACTAGTTTGTTTTTTTAAAAGAATTTTTATTCATTCATGAGAGATATAGAGAAAGAGGCAGAGACACAGAGAGAGGGAGAAGCAGGCTCCCTGAAGGGAACCCAATGCTGGACTCCATCCCCAGACCCGGGATCATGACCTGAGTTGAAGGCAGATGCGCAACCACTGAGCCACCCAGGTGTCTCCAGATTTCAATAGTTTTATGTGTGTATTATGTAGTTTCATGAAATTTTATCACATATGTAACCACCACCAAATTAAGATACATCTAAAGAATATAATAAGAGTATTTTAAGATTGAAATATCCCAAAAATAAAATTGTTAAATCTCTTTCTTAATGTTTCATCAGACAGTTGGTAGAATTATAATTAATTGCCAAAATAATTTGGACAAATAGGGAGTATTCTCACCATTTTTCTATTTAAAAATATATTGAAATTTTAAGGAAAAATTCATTTTAGATGCTCCCAGGGATTTCTCTTTTTAGAAAGGAATCTGGAGGAGAAGACTTACACAATGAATAATCATCTCTTATTCATGTTTTTTTTATTATTTTATAAATAAAAATTAGCAGTTTGAAACTTCAGAATGTTTATTCATGTCTTAAAAACAGATGATGCAATGTAAGTACTCTGCCACCAGGTGGTGGTCCCTCCAATATTTGTTTTGAGATTCACATCAAAACTAGGGATGATTTTCCATCTAACTCAAGGAAATATAACCTTTCATGCTCTTTATGTTTAGTTACTTTAATAATCAGATTTAGTCTAGCATTCAAGGACCTCTACCATCAGTCTTCAATTTCCTTCTCAGGTTCATCTTCTACAGTTTCCCTGTATAAGAAACATTTGCTAAGCAGAATCTGGTATGTTCACTATATCTTATATATGTTTTTCCTCATTACACTTCTGTTTTATATTCATCTTTTTTTAAAACTAGTGCAGGAATATAATGCCTACTACATAGAGGGAGCTAAATAAATGCCTACTAGAAGACTTTGCTTATACATTCCTTGTATCTAAAATGCTTTGTCATCTATCTAGCTTTAAAACTCCTCCAATGAATGCTCAATTTCAGCATCACCTCTTCCACTCTTCCAACGTCATCACAGTAGGAAGTGATCTTTTCCTGCCGTACATAAGAAGTACTCTGTTTTTAGCACAAATATGGCTCTTCCACATTGCCTTAAGTTGTAGCTTTTGAATATTAATCCCATATTTTAATCTTCCCTTCGCACAGTATTTGGGTATTCAATGACTGTTAGTTGAGTTAATGCATTTCAATAACACATTTTAGAGAGAAATTTGAAAAAGGAAATCCCTATACCTATTACCATTTTTATTGATCTTTAAATTTTCTTTGTTTTTTATCCTGAATCTAACTTGAAGTCAAATTCCCTGCCTTGTTGTTTAAAAGTCAGCAAAGTGTCAAGTCTTCAAACATTGGATGGGCTGGAGTATTCCTTAACGTATTAACACTTCCTTGAGATACTCAGTCCTTCTTTTGGGGCAGTTCTTCATTCAGCCTCTTTACAGTTTATCCCACTTACTACTTGAACCAAAGAAACTCTTCAATTCTAGCCCCCTCTGCTCAGGAGTCTCTCTGCTTACTGTCTAAGCTTACTTTTAACATCTAACACTAGAATCTTTAAGAAAAACATTACTCTTCTTTTTTCTTATTAAAAAGAAACATTACAAGCACTAGCTATGTTTTCCTTTTATTAGAATTAGTAGCTAGGTGACCTTGAATTGTATGTCCAATAGATCTTCTTTCAGAAACACTCTAGTAATAACTTGAGTTCCCAACCTGTCCTAGCACAGAGTTCCCAGAGCTGCTTCCTGAAAGAGTTTATGTTCTTCCTAAAGAAAAGAACATTTTAAAATAAAACTATTTTAAAAATGAGGTTTGGGGATGGAAATTTAAGGCAGTTTCATGACAGTAACATTGATCTCTTTTGGCAGTTCTGATATTTATGTATTGGGTTTTCTCAAAGCTAGGTCACCTTTCTCTGCAACCATTTGGTCTGTTTCAAAAAGTGATTTCCTAAAGACCAAAAGACTACCTTTTTCTATTTAGAGTCCAACTTCACACTGTCAGAACTTAAAATTCTCTAGACTCCCATGGCAGAGCTGCTTTAGGTCAAAGTACAGCCAGAAATAAATGCCCAAATCTACCCTCAAAAGGGTCTCAGCCTTCAGAAGGGTTAACGGTACCGCTTATGACAGACTCCATAACAGGTCCATTCAACTGTTGTGATTACAGACCCCCATATCTAGATCTCAGACTTGGCTTTTGTTAGTTCTGCAAATACTGAATTGGATAAATATTTATTCAACACTGTGCCACATACAGTCCTAGGCTCTGAGAATGCAAATTTAAATAAAACGTGATTCCTGCCCTAGAGAAATGGACTATATTCTGGTAATTTCGTTACTCTGCCAGATAGTCTACCCTCACGACTATGTTTTCCCTGGTCCCTGACTCCTAGCCTAATGTCACCTAAATAATCGATTTTCCAGACATCCTGAATTCTAGAATGTTCCAGAGCTCACTGGTGCTATGACCTGTGACTAAAAGTTTTTCTTAGAGTCTTAATTCATTGAGATCTGATACACACCCAACAGAAGGAATAAAAATGCTTAGCAAATACTAGATAATACTAGATCTGTGCTCACTCTAGGGATCACAAATTTTCCAAAAGAATAAGAGCAGTAAGAAATCATCTTAAGTTGGTGCTCCACATGCATGCATTTTAATGTGCATAATGATCACTTGGAGAAGTTGCTAAAATGCAGATTCTGATTCCTTAGGTCTGAGAGGGGGCCTGAGACTCTGCATTTCTAACAAACTCATAGCTAATATCCATGCTGCTGGTCCATGGATAAGCTTTAAGCAGCAAAGCTATATGGTTTTTTCCCACTTCTGAATGAAGGCAAATCCATGAGAGATGTTCAGGATCCAGTCAATATGGTTGGTCTTAAATTCAGAAAAAAAAAAAAAAAAAGGTAAACATTTTTAAATGAATTTAGTCAACCAGTACAAGAATTAGATTTTTAAAAAGTCAGTAGCAACTTTAGTGGGTATGCAGTGGATGATCAGAGTTCTCTCTAACTAATCAAAACATAAAATTAAAGGAAGCTAAAAACTGTATTGCAGTTTGTTTAAAAATTCAAATAGACTTACTATATGATTCAGGGATTCTGCTTCTGAGTATATGCACAAAAAATTGAAAGCAGAGACTCAAAGAGATATTTGTACATTCATGTTCATAGCAGCATTATTCACAATAGCCAAAAGTTGGAAGCACCTCAAGTATCTATTGACAGATAAATAACATACCACAACATGGACCAACCTTGAGGACGTGATGCTAAGTGAAATAAGCCTGTCACAAAAGGACAAATACTATATGGATTCCTTTTATATGATAAACCTAGAGTAGTCAAACTCATAGAAACTGAAAGGAGCAAAACAAAGTGAATGCCATTGAACTGCACACTTAAAATGGTTAAGATGATACATTTTATGTTATATGTATTTTACCATAATTACATTTTTTTAATTAAATGAGGTTAAAAAAGATTTACAGGAGAGTGTGGACTATCCAATGGAATAACATTAAAGATATCTTTGGAGTCAGATTTGTCTTACAAGAGTTCAAGTTCAAACCAGCAGTAGAGGAAATTATAAGATTTCTCTTTATTCAATTCAGACAGAAACTCAATTAATGGTATGACTTGTACCCAAGATTATGAATGATAGGACTAACTTTTTTATAGGACACGAGTGTTGTGAAGACCACAAACCAGAATTCAATACACCTGTCAGCATTGAAATTAGAATTACCCTGTTTATCTGTAATCCTAGGTTTTGTGTCCTCGCCAAAATCCCCTCGGTCTAATTTTCCTGGAATAGATAGCCACAACTTTCTCAGAAAGATAAAATTGTTCACTGGTGGATAAATGTCTTATAACTCTAAGAAGTCTTTTTTAATTCAAGAAGATGTATTAAGTAAATCAAAACTCTATGAATAATTTGTGTAAAGATTACTCTGCAGATTTGGTATTTAAACTATTTGTAAGTTAGATAAATATCTTTAAGATTCAGCCCCGTGATCAAATATGTAAACTTGGATTTATAATCAAACATGCAAAATATGTAATTAAATAATTGATTTCAGTTTTCTGATTTTAAGTTGAAAGGTATGTTTATTTAATTTCAACATTCTTGAAATGATTAAAAAAATGTGGTTCACTATATTTATAAATTTTAATTGTTAGACATATTGGCATTCCAATATGTTTTACCTGCTAAGTTGAATATTTGTAGTATTTATAAATGAAACTTGAATGTATTGAACTTATAAACACAATTTTAAATGTTTAGAGATATTAAACTAATGAACTTTGGAAATGAACTGATTATTAAAGGTATTTATTGTGTTCTATCAAAGCTGAACATTGATCAAAGTAATTGAAAATAATTGCTAAGATTTACTACATATGAAAATCAAAAAGCTTAAGTAAGATTTTGAATTTAATACTGTTATAAATTTAGTGTTAATTTCAAAGACCAAGGAAACATCAAAATCTTTTCTGTGCTCAAAAACCCACCCAAAAACTTCACATTGACGCTCCTAAATCATCTTAGATAGACATTCAGCCTGTTTGATATGATGAGGGAAGTAGATTCCAAAAACTTGTTTGATGGAGTTACATAACCTTTAAATATTTCCTCCTTCCATTTGCGGTGGTTGCACAGCCAAGACTGATTAAAAGGCTTCAGGCAACACTGAGGCCCCCATAAGCCTGTTTAAAGTACCCTGGGTCTAGAGAAAGTCTGAGAAATTAGTTGTCAATGCCACACTGAGCGTCAGCAACCAACTGTGTGGCATGAAGGATTTGAAAGTCAGAAATCAATTATGTAAATCATAGTTGAGGAATGGAAAAATATCAGTTAGAGCTTGCATTGGGATAGCAGCCAGTCAGATGGACCAGAAGCCAAAAACCAGACAAGAAGTTCCTTGAGAGCAAAAAAAGCGTTGTTCTTGCTCACTGCTGTACCCAGGGGACTTCAGGCAGGGATCACATCTTATTTATCTCTTCCATCACCAGTTCCAGGGGCTCAAATATCTGTTGAATGAATGAAAGACAAGATAACAGACTTAAAAAAGATTTGGTAAGCAAAAATTAATGGAGAGGACAAAGTAAAAAGAATGCTCTGTGTACAAAGACTTTAATAACCAAAGAAATTAACATTCTGCCCCTTGATCTGCCTTCAACTGTGGTCAGCATGGATTCAACAGGCAATTGAAAATAAAATGATTGGGAGGATTTGTGGAAACTACAGCTGGTAGACATCACTGAAAATCTCCATAGACCTTCAGCAAACCTGATTTCTGAAATAGAGTTTGTCATTCCCTGAGATTAGTATTTCTGGGAATGTGTTCTTTCCACCATAAATCCTGTGGGATGGTAGTGATTATAACTTGAGAAAAAGATGTCCATGGAAGATTTCTTAAGCAATTAATCCCTAAGCCTAAGATATTCAACCTTAGTTAACTAACTTTTAAAAACTCCCTGGATGAGCCTATATTCAGCTTAAAAACTAACAATTATATGAATAGGTGTTACTTTCTGCCAAATAAAAGTGAGAGGGGATTCCTCTCATCAACCAAGTTTAAAAATGTTGGTTAAACAAAAATAAACACAATGGCTTTTTTTCCTTTGTAGGACTCCTTGGAGTCAGTAATATTTTTATTTTCATTGTGAATTTTTAAAGAACGTATGCCATCATTTTCTAAATCTTTTGACCCTTGATTCCAAAGTGACTTGAAGAAATAATCTTCATAGGACCTGCTTGGGTCCTTAAAATCAAGCCCAAATCAGGTTTGAAAATCAGGCTAGTGGGGATCCCTGGGTGGCTTAGTGGTTTAGCGCCTGCCTTTGGCCCAGGGTGTGATCCTGGAGTCCAGGGATCAAGTCCCACATCGGGCTCCCTGCATGGAGCCTGCTTCTCCCTCTTCCTGTGTCTCTGCCTCTCTCTCTCTCTCTGTCTCTCATGAATAAATAAATAAAATCTTAAAAAAAAGAAAGAAAGAAAGAAAGAAAGAAAGAAAGAAAGAAAGAAAGAAAGAAAGAAAGAAAGAAAGAAAGAAAGAAAAGAAAATCAGGCTAGCGAACAATTCTTCATAGGACCTCACTGAAATTTGGCTTTGTGAGATATAAAATTTTATTTAATGTTTTAGTTCATTGATTCCATTGTTGGTGAAATTTCCCCCTTCAAGTATAGCTCTCAAAGGTTAATGATGCAACTTCACAGAGAAATTTTAAATGTAATGCCAATTTTTAAGGACTTTGCGGTAATAGATGAAGTCTGCATGGGGCTCACATTTTTCAAAGAAACTTTGCTCATTTATTTAGGTCTCTCCAGTACTCTTGTGAAACAGTCATGATGCACAAAACAGCAATAGAACCAGAGCTGTGGCACCTTATGGACAAGTCACATCTCAGCAATATTTCTTGATTTACAAGCCAGGCTGTGTTATTTATTTCTGAATTGGTTTTGTCTATCAGCTATGTAAATGTTTATTCGCTACCCTTATTAAATGTGGTATAAAAGGGGCCATGATTATACACTAAAATGAATATTTAAAGAATTAAATTGATACCTGAAGAATTTTTCACAGACAGAACAAGTCTAGCAACCTAGCAATTGATCAACCTGGCAATTTTAATTCAATTTTTTTTTCAAATGAGTTGCTCTCTCACTCAGAATATGCAAAGTGTATTTCTCCCATTTCCATGTACTTTACTTTCTAAATCAATGTTCTCAACTTTCGTGAATGACATAATCAATTAAACCATTTCCCCTCACTGGTCTATCTCTTGAACATTAAGCTAGCCAGATGGTTCAGCAAAAATACAATCCAACATGATTTAGATGTTTTCTTTTTTTCTTTTTTTTTATTGGAGTTCAATTTGCCAACATATAGCATAACACCCAGTGCTCATCCCATCAAGTGCCCCCCTCAGTGCCCGTCACCCAGTCACCCCCACCCCCCGCCCACCTCCCTTTCCACTACCCCTTGTTCGTTTCCCAGAGTTAGGAGTCTCTCACGTTCTGTCTCCCTCTCTGGTATTTCCCACTCATTTTCTCTCCTTTCCCCTTTATTCCCTTTCACTATTTTTTATATTCCCCAAATGAATGAGACCATATAATGTTTGTCCTTCTCCAATTGACTTATTTCACTCTGCATAATACCTTCCAGTTCCATCCATGTCGAAGCAAATGGTGGGTATTTGTCATTTCTAATGGCTGAGGAATATTCCATTGTATACATAGACCACAGCTTCTTTATCCATTCAGACTTAGATGTTTTCTAAATAATTTTTCTTTCTGACGTTTGAGTGAAATGTCAATTAAGTCTGGGCCTTGCTCACACAGGATGTCAGAGTCAGAATGAAAAAGCATCCTAAATTCTTGGTTCTTCAGGTGACCAAATCTAAACCATTCACCAAACATCTCTTTGTGTAATAGATATTACAGGAAATGTTTCATTCCTAAAGATCCCCCAAATCAGTTGGCAGTTCCATACTTTGAGTACCTAAAGGATTCTAAAGTAATGATAGATGCTGATATAAATTCTCCAGCATTTCAATTTCCTCTCTATAGACTATAAATATGAAATTTTGATGCTTACAGGATAGGAATTTTGTTTTATTCATTTCATATTTTCCAAGCACTTGGTACAGTGTTTGGCCCAAACTGTGGGTTCAAGAAAGGTTTATTATTCTTATTAAGTTCTCTGCCTGACAAAAATAAATAAGTTTCCATCATTTTTTGGCCCAATCCCAGCATGAAGCTAAGGCACTAGGATAAATCTAGCCCCTTGATATATAAAATTCCTTTCCCCAAAATATTCAGAGCATCGGATCAGCTGACGACACATAGGCCCGAGATAAGAGAGCACCCATCAGGGTTTTGGTGTTTTGGTTTCATAAAAACCTTGAGAAATTCTGTTTTGAAGTTGATATTTTCAAAAAAGTTCTTTGAATTTTTTAGAACATTTCAATCACTGCTTTTCAAGGGAAATTTTAGTAATTTTTTCCAACTGCATGGAAAGCTGTGCTATGCAAACAACAAAGATTTTTTTCTTTTGAAAGTTATTCATGTCCTGCTTCTAGGATTGCCAGGGGAATTGAATTTTCAAAAAAATTTAACCAAGCTGAATTACATTGTGCTAGAAACAACCTAAACTCTAAAGTTCAGAAGTTTTATGTTTCCTTCTCAACTTAGAGCCCATGGTTTTCACATGAGTTCTTAAGTTAGCCACATAAGTTTGCATGACCTATAGCCAAATTTATCTTATTTTTCAGTGTGTCTTTATTTGTCCTAATTTTTATTTTCATACTTTTGTCTTATGTGAGTAATACAAAAGGGTTTGAATTCGCACATGCCCCTCAGCAATAGGGCAAACTCAATTTGCGATAAATCTATATCCAACACTTTTTAAGAAATCACTTTTTGGGGGCGCCTTTGGTGGCTCAGTGGGTTGAGCTTCAGCCTTCGGCTCAGATCATGATCCCTGGGTCCTGGGATTGAGCCCTGCATCTGACTCCCTGCTCAGCAGGGAGCCTGCTTCTCCTCCTGCTACTCTGCCTGCTTGTGCTCCCTCTCTCAAATAAATAAATAGATCATTTTAAAAAATGAAATCACTCTTTCACTGCATTTCCTCTTGCTTGCATGTTAAAAATTTTCCATAATTGCCTGTGTTATTATCTATATTTTAAATAAAGAACACTGAAGTTCAGCATCAAGCAAGCAGCTTAGTAGAATGACTCTGCCTCAGACCTAGAATTGTTCAGCTCCAAGGCCTACTGGCACTCTACTTTCCAGTAGTTCTCAAACTTAGGTATGCATAAAATCACCTGAGGTAGTTTCTATAGACACACATTCTCAGGCACTATTTCTGGGGTTAGTGACTCAGTGGATCTTCCTTGGGCTCAGAAATCTGAATTTTGAACAGTGATCCTGATTGGTTGTAAAGCAAGTCATCCACTTGCCAACTAATTGGATCACATTCCAATTAAGATTTGACTACACCTGCTTCCTCTCATCTGCCTCTAGAGATGAAGCAAGATTATACACATTCACTGTCTCAGCTCTACCACCAATCACCATATGGTATAAAACAGAGTAAACCACTTTCCCTGTTTGAATCCTGGTTTCTTTAGCCCTCGTAAATAAGAAAAATTGTATTCCCCTTACCTCAAAGGATTGATATAAAGATAAAACGACATGATGGATACCACACATTTATAACAGCAGAAAATGTGATTTAAATGTTTTAACGATATTCTAATGACAAAAAAAAAAAACATAAAATGCAAGCTTATTTGTATGTTATTAAAACATACAGGGGAAAAAATAAATAAAACATACTGGGTTATCTGATCACAATATTGCAAAGAATAGTTAGACATTCAGTCTACATTTATAATCAGTTCAACCTACTTAGCCTTCATCTATAACCACTATGGATTGCAGAAAACCCTCTGCTAATGCATGCACACACATTTGGTTGCCACTGCCAAGTTAGTAGCAGATTTTCCATTGTCTCCACCCTAGACATTACCAAAAGATTAAAGATATCTCTTTTTAAGACAATACAGGTGGGTTAACATCCAAGTGTTAACTGTTAAAACTGTTACTAACACTCCCATCAACCCACAGAGGAATTGTAGAACCCCCACCGCCATCACCTAGATGACTCCTTTTTCAGGTGTTTGGACTTCCACTATCCTTTCAGTGGAAGGAAAGTTCTGAAACAATTGGTATGACAAAAGAGACTGACACCAAACAGACACAGCTTGATTTCATGGCACGCCACATGGAATTTTTCTAAAAATGAAGAAACTTTAGCATTTCCTTGTTATTTGGGGCTACAAAGCCATAAGCCTCCCACCTATCCTGGTCGGCTTTGAAATGAGCAGACCGGCTGGAAAACAAGAGGCAATTTGCATGTGAAGAATAAACAAACAGAAGTCTGCTGCATACCATGTCAAAAAAAAAAAAACAGAGTTAATGTCTTTGTTTAGAAAGCAGAAGCAGCAAAGTTTAGCAGGTTAGTAACACAGCACTTTTCTCTTCCTGCCTCCTAATACATATTTTAAATAAAACTGATTTGACCTCAATACATCATCAATAGCCTTCTCCCAAGCCTCACTGATTCAAAGCTTTTGCCCACTTCAATGTATCAGGCACAAAGCATCAAATGTCTTAAGTAATGATCTCACCATCTCTCCTGCACTCCAATCATGAAATCACTTTATAGTCTATAGCATCGAATCTATATCCCTTACTTTCCACAAATTTTTTTCCTCTGTCAAATTTCCAATTATCCCTCAATTTGCACTTGCCTCCCAACCCCAACCCCTACCTTACATTCTGGAATTGGACCCCTGTTACTCATTATGTGTCACCCTATTATGCACTAGTGAATTGGATTTACTCAAACCAGTCAAAAAGTATTTAGTGATGGGGCATCTTGGGAGGCTCAGTTGGTTGAGTGTCCAACTCTTGGTTTCAGCTCAGGTCATGATCTCAGGGTCCTGAGACTGAGCCCTGGGAGGGGTTCCACACTCAGCAGTCTGCTTGTCCCTCTCCCTCTGCCCCTCCCCCACCATTAGCTCTCTCTCTCTCTCTCTCTCTCTCTCATAAATAAATAATCTCTTTCTAAAAAGCATTCAGTAAGACTCCATGTACTTAAGAGACAGTGCAAGGTCAGTAGGGAGGGATTCCAGACATTAAGGTTTAAGGAGCTGATCTCTGACATGAGTAGCAAGACTTTGATTCACACACATAACCACGAATACATGCCAAAAGGACAATTTAAGTGGTCACTAAAATCCATTTTCTCTTTCTCCTGAGTACACACTTATTTATCTTCATGTCCTGGGAAAATGAGGTCATATGTCTGATTGTTGGCTAGAAGACTTGGACAAAAATGATCTATACCTCTTTCAGGCCTGGCTTATAAAAACTTATGATTCTCTGCACTGTTTCTTCTGTCTTCCTCCAGCTACAGAAGATTCAAGAGAGAACTTTGGGACAGTACAGTCTAAGAGAAATATAATACAAGTCACACGTGGAGTTTTAACTTTTCTAGTAGCCACACCAAAAAGTACAAAAGTAAAAGTGAAATTAATTTTAATAACATATTTTATTTAACTTAATATGTATAAGATTATCATTTCCACATGTAATTTAAAAACTATTAATTCAATATTTTACTTTCTTTTTCATTATATGAAGTTTTCAAGATCTATGTGTATTTCACACTTCCTGTACATCTTAGTTCAATAGTGCATCCATTTCAAATGCTCAATAACCACATGCAGGCTAGTGACAACAATGTTGGACAGAATAGTTCTAGGGGATGGTGAAGTCTCAAGATAGAAGGAGCTTTTTCTTTCTTTTTCTTAGCTTATTCCACCACTAGTATTCCCAATAAAATGTTGAATAGAAGAAGAGAAAGCTGATGTACATTTATACTTCCTGCCTTAAGCATCTAGTCCTTCACAACTAAAAATTATGTTAGCTATAAGTTGTATTATTGAATTCAATTTGCATAAATTTTGTTTAGAATTTTGATGTTCACAAGGGATTTGGTCAGAAGTTTTCTTTACTTCCTATATCTTTGTCTAGTTTTGGTATCAGGGTAATGCCCAGCTCATGAAATGAGTTAGGAAGTATTTCCTCCTCTTCAATTTTACAGAAAACTTCACGTAGAATTGGTATGAAATGTTTTTGTAGTATTCACCAGTAAAATCATCTAGGCCTAGAATTTTCTTTATGGAAAAGTTTTTAACTTAAAAATTCAATCTCTTTGATAAATATAGAAATATTTAGGTTACCTGTTTCATCTTGACTAAACTTTGGTAGTTTGTGCATTCCAAAGAATTTTTGATTTTGTCAAAGATGTCAAAGCTATTAATAGAGTTGTTGATAATAACCCCTTATTGTTTTGGTAATACCTGTATAGTTTTAGTGATACTATCTTTCGGATTTCTATTATTGGTAATTTGTATCTCTCTGTTTTTTTTTTTTCTCATCAGTCTCTCAAGATGTTTCTCAATTGTATTGATCTCAAAAAAGCAGCCCATAATTTCAATTATTTTCTCTATTGTGTTTCTATAATGTATTTCATTGATTTCCAATATGGTCTTTAGTTTTTTCTTTGGGTTTTATATTTATTTCACTTTTTCTAGTTTTTAAGGTGGAAACTAAGGTCATTGGTTTAAGATCTTTCTTCTTGGGACGCCTGAGTGGCTCAGCAATTGAGCGTCTGAATTTGGCTGAGGGTGTGATCCCAGGTCTAGGATGGAGTCCCACATCCAGCTCCCTGCAGGGAAACTGCTTCTCCCTCTGCCTGTGTCTCTGCCTCTCTCTGTGTGTCGCTCATGAATAAATAAAATCTTTTTAAAAAAGACCTTTCTTCATTTCTAATATGCGTTTAATGCTATAAATTACCCAAGTACTGCCTTAACAGTATTTCATAAACTCTATATTTTGTGCTTTTGTTTTCTCTCAGTGCAAAATAATTTTCCTTTAGATTTCTTCTTTGACCCATAGGTTATTCAAAAGTATGTTATTTGATTTCCAAATTTTTTATTATAGTCCAGAGATTTTCTCTTATTAATTTCTGAATCAACACCATTGTCACAACATATTTTGTATGACTTAAATACTTTTAAATTTATTTGCACTTGTTTTATGGCCCAACTTCGATCTACCTTGGTAAATATTTTGTGTGCATTTTCAAAGAATAAACATACTTCCATTATTAGACTGTTCAACAAATACTAATTAGATCAAATTGGTTGAGTATTCAAATCTTTTCTAGTCATACTGTGTTTCTATTTGTTTTGTCAGTTATTGAGAGGGGAATGTGAAATCTCTAACTATAATTGTGACAGTGTCTATTTTTTCTTGTAGTTTTATCAGTGTTTATCGTTCCGTTATCAGGTATGTGAACATTTAGGGTCACTATATCCTCTCGATGAAACGATTCCTTTATTATTATGAAATGACCTTCTTTATCACTGGTAAAATAGTCTTTGCTCCAAAATCTACTTCTTCTGATATTAATATAAGCACTCTGGGTTTTTTTTAAATTACCGTTTCCATGTTATATCTTCATCTAACCTTCATTTTTAAATTGACTATGTCTTTATGTTTGAAGTGACTTTATTGTATATAGCATATTTGTTAGGTCTTGCTTATTTTATCCAATCTGACCACTTCTGCCTTTTATTTATTTTTAAAGATTTTATTTATTTATTTATTTATTTATTTATTTATTTATTTATTTATTTAACAGAGAGTGACGGAAAGAATGCAAGCAGGGGAGCAGGAATGGGAGAAGCAGGCTCCCCACTGAATGTGGAACCTAGGATCATGACCTGAGCTGAAAGCAGATGCTTAACCAATTGAGCCACCCAGACACCCTAATTTCTACCTTTAATTGAAAGTTTAGACCATATTTGTGTTTAATGTGAATATTAATATGTTTAATCTGTCATCTTGCTATTTGATTCTAATTCTCCAATCTGTTTTTCTTCCATTTTCCATTTTTCCTTCCCCCTCTTGTATTATGTGAGTTTTTAATGATTCTATTTTATCTTCTTTGTTGGTTTACTTGCTGCAACTTTTTATTTTATCATGTCATAGGTAGCTTTAAATATTTACATCTTTATACATCTTTAACTTATCATAGTCTACTTTCAAGTGATAGTACACCTTATATAATATAAGAAATTCTAGCTATCTAGCTTTACATGTCTCCACTCTCAACCCTGTGCTATGGCCATTATGCATGTTACATTATCATCCCCTACTACACTGTGAGTATATATGTTAAAGTAGGCATGTTTTAAGGAGATTTATATATCAAGAAAATATTTTGTATTTATTCATGTTGTTACCATTTCTGATAGTCTTCATTCCTTTATATAGATCCTTATTTCCATCTGTTACCATTCCCTTCTGCCTGAAGACCTCGCTACAATATTTCTTTCAGTAAGCATCTACTGATAATAATTTGTTCAAATTTTGTTATATCTGATATATTCAGATGCTCTGACTAATCGCCAAGATTAACACACATTCTCAAAGGTAACTTTGTAAAAGTCCCTTTCCTTTCTTTCCCTAAAACTTTAAAGTTGAGTTTTTGCATTACAAATACATCTCTTGCAGATTAAGTCATGATCCTCATCGACAATGCTACCATTTATTGAGCATTTAATATTTTCCAAGAATCCCAGTGAGTACTGTAACATATAGTATCTCATTTAATCTTTATAATAAAGATGAAGAATTTTTATCCTCACTTTACCTATAGGAAAACTAAAACTCAGGTAGATTATCACTGTCAACTTTACACAATAGCAGAGAAAAACGAGGCCTTTCTGAACTTGTCTCATGCTTTTAAGTCGCTATCTTACACTACCCTACACTACCACTGTAAAGATTCTTATTTTGCTGGTTTACCAGGAAGTTAATTGGATGAGATTCTAATTAACTGAGGTACAGCAAATCTTATTAATTTTAAAGCACTAGCAATTGGAATTCATTTTATGGCAGATCTTATAATTTATCTTAGAAATCCTGTTGGGAAGTTAGCTTTCATGATGCAGCTATGATTGCTTCTGCTTGTACATTTTTTAATAAGATAAAAAGAGCACTATTGTCAAAATTTGAAGAATGGACATCTATACCTTGAAAGAAAATCTCAATAATAATAGTAGGATATAATTTTAAGAAATACTAAATCACCAAAATTCTTGATGATGCAGAAGACATCGTTATTCAGAAAAATACAAACATTGACAACTCTTAAGTTTAAAAGTTATTCCAAATAAGATACTCAGTGTGAAAAAACTTAATATCTTGAACAATTCATTTTGCTTATATTTCTCCTTTATTGCATGCCCAAGTGTGATTGAATATAAAATTTGTGTCTAAATAGATATCAAAACCTGTTTTCAATATATATAAAATAAATGTTTAAGCACTAAGGAAGTATTATGTCATATATAATTCACATATTTTTCTTTCTTTGTGATACATGACATGAGGGGGCATGTTAATCATCAAAGGCATTTTAGATACAATAAAATGTGATACATCACTGGACAAGACATGGCTTGTGAGTTTTTTTTCCAAAATGTTAATAGAATCAATGGTATCCGTACACATTATAGCCCCTGAAGACCTTGTGAAAGAGGATGTATTTTCTTAAGATAAAGAATCAAGGTTGAAACTGGGCTGTACTCTGTGAGTATAAAACATAATACTGTTGAATTAGATTCCCAAACTCGGCCTCATTAATATTATATTAATGTGTGATAAAAAGCATTTTTCTCACATAGAAGCTATTTTGCCAAATTTATTGTTGTTTTATTCTTCCTTTTATTCTTGAAAGTATGGGGGTAAAGTATAGATGAGGCTTATTAAATAATTCATAAATTGACCCTCTTGCCCTACTAGCAAAATCCTTAAGCATGAAACTTTTCAAAACAAGAAGAAAATAAATAAATAGGACAAAATCCCAGCTAAATGCAATTCCCTAAAGAAAATACCTAACATAGAGTAAGATTAAAATAGGTCTTTCTCTTATTTCCATCAAAATAGTCATCTGGGATGCCTGGGTGGCTCAACAGTTGAGCATCTGCGTTTGGCTCAGGGCATAATCCCGGAGTTCCGGGATCAAGTCCCACATTGGGACACTTTGCATGGAGCCTGCTTCTCCCTCTGCCTATGTTTCTGCCTTCTCTCTGCGTCTCTCATGAATAAATAAATAAAGTCTTTAAAAAAATAGTCATCTTCTAATTATTGAATCGAACTCCAAGAGATATACCTCAGTATATCTTGAGAAATCAACTGTGTCAAGCTATCAGTAGTATGTTGGGACAGGGGGGATGCAAATGGTATGCCATGGGTGCAAGCAATAAGAGATTATGTTGTCTACTGAAAATCTTAAAACAATAGTAAGACCAACTAAAAGTTAGTCTTCATTTCTTTATCACCATATACCAGCAATTCTGAACAATGCTAGTAATACTCCTCCTTGCCACCATAAACTACTCTTACACATCATTTCCCCTTGGTTCCCAACTGGATCATCAGAGAAAGAAGAAGAAAGAAAGAAAAAAGAAAGAAAGAAAGAAGAAAAAGAAAGAAAGAAAGAAGAAAGAAAAAAGAAGAAAGAAAGAAAGAAAGGAAGAAAGAAAGAAAGAAAAAAGAAAGAAAGAAAAAGAAAGAACGAAGAAATACCGAAAGAAGAACATGACCTAAGCCCTCCCTCCCGCACGACACTCATCCCTCCCTCCTCCCCCCCACTAAGCCCTCCCCCCTCCCTCACTCCCCCCCTCCCGCTCCCTCCCCCCCCTCCGTCCCCTCCCTCCCTCCCTCCCGCCTCCCCACTCCCTCCCCCCTCCCTCCGCCCTCCCTCACCTGCTTAGGGGAGAAGCTTGTCAATCATTCCAGATACCCTACAGAAGTGTTAACTGATTTCTAGTATATAGAAATCCAAATATTCACAGAGCTACAGCTTCATGCAGAAGTTTTCTTTAAAGGTTTCCCTACCCACACTCATACAAGATTAAGAAAATTATTAATATCAAGCATTTGTGTAATTAATGAATTAAATTAAAATTGGCAATAACACACTTCCTTCTTGTTCTTTTCTGTCATACACCACACCCTAAGGCGGAAGCAGATCTCACACAACAGCTTTCTCTGCAGCCTGGAGGACTGCTTGGCACCTGGGTAATGAGACAAAAGCTTTAAATCGAAGGGTTTTGAAGCCATACAAACTGAAGAGTAACACAATCATTGGTCAGAAACCAAGGAAAGTGGAAAAGTGGTGATCTTTATACATATAATTTGCATTCTTCTGGTCCCTGGATTTATATACACAGTTGGTAATCAGTGTTGATAAACTATGTTTTATATACTTTTGGGGCTAGTTGCTTAGGAATATGTGTGAGCTTTATTGTTGTTGTTGTTGTTTTTTAATTTACCCCTCTGGAACCATGTGGGTAGACAGGTGTTAGGGTTAAAAATTCATATGGTATGTGATAGGATTTTGGTGAGGAAATGGAGCAGAAGGGATGGACATTTTAACAGCTTGTGAGGTTTTAGAAGTGAAAAGGGAAGGGGGAGAAGTATTTTGCCTATTGAAAAAAATCATTGAAATATACAATTGTGCATACCAAGGAATCAAAAAGGTCTAGCTCTTAAAGTTAGAGAAGAAATAAAAAGTCAAAAATATTTTATAAGGACTAAGAAACTATGTAAACTGGGGATTTTTTTTTCTCCAGAGATTTTTCTAACAAAATAGCCCAAGGACAGATTAATTCCATTATTAATCAATAAATCAATGTGAGATACCACCAGAAAGAGAAAACAGATTCTTGTTGGAATTTTAGTTCTTAGGATAGCTTGTCTGGAAAAAAAGATAGCTTGTTTATATCTACTCATTTATTCTAAAAACGTTAATTGTGCTCTTCATATACGCAAAAAATTCTACTGGTGACTAAAGTATACCAGGAGATTTTTTTTAATTAGTAAAATCCTCATTTATTTTATAAATTAATTATAATTAATTGGTAATAACCTCATTTGATTTATAAACAGGAGATTATGTAATATTAATAAACAGTTGTTATTTTTGGAATCCTACGTATATACCTTTGGATAGGCATTTTACAGGGTACTTTACAATACTGACAATAATGACACAGTGAGGCAGATATTTTTAATTCACATTTCACAAGAAATTGTGGCTCAGAGAGTCTCAAAGATCACAGGACTGATATATGATGGAATCAAGATTTGAACCCCAATTTTTTTGGCATTTTGTTATATGAATAACAGCAAAGGTACATGTCAGAAACACAGTATCACAATACAAAGTAATTAAAAGCACAAAGGAATGAGAGAAGTGCATTTTCAATCATTTTCTTTACATCCTTTTATGTCTATATATGCCTATATCATTAGCATTAACTTTTACTTTTCCATTTATTCAATAATTTATTTAACAAACATCAGTTGAGCTCCTACTGTCTATCTGGCACTATTCTAGTTTTGGAAGGCATGGCCCTTGCCTTTATGGAGCTTACATTCTAATGTAGAATCAGACCATTTAGAACAATCATCAAAGGGAACAACCTCTCTGGGGAAATGTCAGTGGAGATGCTGTAGTATAGTGAATCATGTGTATACGTGGAGTAACAGGAAACACTAGTTTAAAGGCTGTGGAAAGTTCAAGTACGGCAGGGAGGGCCAGTATACATGTGGCTATAGCAGCATGAGTGATGGAAACAGTGACGGAACATGAGGTCAAATACAGAAGCAGGTTATATATGAACCAAGTAACGTAGCTTCTTGTGTGTCATGGGATTCTTTAATTTTATTTATAGTGTAATGAGTAGCTATCAGAGAGGTTTGAGCATGGAAATATCATACAATGCACAATTTTTAAAAATCACCCTGGTTGCTACATGAAGAACAGGACTCTATAGGAGGCAAAACTTGAGGCAATTAGACCAGTTAGGAGATTGTTTCAGTTCTGTAGGAAAAGGATGACCTCTTCAATACATGGCTCTGAGATGTGGTAACCTCTATGGGAAAAGAGTGAATCTTGATCTCTAATACACATCATACACAAAACCTGGTTTGAAAAAGCTCATAAGCCTAAATGTGAAAGTTAAAAATATAAACTTCCGGAAGAAAATATAAGAGAATATAACCATAACCTTCACATATCCAAAGATTTCTTTAAAAGAACACACACAACAGCATAAATAAATAAACAAACCTAACCCTTAAAAGATTAATAAATTGGACTTCCTTAAATTTAAAAATATCCATTCATCAAAAAGAATAAATTAAGAGAATAGAAAGTTACATGTATGTGTAATCCAGAAAATACATAGTAATAGTAATCCCTACATAGTAATAAGGCAAAGAAAAATAATATAATCATAGAAGTGATAACTTATCATCTTTGTCATATTCTATCAGTTTCAAAGGAGTTACAGTTCCCACCAACATTCAATCCATTACACAAGAGCATGAGAACCAGGAGGCGAGGACTGAGGATCATAGTAGATTCTGTGCATCACATATCCCACCGCTTTCTTACACAAAAGGAAGCCTTCTATACACACTGTTCTCACCTGGCTTTTTTTTTTTTATGACATAGGTATTTTGTTGCTCACTCTAAAACAGGATATAGAAATTTTTCCCATTCTTTTTTACAGCTTCAGAGTAGCCTTTGGTGTGAATGTGCTATATTTTTTTATCAGTCCCTTATTAATGGACATTTTGGTTGTTTCCAGTCTTCTGCTCTACATATACCATGGCAATGAATAGCCTTGCACATACATGATTCGTCTTTCTTTTTGTTTTGTTTTGTTTTGTTTTGTTTTGCCAGTTTACCTATAAGATAAACTTTTAGAAGTAATTTCTTGGTCACCGGCTTAATGCATATGTAATTTTGTATTCCCTTCAGTAGTATCTGAAAGTGCCCATTTCCCCACATCTTTGCCAACAGAGTGTGTTCTCAAACTTTTGGATATCATCTCTCATTGTAGTTTTCATTTGCATTTCTTCAAGAACAGCTAACACTTAATAGCATCTTTTCATACATTTTTTTAAAAGATTTATTTCTTGGGATGCCTGGGTGGTCAGCGTCTGAGTGTCTGCCTTCAGTTCAGGCCATGATCCTGGGTCTGGGGATCAAGTCCTGCATCGGGCTCCCTGCGAGGAGCCTATTTTTCCCTCTGTCTGTGTCTCTGCCCCTCTCTGTGTCTCTCATGAATAAATAAATAAGTCTTTAAAAAATTTTTTTAATTAAAAAAAAGATTTATTTATTTATTTATTTGAGAGAGAGAGCAGGGAAGGGGCTAAGAATGAGGCAGAAAGAGTCTCCGATAGACTCCCCACAGAGCACAAAGCCCCAAACAGAGCTGGATCTCATGACCCTGAGATCATGACTTGAGCAGAAATCATGAGTCAGAAGCTTAACTGACTGAGCCACCCAGGTGCCCCAATGTTTTCATTCATTTAAGGCCATTTGTGTTTTTATGAGTTTTCTGTTTCACCCATTTTTCGATTAAATTGCTGGCCTCAATTTATAGAAGCTATTTTTATAGTGGAATAATTGCCTTTTGTCTATGGTATGAGATACAAATATTTATGCCTTTTTGTTTTGTTTAGATGTTTACTTGCTTGTTGTTGCTTGCTATGCAAAATGAGTTTTTTTTTAATGTATGCACATAAATGTGTCAGTCTTTTCTTTATCACTTCTAGATTTCAACCCATGGCTAAGAAAGTTTTCCCAGTCCACTTAAAGGATTTCACCTAGTTTCATCCAGAGATTGTACTTTTTTAACCTTTAGACCTTTCTTTTAGAATTAATCTTGGTGTATAATATGAAAAATAAAACTAATTTTAATATTTTCCATATGCTTATCTAGTTGTCCCAGCTTATCTGAGATGCCATATTGACTAAATTTCCCTGTGCACCTGGGTCAATTTTTTATCCTGTTCCAAGGATTTCATCAAGCACAAATATACAGTGTTTTAATTACTGAGATTTTTTTTTCACTGCTTAATGTATGGTAAGTTCAGTATTCCTTCCCAAATTGCCTTTCTTTTCTCGTGATTTTTATGAGTTACTCTTGCCTATTTATTTATTTTCCCAAATAAAGTTTTAAATAGAGTTGTCTATCAAAATAAAGAAGCAACAACAAAATTAATGTCATTTTTTCCTATTTGCTTCATCATTATTTTTTTTATTTTTTTTTTATTTTTTATTGGTGTTCAATTTACTAACATACAGAATAACCCCCAGTGCCCGTCACCCATTCACTTCCACCCCCTGCCCTCCTCCCCTTCCAACACCCCTAGTTCGTTTCCCAGAGTTAGCAGTCTTTACGTTCTGTCTCCCTTTCTGATATTTCCCACACATTTCTTCCCCCTTCCCTTATATTCCCTTTCACTGTTATTTATATTCCCCAAATGAATGAGAACATATAATGTTTGTCCTTCTCCGACTGGCTTACTTCACTCAGCATAATACCCTCCAGTTCCATCCACGTTGAAGCAAATGGTGGGTATTTGTCATTTCTAATAGCTGAGTAATATTCCATTGTATACATAAACCACATCTTCTTTATCCATTCATCTTTCGTTGGACACCTGAGGCTCCTTTCACAGTTTGGCTATCGTGGCCATTGCTGCTATAAACATCGGGGTGCAGGTGTCCCGGCGTTTCACTGCATCTGTATCTTTGGGGTAAATCCCCAGCAGTGCAATTGCTGGGTCGTAGGGCAGGTATATTTTTAACTGCTTGAGGAACCTCCACACAGTTTTCCAGAGTGGCTGCACCAGTTCACATTCCCACCAACAGTGTATGAGGGTTCCCTTTTCTCCGCATCCTCTCCAACATTTGTTGTTTCCTTGTTAATTTTCCCCATTCTCACTGGTGTGAGGTGGTATCTCATTGTGGTTTTGATTTGTATTTCCCTGATGGCAAGTGATGCGGAGCATTTTCTCATGTGCATGTTGGCCATGTCTATGTCTTCCTCTGTGAGATTTCTGTTCATGTCTTTTGCCCATTTCATGATTGGATTGTTTGTTTCTTTGCTGTTGAGTTTAAGAAGTTCTTTATAGATCTTGGAAACTAGCCCTTTATCTGATATGTCATTTGCAAATATCTTCTCCCATTCTGTAGGTTGTCTTTTAGTTTTGTTGACTGTATCCTTTGCTGTGCAAAAGCTTCTTATTTTGATGAAGTCCCAATAGTTCATTTTTGCTTTTGTTTCTTTTGCCTTCGTGGATATATCTTGCAAGAAGTTACTATGGCCGAGTTCAAAAGGGTGTTGCCTGTGTTCTTCTCTAGGATTTTGATGGAATCTTGTCTCACATTTAGATCTTTCATCCATTTTGAGTTTATCTTTGTGTATGGTGAAAGAGAGTGGTCTAGTTTCATTCTTCTGCATGTGGATGTCCAATTTTCCCAGCACCATTTATTGAAGAAACTGTCTTTCACCCAGTGGATAGTCTTTCCTCCTTTGTCGAATATTAGTTGACCATAAAGTTGAGGGCCCATTTCTGGGTTCTCTATTCTGTTCCACTGATCTATGTGTCCGTTTTTGTGCCAGTACCACACTGTCTTGATGACCACAGCTTTGTAGTACAACCTGAAATCTGGCATTGTGATGCCCCCAGATATGGTTTTCTTTTTTAAAATTCCCCTGGCTATTCGGGGTCTTTTCTGATTCCACACAAATCTTAAAATAATTTGTTCTAACTCTCTGAAGAAAGTCCATGGTATTTTGATAGGGATTGCATTAAACGTGTATATTGCCCTGGGTAACATTGACATTTTCACAATATTAATTCTGCCAATCCATGAGCATGGAATATTTTTCCATCTCTTTGTGTCTTCCTCAATTTCTTTCAGAAGTGTTCTATAGTTTTGAGGGTATAGATCCTTTACATCTTTGGTGAGGTTTATTCCTAGGTATCTTATGCTTTTGGGTGCAATTGTAAATGGGATTGACTCCTTAATTTCTCTTTCTTCAGTCTCATTGTTAGTGTATAGAAATGCCACTGACTTCTGGGCATTGATTTTGTATCCTGCCACGCTACCGAATTGCTGTATGAGTTCTAGCAATCTTGGGGTGGAGTCTTTTGGGTTTTCTATGTAGAGTATCATGTCATCGGCGAAGAGGGAGAGTTTGACTTCTTCTTTGCCAATTTGAATGCCTTTAATGTCTTTTTGTTGTCTGATTGCTGAGGCTAGGACTTCCAGTACTATGTTGAACAGCAGTGGTGAGAGTGGACATCCCTGTCTTGTTCCTGATCTTAGGGGAAAGGCTCCCAGTGCTTCCCCATTGAGAATGATATTTGCTGTGGGCTTTTCATAGATGGCTTTTAAGATGTCGAGGAATGTTCCCTCTATCCCTACACTCTGAAGAGTTTTGATCAGGAATGGATGCTGTATTTTATCAAATGCTTTCTCTGCATCCAATGAGAGGATCATATGGTTCTTGGTTTTTCTCTTGCCGATGTGATGAATCACATTGATTGTTTTACGGGTGTTGAACCAGCCTTGTGTCCCAGGGATAAATCCTACTTGGTCATGGTGAATAATTTTTTTAACGTACTGTTGGATCCTATTGGCCAGTATCTTGTTGAGAATTTTTGCATCCATGTTCATCAGGGATATTGGTCTGTAATTCTTTTTGGTGGGGTCTTTGTCTGGTTTTGGAATTAAGGTGATGCTGGCCTCATAGAACGAATTTGGAAGTACTCCATCTCTTTCTATCTTTCCAAACAGCTTTAGGAGAATAGGTATGGTTTCTTCTTTAAACGTTTGATAAAATTCCCCTGGGAAGCCATCTGGCCCTGGACTCTTGTGTCTTGGGAGGTTTCTGATGACTGCTTCAATTTCCTCCCTGGTTATTGGCCTGTTCAGGTTTTCTATTTCTTCCTGTTCCAGTTTTGGTAGTTTGTGGCTTTCCAGGAATGCGTCCATTTCTTCTAGATTGCCTAATTTATTGGCGTATAGCTGTTCATAATATGTTTTTAAAATCGTTTGTATTTCCTTGGTGTTGGTAGTGATCTCTCCTTTCTCATTCATGATTTTATTAATTTGAGTCTTCTCTCTCTTCTTTTTAATAAGGCTGGCTAATGGTTTATCTATCTTGTTAATTCTTTCAAAGAACCAACTCCTGGTTTTGTTGATCTGTTCCACAGTTCTTCTGGTCTCGATTTCGTTGAGTTCTGCTCGAATCTTTATTAACTCCCTTCTTCTCTTGGGTGTAGGATCTATTTGCTGTTTTTTCTCTAGCTCCTTTATGTGTAAGGTTAGCTTTTGTATTTGAGTTCTTTCCAGTTTTTGAATGGATGCTTGTATTGCGATGTATTTCCCCCTTAGGACTGCTTTTGCTGCATCCCAAAGATTTTGAACGGTTGTATCTTCATTCTCATTAGTTTCCATGAATCTTTTTAATTCTTCCTTAATTTCCTGGTTGACCCTTTTATCTTTTAGCAGGATGGTCCTTAACCTCCACGTATTTGAGGTCTTTCCAAACCTCTTGTTGTGATTTAGTTCTAATTTCAAGGCATTATGGTCTGAGAATATGCAGGGGACAATCCCAATCTTTTGGTATCGGTTCAGACCCGATTTGTGACCCAATATGTGGTCTATTCTGGAGAAAGTTCCATGTGCGCTTGAGAAGAATGTGTATTCAGTTGAGTTTGGATGTAAAGTTCTGTAGATATCTGTGAAATCCATCTGGTCCAGTGTATCATTTAAAGCTCTCGTTTCTTTGGAGATGTTGTGCTTAGAAGACCTATCGAGTATAGAAAGAGCTAGATTGAAGTCACCAAGTATAAGTGTATTATTATCTAAGTATTTCTTCACTTTGGTTAATAATTGATTGATATATTTGGCAGCTCCCACATTCGGGGCATATATATGGAGGATTGTTAAGTCCTCTTGTTGAATAGATCCTTTAAGTATGATATAGTGTCCCTCTTCATCTCTCACTACAGTCTTTGGGGTAAATTTTAGTTTATCTGATATAAGGATGGCTACCCCTGCTTTCTTTTGAGGACCATTCGAATGGTAAATGGTTCTCCAACCTTTGATTTTCAGGCTGTAGGTGACCTTCTGTCTAAAATGAGTCTCTTGTAGACAGCAAATAGATGGGTCCTGCTTTTTTATCCAGTCTGAAACCCTGCGCCTTTTGATGGGGTCATTAAGCCCGTTCACATTCAGAGTTACTATTGAGAGATATGAGTTTAGTGTCATCATGATATCTATTCAGTCCTTGTTTTTGTGGACTGTTCCACTGAACTTCTTCTTAAAGGGGAATTTTAAGAGTCCCCCTTAAAATTTCTTGCAGAGCTGGTTTGGAGGTCACATATTCTTTTAGTTGCTGCCTGTCTTGGAAGCTCTTTATCTCTCCTTCCATTTTGAATGAGAGCCTTGCTGGATAAAGTATTCTTGGTTGCATGTTCTTTTCATTTAGGACCCTGAATATATCCTGCCAGCCCTTTCTGGCCTGCCAGGTCTCTGTGGAGAGGTCTGCTGTTACCCTAATACTCCTCCCCATAAAAGTCAGGGATTTCTTGTCTCTTGCTGCTTTAAGGATCTTCTCTTTATCTTTGGAATTTGCAAGCTTCACTATTAAATGTCGAGGTGTTGAACGGTTTTTATTGATTTTAGGGGGGGGATCTCTCTATTTCCTGGATCTGAATGCCTGTTTCCCTTCCCAGATTAGGAAAGTTTTCAGCTAGAATTTGTTCAAATACATATTCTGGCCCTCTGTCCCTTTCGGCGCCCTCGGGAACCCCAATTAAACGTAGGTTTTTCTTTCTCAGGCTGTCATTTATTTCCCTTAATCTATCCTCATGGTCTTTTAATTGTTTGTCTCTTTTTTCCTCAGTTTCCCTCTTTGCTATCAACTTGTCTTCTATGTCACTCACTCATTCTTCCACCTCGTTAACCCTCGTCGTTAGGACTTCTAGTTTGGATTGCATCTCATTCAATTGATTTTTAATTTCTGCCTGATTGGCTCTAAATTCTGCAGTCATGAAGTCTCTTGAGTCCTTTATGCTTTTTTCTAGAGCCACCAGTAGCTGTATAATAGTGTTTCTGAATTGGCTTTCTGACATTGAATTGTAATCCAGATTTTGTAACTCTGTGGGAGAGAGGACTGTTTCTGATTCTTTCTTTTGAGGTGAGGTTTTCCTTCTAGTCATTTTGCTCAGTGCAGAGTGGTCAAAAGCAAGTTGTATTGGGAAAAAGAGAAAAAGAGAGGAGAGAAAGAAGGAGAGAAAAGAGAAAGAGAAAAAAAAGGGAAGAAAAAAACGAAAAAAAAAAGAAAAAAAAAGAGAAGAAAAAGAGAAAAAGAAAGGAGAAAAAAAAACGGGGTGGGGGAAGGAAACAAATCAAAAAGCAAAACAAAACAAAACAAAACAAAACAAAAAAAAAGAACCACCGGGGAGTATCTTCTGATTCTGTGTACTTTAAGTCCCTTGGCTTCTCCTGGAAGTTGTCCGTCTAGCTGGTGTTCTGGGGGAGGGGCCTGCTGTGCTGGTTTTCAGGTGTTAGCGCTTGGGGGAGCTGCTGTGCCCCTGCCTGGTGCAGGGCTCAGTGGGGGTTGTTTACCCCGTGAGGCCGCAGGAGGAACAGCCCCAGTGGCGGGGCCGCTCTGGAAACCTGGATTCAGCTCCGGCAGGAACTCCGTCTGCAGGGCCTGGAGGCTCCGGGGCGGGGCCGCTGATCTGCTCAGCTGGGACAGGAGCGTCCTTGCTATCCTGGGCCCTCCCGGCCTCTGCCTATCCTGGGGGAGGCCGGATCCTGGGCTGTGTCCCGGCGCCCTGGGCTCCGGAGCCTGCGCTGTTGGATTCGCGCTCCCGGGCCGCGCAGCCCCCTCCGCGGAGCCGCCGCCCGAGCCCCTCCGAGCTGCTCCTGGAACCGCGCAGGCCCCTCTGCACGGAGCCTCTTCCTCTGCCCGAGCCCCTCCGAGCTGCTCCCGCCCCTCCGCCCCCTCCGCGGAGCCGCCCCCGAGCCCCCCCGAGCTGCTCCCGGGGCCGCGCAGCCCCCTCCGCGGAGCCGCCGCCCGAGCCCCCCGAGCTGCTCCGGGTCCCGCCGGGTCCCGCCGTGCGCGCTGCAGCCCTTAGGGAGCTCGGCGCACTCTCCCGGGGCGCAGGTCCCTGTTAGTGTCCCCGGGAGCCCGAGGGCATCCCCGCCCTCCTGGGTCCTGCTCCACCTCCCCACGAGCCCCTTTCCCCCGGGAAGGTCGGTGCAGCTCCTGCTCCTCCGGGACGGGGCTCTCCTGTCCTGGGGACACTCGCCCCGGCCTCAGCCCGGGTCCTCGCGGGCCCCTCCCCCTCGGAGGCCTTTTGTTTCTTTAGTTCTTTTTCCCCGTCTTCCTACCTGGATAGAAGCGCGAACTCTTCTCACTGTTGCATTCCAGGTGTTCTCTCTTTAATTCTCAGGCCGAATTCATAGATTTTCAGGATGATTGGAAGGTTTTCTAGGTAATTTGGTGGGGACAGGTGATTTGGGGACCCTGCTCTTCCGCCATCTTGCTCCTCCCCTTGCTTCATCTTTATAAATTAACAAGAACAAAGTCCCTTATGCTGTGAGGCTTCTCACCGAGGAAGAAGGGATAACTTTCCATTCCTTCAATTCTACTTTTTAGACATTATTATAGTTTTCTAGAATAGCTTTTACTGATTTCTTATTAGGCTTCTGCATAGATATCTTATTCTTTGCCATTGTAAATGGGATCTGTTTTTCTACTATTTCCCCTAACTGGTTATTTGAATTTATGTAGGCTATCAATTGCTGAACAATATCTTTAAATTTTGTTTTATTAAACTTTCTAATTATGTGTAGTAGTAGTGTTTTCTATCAATTGTTTTTGCTTTTCCAAATAAATAGTTATATTCATATGTAGACAAAAAGGATTTTATTTCTTCCTTTCACATTTGTATGCATCTGTTTGCTCTCTCTTATCTAACTTCACTGAGTAATGTATTAAACAGTACATAGCAGGCATCCTTGTCTTTTTCCTAACTTTGGTAGAAAAGAAAAGCCTCTGGTGTTTTCCCATTAAGAGAGATGTTGACTATTGCACTACTAGGTGTTTACCCCAAAGATACAAATTTAGTGATCCGAAGGGGCACTGGTACCCCAATGTTCATAGCAGCAATGTCCACAATAGCCAAACTGTGGAAAAATCCAAGATGTCCTTCAACAGATGAATGGATAAAGAAGATGTGATATATATATATAAAATGGAATATCACCCAGTCATCAGAAAGGGTGAATACTTATCATTTACATAGACATGGATGGAACTGGAGGGTATTATGCTAAGTTAAGTAAGTCAATCGGGGAAAAACATTTATCATATAGTTTGACTTATACAAGGAATATAAGAAACACCGCAGAGGATTATAGGGGAAGGGAGGGAAAATGCAATGGGAAGAAATCAGAGAGGGAAACAAATCATAAGAGACTCTCAACCATAGAAAACAAACTGAGGGTTGCTAGAGGGGAGGTGGGTGGTGAGACAGGGGTAACTTGGTGATGGACATTAAGGAAGGCACATGATGTGATGAGCACTGGGCGTTATATGCAACTGATGAATCACTGAACTCTACCTCTGCAACTAATGATGTTTAGCCAACTAAATATGTTGGCTAATTGAATTTAAATTAAAAAAAAGGGGGGGGGCACCTAGTTGGTTCAGTGGTTAAGCGTCTGCCTTTGGCTCAGGCCCTGATCCTGGAGTCCCGGGATCGAGTCCCACATCGGGCTCCCTGCAAGGAGCCTGCTTCTCCTTCTGCCTGTGTCTCTGCCTCTCTTTCTGTGTCTCTCATGGATAAATAAATAAAATCTTTTAAAAAGGGCAGCCCGGGTGGCTCAGCGGTTTAGCGCCACCTGCAGCCCAGGGTGTGATCCTGGAAACCTGGGATGGAGTCCCACATCAGGTTCCATGCATGAAGCCTGTTTCTCCCTCTGTCTCTCTCTCTCCTCTCTGTGTATTCTCATGAATAAATAAAATCTTAAAAAAAAAAAATCTTTAAAAAAAAAAGAAACAAAAGATAGATGCTAACTCCCTAGGGCTAAAGTGTGAATGTGTATATAGGTGAATGTAAAGGTAGGTACATAATCAGGTTAAGGTAGTAATTACCAATTGATAACTGTGTATTTTTCTTTTTTTTTTTTAATTTTTTTTTTTATGATAGGCACACAGTGAGAGAGAGAGAGGCAGAGACACAGGCAGAGGGAGAAGCAGGCTCCATGCACCGGGAGCCCGATGTGGGATTCGATCCCGGGTCTCCAGGATCGCGCCCTGGGCCAAAGGCAGGCGCCAAACCGCTGCGCCACCCAGGGATCCCTGATTGTGTATTTTTCATATAAACAATTGTTGAATTTTTTCAAATGCTTTTTTCCTGTCGAGTGATAAAATGTATTTTCTCCTTAGCTCTATTAATAATTTGTTGAATATTAATGGCTTTCCTATTGTTGAACTGCCCTTGTAAAGAAAACTCCACTTGATCATTATGCATTTTTTAAGGATTTTATTGATTTATTTTAGAGATTAAGAGTGGGTGAGCATGAGTAAGGGGGAGGGGCAAAGGGAGAAGGACAAGCAGTCCCCGTGCTGAGTGCAGAGCCCAACATGGGGCTGGACCCCCATGACCCTGAGATCATGACCTGAGCTGAAATCAAGAGTCAGATGGTGGACAGACTAAGCCACCCAGGCTCCCTGATCATTATACATTTCTGAGTGCTCTTGGAATCTGTTTGCTATCTCCTGATTTGTAAATTTGGCATTGATAATCTGTAGTTTCTTTTCTGGTACAATTTTTGTTGGGTTTTTTCATCTATTTATAGTTGTTTCATTAAAAGAATTAGGAAGCTTCCTTTCTTTTACTAAGCCCAGAAAAAATATAATTAGCTTTGGAATAGTCTTGTCTCTATATATTTTATAAAATTTTGTATCTTGCAGCTCATACTCCTACCTCGACTAGAAATTGGAGCAATCAGGTAGAAAAAGAATATGACTTGTGCTGGCTACGTCAATAAGGTGTTGCTGAAAAGAGAGACTCTTCAGACTGATACAGTATCCTTTGAAAAGAAAGAAGATTAACAGCAAGAATCTTTGTTATAAGAGACCTTTTTTACCCAGACCAAGACATTCAAGGCTACTATGGATCATATTAATTATGCATTTTTCAGAATTTGCAAAAACTTAATAGGCCATTTTAAGACAAATAAAGTGTAGTCAAAAGGGAGATGTAGAAGGGAAGGATATAGGGGAAATTAAGCTGTGATTTGGCTAGGGTCAGAGCAGTGGGGGAACATGATCTGACAGGCTTCTCCAAAACCTTCTTGTAAGGTGCTTCAGCCTGACTTAAGTACTATCTACATTATGAACACCACGTATAGAGAAGAAGCTTAGGGGCAGGCATTATAAACCTGTTGACCTAAGGAACAGGGACAAACTAAAGCCAATGTTAGGAGGATTAGGGAAATGGACAGAGTTGAAGCCAGTTGCTAAAGAAGAGAAACTACAAAGGGAAACAAAAGTGAAGACTATGATGGTAGTCTACATTCAAGGACCATGACTGATTAAGAACACCAAGATTGGTGAATAGCTAACAGTTGGAAGAGGAATTCAATAAAGTAGCAAGATAATTAATTCTTTACCTGCTGCCGCCAACAAATAACATCCACAGAAAGTGAGTGGATCAAGTGGTGCATGCTCTAGAATAAAAATAGCTCTGTGTCTATTTCAGTTGTAGTCATGGAAAACAATGAACAAGGCAAAGACTTCTTTTGGGCTCACCAAGAAACATCTCCCCTGCAACAGCAGAGAGATTCCTAGTTCTTCCTGCCCAGGAGAGAGAGACAGTGAAATTGATTGTCAGATCCTGTGGCACCAAATCTGGACCCAACCTCAAGGAAAACTTACCTGGAGTAGGCACTAGATGCAGCAGCAAGAAGTGACAGAATGTATCTCCCATTGGGGAGGAGTGAGTATATTTTTAGTTGCAATCTAAGATGGCTCTTAAAATCATAAATGGCAAAAAGCGCACAGGTGCTACGGTGTATGTTGCAATATGTATGTCTTAGCTTGAGTGTGTAAGAAAGCAGAAGTCAAATATAGTAGACTGTTACTTTATCTGTCTAGCAGCTCTTATCTCCTAGAAGAAAATTCGTTTCTTTTTTTAAAGATTTTATTTATTTATTCATGAGAGACACACAGAGAGAGGCAGAGACACAGGCAGAGGGAGAAGCAGGCTCCATGCAGGGAGCCCGATGTGGGACTCGATCCCGGGTCTCCAGGATCACGCCCTGGGCCAAAGGCAGATGCTCAACCACTGAGCCACCCAGGCATCCCAAATTCCTCGTTTCTGATGGAGAATCTTTATGTGTTGTTTAGATAGGGCTGACCTCACCTTTTCCTCGACTAGGTTCTGGGTACTGAGGATACAGCAGTGAATGAAATAGACCGAATCCCTGGCCTCTTGGAGCTTTCATTCTAATCATTAAAGAAAAGCAGTAAACATAAAAATTAATTCATTTCAAATAAGTCTGAAACATTATATACTAAGAAAGAAAGACATATAAGGGAGATGGAAGTGAATTATTTAATGGCTCAATAAATGTTCTGGAAATAACATTTGTTGGATTTTTATGCACAATACACTCAATTTTGAAATGTAGGAAAACACAAAACAAAAATCATACATGGGATGCCTGGGTGGCTCAGTGGTTGAGCATCTGCCTTTGGCCCAGGGCATGATTCTGGAGTCCTAGAATTAAGTCCCACATCAGGCTTCCTGCATGGAGCCTGCCTCTCTCTCTGCCTATGTCTGTGCCTCTCTCTCTGTGCCTCTCACGAATAAATAAATAAAATCTTTTAAAAAATAATTCATGAGTAACTTTTGAGGATTTTTCTCCTCTTGGGGTGCCTGGGTGGCTCAGTCAGTTAAGGATCCAACTCTTGGTTTCAGCTCAGGTCATGATTTCATGGGTCGTGAGATCAAGACCTGTGTCAGGCTCCTCAGTCAGTGGGGAATCTGTCTGAAGTTTCTTTCTCTCTCTTTGCCCCTCCCTGCCCCTTCTCTCTCAAATAAATAAATAAACCTTTAAAAAAGAAAAAAGAAAAGTTTCTATCAAAAATTTATTTTTTTGAAAAGTTTTCTCCTGCATTTAAAGCTTATTTGCTCAATACTGAAAATATTTTGAAGCTGATGTATTATAAACACCAAAATATGCCTTTCATCTCATTTATAAGATGTTAAAGAGATCAGCAGATACTCCAAAACTCATTTTTCTTTGTGTAGAACTGTCAAAGTGGAGTCTGTGACTTTTAAGTATCTTAAATCCATCTCTGCAGACTAGTTCTACTTTTTTGAGAAATATACCATTCGTGTGTAATCATTTGGTTTCAACCCATGTGCAGAGGAAACAATAGAAGGAAAGGTTTGCCATGTAATCATTTTTAAAGAATACATTTTAAACCATATTCACAAAAATTCATGAAGCTTTAAGAAGAAAAAAAAAAGATTGTATGTCATCAGCTTAGCCATTCCAAATAAGAAAACTCATGCATTAAACATCGCAAAAGGAAGTAATACAGCTTTAGTTCAATCTGTAATTTGTGAGCTATCACAGAGATTCTGGCTTGGCACCACTCAGAAATGTTCACTGAATGTCATTGTAAAGGTTTGAGAGGACTCTCCAAGGACCAATTAAAGGAATGGAGAACTAGGGAAGATTGCTCACCAGTAGGAAAAAGCAAGAATAATGGTACAAGATGGATGTGGTTTTCCAATTTTCTTGTTTTGACTGTAAATATGGAAACCCAAGCCAAAAATAAACAATAATAATAAACATCTCATCCCGTTATTTGTTTGTGATCATTAAAAACGGATTTTCGTGCACTCCATTCTGTCCTCAGCCTCTCTAACTCCAGTAGTCTTCACCTCCAAACATCAAACTAAGTCATTGACTACATTGTCACTGCTCCTTTACCATGTGTGAGTGTACACATACACACACACACACACACACATACACACACACGTTTCGAGCTTATGTTCATTTTATTAGCAAGCAGTATATGACACAAAAAAATAGAGACCAAAAATTCTTATTTAAGTATATGGACAAATTTTTTTTAAGAAATATTCTTTATCAACTTAAACTCATTACTAACCATCAATTTTTATGTTTTATGTATTATATGCATGGCCCATTCATACATATATTTTAGCTTCTCAAACAGTTCAGAGCATATTATAGAAACACAAATGTTGATTTAATAATTAGTTAGCTAATTGAATAACTGGACTGGTTGGACTATGAGTTTTTGCTATGTCTTTTAGAAAAAAAAAAGTCTTTCTTGGGCACCTGGGTGGCTCAGTGCTTGAGTGTTTACCTTTGGCTCAGATTGTGATCCTGGGGTCCTGAGATGGAGTTCCACATCAGGCTCCCTGCAGGAGCCTCCTTCTCCCTCTGCCTATGTCTCTACCTATCTCTCTGTGTCTCTCATGAATAAATAAATAAGATATTTACAAAGAAAAAGAAGAGAGAAAAAGTCTTTCCTCTTTTTCATATGTATTGTTTACCCAAATCCAGTTGATATTTTCAGAAATTTAGGGAGAAAGTTGCTGACTAGGTTCATTACACAGAATGCTTCCTATTACTTAGGATTTATCTAAGTCTAGAATATGAATGGAGGAGACCACAAAAGAAAGAAAGAATGGATAGAAAAGTAAGTTCCTACAAAGTAGGAAAGCCCACTGCCACTTCCAGTTAGAATAATAAGAATTACCACAGAGCCTTGGGTTGAGCAAAGTCCTGGTCTGGAGATAGTAAAGTGGTGAAGCGGAAAGAGCCCTGGGCTGAGTTACCAGACATATCCTTTCACACAATTTGCCTTCCCTGTCTGAGATCCAGCTTCTTCATTTGTAAAATTAAGGGATGAGCCATGTTTCATTTCAGCTCTAATATTCCATAATTCTAACAATTTCCCTAAAGTGCATACTTCGTGGCGATTTATAAATACCACAGATACATTTTGCACAGACATGCCAAATATCGAAGTGAATAAATATTCTTTGAAGATGTTTTTTTAAACTTTGCTATGACCAATTGGTATGTGAAAGACTGAGTTCCACTCTGTAAAATAAGAGTGAACATGCTTTGTACAACTACTATAGAAATTGTTAGAATACTTCATTATCAGTTTACAGGTCCTTTAAATTTAGTAAACTATAAGCTCCTCTGGGACAGTACTGTTTCTTAGTCATTTTTATATCCCCAAGTACATGCTGTTTAGCATGAACAAATTAAATGTTTTTTAATAATTAATCTGAACAGCTTAGCCAGGCTGGAGAAAAGCACATGGAAGAAAAACATGGTGACCAATCTCATTTCCAAGGCATGACCAAAAGCTTTGAGGGTCCTCAGTGTTGCCTGGAAATCATACTATATTTCCCTAGCTCGTCCATGCTACACTCATAGAGTTCTATTTCCTACTTCATTTTCTATCCTCTAATCCTCCAACACTTCCTGCCTCATACTTGCTCCAAAAGAGAACATTCACAAGCTCCCAAATGCATTCCTATCAGCATCTGTACCATATGATAAGTCTTCCTGTTACTATTAAGATTGAACTTTTTATGCTCTTGGGCAAGTCAACGAGCCCACCTGTACAATAGATCCATCCTCTTACATCAGTACAAGAATAATCATTCCTTCTGGGATTCTCCTCACTCTACTGAATCACTTGGATTCTTTCTCTCCACGGGATCTTTTCCATCAGTGCACAAACATATTATTGTTTCTCTCACCTTAAAAAACAAAAACAAAAAAAAAAAAAACCTCTCTCTTGACTCTCATTTCTGCCTCTAACTGCTGCCCTATTTCATTTTTTAATTTATTATTGAAGTATAATTGGCATACAGTATTATATTATTTTCAGGTGCACAGTACAGTGATTTGACAATTTTATACATTATGTTATGTTCACCACAGTAAGTGTAATTATCAAGTCACCATAAAACATTATTACAATATTATTGACTATTCCCCCTGCTTTACTTTTCTTCCCTGTGACTGATTTATTTTATAACTGGAAGTTTGTACTTCTTAATCTCTTTCACCTGTTACACGCATCCCTCCTACTCCCTCCTCTCTGTTTGTTCTCTATATTTTTGAGTCTGTTTCTGTTTTGTTTGTTTGTTCCTTCATTTGTCTTGCTTTTTAGGTTGCACAGATAAGTGAAATCATATGGTGTTTGTCTTTCTCTGTCTGACTTATTTTATTTAATATAATACCCTCCAGGTTCATCCATGTTATTGCAAATAGTGGGTTGCTTCCATATCCATACCTACCTCAATAAATTTGTTCTCAACCTCCTTTGTGGATCTCTATTCTTCTTCTCAGAGTAAATAAACAGTGGTGGATACCAGAGCTGAGGTTTTGGGCTTCTCTTTTTCTATTTCTCTATGTTATCTTAGCCAGATCCATGGATTTCTAAATCATCAAATGCTCATAATTCAAAAATTTAAACCAAATTTATAACTCAAGGGCCAAACTCCCCATATCCAAACTTGTATATCCAATTGCCTTCTTAACAACCCCACTCTGAAGTCTGATAGGCCTCTGAAACTCAATACATCCTCAAATCAAAGTCATAAATTTCTGCTTCAATCTGCTCTTCTCTTAAGCTTTTCCATCCTGAATAATTATAACTCAACATTCCAGTTGCTCAAGCCAAAAACTTGGGAGTCATTCTTGAATTCTTTCTTTCTCTCACAACTGTTAATCAAATCCTATTGAATACAGTTTTAAACTATATTGAGAATGCAACTGTCTCTCACACCTACACCTTCACCAATCTGACTGGGACAACCATCATCTCCCATCTGAATTATTGCAATAGCTAATTCTTTCCCTGTGTTTGTCTCAAGATATTTTTCATATAGTAGCCAGAATGATGCCACTATATCAAATTAGGTTAGAATTATGCAATTTTGTCTTATCTCACTCAAAGTAAAAGCACGAGAAAAATAAATAAATAAAAGCCTCATCAAAATCATTTGACCTCTTAAAACTCTCCTGACTTCCTCCATTTTCCCCTGCTATGTCCCACTCAGCCACAATGGCCTGCTTTCTATACTTTGAACACTTCTGGTACATTCCTATTCAGGTCTTGGCACCTGCTATTTTGTGCCACCTATCACATTCCTCTCCCACATGGCTTGCTCCTTCCCTTCCTTTATGTCTTTACTCAGATGTCAACTCAATAAGATCTTCCCTGTCCTACTTACCTAAAATTCTAACCTCTCCCCACTAACCTCCAGCAGGTCTCTCTCCCTCTTTCCTGCTCTATTCTGAAGCAAAGTAGGATCTTCTATAGTTAGTGAATGAACTGAAAGAGAGGAAGTAACAGGGGAGCCTGGGTGGCTCAGTTAAGCATCTGCCTTAGGCTCAAGTTGAGATTCCAGGATCCTAGAATCCAGCCCACATGTGTGTTCCTTGCTCAGCAGGGAGTCTGCTTCTCCCTCTCCCCTGCCCTTCTCTTCACACAAGATCAATAGCTCACTCTCTCTCTCTCTTTCAAATAAATAAATAAAATCTTTATTTTTATTTTAAAAAAAGAATGGAAGTAGCAATAACACACCCGTCAGTATTAGAGATAATTTTTGAGAAATGAAACTTACTTTCAAATGCCTCCAACAATCATGAAGCATTGCCTAAGAGAGGCCCCTGAAATCTTTCTACAATTAATAAATAAGAGTTGTCTGTAATGAGTATATAAACTTTTTGGAAACAATTGGATGTTATTAACATACTTAAAATAGTTTGAAAAAATTCTCAAGAGATTATTAACAGATGTAAATATCACAGAATTAATTATTGTTCCTCTTTGCTATAGACAAGCAGGAATTTATTCATTTCTCTGTCATAGGAAGATGTAGGAAAAAGAGGAAGCAGTTTAAATCTAAATGGAATTTTATTTTCACCAACCAAGAAAGGAAAATTCATTAACACACTGAAAATATAGACATAGCACCTACCTATTACATGCACAGTAGGGAATTAGTAAATGGAAGTCCCCTTCTTCCAGTGTATTACATATATTATTATATTGTAAGTATTTTTACAATTTACTATCTAAACTATTTGTCATATTATAATCAGTGTTTTCTTAAGCAACCGAAAATGTCGCATATATACAACTTTCTGCAAGAAAAAGATTTGATCACTAAATAAAATAAAACTTAAGACTTTCTTTTTTACTCATTTCACTGTTTTTTTTTTTTCCAGGAAAAGGGATTTGCTACTTTGACATTACCTTCCTGAATTATCTTATTTAATTACTACTGCAGATGTTTAACACTTTAAATAACAAAGGGTCTAAAACACAAAAATCATGAACACAGTAATAGCTGAATTCAAATTTTAAATTGCACCCTGGATTTAAGCATCAAGGAGGTGGTAACTTTTTTTTTTCAATTTATTTTTTATTGGTGTTCAATTTACTAACATACAGAATAACACCCAGTGCCCGTCACCCATTCACTCCCACCCCCCTGCCCAAGGAGGTGGTAACTTGGTTAGCTTCTCATCATATCATGTAAGTAACTGTTGAATAAAAAGAAATGCAATCATTATTTTTCTGAAGAAAGAAGATGTTGGGCCACCTTCTGATGATTTCTTAGCCTGGAGGGAAGCTTCTGAGTATAAGCTACTAGAATGACAGTGGAGAACTGAAGTTCAGCAAAATCTGGAGAGATTTAGGAAAACAAAGAAAGATGTTTTTGTTTTTGTTTTTGTTTTTAAAAGAAGTCTGAAATTAGTTCTTAATCCAGAGGGCCAAACTCTCCTGGTTTCAAATGAGCTCTTGAACTACAGTCAAGCTGCTCAAAATGGGGGTTGCCAATTGAAATGTTTAGGAAGCAGAAAGTGACTTGCTCCTTCTGTTTGTTTTAATGATTTACCCTTCCTCCGGACATTGTATTACTTCCTTTCAAAGATGTGGCTAAATCTATTGTTTAGTAGACAGAGGTTTTTCATTTACCCACCAAAGCACCTTCCCTCCTTTTCAGAGTATTGTCCGGGGGTGCGTCCAGGAAGATGAAACAAAGGATATAAGGTCGATGGTCACAGGCAGAAATTAGCTACAGTTATAAAAATAAGTAGTAGATATCTAGTGGTTTTGACTTTCTGGTCTTTGAAGGTCTCCCTGGAGAGATGAGGAAGGGAGAAGATATCCCTTTAGTTCTTACAGAGTTTTCCTCTCTAGTTAGTCATAAACTTGAGTGACAAAGAAAAGATGATCCAAGGCCCCTGCTGCTCCTAGAAAAAGAAATCAGTATAAGAATGTTTTTACATACTCTTGCACAAAAACCATCATTATGTGTGTGTAACCTCTTGCTGCACCCAAAACCAATCCCAATTAAAGTAAGAATAGTACTAAAAATCACACTGAAAATCATTTCTCCAACCTCCACAGTGTTTCTTTTTCTGAATAGAAGAAATAATTTCTCCTTTCTTTCTTTTGGTAATACCCCTGTGTATTTCCACTGGTAGATGAAGTAAAAATCTTGAACTATTTTACTAGCCTCCATTCCATGACAAACTGCCATATAATGGATGTCACATGCCCTATATTTTCATAAAAGGCTGTGAACCCTTCTTACAAATATAAAATATTAAATATAAAAGTTACATTTACCATTAAGATGGATGAAAATGAATTTTTCATTTTTATTAGTCTATTTGCACTTGTGATAAGCCAAGAAAGGGGATGAAAATAAAATCTACCTAGAGTAATGATGTTATCACATAATTGGTCTTGAGCCCTTGAGCCCCACCCAAATCACAAATTTGTGAAAGGTTATCTCCAAGAAGTAAACATCTATATTGGTAGTTCAGTTGCAGGGAACACAGGTCAATTATGTATGAGTGCATGTGAGTATGTGTGTGGTGTGTTTATCTTGTTACTTTCTATACATACACTTTGGAAGGAAGGCCTACTTCATCACTATGCAAACTATCCAACACATTCCCACTTGCTTCAGTGGCAATGAGAAGTCAGATAAGTCATAATTTACAGACCCTATCCTCAACCAAATCTCAGCCCATCAATCCAATCTATATATTAGATTTTGCTCTGCTTTAGGTTATATATATATAATTGCTTTTGATTGGCCTAAAGAAACATGAATCACCTGACTACTGTCATCATATTTATGTGCCCTCTCTTGTGTTTATCACAGCTAAAAGAAGATCATGGCTAAGCACACTGTTTTCTTTTACTCTACAGCTCACCACCACCACCAAACATACACTCTGGCAAGGATATGCTTGTAATCCTCCTGTTACATGGCATTTATCAGGAGCATTTCAAAACCTGCTATAGTATACATGGGTAATCCTTCATCATTTGCATTATTAAGCCAATAAAATCGTGTTATAATCTAAGCATCCTTACCACAGAGAGAACTCACTGTAACTTAATAGAAAGCTCATTTTAGGAAAAGTAAAGTATCACTGGTGAAATGTTACCTATGTGCTGCTGGAAAGTTCAGAAGATGAGCTGAAGTCCTTCTAAAGAGTACACATCCCTGAAGATGATAAGGCCAAGGCCTGAGATCCAGTGTTTTCTTTAACAATTCAATTACACACTGAGAATTCTTTTTCCTTGCCTTGATCAATGACTTTACCTTCTGTATAGTCAGCTATTGCCACAATAATGCTGCATAACGGATAACCTCATATTCTTGATGGATTACATCAACAAGTATTTGTTTTTCTTGTTCACAGGAGTTGAAGCTTTGTTGACTCAGCCAGACTTGGTCCTAGGACAAGGGATGGGTCAAGCTGGTTCCATGAGTCTGATTCCGGGGTCAGGTTGAGGGATAGCAGCCACCAGGACATATTTTCCTGCAAATGGCAGAAGTCCAGGAGCAAAGCAAAATTATGAAAGCATATTTTAGACTTTTGTAACACTCCATGGGCCAAAGCAAGTCACATGGCCAATGATGACATTGAATGGAGCAATATACTCTACCCTCAGTAAGAGAAGAGAGTGAATATGTGTTGAAGAATAATCCTAACTATCACATCAACTGATATCAAAAGTGAGAAGAATTTTAAAAGAAAGAGTAGTATGGGGAGGAAATTCAGCTACTTGCAACAACATGGGTGGACTTTTAGGGCATTATGCTAAGTAAGAGAAGTCAAAGGCACATACTATATATCACTTATATGTGGAACCTAAATAACTTGAAAAAACAGACTAGAATGGTGGTTACCAAAGGTGAGGCAAAATTGGGGAGATATAGTTTAACGGTACAGACTTTTAACTAGTAGATACATAACTTCTGGAAATCTAACACACAGCACAGTGATTATAGCCAACAATACTGTATTATAAATTTCAAAGTTGCCACCTGCCTGGGTGGCTCAGCCGTTGAGCATCTGCCTTCGGCCCAGGACGTGGTGCCAGAGTTCCAGGATCAGGTCCTTCATCATGTCCCACATCTGGTTCCCTGCAGGGAGCCTGCTTCTCCCCCTGCCTGTGTCTCTGTCTCTCTCTGATTCTCTCATGAATAAATAAATATATTTTAAAAAAAATACATTTCAAAGTTGCTAAGAGACTTGATCTTAACTTTTTTTAAAAAGATTTTATTTATTTATTCATGAGAGACACAGAGAGAGGCAGAGGCAGAGGCAGAGGGAGAAGCAGGCTCCCTGCACGAAGCCTGGTGTGGATCTCGATCCTAAGGATCCCAGGATCACAACCTGAGCCAAAGACAAATACTAGACCACTGAGCCACCCAGGTAGCTCTGATCTTAACTTGTATTACTTTTATTACCACAAAGAAGGAATGATACTCATGTGACATTATAGAGGTATTAGATAATGCTACATGGCAATCATGTTGCAATATGTAAATGTATCAAACCAACACATCCCACACCTTGAACTAACACAATGTTACATCTCAATTTTTTTTAGAAAAGAGTAGTGTGGGGAAAGACTTTCATTGTATCTCATAGATACATGAAATCATACTCAAAATCTACTTTTTACTGTACAGTGAACAGTCACATTTGATAAATACATAAGGAAAGTATAATAGGAACATTTGGCTATTCCCAAGGAGATCCAATAAACCCCAGTATCTAGAGTTTCCAAACAGAGAGTGGCATGATTCAAAAGTGTCCATCCCATCGACATCACAAAAATGGTCATACAGTTACTCACTTAAGGAATCTGCTCTGTTCAACAGTGTGCTTATGTCTTTAAATTAATACTCATTATAGGAAATATCTACACTATTCAAGTAAATGTAACAGAGCCTGAGGAACCATGGCATGGCCTAATCTGTCTTGATTATAACATACTGTCCAAAGTTTGTATATCAATAATAGCAGCAACACAAAACAACAACACACAGCCTCCCTCATTAAAAAATATTGGAAAGAAGCAAAGTCTTGAAAGAGATAAAAGGATAGAGGGATCATACATCCAGAAGCAACTGCATCACGCCAGGCCTCTGGTCAATGACACTTTATAAATGAATTGGAAGTCCTAATTCTGCTTTAGTTTAGAAATCTGATTATCCTAGAGCTTGTAAGAAATCAGCTTTAATCCTCTTTTAAATGTCATTCAACAGGTTCTCTGTTGTACGTGGGATGCAAATGAATTTCTCTTATCAGATCTTTTCTAATTCATTTTCCTTCCACAGGACATTCTCAGAAATAATTTAAGACTGGACTCTGAAAATTGTTCCAATCTTGAATAACATATGTTTGAAGCATATTGTCTCTCCAATCAGCAAATCACTCCTGAATCATTATTCAAAAGCAGAAATCCTAGTTACTCTACATGAAAATTAAACATAAAATTTTTCTGACATATTATGTCCACATCTAAGGGGCTCTCTGTGTATTTCAGTGTCAGCTCAAGATGAAATTTTAAAATCCCAGCATTGTCTACTATATTCAAAATACACCAGATTTTCTTGTTATCCTTACAATTGTAGTCAAGATCGCAAGGATTTGGGGGATGTAACTCAAGTTTTGCCTTTTTCAGATAGAGAAAAATAATACTAGCAGTGACTCCTCAGACAAATCAAAAGGAAAAAGATCATTGAAATGGAGTCCAAGTTCTAGTTTCAGGCCCAAATCTGTAAGATAACGTGGGAAAAGCTCCATCTTTGTAAATTATTTTATGTTGGAAAACAAATTTTGCTTTTGTTTTGATAATTAGGTCCTTTAAAGAGGCATAGCTGCTTAAATGTGCCATTAAACAGTATGAATTATATATATAATATGTTCGGTCTAAAACTAAATCCACATAGTTGTTGAATCTAATTTGGAGATTTAAGATGAGATTTATTAAGTGTTATTAACCATGTGTGGACCTTCTAAGAAAGGCTTGGGATGTGTGATTTGTATTTCTCTTGTTGCTTAGAATGTAGACAATTACACATGTTAAATGATTTAATTTACCTTACACCAATGTTACCTTTTTGATCTTTAAATAAGTTATTCATCATTGAAGATCAATATTACATTTAGAGTTAGGAGGATGTCAGTAATTGTCAGTATCTTTTACCTCTAAGATAGAGCTTTTTTTATATCATCCAGTCATTTTATCATTATATATGTATATACTAGATTTTATTATATATAAAATACAGATGCAAAATGTATAACCATGTGAAATTAACATGTGTGATTCCCAGTATTTTAATCCTAGTTCTGTATTTTAGGAATTCCCTATTTTGTAGTCCTGTTAGGGGGGAAAACCTGTCCCTTGCTGGAGAGCGAAGAACTAGAAATCTGGATACTTGTTTTTTTTGGCCTGTTACAGCTAAGCAAGATCCATGAACTAGGACTGGTCAATCAGACATAACTCTTCTAGGTCTGATTCCCAGAGCTTCTAGCAGAACAAACCTTGGAAGTGGTGGAGAATGCATGTTGGAGGTGGTAATAACGGTTCAGGATAGCCTCCAGTGCACAAAAAGCAGGGGTAATCTTGCCTTCAACAGAATGGTTCTAGACATTATTTATGTCTGAGGTTCACACTTCTTGGCTCCTTTACCTTGCCTTTTCTCCAACTTAATTTATTCAATCTTCTGGTTACTCAGTGAGCCACTCAAAATCTTTTCAATAACTCCTTTCTGCATAATTAGCTAAAATCTATTTGGGTCGCTTCTGACAAGGAATTTGAGTAGTCACACAATCCTGTGAATAATGGAAAAATTGGGCTTTGCTGGAAAGATATCAAGGTATGAAATATGTTAGCTGTGGTACCTGGCAATGATTGAGGGAACTATGGCATACAATCTTCTGGTCTTAATTACCTTAATAAAATAGTAATAGTTGGTCATCTAGCATTAAACTAAATAAGTAGTGGATAGCTCTCCCCTGACATACTTCTTCCACCATTATTTACTGAGCTCAGGAGGCCACTGGAAGCCTGCCTATCTGTTCTATTAAGTAATGAGGTAGATTTTAGGTAAAGATTTAAAATACATTCCTAAAATTATATTCTGTCTATCAACACTGCCCCACTCCTACCTCTAAAAATAGACTATAAAAATCCTATGCTTGTTTTTCTCAATTAGCTTCCTTTGGGAACAAAAAGATTATTCTCTACCCTTCTATGCCCTTCTCTGTACCCCACAGTAGGCTCACCTTGTAATCTGAACTCTGTAGCCATTATTTTTTCCCTTTGGATTGCTCAATGGGTGGCAACAATGGCACAATGTCTTCAGCAGAAACTGTTGCTCAGCTCCTCCTCAGAGCCCCCTTCTATCTGACTCAGCTCTCACCAGTCTCTGATAACACTATTTCCTTGATTTTCCCCTTTGATCTTAATAGTAGTCTCCTATTATTATGTCTACTGATTGTTTTCCCTAGGGTAACTCAACATCCTTCATTCCTTTAACCCTAGTGACATCTCTAGAAATAGTCCTTCATGAAAGTCTCATTATTTGAATCATCTTAGCTGAATTTTTTTTCCCCACCATAACCCTGACTGACTTGGCAGTCCGAAGATAGAGGCTAGATCTTAATCACCTTTTAATCCCAATGATCAGCAATATGACTATCACACACAAAGTTCTCAGAATATGTTGATGGGTCTGAACTAAGCATACAAGGAACGCTCCCAGACTGGTTCCATATTTAGACTATATATGTCTGCTTTACAGTGAGTTCCCAAAATCTATTTCATTGTCACTCCTAGGACTCTTCCCATTGTGTCTGGACCTGGGGTGCTGGAGTAAAACAGCATGGAATTTGAAGTTAAGCAGATGGATCCTGTGTAATCTTAGAAAAATCATTTAATTTTTCTCAATCATTTAAATTCTCAGAAATAAAACTGACGTTAAAAGTCCGAATTGATTATTTTATAGGCTAAACTGTTGTACCAAATAAAAATAAAAATACAATAGCTTTTATAAGAGTAGTTTATTTCTCTTGCACATAATAGTCCACATACAAAGTGGCTTCCAGTGTGGAGCAATTTGTTCAGTATGGTCATTTAGAGCAAGGTTTTTGTCATCTTGTTGTTCTTTTAAACATGGGATAGTGTTTTCCTCTGCTTGATAGAAGCTGATTGATGACTACCATACAAGTGGCTAAGCAAGAATATGGAAAATGTACAATTTCCTTTAAAAATGTTTTCTTCTTTTTCCATTTTTTATTGTAGTAGGATACACATAACAAGATTTAGTATCGTAACACTTTCAAGCTTACATTTCAGTGGTATTAACTGCATTCATATTGTATAATCATCATCATCTATCTCCAAAATATTCATCTTTCAAAACTAAAACTCTAGACCCATTATATCATAATTCCTCATGACCTCCTCCCCCAGCCTCTAGTAACCATCATTCTACTTTCTGAAACTATGACTTCTTCTCCTTTCCCTTCTCCTCCTCCTCTTCTCCTTCTGTTGTTGTTGTTGTCATTGTTGTTGTTGTTTTCCAGATTCCATATATAAGTGAGATCATACAGTATCTCTCTTTCCATGTCTGGCTTATTTTACTTAGCATCATGTCCTCCAGGTTTATCATGTTGTCACAAATGGCAGCAGGATTTCCTTCTTTTTTAAGGCTGAATAATACTCCATTATATACATATAAGATTAATACAATAGTTTTAATTTGAACAATAATGGAAGTAATAAAAATCCATATCTATACACTAATAAAAACTATATAAAACCTAATAAACCTAACAAAAATCCATATATATGTATGTATATATACACTTTTACACATACACATACACACACACACACACACCACAATTTCTTCATCAATTCATCTGTTAGGTTGTTTCCATATCTTGCTATTTTGAATAATGCTGCAGTAAACAGGAAATTATATGTATCTCCTTCAGGTAGGATTTTATTTACTCTGGATGTACACCCAGAAATGGTATTGTTGGATCATATGGTAGTTCTATTTTTACTCTTCTGAGGAACCTCCATGCTATTTTTCATAATAGCTATACCAGTGGCCCTGTGTGTATCTGTGTGTGTGTTTTTGCTTGACAAGATTCTAAGAAAATGAAACAATCTCAGACTCCGGAGTAAAATAGTTAGGCTTAAATCCTGACTCATATCTTTATCATACAGGTTGTGTTGGGCGAGTGACTTAATCTCTTTAAGCCATTTCCTCATGTATGAATTTTGGAAAACAATAATGAATACTGCATAGAATTTTGGTGATAAATAAAAAGACAATATATATAAAATAGCACAGTATCTAGAACATAATATGTGCCAAACCAATCACTATTAAGAACTGCATTTCTAGGATGCCTGGGTGGCGCGGTGGTTGAACCTCTTCGGCTCAGGGAGCGATTTCAGGTCCTGGGATCGAGTCCCGCATTGGGCTCCCTGCAGGGAGCCTGCTTCTCCTGTCTCTGCCTCTCTGTGTGTGTCTCTCATGAATAAATAAATTTAAAATATTAAAAAAAAAAAAGAACTGCATTTCTGCGGAGGCTGAATAAGGCAAAGATAGGTCTGTTTATTTCGCAAGAAAGGCAGGTCGGAGTGGGATACCATGGCAGTCAGTTGTTAGACCAAATAGCTTACAAGTAGTATTAAACCTCATAAAGATAGTCATATTGTTATGTTCACCTTCACCTAGGCTGAAGATGGCATAGGACTTTAATATATCTAGTGGAGGGATCCCTGGGTGGCGCAGCGGTTTGGCGCCTGCCTTTGGCCCAGGGCGTGATCCTGGAGACCCGGGATCGAATCCCACATCAGGCTCCCAGTGCATGGAGCCTGCTTCTCTCTCTGTCTGTCTCTCTCTCTCTGTGACTATCATAAATAAATAAAAATTTAAAAAATAATAATAATAATATATCTAGTGGAGGACATCAAAGGAAAGAGAAACACAGAAACGTGCAAAAATAAGATGAAATAAAAAATGACCATCTTGAACCATAAAATTTTGTCTGGAGGATATTACAAAACTCTAGCATCACTTATTTCTTCTTCCCCACTTTAACACTTTTTTATAATACTATAGGAATTCTTAGGCTGAACAAGAAAATAAAAAGCTCCAAAGCTTTTAAGCCAAAGCAGTGTGCCTGGGTGGCTCAGTTGGTTAAGTGTCCGACTCTTGATTTTGGCTCAGGTCATGATCTCAGGGTTGTGAGATCAGGCCTGACTTTGTTCTGCACTGTGCGTGGAACCTGCTTTAGATTCTCTCTTCCTTTCCCTCTGCATCTCCACACCAACTCCCATTTTCTATTTTAAAAAAAAGGGGGAGGCTCCAAAGCAAGAATCTCAGCCCACAGACAGTATGGAAGCCTTTTTAGTTTTGTAATTCATGCCATATCTCTTCCACAGCATTCCGTTAGCTAAAAAGAATAACTAAAATCAACTTAGATTCAAGGATAAGCAACACACACAAACACGCACACACTTCTTGATGGAGACCATAATTAATTTTGCAGATAAGTTTTAAAACCTCTATATGGTGTATTATTATATTTTTGGACTCAGGTCCTAAGTGGTTATACTATGTATTCTGGGCTTATGCTGAATTTACCACATACTTTGAAATTTAAGACTACAGCTCAAACAGTATTTAAACAAAGCCATTATATGGCACATAGTATATATTTTTTAGATTATTATAGCACCCATTACCCTAAATTCTCTTTCCGGAATTTGTAAATAAATATGTATCAAATGTAACAGACAGAATATATTAGAAAAAAAGTGTTTGTCATAGCAAGAACTTTCTCAAAATGATTGTTAAAAATACAAATTAGATGTAAATGCTATGTATTTTTGTAGACAAGAGATGATATTAAATAGTCCTGTAGATGTTTCCCCAAAACTCCCCTCCCTAGAATTACCAGTGCATTAGAAATGATGTACTTGCTGAAAAGCAGTATCCTTAACTTATTTTTTTTAAGATTTTATTTATTTATTCATGAAAGACACAGAGAGTAAAGAGTGAGAGAGACACAGGCAGAGGGAGAAGCAGGCTCCATGCAGGGAGCCAGACATGGGACTCGATTCCGGGTCTCCAAGATCACGCCCTGGGCTGAAGGTGGCGCTAAACCGCTGAGCCACCCAGGCTGCCCAGGATCCTTAACTTAAAAGCTCGTACAATCAATTTTATGGTTCACATATTTGAATTATCATTATTTTGATTAGGATTTATTAATCCTAATTCACTCCAGATCACATCTAATTTCTGACTCTGTGGTACTCTATTTGCTAGATTATTGCTTTAGAAAAACTCAATTTATTGTTCAATGACAAGAATATTATCTTTATTTAAGGAAGATTAAATAGAGCTGGTCTGAAAATTATCTGATGTAAGCAAAATTCACCAAACTTGACTCTAGCCTTGGTTTGTTATGATATGATCCACACTTCTACCCTAAAGTAATTCTCTTATCCAGTTATCATCCAAGCAGTCCCATGGGAAGTTGGGGTTTATACTTTGAATGCAAGTATCATTTCCCTCCTTAGAGCAAAGTAAACATAGATTTTCCTGAAAGAGAAAGGCTTAAAGAAGAAAATAGAAATGATACCCATGTTCTAATATAAAAGTGGGAAAAAATTATCTGTCAAACAAGAGTTAGAGGTTGAAAATGTGAATACATTATTATGATTCTGTAACTTTGATTTTTAATGATGTATATCAATGCTTAAGCTATGACCATATTGTTTTAGAATGTCCCTCTCCACCAAGTCCCAGAAAACTAACCTAAACCCATCTGCCCCAGATCATGATGTCATATTGGTTATATTTTGACATTCATATAATTGATTTTGCATTCTTAACTTTCTTAATATGTGAATATGATTTCCTCAACTGGATTGTAAGTTCCTCAAATTCTGAAAATTATGCTTTATACACTTTTTAATGCCTTCCTTCCTATCTAATGAGGTATTGAGTATAAATAAAATAAGTGTTTACATAGTTTTTTGGATTTAATTAAATTTTTGAGAAGTAACATGTGTAATTTATATCTAACAGAGGGCAAAATACTAGGTTTGAATACCACAATCAGTTTAATTTTGTATAATAAGTCTCTTCAAACAAAACAAAACTTTGATGATAAATAAATCATCCTGACCCTGATTAGCTATTAAGAAAGCAATAATAGGGATGCCTGGGTGGCTCAGCAGTTAAGCGCCTGCCTTCAGCTCAGGGTGTGATCCTGGAGTCGAGAGATCAAGTCCCACATCGGGCTCTCTGCATGGAGCCTGCTTCTCCCTCTGCCTATGTCTCTGCCTCTCCCTCTCTGTGTCTCTCAAGAATAAATAAAATCTTTTTTAAAAAGCAATAATAATCTTTTACATTTTGACAAAGAATTAATTATTCAATAATAATACAAATAAAGGCGATGGGAATGAAAATAACAGATAAACCATACATTGTCAGAGAAAATAAGTAAAAGCTGAAATAATCTGATGATTTCAGCTCTGATTGTTGACCAAAATTTCCATATTATTTACCTATATTTGAAACAAACTAAAAAGAGGGACTCAAAGAAGACATCTTTTTTTAAGATTTTTTTTTAAGTAATCTCTGCACCCAATGTGGGGCTTGCACTCATAACCTGGAGATCAAGAGTTATATCCTCCTCCAACCGAGCCAGTCAGGCACCCCAAAGAATACACATTTTAACTTTAAAAAAAGTCACAATAGGACATGCAATGAAAATTATAGAAGTTGAAGATATTCAGTTAAACTCATTGAAGGTCAAAACATGAGGAAATCTTAGATGCCTGATTTACCTCCTTAACATAAGAGATGAGGATCAAAGACCAAAAGATTTGCTATGAGTGTGAAAATCAGTGACTGAACCAGGAATAGAAAAAACACCTCACTCTCTGTAAGTCTGCTTTTTACCACAAAGTGCACTTTTTGCCACAATAGAGAGAAATTCATTCAACTATCATGTATAACAATGCACACTGGCCCAATTATAAATGCTATTATTTTGAACATCCCTAAAAACCTTCTATTCCAAGGAATGCCTCAAATTGACTATTTATCTTCTTTTCTCACCACCTGCACAATGTATCAGTAGAGTCTTTACTGCTAACCAATTGTCTGTGTCATATAGTATGTCACAGACAGAGGAAAACCCCAATTGAAGTGGACTCTTCCAATCTGAGGCTATCTTTCATCAGTAGATAAAATTTGCACAATCAAATGTTGATTTCATAGTCAAATATCTTGTTGTATTCTTAAAAATGAATTCTACTAATTTTTTAAATGCATTTAAACACAATAGTTTGTATTCCAATGAGCATTCTGGCAAAAGAAAGCAAGAATTAACCCAAATTAAGGGCTTCTTTCATTAATTTGGGATGTGTCCCAAATATGTAATCAGAAAATAATTTCAGAAAATATAATATGAGTAAAAACCAGCAGAGTGCTCACACAGAGTAGTTAATCAATGAACATGTATTTAATGAATAAAATTATTTTTCTAGATGCTATTAGAGTTTTGATCCCTTTTGCCTGGGGACTTACTGTCCAGTAAAATTAGAAGAACCATGTAACAAAAATAAGTAGGAGCACCAAAAGGTAAATTATCAGGGCCAGATGTAGATGCATAATACAGACAACAATGCATGCTCCAGTAGTTCAGTGAAAGAAGAAATGTTTGGCAGGGGGTGGGGACAAGGATGGCTCATATAACTGGACTGGATGTTGTTGCTACAACAGAAATGTCTCAGAAGAAAATAAGAATGATTCTGCAATTAAATCCTTTGAAAGTTGTTTCGCTGTTTCCATATAGACAGCTTTTGAATGCAATATGTAGGACAGCTTACCCAACTGAAGTGCAAAAATCCTTTTCAAAAAACGCATTTTCCTTATTACCTGAGGATCAAATAATAAATAATAATAATAAATGCAGCTTGAGGAGGAAAAGCCACACTCCCATTTATTCTTTTTGGTGTTTTACCTTAAAAGAAGCTTTGATATTTTTATACATCAGTCAGCATCCAGCTCATTTCCGTGCTGGTGTGTTAACCTTCTCCCTCTGGACACTTGGGATATTAATATTATCCTCTGTAACAATCAGCAGAAGAAATAAAGCATTTACACAAATACTGCAAATTAGATTAAACTGCAGTTCTGATGTAACCCTGTGACATACAGTTTCTTGCGAATTAAGCCAAATGTACAAGCATTTAATGACTAATCCTTTTAGGTATTTTAATGCCCACATGAAGATTTATTGAGGAGAAAGGGAAAGCATATGCGGTTTTCCGTTAGAGCCTGCCTGCGGGCGGAGGATTGAGCAGATTGGCTTTTTTTAATTAATATTTCAGTTCTTTGTGTTTTGGCGGGCAGGTTGCACGTGGTCCTGGTACTGAACGGACAGCTCCTTTCTCTTAGGCTGTGCGCTGGGGGCTAGCAGTCTATGTGGGCAGTGGCAGACCCTGGAGAGAGAGGAGAGAAAAAGAGGGCTAGAGATGAAATCAAGTGCTGACTCCCCCCTCTTCCTTATACCCCACACAGCCATAGGCTGGCCTCCTCCAGAAATTAACCTACTGATCTATATTGGTAAAATTAGTTATACTAGAAGGCTTCTCCGTTCAGCCACAAAAGAGGAGGAGAAAGCTTGTCAGACCCTCCTCCCTCCCCTGGGCTTACTACAAACAACTTTTCTGATGCTAGGAGGAAACCTTTGAAGATAAAGGCAAGTTCGCCTACACTTTAGGAATCCCTCCTGCAGATGGGAGGATTCTAACTAATGAAATCTCCAGGATCACATTTGTTTTTAATGTTATAAAACCTTGTTAAATAAAGTAATACATGCCTGTGTGTATGTATGCATATGTACGTATATGAGTAGATACATATGAGTGTGCATGTATATACGAGTATGTACATGTGTGTATATAGGAAAGATGGAAATAGATGCATAGATATAGATGGACATAGAGCCTGATCAACCAAATTAAAAATATCAATGATCTTGAAAAGTTTCTTTTATTTATGCCAATTGCATATTACTTTCAAACAGAATCTGAACTTTGTTTTAAAGTTCATCGGGGTATAAGAAAAAGATGTAAACAATTGTGAGCTATTGGTAACCACACATCACATTCATTTAAGTACCTTGTAACATTAAAATGTTTTCACAGAAATATGAGCTGGAGAATTTAAGGATCTTTTTGATGCTATGTTCAACATCAGTGCTTATATCCTCCAAAATAAGTCTCCAAAATAAAATACGTTAGGTGTATATCAAATGTATCACACATTTTTGTTAAGCTAAGACCTAAAACATGCATTTCTACTTACATTTCTTCCCATATGGGAGATGTAACTATTGCTGCTCATTTGTAGTTCTCCCCTTCTTCTGAGAATATGGGAAGATGATATTCTCTCCTTGCCCTGTAGTTTACCACAGCCACGTGACTATATCTGGTCAGTGTGTTTCTGAGACAAAAACTGTATTTACTTGTGCCAGAACCCCCAGACTCCTTCCCAACATAATCTTATGGTAATGCAGAGATAAAGATCTCACTAGATCCCTGAGCCTCCCTATGGAGAATAGCTGCCCTGGCGAGGTGTCCAAATCCCCAGTGAATTGTATGTATGTTTGAGGGAAATAAACTTTTGCTATGTTAAGCCACAGATATTTGGAAACTATTCGTTATCACAGTGCAGCATGTCCTAAGCTGACTAATAAGCTCCTTTAAAGAAAAAAAAAATAGTAAGTTTCCCTAGTTTCCTTTAAAGAAAAAAAAAATTCAAGTTTCCCTTGAATTGTCAATGATTGACCTTTCTTGGGACATTATAAACCAGTGCTGTTCAACATAAACAAAATGCAGGTTACATAAGTCATTTTAAATATTCTAGTAGCTATATTTCATAAATATATGAAAGTAAGGTGTGTATTTTATACTTACAGCACATCTCAATTTGGACTAACTTTGTTCCAAATTGCCAATGCCCTCTAGCAAAAATGACCAAACACACACTTGTAGTTGAAGAAACTATAGGGAGTCGTGGAACATCTTGATAAAGAGAGTTAAATATAACAATCTATCACAGGATTTGAACTTAGGCTGGGTGATTTTAGGAATGGCCCAAGGAAGTAGAGGTTCACACTGGACTGAGTATTCTTAGGAAAAGGGAAATTTTTTTTTTTTGTTTTTTGTTTTACACTGAGGGAAGACTAAAGCAAAAGCTCTAATTAGTAAAGAAGCAGCAGTCACTCACATCAGCCAGGAAAGGAGGATATTGGGTATTTTCATGTGTGAACAACATTCATGTCTGTGTTGATTACAGAGTAGTCTTATTTTCATGTAAATCTGTCATGGTCACAGAGTGGCCCTGTGTGATGTTGATGTTCTGTGAGATGGTTTGTATTTAACAGAACACCAAGACCTCACTGGGAGTGAGGCCAGTCTGTAGCAACACCATGGCCTAACTGATAACGCTAGTTCAACTCCTGGATGTCAGAGCCATTTGAGGGGTATGGGATTGGGAGGAGGTAGTTTAGTTTAGTTTTTTCTCAAGGTGCTTGTATTAGTCTGCTAGGGCTGCCATAACAAAATATCACAGACTGGGAGGCTTAAACAACAGAAATTTATTCTCTTACAGTTCTGGAGGCTGGAGTCCAAGATCCAGGGGTCAGCATGTTTGGTTTCTTCAAAGCCTTTCTCCTTGTCTTGCAGATGGCCACCTTCTTGCTGTGTCCTTACATGGTCTTTCCTCTATGGGTACATATTTCTGGTTCCTGCTCCTCTTCTTAGAAGGACATGAGTCATATTAGATTAGGGCCTTGCTCTTATGACCTCACGCAACCTTAATTACCTCCTTAAAGGCCCCCATCTCCAAATATATAGTCACATTTGGGGTTAGGGCTTCAATATATGACTTTTGGAGGGAACAATTCCATCTATAATGGTACTCCGTAGCCACATGTAGCTAAGCATAAGACAGTACAATTATAGACAATTTGAAATTGATTGTGTCTATTTACTAGAGACTCACATTGGCTGGGGACATTTCTCAGTAGAATAAAAAAAATTTTTTCAAGTTTCATCATTAAAAGGAACTCTGGATTTTTTTGGGTCCCTCTTTTCATTATGTCCTTTCCTTATTATGTAATGAACTGACTTCATGGTAAAGAGGTCTGTAATTAGGTTTAAAGATGACCCAACTTTTCACATTAGGGTGGGGTTCCATAAGCAGTTAAATAAAGTGTGTGAAACATCTCCCTATCCTTTAACATTTCCTAATTTCCAGTCAATGAATCACTTCTTGAGAATAGATTTTATAGTGTCATAAGAACCCTAATTCTGTCATTCCAAGCCAGTGAAGCAGCATTCTTCCAATCTAGCAAGAGTTACAAAAGAGCCTATGTTTCATGCTAGATATACCATCTTGGGAAGGGACAGGATGAACTTCCTATACTTATTTCGCAAGAGGCCAATAGTCTTATTTTTCTGTGGAAATATGAGTAGGTTCCTTGTTCTATGGAAAATCACAAATTTTGAAGCGATCTTCGGTTTGTTGATTTTGAAAAGGGAAAAAAATATGTTAGCATGAACAATTTGAAATCCCAGACCTTTTATAATAATCCTTTTGAATTACTTTGGCCACCATGATCTACATAATGATGGTAAATAAGTACATTATCAAGGTATACAATTTTTACATCTTGAGAATTTTGAATTTTGCTGTCAACTGTGCCTGAGACACACTTGACCTTGTAAACGAAAAGTACATTAAAATGATGTCTCTCTAACATTCTGCATTACTACTACTACTCTATTGCTAGAGTCCAGATAATTAATGCAAGAGCTTCCTCCTCTAACTCAAAACTGGATGTGCCAGTGCAGAGCATCTGCATGTACTTAGTTTTGTCACCATCTAAATCTTAGCATTCAGATTGGAACACACTCCTAAAAGACTAATGCTGTTTCAACGTATTTAACTAGGGAAAGAAACCTGTTCTCTTTAACTGCTGGCACATAAATATATAAGAAGTAGATAGTGTTCAATCATACAAAGAGCCTTACACTGTATTATTTATCAGAATGTCTACATTCATTACAGATATTTCTAATATGTGGTGCATATTTAATACATCACAGTCTATACCTGTTTCCAGTGTCTTATACTAGAGAGAAGTCTCAATGCTAGATTTAGTCTCTAATTTTCCAAAAGCAGGGCTTGAGCAGTGTTATTCTTACATCTGAAGATTTTCATTAACCCACGCCATCCCCACTTCACTGAACTTAAAATGGACATTCTATGACATATTCTGTTCTCAGACAGATTGAGAGGATACTCCCAAGGGGATGAGACTCCAAGAATCATTAGATGAGTTGTCTTCTTTTCTGCAGTAACTTCTTCAGTAAAGATATTTTATCTAAGGACAGAGAGAAAGAAAGGAAGTGAGTGATTGAGAGCAGGAAAAAAAAAGTTAATAGTAAGAGGATAACCAAAGGGCAGCCGTGGTGATCGGGTATTTCTGGAATGGCTACTTCCATCCTTTGCAGAGAACACTGAGAGACAGAGGGGATTCAGGAGGATGCCTATAACTTTTCATAACACCAGAATGGAGAAGAGGCCTGAGCAAAGTTGTCCCTTCTGAATCTAGACTTCAAAAAGATAGTACTCTGACATGAAAACCAGTAGAAATGTTTACTATGAAGACAGACAAGCTAGAATGGAGTGTTGGAAAGGATGGGCCATGGAAGAGAAGCAATCCTGTTCATCACTAGTAGGATTGATACAAACCCATGGAAGGATTGGCCAAACCAATCATTTTAAAGTGCATTATCAATTACAAAGTTGATTCATTTATATTCACCCCCACTTATTATAAACTGACCATGAAAGAGGGCAGAGTAGTTAAGTGACTTGCCTGATGTCACAGAGCCAATCAGCAGCAGAATCTATGCATCCTTTGCCTTCCTCTACTTGCTCAAAGGGAAATCAAAAGAGATAAATTTATCCTGGCAATTGTCTTTTGTCCATATGATGCCCATAACCAGAAGTGACTTGGGGAGAAGGGGCATTACCTCATGCAACCAAAAATGGCAGGGCCAAAGTAGGAAAAAAAATTCTAATGGAATGTCCTGTTAGGTAAGATATGTAATAAAGCAGACTGGTACACATTTCTGGACAATGTCCCTGAACATTCCAGGCAGCAGACAGATAGTAGGAAACAAAGGAATGAGGTAAATATGGATGGACCAGGAGTTTCAAAACAAAACTATTCAAGGGTAAGTAAAAGACAGACGTGAGGTCTAAACAGCATGCACAGAGCGTGGAGATTCGGCAAGATTACATAATGAAGTCAAGAAAGTGTAAAGGCAAACAGTAGCACAGCCAAGTTGAAGAATAAAGGGCGATTGCACCAGAGATTAAGATAAATAAAATAATAAGGCATTGTTCCAGTACATAAGGAAGAAAAGGTCAATGGAAAAATAAAGGGGACCTCTGAGAGGCTTGCTGGGGTAATTGACAGAAGAGGAAGACAAAGCTCTTTCAGTTAAAAAAAAAAAAAAAAAAGTAACTGGAGGCCTTGATTGCCTCAAAGCTCCTCAAGGCTGCTAGCAGGGAGAAGAGGCAGGGGCTTAGGGTCAGCAACCAGACACATCAACACAGGTCAGTTAGAAGGTAGGCAGTAAGATATGTACTAGGGTGACCAGAACTTGAAGTATTACAAGTGAAGAAGCACACACACTGTCTCAGGCCCCATGTCACTGAGAAGATGCCCAAAACATGGAAGTAAAAGAGAGATAGAAGCCTGTGGACATTGGAAGGGAGGATTCCTAAACCAGGACAGAATTCCAGCAGGGCATAAGGGGCCCTGGGACAAAAATGGGGGCAGGAAAGGAGGAAGAGATGAAGAAGAGTGGAAGGGAAGGAGAAAGGGAGGGAGAGGGAGAGAAGGAAGGGAAGAAAGAGAGAAGAGAGGAAGAAATGAAACTCAAAATTTTAAAAGACCAGAAAGTTAGTTAATCCTGGAGCAAAAACTCAAAATATTTAGCCATAAAGGAAAAGGAATTGAGGTGTGAGGAAGAAGGACTGAGCTATCCATTTTCTGGATCCTGGGTGAGAGATTTTGGATGGAGTGGATGAAAGCCTCTGAGTCCTACCTCCAGCCCTGGCCTTGTCACATGCTTAGCTGTGTGACTTCAGCAAAGGGTAGGACCGGATGACCTCCTACGTCTCCCCCAGCTGGATTTTCTTTGGTGCCATCTGTCCAAGGGCTGCAAAAACCAACTCTAGGGAAGCAAGTGTGCCCTGCTAATAATGTCTTTCTTCAGTTACCTCCGTAGGAACCCCTCTCCTTCCAAACAATAATACCCAACATTTCTTAAGAGCTTCCCTCGTTCCAGGTTGATAATAATAATAATAATAATTATATAATATATAATTGAATATATACATCGTGAGGCTCAAATGAATATATATACATTCATATATATTTACTATATATATTCATATATATATATATATATATATATATATATATATATATTCATTTGAGCCTCACAGTGTCCTGATAAGCTAAGTGTTCACAGTCTTTCCCATTTCACAGGGGAGAAAATTAAGTCACTGGCTGAGGTAGGATCGGGATTGAAGCCCCAGGCCCTGTGGTTACAGGGGTTGCAAGTGGGTCCTGGAATCTAGCGCTGGATCCAGAGAGGCAGTCACCACCCTTCTGGGGGAGCAGGTGCTGAAGAACTGGCGGGATCCTCAGGCCGCCCTCGTGGCCTGGCTCCTGGCTCCAGGTGCGTTCGGCACCCCGCAGGCCGGGGCCACTGACCCCCAGGGACCGTGACCGAGGGGTCAGGGCAGGGGTCAGGCTCTGGAAGCCTGGCACACAGTCACCACCAGAGAAGAGAGGGGTGAGATCAAAGAGGCTGGATTTGGGGCCTCGGGAGTCCGGAAGGCATCAAGTTGGCACATCTCCTGCTGCAAAAGAAACCTGGCCCCGGCCTCCAGGTGGATGGTTTCTGTCAGGCGTCTAGAATGGAATGGAGAAGAGGGAATGAATACAAAGGAGGCAATTAAAACTCTGGGAAAGTTTCGATGCAACAGCGCGAGCCAGATGTAACAGTAGGACACCTTGGCGATCACTCCTACCGTTTTAAGCCTCACTTTCTCGAGGCTTGCCTACCTGCTGGGGGGCGGGAGAGTCTGCAGCAACCGCCAAGGGCTTCTGTCTCCCCCACCCCGGGGAGGGGCACTTACACCTCGTTACCTCCACCTAATATTAGTACGCAGAGACCTACCTCAGAGGGTTGTTGTCAGGATAAAACGACACGATGCTTGCTTGTAAGGAGCCTGACGATAGGGGATCCCTGGGTGGCTCAGCGGTTTAGCGCCTGCCTTTGGCCCGGGGCGTCATCCTGGAGTCCCACATCGGGCTCCCTGCATGGAGCCTGCTTCTCCCTCTGCCTGTGTCTCTGCGTGTGTGTGTGTGTGTGTGTGTGTGTGTGTGTATGTGTGTGTCTCATGAATAAATAAAATCTTAAAAAAAAAAAGGAGCCATAGTAAGTGCTCACTAAATGCTAGCTCTTGCTGTTAATTCGTTGTTATTCTTCGCTCTATAAAAAACAAAGTCATGACTACGCAGGTCCTCCCTCCTGGAGTTGTAGGGAGGGGAGCGTTCTGGGGGCCAAATGAGCCAATACTTGTACAGGTGCTTAGCCAAGGAAGGCTCTCTTCTGCGACCCCAGTGCCTCAAACACCCCTTGCGCCCCACAAGGTGAAACACTGATGAGGGGAGGGGGTTGCGGACGCGGGAGGACGGAGCGCGGCCCTTCCCGAACTCACGCATTTCTCTGCGGAAAGGAAGGAGCGAGTTGCCCCGGGGGCGAGCCAGCGAGGCCTTTGGCTGGCGAGGCGGCCCCTGGCCTCCAGGAGCGCAGGCAGCGAGGAGGCCTCTCCCGGCTCGCGCGGCTGCGGGGGGTGAGCGCCCCGGGTCCCCTCGCGCCCGGCCGCGCCCGCCTGGGCCCCGCTGCGCAGCGGGGGCAGCAGCGGGGCGAGCTCTCTGCCCTCCCGCAGGACGGCCTCAGCTCCAAGTTCCGCTGTTACCCAAGAGAAGACTTCAGACGACAGTTCCTCTGTTTCATTGCGGCTGATACAGTCGCCAGGCTTTTTTAATTGCTCGCAAATGCGTCCGCTCTGAGCGGTTTACGGACCCGGTGTTGCCTGCAGGCTGCAGCGCTGAAGCGGAATACTGATCCGCGGGAGGCTTCGACCAGCAGAGCGGAGCGCGGGATGGGGTCGGGCGGGAGGAGGTTTAAAAAAAAAAAAAAAAAGTATGTAAGTAAGAAAAAGGAATTTAGAAAAATCAGTGACAACCCTCAAACTGAAATGACTAGAGAGTCTGTTAAGAAATGTTCATCTCTCCTAAATATCCCAGAGCACTTTTTTTTTTTTTTTAAATGGTCCGCCTTTTCTCGTTTGGGATTAGGAAACATGTTGCGCAAAGTGGCCCTTCTGTTGTCGACATTGGGATCGGGGTCAGGGGAGAGAATAGCAAGAGAGAGTAGAAGAGTCAGCACAACCTGACTTGAAAAAAGGACGGGAGAAACCTTTCGGAAGACATCCAGCATCAGTATGAGCTCGGGCTAATAGAAGTAGGAAAGGCCAGCGATTTGTTCTTGGCTGGGATGGGGGTCTGACCTGGAGTGCCTAGGCATGAACGCCGAGCTGCCCACGGCTTTTCTCTTCAGATATCCTGGCACTTGTAACTGGGCCAAGTTTTAGCTTCTTGGCTCCTGACCAGAATTTTCCTGGTATTTGGAACACTCTTCTCTCTCCATCTTGCATTCATTATTAATGAGGAAAAATGAATGAACCAGGAATCGGAATACTGTGTGATGGACCCAATAGATTTGCCTTTCAATGACTTGCGGATTGTCCCCACCCCCCTCCCACCCACAGCATCAATGACTAGGAAAGGTTAGAGGAATCACACCAGAGAAGGTCTTTGGATAAGTCATTCCCATTGTCATTAGAATCCTGAGCGATTGGAAAACTTGGACCCCCTTCCCTAGAGGGCCCTGAGAGCTTCCTTCGTTGTTGGCTGCTGGAGATCCCAGGCTGAACTCAGAAGCTTATCCAGCCACAGTGGAGGCACTCAGAGGGATAGGGACTCAGGTATAGGTGGAAGGGTACCTGAGAGAGGATAGAACCAGATACCCCTAAGATGGGACAGAGCAGGGATGCCTGGCTGGCTCAGTTGGTAGAGCATACCACTCTTGGTTCTGAGTTCAAGCCCCATGTTGGGTGTAGAACTCACTTGAAAAGAAAATAAGAAAGGACACAGAAGTCATTGGCTTTCTTTGGGCTCTCTAGAGGCCCTTCTGCTCTTTATGTGCATCCAAAATAAAAAGTGGAAGCAAAGGATTGGAAGGGTTAGGAGGGGTACTGATACTCAGATTGACACCTCTTGTTTTGCTTTGTGGAAAGAATGTCTGCCTACTATATTGGATCTTCAGTGCTCCACTCTTTCCCCATACTAGTACCCTTCCAAAACTGGGTCTTTGTAATCATGAAAATTATCTCCTATTGTGCAAACTCATGTCTGGGTTATGGAACTGCATGCCCAACTGGAGCAGAACACATTAAATTTCACTATTAGATAATGTACACACATGCTCTGATAAGGCATAAGTTTAATGAATTCAATCTCATCTCTACCTTCTTCTAAGGAGGACGGAAGAAAGGAAAAGGAGATGGAAAGGAAGATACTCTGGTTGATTCATAGGTGTGAATATATCCAAGGAAATAATTTTGGTTAAAAATGTCCAAATAATTACAATCTTTACTCCATTTCACTTAGCATTATGCAGGCAGTTTTGTGGGGAAAATCTATTTAGGCAACAGGAAAACACACAAAATCTGTTTGGAGGAGCAAAGGAAATCCCAAGAAGGAAAAAGAAAGAAGAGTGGGAGGAGGAGGAGAAGGAAAAGGAGGAGGAAAAGGAGAAACACGTGTTTAATAAGGTTAGGGTAGGTACTTGTTTGCTGGTAATTGTCCACCAACTGCAAACACACAGTGGGTGGCAGATCCTTCCAGTAGAGTTGTTTCCGGTTGGATGAAAACTGAAGGGACCTGAGCTTCCCACACCAGCATCTGAACTGCAGGAAACAGTTCAGAAAGTCTCTTTTCTAGCTCTGGATCCTAACCAAAACAGTAATGATAGATAAAATGATTGCAGATTCCTAAAGCGACTGCAGTAGAACAATCCCTCCTGGAGTGCGAAGCATGGAATCAGAAGGCAGAACAGAAGCGCTGGGTGCTAAGGGAGACCCTTCTTCAGCTTCTAGGGTGCGAGGCTGGCGGGGGTTCTCCTGTGCTTTTTGAGCTATTTCGCGTGGGCGGGAGTCGGCCTGGCCTTGGGCTCAGGCTGGGATGCTCACTACCGGTTTCCCGAGGGAGGGAGCCCCAGGCGATTGTCACCGTGTCTCCAACTCGCCGTGGCCAGTTAATTCAATTACGCGCCCGCTGGAGAATGTGTGGCCAATCGGTCTCCCAGAAAGGGGCAAAGCAGAGAAAGAGGAATTAGCTTTGCTGAAAAGCCCAGCCTTTGGGTCAAGCAGGATGGCACTTATTAATTGCTCAAGACTATTAATTGGATGGGAAGGGGAGATGGTGGGGGGTAGGGGGGGGACTGTCTGACAGAAACAAATCCCACGCGCGCACATCACACACACACACACACACACACACACACACACACACACAGACACCAAGCACAGCACACACCTGCCTCGATGAGTTTCTTTAGAAAAGGGGCGCGCCGTGCAACCCCAGAGCAGATGGAAGAGAGAGCTGACCAGTATGTGCATATGGCGCGGATGATTTCCCCAACTTTTCTTTCAGGGACAGACAGCTTTTTTTTTTTTTTTTTCTTTTTGTTGGGATGAGGCGAGAGGGAGCAGTTGGCCAAATGGAGTTTCCCTACAGTTCAGACGCTGGTGTGGGAAGCTGGGACACTGGAGTGGGAGGAGAGCTTTCCAAGGCAGATGTGGGCTCTGGCAAAGTAGAGACTCTTAAGCCAAGATACGCACTTTACCCTTTTGGCTTCGTTTCCTTTAAATACAAACACAAGTTTGTTTTTTCTCATTCTGCGAGATCTATAGTTTCCCCTAATTCCACCGGGTTCGAGACACAGTGAATGAACCCTGGACACCTTTTATCTTGGTATCTAGAAGTCACTTGGGAAAATGAAATGGGGATAGGGAATGGAATGGAGAATTAAAAGACCGCCCCGTTCTTCTGTGGGGTCCAGAAGTATCCAGAGGGAGGAGACAACTAGAGGTCATTCTGTGGATGTACTCAGCTCCAGGCCAGAGCTCATTACCAGGAGTATCAGAAGTGTGGGGGCCGCGTGTGGATCTTCTTCCGGACGGGGACAAACCTAGGGACCAAGCCCACTGGCACAGCAGGCACAGCAGGCGGCCACCCCACCCTGAGCCTCCTGGCTGTTCCCAGGGGAGAGGGTTTTGCCTAAGCTGCCTGGACCTAAGGGGGTGGGGAGAGAGAAGGTCCCTTCGCCTTCAATGAAGACATATCTGACAGTAGAGGAGTTGGGGGAGGGGTTTGCAGCTTGTCTGAGAAGGGGGCTTCCTTTTCCATTTGAGCTTGGACAGGCAGGGAAACCAACATTATCCACCTGGAAAAGCGTGCACGGCAATTCCCAAGATAACCCGAGGGCTCTACGTGTTCCCAGGGTGGGGGTGGAAGGGTGAGAGGGGTGTTATACCTTCAGAGAGACAGGGGTTCCTGGGGTAAGGTCTTGGGGGCAGGCCTCAGCTCCCACAAATAGTTATTTATTTCCTCTGTGGATGGAATATAGAGGCCTCACTCAGTCCTGACAAACAAAAGATTCCTCTGCAAGCATTTTGGGATTCAGCCTCTTAGTGCCAAGGGTACTCATCTTACCCCCTCCTACTTAAGATCAAGTTGGGCATTCTTTCTTTTTATCTTCATTGAGCTCTCATCCTGACTTCATTAGACCAAAATACAGAATTTCAAGTGGGGAGGGGGGCACTTGCGCACCTTGAAAAAGGGAGCAAGTGTTGGCTGCTGACCCTTGTGCAGGGCTGAAGCATCACGGATCTCCATTTCAGACAGTGCATTTCAATTCTTGTCGTGTGCCTTTGTCCATTTATATAAAGCAAAGAGCGCTGAGTGACAGCCCCAGTTAGCCTGCATGAGCAGATCCTAATAAACCCTCCCAAACCCCGACCTAAAAAAAAAAAAAAAAAAGCCACATGCCTGTTTGCCTGCGGCTTATTATTAAGACACCTTCTCAGCTTAAACACTTAAAAGCTAACCAAATGAAATGGCAATTAAGACTAAATTACCCCTTCTATCTCTGAGATGAGTCTGTGGGGCCAGCCAGTTCTTATGAGACAAGGTTGGAGAGCGGACTTTGCAAAGCCTCAGTATTGCGGGCAGGTGGCCACCGCTACCCCCTCCAGGTGCTAGAACACTTGGTGAAGATAGCTGAATTTTGAACGAAGTAAAGCTCAAATACTGTTTGAAAGTAGAGAAATCCACCAAAGAGACAGGGTTGTGCACTGCTTCCTTCCTGCCCTTTGTAAAATATAACTTTCAAACATTAAGGATTGTTTTGGAGTAATGGTGTTCAAGTACCTGGTGTCACTGTTAAATGGTCTACAACCCCCCC